>NC_136261.1:155777806-156464366 GCF_964187855.1 Myxine glutinosa | reverse complement strand
AAAGCATGTTCCCACATCAACCCAATCAAATTGTTAACCGTAACCCATTCATTCATTCATTCATTCATCATTCATTCATTCATTCATTCATTCATTCTACCTTTATATGTCATTTATATAAATATATAAATATATTATATGAATATAAATGGGATATGAATATATGCTTGTGTGTTTATGTATGTATATCTCTATATTTGTATATGCACGTGCACCCTAACTGTAACGCAAATGGTCACTTCCGTTGAACTTGGGGCTGGTGAGTGAACTTTGGCGTGGCTCTTCCTTCTGTATGCATTTTCTACACACATCACACATCTCACACACATATCACCATACATACTTGACTGATATACATGCCCGCTGTTTTTGTAGACTCAGAGGAAGACCTTTGTTGGTCGAAAGCTTGTCGACAATTAAAGATCGACGTCCTGAAGCTACGTCCGCGTCTTATTTAATCTAACGATTATATATATATATATATATATATATATATATATATATATATATATATATATATATATATATATATATATTGTTACGGATTCGGGTACGACGGCGCTCCCCTTGCCAAGGGGGGTTAACCCCTTGTCCTTTATACTGGCCGTCGCCGATCCTGAAGCTACAACGTCCTTCCCGGACCGACGGTAGGTAGGGTTTGTTAGGCCTAGGGGTTCGCTACGTACCTAATTACTACCGCCAGCCGGGAACGAGGGAATAACTTCTGCTCGAACCACGGTTCTAGATGTTATCTGCCGAGCGGGTTAGCAGTCCGAAGTTCGAGCCATTAACAAAGACTAAACCCGATTCATAAAGCGTTGGCCAAATCGTGCCACAGGTACTCAATGGGGGAATCACAAAGACGATCGGATGTGAAGGAAAAAGAAACCAAAGGTAAGAAATAACAGGATTTATTATTATTTACACTAAAAAAACCCAAGAGGAAGAAGAAGCGAAGTAATTTACAAGGAGATAGACACAGAGCAATTCCTAGCTTATCTACACAGGCTTAACTTATACCCCAGACAACACAGAGGACAGACGATGAGCAGACTCACACGGATGGGGGATGAAAGGAATGGCAGAAGGTTCGTTCAGCTGGCGAGGTTCCGTTCCGACCCACAACTCTTTCTCTCTCTCTCTGTCGGTAACACTGGGATTTTCCTCTCCAGATCCTCTTCCTCCTCGTACCTCGAACCCAGCTCCAGCCTTGAACCAACTCAGCAGCACATACCCAGCTCTCGTACCAGCTCTGAACCAAAACCCAGCCCTTAAACCAACGCAGCAGCACGTACCAGCCTTCGTACCAGCTCTGTGCGCGATCGTCGCACGCATATATCAAGCGGGGTCGTGACACGCCCTCGGCCGTTTGGGTACCGCCCCCGTGCTCTGTTTTGTGGCCTTATATGGCAATGCCCCTCGTGGCACGCCCTGGGCTTGTCTCTTTTCGGCAACCCCGCCCTTCCTGTCCAAACAGAGCACGGAGCACATATTCACCATAGCAGCGAACGCCGCTTCCAAACCCAGGGCCAGTTGAGAGGGCGCGCACCCCACGCTTGTCAAGCTGTTTTACATGGAGAGAGAGAGTTTTGCTGGGAAATGAAATCCTTGAAGGGGACCTATCTTATTTGATTCGGTGCAATGCAATGAACTAGTGGAAAAACAGAGCCTTATACTGACATATAATAAAGAGATAACTATTTAGAAGGTCCTATGATTTTCTACGTGTGTGCGATGGACTAACTAAGGGGACGACCTTTGATCTTTACAATTAATGGAGGTATTTACAAGGAATTATTACATTATTTACAGAGGGTGATATTTACAAACAATTCCCAACGTGCAGGATTCCCAAATCCACAACAATATATATATTAAACAATATATATATATATATATATATATATATATATATATATATATATATATATTATATATTATATATATATATATATATATATATATATATATATATATATATATATATATACTAGCAGAAGTACCCGGCATTGCCGGGCGGGGGAGGGGAGGGCGAGCGGAACGGGGGGGAGGGGAGAAGAGTGGGAGGGGAAGGGGGAGAGGGGAGAAGAGGAGGGGATGGGGTGGGTGAGGGATGGGAGGGGGTGGGAGGGGGAGGGGGAGGGGTAGGAGGGGGGAGGGGTTGGAGGGGGGAGGGGGAGGGGGGGACCCGGCAGAAGTACCCGGCATTGCTGGACGGGGGAGGGGAGGGGGGAGGGGAGGGGAGGGGAGGGGGGAGGGGAGGGGAGGGGAGGGGAACAGGGGGGGAGGGGAGAAGAGGGGGGGGAGGGGAGAAGGGTGGGGGAGGGGAGGGGGAAAAGGGAGGGGGAGGGGAGAAGGGGAGGGGGTAGGGTGGAGGGTGAAGGGAGGGGGGAGGGGGAGGAGGAGGGGGGAGGGGGAAGGGGGAGGGGGAAGGGGGGAGGGGGGAGGGGAAATGGAGGGGGAGGGGGAGGGGGAGGGGGAAAGGGAGGGGGAGGGGGGAAAGGGAGGGGGAGGGGGAAAAGGGAGGGGGAAATGGAGGGGGAGGGGAGAAGGGGAGGGGGGAGGGGGAGGGGAGAAGGGGAGGGGTAGGGTGGAGGGGGTAGGGTGGAGGGGGAAGGGAAGGGGGGACGGAGGGGGGAGGGGTAGGGGGAGGGGAGGGGGAAGGGGGAGGGAAGGGGATGGCCAGTCAACAATGACGTTGCAGTTCTCATGGTCGGAGAGCAGCACAACAATCGGACATAGTCCTGCATATTCGCAACAGCACGAAGCGGTTTTGGAGACTCACCGATCCTGTGACATCCTCCAGTACCGGCGTTGCCGGGCGGGGGAAGGGAGACCCGTACATTCCCAACCCATACATTCGCCCTCTCGACTCAAGCTCACTCGGACAAAAGCCTCGCACAAATTACACCGTGAAGGCCCAATGGTCATGTCTATGCCACAAATCACGGGCGCACTGAATTGAAAATATATAGAACGCTCATACTCCGTGAAAAGTGAAGCCGCCGTGTCGCCATCTTGGTCAGCACCACTCGACCAACTCGCTTCGCGGATCTCGTTTTATGCGGCAATAAACTGCTCCAATCGGTTACGGAAGGGTTGTGGAAAGACGTTTCACAGCTGCTTCAAAGACATTTAATTCATATCGCACAAAATCGATACAAAACACGATCGCATAAAAGGTGAAAAAACGTGTGACGTGTGACGGGATGGAACATCACGTGATCGCTCTGAGCGAAACGGCTCGACCAACTCGCTTCGCGGATCTCGTTTTGTGCGGCAATAAACTGCTCCAATCGGTTACGGAAGGGTTGTGGAAAGACGTTTCACAGCTGTTTCAAAGACATTTAATTCATATCGCACAAAATCGATACAAAACACGATCGCATAAAAGGTGAAAAAACGTGTGACATGTGACGGAATGGAACATCACGTGATCGCTCTGAGCGAATCAGTCTGGCGGCGGTAATGGAACATCACGTGATCGCTCTGAGCGAATCAGCGAGCTGCTCTGGAACCGGCTGAGATTAGCGGGTACTTCGCTGAAATGCGCTGAGGTAAATATGAATAAAAAATATGGATCGTCAAATATTTTGAGTTCGGCCATGTTCGTCCCAGGCTCAATGGCCATGTCTATGTCAAATATCAAGCACGTAAGCCTCTCCGTTTAGGAGTCTATCGGTAACATTACACACACACACACACACACACACACACACACACACACACACACACACACACACACACACACACAAACTGTGTTTTATATATATAGATATATATATATATACATATATATATATATATTGTTGCGAATATGGAATTTGGCCTCCATATCCGCTTGTAAATATTCCCCTATTTCCCCAATACTCCCCAACTATCCCCAATCCCCCATTCCCTAGTCCCATTGTCTGTAAACAACACTCTGTAGAACCGACCTTCCCCTCTTTCCCCCATTAAATGTCGTGCCCAGGTCCACCGCATCTCACGTAGACAACTTTCGGACATCTTGCTAGTTATTCTTAGTCTATGTCAGTTAAGGACTCGTTTCCATTAATTCTGACTCTTCGTTGCACCAGAATGTGATTATATGGCACCAGTAGTGAGTTTAGGACCTTCCCATACCTCCTCCCATCTTCTTCCCCAAACAACAACTACAACAACAACTACAACAACAACTACAACAACAACTACAACAACTACAACAACGGCGCGCGCGGGGAGTGTGCGTCCTCACTCCGGCTCGGTTAGCCGCCATTACCCAGGCGCTCCACGGGGTTACCACGAAGGGGCTGGCTGTCAGCTCCTCGTCAAGGGCGGAGCCTGGTAACCCCCCCCCCCCCGCACCCAATAAGAAGGGCGGACCGATTCCATCTGGGGCGGAGCTAACGAGCTGAGGGCGTGTCACTCCCCGCCGGATATACGCAGCGACTTACCGGATGTGACGTGAGATGCGCCCCCAGCTTGGAGAAAGAGAAGTCACTACCTCCGAGCGCTGAGAGACCTCCTGCATCTTTTGGGCCGCGCTATCCTGTCCCTGAGCACAAGGTGCACCTTGTGCTGGCCATCGAATACCCGCTTTCCTTGCCATCAATCCCCGTGTGAGTCAGTTTTTGTCCTGTTTATCTGTGGTCTGTCGGGAATAAGATAAGTGTGTCTAAGTGCCTGCCTTTCTATGCTGTCCCTCTTGTAGTTGTAATCTGACCTTCCGCCCTAATATAACCTCCTCCGGAGGTCTTGAGAACTGAACCCTTGGTGTCGTGTCATTTTAATCCAGCCGTGTGTCCTTTCCTCAATTGATCTAGCGTAGCGCGATTAGTCAACGTTCGAGTGGAATCGGGTAAACTGTGCAGACGTGGTCATACCAAACCGCTCGGTAAACCAACATCCACAACCGCGTCTGTAACAATTGGTGTCAGGAGTGTCGAATTCGGACCTGGGACTAAATTTATTAGGCCCAAATTTTGGAACACCAATTGTACCACTAGGGTAACAATTGGTGTTGGGGAGGTAGAATTCGACCCGGAGCGCGTTTCCCGCTCGAAATTATAATGGCGAAATTTGAATTTGTTTTACGAAAATAAAAACCCGAATTTTGAAAGTCGCGCTATGGCAGACCAAGTCGGCTGGGGTCCGGTAGTGGAGAGTGAGGCAGGGTCGGTCCAGGACCAAATTGAGGGACGCGAGGAGAGCGAAGCAGCGAGGGTAGCAGACGCACAAATTAGCGTCGTTGCGCCCGACATTGCGGGTGCGCAAAATGGCGCCTCGTTGGTCGCGGCGCCCGCGACCGTGGCAGCGCCCCTGGTGGATTCGAACCTTTTCCTCCTGCAAATGAGGGCCTTTATGGAACAAATGGGAGACCAAATTGGAGGTTTGGGGAACCGGATGGATGCTCGGAGTGAGCAAATGAGGGCTAATAGTGAGCGATTGGAAGGCAAATTGAGGGACATGAGGGACGAAGCGAGGGGTACCGGTGAGGGATTAGACAATAATTTTAAGGGATTAGACAATAATTTTAAGGGATTAGACATGAAATTTGGGAAATTAGACGATAGATTAGGGGAAATACAGGAGGGGTTAACGGGGGTAGAAAATAGAATGGCTGCCCAGGAGAATCAGATAGAGGGAATGCAAAAGGGGTTAGAGGGGTTAGAAAACAGGATGGAAGGCAAATTGAGGGACATGAGGGACCAAGCGGAAAGGGAAGTTAAACAAATGGGGCAGCAGATAGAGGGGGTCAGAATGGGGGTAGAAACCAAACTGGATGCTTACAGGGAGGAAATGGAGCAGATGAGGGTGGCATCTGGGCAGGAGATGCAAGTGATGGGAGAGGAGATCAGAAGAGGAGTGAGTGAGGAGGTCGGAGAAGTGCGCGAGGAGGTGAGGCACTGTAAGGAGCACATGGAGAAGGAGGTGAGAAAGGGGACTGTAAAGTTACAAGGGGGCATAGAGGACCTGACGCAGGAGGTGGAACAGCTGACGGAGGGACAAAAAGAAGTAACGGAGCAGGTTCAAAGGAACACTGCGGTATTGGGAGGTTTAAAAGCGACACAAAACGACATAAAAAACGACTTAATAGCGACAAAGAGGGAATGGCAGATGGTACGTGAGGGACTGACAGCGAGGTTGGACGAGGTGGTAGAGGTAATGGAGACGAAGGACCGGCAGGTGAGGACGCACATGGAAACGGTCAAGGTAGCCTTGGAGGACGAGCTTGAGGAGACGTACCGGGGAATAAAAGAGGTGAAGCAGAAATTAGAAGAAGTGGAAGAAGGGGTGAGTGAAATTAAGAAGCGACGGAGAGGGGATAAGAAAGAGATAAAAGAGGAGATAAAAGAATTGGTCCAAAGTCTGTGTTCGGATCGTGATGATGTGCTCATTAACCGGATGAGGGATTCGCAGGTGATGGAGGAGAAGCGAAGAGGAAGAGGACCCGGTGTAAGTGGTGACCAATATGGTCGTGCGTATGATGCGCCAGGGGATTTAAGAAGCTTGGGGGTCGAGATGGACCCGGGTGTTCGTGAGAGGCCGTTGGTGGAGTGTGCGACAGGTCTGGTGTGCGAAAAAGGAGGTGTGCGAGAAAGTCCGACTCTGGGGTGTGTGAGGAAAAAGTGCGTGCCAAGGAGTGAGGGTGCTGGCGAGAGTGAGTCGGTCGTAGCGCGTGTGCGAGGGAGCACATGGAAGCGCGGTGTGGTAAGTGTTACAGAGGGTGTGACGGGAGAGTGTGCGCAAGAAAGGTGTGTGACGGACAGGTGCATGGGGAAAGAGTGCGCTGTCAAAGGCAAGGAAGAATGCACGCCTGCGGTGAGTGTTACAGAGGGTGTAACGGGAGAGTGTGCACGGGAAAGGTGTGTAACGGACAGGTGCATGAGGAAAGAGTGCGCTGTCGGGAGTAAGGGTGAGTGCGCTGTCAAGAGTGGAGGTGAGAGTAGTAAGAGTGACACGGAGCGTGAGTTGGTTGTGACAGGTGAGAAAGGATGCACACCTGGAATGGTAGAGCGTGAGTGGGAATGCACGCTGGAATTGGTAGTGAGGCACGTGGTTGGGTGTGCGAATGAGAGCACACCTGTGATTGTCACAGAGGAGGTGACAGAGGAGGGGGCGCGAAGAGGTGTGTTGGTGAGGTGTGCGACCAACGAATGTGTGCCAAAGTGTTCGGTGGTCAGGTGTGTGACCAAGGCTGTGAGTGGAATGAGGGTACCTGGGTGTGTAAGGAAAGGTACGAGGAGCATGGAGACGGCTGGATGTATGAGCACGAAAGGGGTAGCGTATGCGTGTAAGAATCCAGGTGAAGCATCGACGGTAACCAGGTTAGAGGTTAGGTCGACTTTTAGCCGAAGCGGGCCCTCGGTGCGTGCCGGGCCTCGTTTTGAACGGCCGCGTCCGGGCTCCACTAGGCGGAGCGGGCGGCTGGATAGGAAGGGTCGTCATGGCGACCACTTTTTGTTGAGGCATTCCGGCAGGTCGAGATCGAGCCATGGGATGGCTCCACGCCGAGATGGTGCGTGGGATCTCGGCCCGGGTAAGCCCCCATCCCTGCACCGAGTGCCGGACGCATCCAGCCGCTGGCACAGAACAACCCGCATTCATGGCTTGGCTTTACGGAGCCGGGCTTTGGACAGGAATTGGCGCACCGAGAGGCAGTAGTGAGTAGACTGGGTGATGAGGTTAGTGTTTTGGACCCAAAATTAGAGAAAAACAAAATTTGATGATTGGCAAGGGATTGGCAGTAGTGATTGGCAGATGATGGGTAGTGATTGGCAAATTTTTAATTTGTTGAAATTTGATGTGCAAAATTGGTAGTGAGCGATGGGCCCGGTGGGTAAGGCTGGCATCCCTGCCACCCTTCCCATGGTGGGGCAAAGGAGCAATAGCTTAAGGGGTGTATGGCAGTGAAAACTAGCCCGGGTGGGTTAGGTTATATTGATAGGGCCCTAGAAGATGACATTAGGTAACGTTAAGTTTAGTTAGCGACTGATACCTGTAGTGGGGACGCAGGTAGTTTAGTGTGGATGATAATGACGAGGGAGCGCAATAGTTTAAAGGGACGACTGGGAAGCGCAAGTTTCAGAGGGGAGTAGTTAGATGAGATGATGCTGTGTGAGAATTGAACAGGAGTGATTGCACAGGTGTGCAACTGGACAGGTGTGTGGAGCAGTGTGTGAGTAGTGAGTGTGTGGATCAACGCGAATGCGCTTGGGGAGAGAAGGGTGCAGGTGGCACCAGGTGTGAGAGCACAGGTGTGCAAGTACAGGTGTGTGGAGAGAGTTGGAGTAAGTGGTACGGAGTGGTGTGCATGGTGCGAAGGTGTGGATGGGGGAAGAGTGGACCCCTTTCACGAATACCCGGGGCGGGTAGTGTAAGTGTTAGGTAGAGGGTATAGGTAAATTGTGGTTGGATATTGGCATTTGTGGTGCGGTTGCAGAATGGTATTGTGGATGGGTGCATTAGTGTTGTGGAAATGGCTGGGCGTGTAGCCTGTTAGTGTGTGTAGTTGGTTGGGCACTCCACCACTGTGAGGATGTCGGCCAGGTGAGGCCGCAGGTGGGCTCTGGGAGCCGGTAGTTGTGAGTGGGTGCCTGAGGATCCCGGGTATGGATCGGGTAGCCCAGTGCCAGAGAGGGCACCGAGTGGGGAGAGTGCCAGAGGGCCTTCCCCAGGTAGTTAGGTTAGGGTAAGGAGCAGGTAAGCTCGGAGGCAACTGCAGTGGTGGAGGTGTGCAGGTGGGTAGACCCGCTGGGAGAGGTACACGTCGCGGCCCAGAAATTGTGCGAGGGCACCGGGAGATGAATCGGGGGAGTGAGACCCCAAATTGAAAAGCACCACAGTTTGCTCAATGGGAATTGGTTTTTAGAACCCATAGTGTAAGAGGGCCAATGGTTTGGCCGGAGAAAGACCCCGGGTAGTGTAAAGTTGTTAAAGTCATTTAGGAAATAGTTAGGATTAATGAACCTGTCGCACCATATGCAGCCACTTACCTGTGGTGATGATGATGACTCCACACCTGTGTTTTCTTTGTTTTGTGTTGCAGGAAGTAAGAATTGCTGTGAGGATTTGTGAGACGCATCACGACGTGGATGAGACATTGGGGTGATTCCATCTCTCCCTCCTTAGGAGGGACTGATGATGAATTGGTAATGGCAAATTTTGATGTTCAGTTGGAGATGGCAAATTTTGATGAGAGTTGAGAATGGCAAAATTGGATTGGTTAGGAGGGAGAGAAGACGAATTTGGTATATGGGAGGAACGGGGAAGACAGTAGGGACGTTTGTTGATTTGTAAAGTAGATGTTTATGGGTAGTGTTGTGTTTTGTGGATACAGTAAGGGGTAAGGGAGGGGCCATGTAGGTTACCTGGTGGGGGGGGGGGGGCGTACGGTAGGAACGTACCTGTCTCACCTGGTTCCCATGTGCCCCCAGTGTGCATCTTCTTACATTGCGTGCACTTTTGCGCCCTTACCACCTTACTCACTTGTCTTTTCTTTTGTCTCCCACCTCCGAGGATCTGGCTTTGGGGCAGAGAGAGAGGAGAGAGAGGTGCTGGCTTCGCAGTTGTGGGCCTGCACTTTCGCTGCTTGCTGCCTGGATCGATACACCATATGGACCGCAATGTTTGTGGCCACCCACCATGGACCGCAGTCTTATGCGGCCAAGCACCACCCGTGGATGGACCTATGGGTCAACGTGGCACCTATGCCATACAGGTGAACCACTAATAGTTGGCCTCCTGACGGCCACAATAAGGAAATGGACGCGGTTGGCGCCTTTCTTTATTTTTTTTGAAAGCAGTAAGAAGACCAAGTGCACCACACGAAGGCAAGACCAGCGGCAGAACATCGGCCGGCTGCGACACCACACCATGATTACTAAACATTTTATTGGTGCACCGATTGGTGCTGGGGTGGTGCTTTTGGTGCTTGCATGGGGTGCTCTGCACATTATTAAAGGCCGTAAGGCCACAGAGCACTCGTGGGTTGGTGTATCGATGCTGGCATGCGTGCTCTCTCTCTATGCATAACATCTGCATGTGTTCCTCCAAAAACAGGTCCTGGATCGTAGTGTAAATATCAGCGTAGTCTTGTAAATAATGCTCCCTACTGGCTGTATGTTTAGTTTGCGAATTCTTTCCGGATTCGGTTATCCTGTGGGTGTGTTTCTGAGAGGAGAAGGGTGCAACGTCGCAGGGGGACATATTTACTCATTTGTGGATATCTGTAAAACTGTCGCACTCAGGGTAGAGTTAATAGTAGAGGGAACTACATCTGAGTGCCACACTAAAATAGGTAAAAATTTATCGGGTCGGGACGCCCCGAGGGTAGAGAAGGGTGCAATGTTGCGAATATGGAATTTGGCCTCCATATCCGCTTGTAAATATTCCCCTATTTCCCCAATACTCCCCAACTATCCCCAATCCCCCATTCCCTAGTCCCATTGTCTGTAAACAACACTCTGTAGAACCGACCTTCCCCTCTTTCCCCCATTAAATGTCGTGCCCAGGTCCACCGCATCTCACGTAGACAACTTTCGGACATCTTGCTAGTTATTCTTAGTCTATGTCAGTTAAGGACTCGTTTCCATTAATTCTGACTCTTCGTTGCACCAGAATGTGATTATATGGCACCAGTAGTGAGTTTAGGACCTTCCCATACCTCCTCCCATCTTCTTCCCCAAACAACAACTACAACAACAACTACAACAACAACTACAACAACAACTACAACAACGGCGCGCGCGGGGAGTGTGCGTCCTCACTCCGGCTCGGTTAGCCGCCATTACCCAGGCGCTCCACGGGGTTACCACGAAGGGGCTGGCTGTCAGCTCCTCGTCAAGGGCAGAGCCTGGTAACCCCCCCCCGCACCCAATAAGAAGGGCGGACCGATTCCATCTGGGGCGGAGCTAACGAGCCGAGGGCGTGTCACTCCCCGCCGGATATACGCAGCGACTTACCGGATGTGACGTGAGATGCGCCCCCAGCTTGGAGAAAGAGAAGTCACTACCTCCGAGCGCTGAGAGACCTCCTGCATCTTTTGGGCCGCGCTATCCTGTCCCTGAGCACAAGGTGCACCTTGTGCTGGCCATCGAATACCCGCTTTCCTTGCCATCAATCCCCGTGTGTCAGTTTTTGTCCTGTTTATCTGTGGTCTGTCGGGAATAAGATAAGTGTGTCTAAGTGCCTGCCTTTCTATGCTGTCCCTCTTGTAGTTGTAATCTGACCTTCCGCCCTAATATAACCTCCTCCGGAGGTCTTGAGAACTGAACCCTTGGTGTCGTGTCATTTAAATCCAGCCGTGTGTCCTTTCCTCAATTGATCTAGCGTAGCGCGATTAGTCAACGTTCGAGTGGAATCGGGTAAACTGTGCAGACGTGGTCATACCAAACCGCTCGGTAAACCAACATCCACAACCGCGTCTGTAACAATATATATATATATATATATATATATATATATATACTGTATATATATATATACATATATATATTGTTGCGGATCCGGGGGTCGGCGCTCCCCTTACCAAGGGGGGGTTAGTCCCCTTGTCTTTTAAGCTGGCCGTTCCCCCAGTCCTCTGGAAGTTACAATGCTCCTCCACGGTCGAGATTGGCCAGGGTGATTGGTCAAGATGGAGTCCCAAATACCTGCATGCCAATCCCTCTGCGAAGCAGGGAAATAACTCCCGCTCGAACCACGGACAGGTGGAAATTGCCGAGCGGTTTAGCAATCCGCGATTCGAGCCGTTAGCAAAACGACTAACCCGATTCTGAGCGGTTCTAATCGTGCCACGTATATTCAATTGAGAAATCACTAAAACGATCGGATGGAGAGGAAACCAAAGTAAAGGAAGAACACAGGAATTTATTATACAATTTACAACTACCAAGAAGAAAAAGAACACACAGTTCAGCCTTATACAGTCTTAATTAACACGCCCAGGACAACACAAACAGACTTACATGAAAGGGGAATAGCAGGAAGGAAGGTCCAAGCAGATGGGCCAGCGTTGGCTCCGGCCCCGGTTCACGCTCCGCTCCGGTCCACGCTCCACCTCGGTTCAGGCCCCGGTTCCGTGACGAAACCCGGCAGGCAGTGCGGTTGGTATTGTTGGCGCGAGCGGACCTTACATGCAGGGGGTTCATATATCGGGGAGGAATTGCGTCCGTGAATCGTGACTCTCCACCCGTGTCTCTCGTTGTGGACCTCGTTCTCTCGTCACTCTCACTCCAACGGTGTCACTCTCCCCGGCCGACTCTCTAAGTAGTCCCACGTGAGCGCTTATATTACGCTAGGGCAGGCCATACTTTATTTTTTTGTAAAACAGTCGAGAGGGGTGTTCATATTATGTATTTTGGTGTGTAGAACACAAATCTGAGGTTTTTAAAAATTCTGATAACCCTAACCTACATCAATTTGCAGTTGATTATTATTCAATTTTTGATTATTTTGCTATTCTTCTGGAAAAAAAGAGACGTTTTTTATTTTGAAGTTAGGGCTTTTATTTTGGTAACTTCCTGTTGGGACGGCAGTTGTAGCCATCTTGTTGCTGAAAGCTCGATGTTGAGGAGGTTGGCAATCCTTATCCATCCGTCTTCTCTTCTCTTCTTATGGTATTGCCAGTTAGTACGTTTTTGATTAGGAACCTGAGGAACAAATAGATAATAATTTTAGATGTAAATTACCTTGTTTTATATTATATTTGTTAATTGATTTGTGTACTTACCTATTGCTAGCCTGAGTTACATGTGAAGGAAAATAGTGACCTGTGAAGTGAATATTTTGATGGTTTTCTGTAATACCTGTGTAATACCTTAATATCTGTCTGTAGTGGATACTTACCTGTGTATTATTGTTTTTATTTCAGTGTGAACTACTAAAAATGGCTCAAGTCAGAACAAGGATGAAATCAAGTTCTCATTTCAGTAATCTTGTTGGCACTGGGCAGGAGCTGTTGGTGTCTGAACTGCCAACTGTGAGGGATATCCTGAGGTATGGCATCTACTTGAGGGAGCAAAGTGTAGATGACAGGAGGAACTACCCAGTGGACCAGCTCGTGTCTGACATCTACCCTGGTCTGATTTGTCAGTGGAGCAAAGCTAATGCTCTTTTCAAGCCTCCTGTTATCAATGAAAAGGTGACCATCATGTCCAAGCTCAAGGAGGTCTGGAATCAGGCAGTGAAGTTTTCTCTTGGGAAGGGCAAACTTGATGCCAAAGAGAGGTTCATTGTCAATTAGACAAGTTATTTGATATTTTGACTTGCAAGTGTCAGAATACCAGTTGTGAGGGGGGAGGCTGTGAGGCCGGTGAGGGCTGTGTGATCCAAGCCCACATTAACTGTTCCTGCAGCAGAGAGAAAATGATTCGTGTGAAAGATCTTGCCTACATCAAGGGACCTGGTAGCTACCAGATAGTAGCCTGGTAGCTACTATCTGTTCCACTTTACCCCAGAGAAAGCAACTAAAGAGGAGTCACATGCAGAGCAGATTGCTAAGGTTCTGTTTGCCTGGCTGAAAGAGAGGGGTTTTTATAAGGCCTTGTGGGCCATTGGAGGAGACTCAACAAATATCAACACTGGTGTGAAAGCTGGAGTAATGCAGAAGCTGGAGCTGCACCTGGGGAGAAAGCTGGTCTGGTTGGTGTGCAACCTGCACACTGGTGAACTTCCCCTGCACCATCTCATTGTTCACCTTGATGGCCCTACTCTGTCAGACAACACATTTTCCGGGCCAATAGGAAAGCTCCTTGCTTCTGCTACAGACTTGGATATCAATCCAAACTTCACCCGGATCTTTGTTGGCTGTCCACTGATCAAGCTGTCTGACAAGGCCATTGAAGATCTCTCAACTGATCAACACTATGGCTATAAAATTGTCTGTGCAATCAGGGATGGAATGCTTCCTGCAAGGCTGGCTCTAGTGGAGATTGGACCAGTAAACCACAGCCGCTGGCTCACCACAGCGAACAGACTTCTCAGGCTCTGGGTGTCAAAGCATGGACTGAAAGGAAAGAACCGGAAGAATCTGCAATTCATTGTGGAATTCATCATTGGAGTGTATTATCCATGTTGGTTCAACGTGAAAGTCAAGCACTCCTGAATCGAAGGGCCCAGGCACATCTTGTTTCAGCTGGACTGCCTCAAGTCCCAGAGGAAGGAGGTGCTGGACCTTGTGATGCCGACTGTGAGAAGATCTGCTTGGTATGCCCACAGTGAAGCCATCCTCCAAACACTGCTGTGCTCTGAGGATCAGAAGGAGAGGGCTGAGGGGGTGGAGAGAATCCTGGCCATCAGGGGAGAGGGGGACCCAGACACTCAGCTGGGGGACTCCTCTGTCAGGACCAGAAAGACACCTGACATCAACTGTGATGCTTCCAGCATTGGTAACTTGATCAGCTGGTCAGAAGGTGTGTCAGAGCCACCCCTCACCTGCTCCCTAAGCACCTCGGAGGTGAAGAACTTCATCAACACCCCCATGGAGGTGCTCAACTGGCCTTGCCACACACAAAGCATTGAGAGGGTTGGTAAATGGTGACTGAGGCTTCTACTAAGTACTTCTCACAGGAAAAGAGGGATGGAGGCATCAGGGCTCAGGAGACCAGCAGGAGGCTGATGTCCAATAATGAGTCAAAGCAGGACTTGTGCAACCTGGTAAAGTTCAAGAAGTAAGGAGATTGATCTTTGTAATTGTAACCAGTGATATACATGCAGTTCACCTGTTAATAAATATGTACATTTGATTTGGCTGTGTCAGTATCAATATGAATGATTTCCCTTATATCTTTTAATATCTTATAAAGGGGTTCGAAAGGGTAAAATTGGCAATTTAGAAATACAAATTGATGTAGGTTAGAGTTATCCTATCCAGAAAATAAACTCATATTTGAATTCCCCATAAAAAAAACACATAATATAGACACCCCTCATGTTAGGATTTCCTTCAGATTCATTTTGGCACCTAACCTGAGTATGACCCGCCCTAATATTACGCGCTCGCGTATCAAGCCGCATGCTTTTAGGACACACCCACCGGTGAGCTCGCCTCGGCCCTGGTTGGTCGTGAGGGCTCACGGACTCCGCCCTTAACAGGGCTACGCCTCGCTCCGATAACTCCTCCCACTTTTTCTCCGCTCTGACCGCATGGTTAATGGCGTTTGAGCCAGGCAGCAAACGCTGCTGGGCGAGCAGAGGTGCGTAACCCAATTTGGAGAGAGCCAAGCCGCAAAATGAATGGGATTGAAAAGGGTCTATGTTATTTGATTAATGCAACGCAGAGTCAAACTATTGGAAACAGAGCCTTATCTGAAACACATATTAATGAAATAACTAGAGAAGTTCCTATGGTGCCCTACGTGTTGCAATATGGACTAACTAGGGTGCGACCTTTACCAAATGGGAATATTTACAGGGGGTTATTTACAAGGGATTATTATTTACAAGTGAGGGTTCTAAAAACCACAACAATATTATATATATATATATATATATATATATATATATATATATATATATATATATATATATATATATATATATATATATATATATATATATACAGTGCATTCAGAAAGTATTCAGACCCCTTCACTTTTTTCACATTTTGTTATGTTGCAGCCTTACGCTGAAATCATTTAAATTCATTTTTTCCCTCATCAATCTACACTCAATACCCCAATACCCCATAATGACAACGAGAAAACAGGATTTTAGAAAGTTTTGCAAATTTATTAAAAAGAAAAAACTGAAATATCACATTGACATAAGTATTCAGACCCTTAACTCAGTACTTAGTCGAAGCATCTTTGGCAGCGATTACAGCCTCGAGTCTTCTTGGGTATGACGCGACAAGCATTGCACACCTGGATTTTGGGATTTTCTGCCATTCTCTGCAGATCCTCTGAAGCTCTGTCAGGTTGGATGGGGACCGTCGGTGGACAGCCATTTTCAAGTCTCTCCAGAGATCTTCGATTGGGATCAAGTCAGGGCTCTGGCTGGGCGACTCAAGGACCTTCACAGAGTTGTCACTAAGCCACTCCTGCATTGTCTTGGCTCTGTGCTTCGGGTCATTGTCCTGTTGGACGGTGAACCTTCGGCCCATTCTGTGGTCCTGAGCGCTCTGTTTCAGGTTTTCATTAAGGATATCTCTGTACTTTGCTCCGTTCATTGTTCCCTCAACCCTGACCACAAGTGACCAGTCCCCCAGTCCCTGCTGCTGAAAAACACCCCACAGCATGATGCTGCCACCACCATGCTTCACCGTTGGGATGGTACTGGGCAGGTGATGAGCGGTGCATGGTTTCCTCCAGAAATGACGCTTAGAATTGAGGCCAAACAATTCAATCTTGGTTTCATCGGACCATAGAATCTTGTTTCTCACAGTCTGAGAGTCCTTTAGGTGCTTTTTTGCAAACTCCAAGCGGGCTTTCATGTGTCTTTCACTGAGGAGAGGCTTCCGTCTGAGAATCCTGCTCTGCAGGTAGTTCCTTCGACCTCATGGCTTGGATTTTGCTCTGATATGCATTGTCAGCTGTGAGACCTTATATAGACAGGTGTGTGCCTTTCCCAATCATGTCCAATCAATTGAGTTTACCACAGGTGGACTCCAATCAAGGTGTAGAAACATCTCAAAGATGATCAAGAGAAATGGGAGGCACCTGAGCTAAATTTCAAGTGTCATAGCAAAGGGTCTGAATACTGATGTAAATGTGATATTTCAGATTTTTCTTTTTAATAAATTTGCAAAACTTTCTAAAATCCTGTTTTCTCTTTGTCATTATGGGGTATTGAGTGTAGATTGATGAGGGAAAAAATGAATTTAAACGATTTCAGCATAAGGCTGCAACATAACAATGTGAAAAAAGTGATGGGGTCTGAATACTTTCTGAATGCACTGTGTAGTTCTCATCAACAGGATGAGTTTCTTTGGGTTCGTAAAAGCTTTCAAAACTAAAGGGATACGATTGGTTGCAGGTATAGCTATCTCGTAATAATAACCAATTGGTAGCACTTGAAATTCTGCCTCATAATGAAAAAAAAAGGTTTTGTTTTCAAAAAAGTCTGACACCAAGACTAAGCACTTACTGCCTACCTCAGGGAACCACAGCTCGTGGCTTGTTAAATTGCGAAATTGAAGATTCACAAATATATTGCTTGTTCTGGTCTGTTATTCTGTCTGTTTGTCTGTCTGTCTGTACGTCAATCGCCTACAGGTCAAATTTTCACTCCAATCTTCACGAAACTTAACCACCTTGTAGAGGTAGTGGCAAGCTGGAAGCCTATTGGTTTTGAGGTCAAAAGGTCAAAGTCACAAATAATCGTCAATTGTCATCCGATTGATTTAAAATTTGAAGAGGGTTTGCATATTGGTTCACTGAATTGGTTCACCATTCAAAATCTAGAAGCCTATTGTTTTTAAGGTCAAAAAGTGAAAGTCGCAAATAATCGTCAATTGTCATCCGATTGATTTAAAATTTGAAGAGGGTTTGCATATTGGTTCACTGAATTGGTTCACCATTCAAAATCTAGAAGCCTATTGTTTTTTTTAGGTCAAAGTCACAAAGAATCGTCAATTTTCATCCAATTGCCTTAAATTTGAACAGGGTTTGCATATTAGGTAACTGAATTGGTTCACCATTTAAATCTAGAAGCCCATTGTTTTTTGAGGTCAAAAAGTGAAAGTCGCAAATAATCAGCAATTGTCATCCGATTGATTTAAAATTTGAAGAGGGTTTACATATTGGTTCACTGAATTGGTTCACCTTTCAAAATCTAGAAGCCTATTGTTTTTAAGATCTAAAAGTGAAAGTCGCAAATAATCGTCAATTGTCATCCAATTGATTAAAAATTTGAAGAGGGTTTACATATTGGTTCACTGAATTGGTTCACCATTCAAAATCTGGAAGACTATTGTTTTTTGAGGTCAAAGTCACAAAAAATCGTCAATTTTCATCCAATTGCCTTAAATTTGAACAGGGTTTGCATATTAGGTAACTGACTTGGTTCACCAAATATCAGAACAATTGATTTATCCGTTTTGACATGTAAATGGTTTCCATGACAACAATTCCACCCCATTACAATCAAATGAGACGTTTTGTGATTTTATTATTGCCATATCCCCAAAAATACTCAAGATATCAAAATGAAATTAAGACAGCTTATATGTAGTATGTGTAGGATATGTATGTAAAATGTGATCAAAAGTAGTCAAGGATCAAGGCCATCCGAAATTTGTAAAAAACGTATTATCCCGCAGTTATATAATTTACCAGTCAAACTTGTTACGTAAAACAATCAATCATGTAAAACACTTGAGAGGTCACATGCTCCAAATTGCCAAATTGCTGTTTCCATGACAACTATTCTTTACTTGGATTTGGCGAGTATCATGCTACGCACGACATCTTTGTTGTTTATTTTCGTTTAATTTCAGTGATACAATAAAAATAAACTTTAAAAAACCACCTTTAGAGGCCATTTTTCCCCACAAAGTGGGGGTTGGCCTTTTTCCGGGACCGTGGTTGTTGTTGTTTTTTGGTCCCCTTTTTGAAGCAATGTTTTACGGCCGGATGCCCTTCCTGCCGCCAACCCTTTTTGTCACCTTTTTACGACAAACAGGGAATTACCAGTGAGCTGGTGCTCAATTAGCCGACCTCGGAAGGATGACAGGCTGAGTCAACCCCCCTGGCGATTCAGCGATCGACCAGGATTCGAACCCAGGATCCTAGGATCCTAAGCCGGCACCCTAACCGCTAAGCCAACACCAGGCTTAGTGGTGTGATATATATGTGATATATAATCATATATCACTATACTATAAAGTATAGTGATACAATAACATAGTGGATGATATTGCTCTGCACTCTATATTGGAAAGTTACTTTTCTAAAAACAAGTTTTTTGTATTAAAGGAGAGAACAGATGGAATAAATAGGGACGGTAAAGTAGTGTTGGAGGAGGGAGAAAACACAAAGGAGGTTGGAAGAGGCATAATATCTTAATATAATATCTTTACATAATATGTTGAAACAATTTTTAGAGACATAATATATTGAAACATCCATTGCTCTGCTTCACATATTATTCTCCAGCCAAGGTACCCACACACACAGTAGA
This sequence comes from Myxine glutinosa, assembly GCF_964187855.1. Lineage (NCBI taxonomy): Eukaryota > Metazoa > Chordata > Myxini > Myxiniformes > Myxinidae > Myxine > Myxine glutinosa. The sequence continues at coordinate 156,445,265 of NC_136261.1, read as the reverse complement.
GGTTGTGAACCACCGGCCTAAGTGGTTTATTTAACACTCCCGGTTTATGGCATAGCAAGCCATGACGCTGTGCCAGTGGGTTTCAGAGACCATACTAAGGCTTCCTTGCCAGACCACATTGTTCAAAGAACCGGCTGGAAACCACTAACCTTGTATCACATAGCTTTGCCAAACCATAATGTACGGCCCAAACATTATAGTCCAGGCCTTTACAATGGGGAAATAAGTCATGCACAATAATTTCACAATTTCATTGCAGTCACGGAAGGTATTAAACTGACAGTGTTTGTAAGTTGTGTTTTTCCAGTCACTCGTTTTTATTTCCACATTGTAAAACGGTTAAGCTTTGCCAGTCAAATAAAACCTGTTTTTTTCTGGCTTTTGGGTTTTTTTCAGGGGCTAGTATGGAATCTAGAACTTTTGAGCAAGTGGATGAGTTTACATGGTTTGCAAGATTACTTCCTGAGATTTTGGACTGCATAGTTGTTGTCGTTGTTACTGTTTTATAGCCCCGGAGAGTTCTCTCGAACAAGCATGTGACACGGAGAGAGCCGATCGATCTCCCAGGAGCGACACAGAGATCCCCCACATCCTGGATGGTGTACCCCAGTCTTCATGAACTCAGGCCCATGACTGAGTTAGAGAGAGGGAAAGAGAGACAGAGAGAGAGAGAGAAATAAATAAATAAAGAAAGAAAGAGCGAGAGGGAATGAGAGAGACACAGACAAGAGGGAAAGGGCTGGTCCATGGGGACTGATCAGCACTCTGACTGTGACTGCGCTGCCTGACTGTGACTGTGCTGCCCTGACAAATCCGGGCAGCAGGAAAGAATGGGGAAGATTTGGCCCCCTACTTGTGTTGGGGGGTACAACCCCCACGAAAAAGCATCCCAATAGGGACTGCGCAGTACTACTTGTATGTGTTTCAGATTTCACTGTGAAGTGTGTTCTTGGATGTCCGTTAGCTTCCTACTGTACCATTGATGATGATGATATTGATGTTGATGATAGTAGTAGTAGTCCCCAAGTTTCCTTACAAGGAACTTCTATGCAGGAGGAGGTCATTAGGCCCATCAAAGGCTGCGCTATTATCACCAACTTATGGCTGTTTGTCCGTATTTTATATCCTTTTTCAATCCTGAGCGTCAAGGAAGAAATCAGGATGTTTTAGGAGTCGTGGACGGCGAGAGAACGAGGCCATTTGGTTGAGTTCAAAGCATGTTTATTCGCACAGAACCCAGCACACTCTGTAAAGCCCGTTTATCGGGCAGCAATATATATATACAATCAAACGCGGCGAGAGTGGGCGTCTCCGGGCGGTCTGGGCGAGCCCGGGAAAGGCGAGACTGAGCGTCTCCGGGCGGTCTGGGCGAGCCCGGGAAAGGCAAGTCCGGACATGCCCGGGAAAGGCGAGACTGGGCGTCTCCGGGCGGTCTGGGCGAGCCCGGGAAAGGCGAGTCCGGACATGCCCGGGAAAGGCGAGACTGAGCGTCTCCGGGCGGTCTGGGCGAGCCCGGCACAGTGATCGCTCCGTGGCTGCGTCCTCGGCAGGTGTAAGGCGATTGTGTATGTTCAGCGGCAACCGATACAATGTACCATTTTCAAAGTATTTTGTATGACCCGGTCAGGGTTCGAACCACCTTAGTACCTCCCAGATTCGACGGACAATCTAATCATTACACCACATAGGTTGAACAAAGAGGACCTATGATAGACAAAACAGAAAATCTGGATGAGACCAACTTGCTGAAATGGAATTTTGTGAAAGCCTACGCTCTGAATTTTGTTTTGCTAATTTAGCAGAGCTTTGTTCAAAATAGTACTTCTAATAATAATAATAATCTTAAGACACACACACACACACACACACACACACACACACACACACACACACACACACACACACACACAAAGCCCAAATATCTGCCTTGGAAGTGGATATGACAGGAAATGGAATTATAATAACAAAATGTCCATTTCAAACGTTTCCCGAGAATATGACCCTGGACAAGCCACACTGCTTGAAAGGCGAACGCCCCTGGATTCTTGGTCGGATTCATTTTACCTCGCAAATGATCGTTGAATTGCTCATCTCAAAGGCTGTTTATTGGGTTCCCATAGGGACTGTGTTAAAGTGTTTTCAGAAAGAGAGTAATACAGTGAGGGTTGAAACGCCATTAGTGCTAATTCTGTCGTCCAATGAGTTCTTGCCCAATAAAAAGGGAAGCGGGTGGGGTTGGGGATCATTGGAAAGGTGACAGAGTAAAAGACTTACATTTGCAACCAGCATTCCCAGCTTCTGTGAGGGTAATTTCATGAAGAAATACCGATAACTTTTATCATAAATCATCCAAACACGATACTCAATAGTACTATTTATAACAACTAGTACACCCACTCACTAGGGGAGCGGCAGGGGGAGTCATGTTACGATCTTTATTATTATTATTGCCAATTACTATTACTTATGTTAGATCGGGTCATTCAAAACATTAGACTGTGCCTCACCAGTTCTAAATTCCCGATAATAAAATTTACTCCCGTAAGGGTGTCGGGTGTGATGGGGAAGGAGGGGGGGGGGGGGTCGCAGAGGGTGGAGTGGTGGAGGGGGCAATATCCAAGTCACAAAACCCCTCGGGGAGTGGGGATATTGTTTCATTATACCATTAACATTATGCTATTATCATAGGTATTGTTATTACTTTTGTCATGAGATGTGGCTTTGGAAAAACTCATTGGAAGAATTCCACAGAGGCGGCAGGAAGGGATGTGTTTTTAATCCGTGTTGGGTATATAGACTACAGTAGATCTACGATCAGGTGTATTCGTCGGCATGATAAGCATTGACTGATGTCCGGATTCACCCAAATTTATTTCCGTTTAGTGTTAAACAGCATTAGTGACTGTTTAAAAAGGTAATCATATGTGTTTATGATGAAATGGAAAACCAAATACTGCATTGGAGTCATAAGAAGGAACCAGAAGAGGTAAAGAGCAAAGATGGAGTCATCAGAAGGAACCCGAATAAGCAAAGAGCAAAGATGGAGTCATCAGAAGGAACCTGGATAGGATTCGGGTGTCAGCTGTTACTCCTCAACCCTCAAACCCATCCAGGTGCAGCCAAGTGAACCTTCCAGAACACTCTCTTCAATAATTCACTTCTCCTTAGACAGATAGATGAAGAAAGAGAAAAATTAAGAACAAGCAAGAATTAGAATGAATAAGGAGAAATGTGAAAAAGTAGAAAGCAATGTGAAAGAAACAAAGATCCCTAACTCATATCCTAACCCCTTTGACTTATAATATTTTTACCTCTGGTAGAGATGCTCCCATGAAAACGGCACGATAAGCTGTTTATTCATGATAACACGACTTTTAGCCAAGGAGGAAACACCCCTTGGGGAGGTGGCATATTATTAGTATTAATATTGTTGCGCAGACCCTTCCGGTTAAGACCAGGGACCGCGGATGGACCAGAACGGATTTACTTGAGGCGACGACCAAACACGGATTCGGGTATAAAACGCGGGAGGAATAAGGGAAGTGAAAGCTGTGGTAAAAGCGCTTAGCTTCAGTGAACCGACGGCAGCTGCAGGGAAATTAATGAACTCGAACAAACAAGATTTAACATACACAAATAAATACGTTTATTCCGGAACCCGAGACAATGAAACGCGACGGTAATAAAATAAAGCTCATAAATTGGGATCCCACACACCAGACTCAACAACAGGACACAGGAATGAATTACGAAAATAACTGTCCGTCGTGTGATTGTGAAATGTGGTGTGAGCTTATCTGTCCGTCTGTAGTCGTGTCCGCCGTCCAAACGCGGCTCCAAGCTCCGATGCACCCATGCTCTGCTAGGCCCGAGCCAACGCCCTCTCCATTCGCACACGAGGCCCCGCCCGTTCACAGCACCGAAAGCACCGAGCACTGCTCCAAGCACCACGCAGATAGTGAACCAACAACCACCAGGACCTCTCAAGACCAAAAAGGGAAGCGCAGAGAGCACAAGACGTCGTGCAGCGTCAAGACAGCCAGGGAGGGACGTGCAGCACAAGAGGCAGCGAAGAACCCAAAAACTAGAGCTGCTGAAGCTGTAGTGCAGCCCCTTTTATCACCTTGCGTCCACTCTCCTCCGATGTTCCCTCTTGCTGGCGCCCTCTCATTGGCCGAGTCCCTCCCACCTGGTATTGCCCACCCTGATTGGCTGGAGGCTCGCGCCTTCCGCGCCAACCAATCACTCGTTCCCTGTAGCGTGGTGATAGCTCGTGTCACTCTATGTTGCTAGGCCTGCCGGAGGTGTAGCTGGCTGCGGCCCATGCGGCGGTGCCCCAAACTGGCCTCTTGCCTGTTTTCTTCCTAAGTCCTTGTCAGGGAAGGGAATTTAATTACTGTGTGCACTACAGGGCCTGTCTAAGTGTTTATATGGGTATGCATTGCCACAAGGGACAAAGGTTTGATTACCAGGTGACACACAGGGGTTTAGCTTAATCCCTACACTATCGAATGCTCGAACATCCTGGTATGTTCACAAGCAGACATATTAACCAGACAAACCGGACTAAACACACAGAACTTATTACAGGTAGATTACCTATCGTGACAGTCGAATACCTACCTATACAGATCTACCTGGCTCTAGATTTTGCTCAACCCCCAGGCATAACACAGACACCCCCCCCCCCCCCCCCCCTGGAACCGTAGCTCCTGCTAGGATCACTGCAGGCGCTACCATTCCAGTCTTAACACTTACTGTCTCACACTGAATTAACCTATGAAACAAATCAGGAGGGCTGTGGGAAGTGAGTCGGACTTCCTACCTACTCTCCTTAACATGCTAATCCCCTTAACAATCATGCAAGTATGTACAATGATCTTATTTGTTGTTCCTGCGGAGGGAGGAAACAAACAACACGCAAAATCTACCTTAACCACAAAACTTAACCAACCTTACAAAATTCCAAAACTTCCAATTATATTGAAACAAACCCAGTCTACAGACCACCTCCCCCGGTGGATGCCACAAGACACAACCTTACCTGCGGGGCCATCCCAATGTACCCCTAATTTTCCGTGGGCCCTGTCCAGATGTTACAGGTGAGTGACATGGCTCGGTGGATTTCGCCCTCATTCATTCAATACACAAACCCCTTATCCACGCATACTCATTCCATAGTCATCACACACAAAATCATTACAAGCACGTACTTAATACACCCCCCTGCAGGACGATGGCATTGATGTCATATACATGTGTGCATTCCTCAACTAGGCAGCGGGGAGGTGCCGTAAAAATAAGATGGTGGGGCGCTTCAGGCTGTGGTGCCCGCAGTCCCAAAACAAGTCAACCGACTTACAAGTTCATTGCCGCCCCCCCCCCCCCCCCACTTTACCTCTTGGCCCCGTGACAGCCCAACAGCCCTTTCCGCCATTACCCCGCCGGTGAGGTTCTCCACACACCAGGCTCCTGCTGCTGCCGTGCAGCTTGCCTCCTGCTCCTGCTGCCGTGCAGCTCCAAGGGTCGCCGGGGGTCTCCTTTACCCCAGGGCGCCCAACCAGACCCTCCACCGACGAGCTCCAATTTCCAGATACCACTGGCTGCCAGGGGTATTTGCCGCAGAGGGGGGCCGCAGGCATCGCTCCTCAGAGCCTGATCTGTACCTGCGGACACACACACCTTCCCCACCCACAAGATCTCAAAACACATCTCCTCCCCCGCTGCCATTCAATTCTCAACACATTTCCATAGATGGTGTTACAAAAAGTTGCCATGGCCTGCCATTGTGAAATCCCCAGTTTACATTTCAAATCATTACATTTCCATTTCCAAAAGCACAATAATCATCACTCATCCGTTTTTCCATTCTCCATGACCACATAAAAACACATAACCACAACACTAACACAAACGCCACCCACAAGACTCCGTGGCACACATTCCATCCCCCCTTACCGGCCATGTCATCACTCTCACCTGCCCCCAACTCAAAATTACCTGTCCCCAAATTTACATAAGCAAGTACTGATGCCTGGGACAGTACACCTCAAAACACTCACCTCAAGTGCAGGTAGTTGCAGGTTGGTCAGGTCCAAAGTGCCATCCGCCCTCAAAATCCCAAAATTTTTCCTTGGACCAATCAAATTCTTCCAAATTTCTCTTTTGTCCCCACTATACTGGCAGGCATGTGGATCCGCATCCAACGGTGATTATCACTACACAACTACCTGTGGCCACGACAGCTCCGCACCTCTACTATGCAAGGGTCATCGGGACAAGGTGAGCAGTCAAAACGCCAACATGGCCCATGAGTGTCCATAAGGGTGCGACCCACCATCCATCCTTTGCCCCCCCCCCCCCCCCGCGAGAAACACAGCTGCACCAGCCCTAGCTGGCCAATGTGGTGAGCACCTGTTGCCACAAACACTACCGCACGCACAACCTCGGCCCTGGGGGAGACTGTTACAGTGAGTGGCATTCCCCTCACGTCACCTACGCCGCCCTCATCCCCCAGTCCACAGAACTGCAGCTCCCCAGTGCTCACCCACACTTGACCACACCAAGGTCCAGTCGACAGCCATGCTCCACCAGGAGACCCACCCAGAAGACATGGTCCACACACCTCGGACACCCATAGCACCGCGTTGACCCCCAGACCCCCAACTCCGTCCCCATGATCCCGCGTCCCAAATATTGGCACAGTCGCCCCCGCAACCAGTTGAAAGCTGTGTCTTGCTAACCTGTCAATTTTATCACAGCCAACAACACTTTGGTCTACACACCTGGATCAATAATGGTGACACTGCCCGCAGTATCCACCATGCCATTTAAAAATTCACCCTTAAATTTGCATATAACCCTGAGATTACCCATGCCAACCATTTTTCACATTTTGCTAAACTCACCAAAGAAAGATGCTTTGCCATACACAATACGCATGCCAGCCGAGCATGGCCCATATGCTCGGCTCGTTACACATTCCCGATTCACATCCCCATGGCTCCCTTCCCAAACCGAGAGTCCATAAATCATAATGGAACATCTGTGGAAGGTCACTCTCACACCATCACTTTCCACAGATGCCCCAATGGTTGTCCGGCAGGCTATGTCCATCCCCGTCCGTTCAGTTCGACCCGCATCCATAGCCCAGCACAGCATGGCAGGTCATCACATGCTGGCTGTCCCAGAGTCTCAGGAGGAGGGTGTCAGGCCGCATGCCCGGGTGGTCACCACATCATGCCCAAGTTGGCCTTTCGCAGTGCCACCACCAAAGCGCGACCCACAACACCTCCCCCTAGTGGTCCTCAATAAATGCCATCCCAGGCTTGAGAAACCACATCGGACCCCCTGGAGGTCTTAACCCCCACCAGGGTTTGGTGACCCTTTCGGCCTGAGCCACACACTCGGGCGGCGCCCCAACGGACAAGGGACGCCACACTCCACCAAACCCCGAGTGGGGCCCAGGTCGTACCTCGACACCCAAGGATGGACCCCACATCCAAATCTCGCCAGCACAGCCCCCCAGCTGGCTGGCATACCAAAATTTTGAAAGGGGCAAATTTTCCCCGAGGCCATCACCAATGACCACTCCTGGTCCAAATTCCGCAACCTGGGGCCCAACTACAACCAAGGCTGCTCCACATCAAACTCCCATTTTAGTATAAATTTCTTTCGCCTTTTACAAATTTTGGCCCCAGGTGTCCAATAACCACAGCTACAGGTAACAACTTCACCAGGTTGTTCTGCCCCTCCCTGCAGCTGGTCCACATTCCCTACACGGACCAAATTTCCAGAGGCTCTATTTCCAGAGGCTCTATCTCCCGATCCTCCAAGGTCCAAATCCAGCCCGGAGCCAACACACTCCCCCAACTGGCTATTCAATTTCAGAGCCTCCTGTTCCCAATTGTTATGCACGGTGAGGGTCCCCGCGGTCACCTCAACCTCCTCCTCGGACCGACTCACCTTAAGGGACGCCACACTTGAAAATTGACGATTTTGAATCAAACTCCTTTGGGCCTGGTCAAACTCTACCTCCATGGGACTGTCCTAGGTCCTCAGCCGCTGGATCAAATCATTCTCATCATCCCCATCATCATCACAAATTATTTCTGGCCCCGACAGGCCTTCCCCAATAAATACCCGGTCTGGCTCCATTACCCGGACCCCCAATAATGTTACCCCCTGTTGCTCTGCACCACCGCCCTGGTGCTGCACCATTCCGAATTCATCTCCCGGTTGGGGTGTTGTGGCATCCACCCGGTCCCGATAAACCTCCAGGCCACGATGTGGGAAACATCCCCTATTACAATTCTCACATTCCCCATTCACCTCTTGGCACTCCACATTCACCTGTGAATTCCCTTCAATTGCAATTCCTGGTGCAATTCCCTGCTCCTGAGCCCCATCGGCACCACTCTTTCGCCTTTCCTTCAATTTATTCGTACATTCCTTCAGTTGTTCACCCCGGGCATTCAATTCCCTCTTTAACCCATCAATTTTATTTCCCAGTCGCTCACCCTGAGCCTCCATTTTATTGTTCATTTCTCCCATCTCTCCTTTTAGTTCATTTTTCATTTCCCGCATAAATTTCATGAAGGCCTGCTTGTCTATGGGGGCCATCCCTGCGGCGGGGGAAGTTCCATCGCGATGCTGAATTCCCCCATCTACATCCGACTCACTTCGAATGCTTCCCGCATCTTCCATTCTCCCTTCCTCCATATTGCGTACCTCTTCCATCCGTGAAGAAGAGCCAGCTTCCCCGCGCGGCTTTTAACAGGAATAAAATTAAATGTAATTACGCGCCGTCAGCGTGTCCGACGGGCCCAGATCCTCACTCTTGACATCAGTTGTCGCGAGGATCCTTCCATTTAAGACCAGGGACCGCGGATGGACCAGAACGGATTTACTTGAGGCGACGACCAAACACGGATTCGGGTATAAAACGCGGGAGGAAGAAGGGAAGTGAAAGCTGTGGTAAAAGCGCTTACCTTCAGCGAACCGACGGCAGCTGCAGGGAAATTAATGAACTCGAACAAAAAAGATTTAATGTACACAAATAAACACGTTTATTCCGGAACCCGAGACAATGAAACGCGACAGTAATAAAATAAAGCTCCTAAATTGGGATCCCACACACCAGACTCAACAACAGGACACAGGAATGAATTACGAAAATAACTGTCCGTCGTGTGATTGTGAAATGTGGTGTGAGCTTATCTGTCCGTCTGTAGTCGTGTCCTGTCCACTGTCCAAACGCGGCTCCAAGCTCCAATGCACCCACGCTCTGCTAGGCCCGAGCCAACGCCCTCTCCGTTCGCACACGAGTCCCCGCCCGTTCAAAGCACCGAGCACCACTCCAAGCACCACGCAGATGGTGAACCAACAACCACCAGGACCTCTCAAGACCAAGAAGGGAAGCACAAGACGTCGTGCAGCTTCAAGACAGCCAGGGAGGGACGTGCAGCACAAGAGGCAGCGAAGAACCCAAAAACTAGAGCTGCTGAAGCTGTAGTGCAGCCCCTTTTATAACCTTGCTTCCACTCTCTACTCCTCCGATGTTCCCTCTTGCTGGCGCCCTCTCATTGGCCGAGTTCCTCCCACCTGGTATTGCTCGCCCTGATTGGCTGGAGGTTCGCGCCTTCCGCGCTAACCAATGACTCGTTCCCTGTAGCGTGGTGATAGCTCGTGTCACTCTATGTTGCTCGGCCTGCCGGAGGTGTAGCTGGCTGTGGCCCATGCGGCGGTGCCCCGAACTGGCCTCTTTCCTGTTTTCTTCCGAAGTCCTCGTCAGGGAAGGGAATTTAATTACTGTGTGCACTACAGGGCCTGTCTAAGTGTTTATATGGGTATGCATTTCCATAAGGGACAAAGGTTTGATTACCAGGTGTGACACACAGGGGTTTATCTTAATCACTACACTATCTAACACTCGAACGTCCTGGTATGTTCACAAGCAGACATCTTAACCCGACAAACCAGACTAAACACACAGCACTTATTACAGGTAGATTCCCTATCGAGACAGTCGAATACCTACCTATACAGATCTACCTGGCTCTAGATTTTGCTCTACCACCAGACAACAATATTGTTTTGTAATAACATTCATATTATGTTATTAATTATCATTAGTTTTGTTATTAGAAGCAGCCTTGGAAAAACGGCACAAGCTATCTTAACACTGAAGGAACTGCGCTCCAACGCGAGTCGAAAGAATTGACGCGACCAAAGACGGAATTCGTCCGAGTTGCTTTATTGAAACAAAACAGCTCAGGTATTCTGACAAGCCCGTTTTTCGGGCAACAATATATATACACATTTATGTCGGGAAGTTTGCCCGGCAAAAGCTATACCGGGCATGCCCGGGTATCAAGGGCGAGCCTTGGAAAGGCGAGTCTGGACCTGCCCGGGCGTGTTTGGCTGCGGCCTGGCAAGTCGAGGCTGGGCGTGCCCGGGCGCTCTGGGCGAGCACTGGAAAGGCGATAGCGGGCATGCCCGGACGCTCTGGGCGAGCCCTGGAAAGGCGATAGCGGGCATGCCCGGACGCTCTGGTCGTGCCCTGGAAAGGCGATAGCGGGCATGCCCGGACGCTCTGGGCGAGCCCTGGAAAGGCGATAGCGGGCATGCCCGGACGCTCTGGGCGAGCCCTGGAAAGGCGATAGCGGGCATGCCCGGACGCTCTGGGCGTGCCCTGGAAAGGCGATAGCGGGCATGCCCGGACGCTCTGGGCGAGCCCTGGAAAGGCGATAGCGGGCATGCCCGGACGCTCTGGGCGAGCCCTGGAAAGGCGAGAGCGGGCATGCCCGGGAAAGACGAGACCGGGCGTGCCCGGGAGGTTCGGGCGTGCCCGGGAACAGTGAGTCCGGGCATGCCCGGGAGAGGCGCGTCTGGCCGTGTTCTGGCCGGTGCAAGGCGATTATGTACATCCAGCGGTAACCGCTACACACGCCCCTCCAGAATCGACCTGCACCGGCAGGGTCAATTTAAGGGGGGTCCGGATGACCCGGCCGAAGCGACCCCTGGAGGGTCGTGGGGAGGGGTCTGACGTGGTGGTGGGTGGTCGAGCGGGGGGAACTGTGGACGGGGGGCGGCCTCGCCGCGGAGGAAGGGCCAACCGTGGTGGTCGGTCGACGTCCATGTGCACCGGTTTGAGGCGGTCCACAGAAATCCGGTCCGGCCGGCCGCCGAAGTCGACGATGAAAGACTTGTCGCCCCGTCGCAGGACCCGGAAGGGCCCGTCGTACGGCGGCCGGAGTGGCCCCCGGTGCGCGTCATGACGCACAAAGACGTACTCCGCTGTGCGAAGCGCCGGGGGGACGTAGGACTGGGGGCCACCGTGGCGGGACGTCGGCATGGGGGCAAATCGTCGGGCGGCCTCCTGGAGGTCCGAGCGCTGGCGAGCGGCGGACCAGGGACTGGTAGCGTCAGGCACGAATTCGCCCGGGACGCGGAGTGGCTGGCCGTAGACGAGCTCGGCGGCGGACGCCTGGAGGTCTTCCTTGGGGGCCGTGCGAAGGCCCAAAAGGACCCACGGCAGCCGGTCGGCCCAACCGTCGTCCTGAAGGCCGGCCATGAGTGCGGCCTTCATGGAGCGGTGAAACCGCTCGCACAACCCATTGGCTTGGGGGTGGTAGGCCGTGGTGCGGTGCAGCGTGACCCCCAACGAACGGGCGACCGCGCCCCAAAGCTCAGACGTGAACTGTGGGCCGCGGTCGGACGAGATGTCCGCTGGTGCGCCGAAGCGCGCGACCCAGGTGGCGATGAACGCCTGCGCCACGTCGGCGGTGGTGGTGGAGGTGAGGGGCACGGCCTCCGGCCACCTGGTGGTCCTGTCCACCATGGTGAGCAGGTGGGTGAACCCCCGCGAGGGGGGCAGGGGACCCACCAGGTCCACGTGGACGTGGTCGAAACGCCGTTCAGGCACGGCGAAAGGTGCCAGCGGGGCCTGGGTGTGGCGGTGGACCTTGGCTCGCTGGCAGGCCGTGCAGGCGTTGGCCCAGTCGCGGATGTTTCGTCGAAGGCCGTGCCAGACGAAACGCGCCGACACCAGCTTCTGAGAAGCTTTCCGGCCCGGGTGAGAAAGGCCGTGGATGGAGGCGAAGATGCGGCGCTGCCAGGAAACGGGCACGATGGGGCGAGGCTGGCCCTGGGAGACGTCGCAGAGCAGGACGGTGCCCGCGAAGGGGATGTCGGCCAGGCGGAGGCCCGTGTCCGCCACGCGGAGTGCCTGCACCGAGGCGTCGGTGGTCTGGTCGGCCGCCATGAGCGTGAAGTCCACGCCGAGGTGGACCGCGTTCGCGCTGGCCCGCGAAAGGCAGTCGGCCACGACGTGCTGGATGTCCGTGGTGAACTCCGTCACGGCGGAGAGGTGGCGCTGCTGGCGGGCCAACCACGGCTCCGTGACCTTAGCCATTGCGTAGACCAACGGCTTGTGGTCGACGAAAGCCGTGAACGGGCGGCCCTCCAGGAGGTGTCGGAAATGGCGAACGGCCAGGAATAGCCCGAGCAGCTCGCGGTCGAACGTGCTGTAGTTTAACTCGTTCGGCCGGAGTTGCCGGCTGAAAAAAGCGAGTGGCTGCCAAACCCCATCCACCCATTGCTCATGGACGGCGCCCACCGCGTAGTTGGAGGCGTCTGTAGTGAGGGCGATGGGCGCGTTGAGCACCGGGTGAGCCAGCAGCGTTGCGTCGGCGAGGGCCCGTTTGGCACTGGTGAAGGCCGCGTCCATGGCCGCGGACCAAACAATGTCATGCTTGGCCGGCTTGCCCCGGAGGGCCTCGTAAAGGGGCCGCATGAGCTGAGCAGCGCGGGGCACGAATCGGTGATAAAAATTCACCATGCCGAGGAACTCTTGGAGGGCCTTGATGGAACGGGGACGCGGGAACGTGGTGATGGCCTCGACCTTGGTCGGCAGCGGCACGGCCCCGGTCTTGGTGATGCGGTGGCCCAAAAAGTCAACGGTCGTCGCGCCGAAGTGGCATTTGACCGGGTTGACAATTAAGCCATGCTCGCTGAGGCGACCGAACAGTGTTCGGAGGTGGAGGAGGTGCTCGGCGCGGGACGTGCTGGCGACGAGGATGTCGTCGAGATAGACGAAAAGAAACGGCAGGTCGCGCAACACGCCGTCCATCAAGCGCTGGAACGCCTGGGCCGCGTTCTTGAGGCCAAAGGGCATCCGCAAAAATTCGAACAGGCCGAACGGCGTGATGACGGCCGTCTTCGGGACGTCGGCCGCCCGGACAGGTACCTGGTGGTAGCCCCGTATCAGGTCAATTTTCGAAAAGATGACCCATCCCACCAAACGGGTGGAAAAGACCTGAATATGCGGGATCGGGTACCTGTCGGGGGTGGTAGCGTCATTGAGATGGCGGTAGTCGCCACACGGGCGCCATCCACCCCCCGGCTTTGGCACGATGTGCAGTGGCGAGGCCCACGCGCTATCGGAGCGCCGCACGATGCCGAGGTGCTCCAACGCGTCGAATTCGGCCTTTGCCACGGCGAGCTTGGCTGGGTCGAGGCGGCGGGCCCTGGCATAGACCGGCGGGCCCATGGTGGGTATGTGGTGCTCGATCCCGTGCCGCACCGCGACGGCCGAAAACGTCGGCCGCGTGAGGGCCGGGAATTCCACGAGCAGGCGAGCGAACTCGTTCGTTACCGGGAGGGCGCACGCCAGTTCGGTCGGCGCGGAGCTGCTCATTGTGCACGCCAGGGAGCTGAAGGTCTCGGCGTGGACAAGGCGACGTCGTTTGACGTCGACCAGCAGCCCGTGCGCGCAGAGGAAGTCGGCGCCCAGCAAAGCCACGGGGACGCTGGCGGTAACAAAAGTCCATTGAAAGCGCTGGCTGTCGAAGCAGAGGGTGACGACGCGTGGGCCGAAAGTGCGTATGGCCGAGCCATTAGCAGCGACCAAAGAGGGGCCGCAAACTGCGTCCAGCCTGTCCTGCTCGGAGGCAGGTATGACGCTCAGTTGGGTGCCGGTGTCGCACAGGAAACGCCGTCCAGACGCTTTGTCCCGAATAAACAGCAAGTTGCCCGAGTGGCCGGCGCTCATGGCTGGGAATGAACGCCGGCCCGGCCGTTTCCCGACCTGCCGAAAGTGCACGGGGGCCGGCACGTCCGAGCCTTGTGTCCGAACCTGGCGTGGTAATAACACCACGCCCGGTCAGGTGGAGGCCCCGGCCGTCGTGTCGGAAGCGGGCGGTGCGGCGTGGCGGCCGCCAGTTGCACCGGCAGTTCGGCCTCCAACCGCGCAGGGCGCTCGGGCGTCGTGGGCGTCGCCTCGGACGGCGGCGGGCTCCAGGTAACCGCGCCGATGTGCTGGCCCGCCGAGGAGATCTTATCGGCTTCCCTGGCGAGGGCGCGGGAATCCGTGATCAACGTGCCAGCCAGGGCGAGGCGTACCGGGTTAGGCAGCTGACGGAGGAACAGCTCCCGGAACAGGAATGCCGGAGAGTGCGCGCCGAGCAACGAGAGCATATAGTCCATGCGCTCGGACGGGCGCGTGTCGCCGAGCTCGGGCAGGTCAAGCAGGCGCCGTGCGCGTGCTGCCGGTGAGAGGGCGAAAGCGCCGAGGAGGAGCGTCTTCAGCGCGTCGTATTTGTCAGCAGCTGGCGGGTGCTGGAGGAGGCTCAAGGCGCGGGCCGCGGTGGCGGGACCGAGCGCCGCCACAACATGGTGGAAGCGGGTGTCGTCCGCGGTGATGCCTCGCAGGGCGAACTGGGAGTCCGCCTGGGCGAACCAAACAGCCGCGTGAGTCTCCCAGAAGGTAGGCAGTTTAAGCGTCACTGCCGTATCCATGTCGGTAGGTCACCAATGAAGGAACTGCGCTCCAACGCGAGTCGAAAGAATTGACGCGACCAAAGACGGAATTCATCCGAGTTGCTTTATTGAAACAAAACAGCTCAGGTATTCTGACAAGCCCGTTTTTCGGGCAACAATATATATACACATTTATGGCGGGAAGTTTGCCCGGCAAAAGCTATACCGGGCATGCCCGGGTATCAAGGGCGAGCCTTGGAAAGGCGAGTCTGGACCTGCCCGGGCGTGTTTGGCTGCGGCCTGGCAAGTCGAGGCTGGGCGTGCCCGGGCGCTCTGGGCGAGCACTGGAAAGGCAATAGCGGGCATGCCCGGACGCTCTGGGCGAGCCCTGGAAAGGCGATAGCGGGCATGCCCGGACGCTCTGGGCGAGCCCTGGAAAGGCGATAGCGGGCATGCCCGGACGCTCTGGGCGTGCCCTGGAAAGGCGATAGCGGGCATGCCCGGACGCTCTGGGCGAGCCCTGGAAAGGCGAGAGCGGGCATGCCCGGGAAAGACGAGACCGGGCGTGCCCGGGAGGTTCGGGCGTGCCCGGGAACAGTGAGTCCGGGCATGCCCGGGAGAGGCGCGTCTGGCCGTGTTCTGGCCGGTGCAAGGCGATTATGTACATCCAGCGGTAACCGCTACAACACGGATATACACCTCCACATGCATCTCCACTGGCAGGGAAAACCCTCTTTGGGAAGGGGATAAATGAATTCGCTACAACCTTCATTGTGTGACCCTTAATCCTCCTGTCAAATTTGGTTGAGATTGGATAAGTAGCGATCGAATGTATTGTGGTCAAAAATCGTCAGACAGACAGATGTGTATTTCAGTATGATGATCAAAGTATTCGTAAATTATTAACTATCAGGCCTTTCTTTCCTTTGTCTTTGTCATCTCATCATCTTCATCATCCCCAATGTCCTATGCAGAGTGTTGATGCTGCTGAAGCAGTTACTGTAGGCTATAATCCTAGGTGCGTCACCACTCCGGCTCAGGAAGTCCATGCAAAAATTTGGAAGTTGCCCATGGTGCTGGGGAAAGCTCACCCACTCTTCACGAAGCACACCGAGGGATGGGACGGGAGACACGCTGCTTGTGAAACACCGGGATGACAAGTTGGGTCGACCTGTGATTGCCGGGTTGAGATGCAAACCGAGCCAAGAGAACTCAGCAAGTGTGTATACCTCTTGGCCATCCTGCTTGCCCCTTTGTCATGTACTTTATTATTTGCCGTAGAATATTGGGTATCACTATAATTAAGAACCCGAAGCTAAGTTGAGCTTTTGGGCTAATACGTGGGGTTTTTTTTCATTCGTGCACAACATCGAAGCCCATGAAAGCTCCAAGTCTGAAGGACCTTTCACTTCATTGAAACCTGAAGAAGAAAGCGAGCAGTGCACACTGCCGCATGATCGGATAACAGATTTGATTTTACTAGTACACCCGCTAACTACGGGAGGGGCAGGAAGGGTCATTCCTCTTTGGAGTACATAGATTACAGTCAATCTATGGTCGGGTCTCAAGAACATTGGGTGTGTTCATTTACCAAGTTTATTGTGGAGAGATCGCCAAGTGGTTTAAGCATTCCATCAATCACTCCATTAAAAACCGTTAAGGAATGGCTGGCTTGGCAAGCGCTTGCTAGCTACTTGGTAAATGAGCACAACCTGGGCTTCCTCCCTTTCAGTTTGGTGTTAAACAGAAGGAGCGAGTTTCAAAAGTTCACTGAAAAACGCCATGTTAGCGCCAGGAAGGGTCATGTTATTATAACCCAACACTTATGGGGTACCGGTACTTAGAGTACAGTAGATCTTCGCTCAGTTATGCAAGTAAAACTTACCTCACGGATGTCGGGATTCCTCCAAATTTCTTCATTTTGTGTTATAAACAGCATTAGCGACTGTTTAAAAAGGTAATCATACGTGTTTGTGGTTCATAATATTCACTAATGTTCATTACTTCTGCGGCGCATGCGATTTGCACTTCTGGAAGAGGAAGAGCTCTCTTCCGGTCGTTCGATTTGGACTCTTCTCTTCTCGGAAGCTCTTCTGCCTCTTCCCGTTATCCAGCAGAAGAGGCGCGGGCTCTTCAAAAACAAAATGGCCTCGCCGATTACTTTGAAAGAACTTTGTCATATATGACACGTTGATATTAGAGCTGTATGGCAAGTTTGCTTAACAGGCTTAACTCACTTAATCACGAAATCTATTTTACTTATTTGTTGTTTTCTTGATAATTAGTGAGTGATATGGGAGTGATGTATACGCCGTTTTCACCCATAATTTCAGTCACGGAGAAACGCTGCTGGTTATACTTACGCAGCAAAACTTGCAAGTGAAAACACAATCTGGATATTTGCATCAACCTGTGATGTAGTGTCATCTTTGTCTAATTCTTCCATCATGAGCACGAGTAATACATGTTTGGCCTCCATCTTGCTTCTCTTCTGCCTGTTCGGCGCAAAGCAATCTTCCGGAAGAGGCTTCTGTCTTCGGAAGAGACCAAATCGCACACGCCTCTGGTAGAGGCCGTTGCTCCCACGAAAACGGCATGATAAGCTATTTATATACGTTGACTCGCCGGAAACCCCTTGGGGAGGTGGGATACTATTGGTATTAATATTGTTTTGTAATAACATTAATATTATGCTATTATCGTTAGTTTTGTTATTCGAAGTGGCCTTGGAAAAACGCCACGATTAAGCTAACTTAACCTGGATATACACCTCAACATGCAACCACATTGATGGCAATGACGGGGAAAACACGCTCGAGGGAGAAAACCTTCTTGGGGAGGGGGTCAAATGAATGCGCTAAAACCTTCATGATGTAACCTTTGGTCATACTGTCAAGTTTGGTTGAGATTGGATAAGTAACAACAGAATATATTGGCATCAAAAATTCACCAGACAGACAGACACAAATGGTGTATTTTAGTATGATGATAGGCCTACCGTTTCTTTCACCTCTGAAACCGTCGAAAACAGTGTTTATCAGCTGGATTTACCAGACGACACACCCATCCTGGTATTTGGTCACCGCAACCCTCTGTTATCTCCTACAAGAGTTGGAAAAAAGACAGGAATGGGTATTTTGGAAAAACCCACTTTACTGTGGAAATACTGGGGTTATTCAAGTGGGTTTGTTTTAAACCCAGGTGGGGAAACCTGGGCTGGGCCCAATAGTGCCAACCCTGACTACAGGAGCAACAAAAAGGCTGGAACCTGGGCCATTTTTATTTCCTTTTTGCACACATCAATTCAGGGACTAGTTTTACTCAGCAAACATCATAGCTCGCTCTCGACATCAATCAGCCGGTTTCTGGCTTTAGTTTTGATCACTACGAAGCTTAAGAATGCAAGTTCACATCGGTAAGTTGTTGGGAACATCACTAGGACTTGCGTAACTACTTAGTACAGACAGCTCACGACCCCAATTGAAAGCCACTCATGGCACCGCTGGGGTCTCGACCCACAATTTGAGAAACACTGGTCTAAGCTGATAAATCTCACAGGAGCATCTCACAGATGGTGTACCCCTGCCTTCACGAAGTCAGGGCTACAACAGAGTTCGAGAGTGAGAGTGAGAGTGAGAGTGAGAGTGAGAGTGAGAGTGAGAGTAAGACTGTCATGTCCTTTTATTACAAAACCATGCCATTGTGCATCAAAATAAACAAAACCAGTTATTTAAAAACAAGACCGAAAGTCTAACAACGGCATAGCCGGCCTTGTAAAATATTATAAACCACAAACACACATGATTAGCTTTTTTATACAGTCGCTAAGGCTGTTCATAAAATGAAACAAAGAAATTTGGAGGAATCCAGACATCCGTGAGGTAAGTTTTACTTACAGAGCTGAGGGAAGATCTACTGTAATCTATATACCCCACAAGGGTTCGGTGTGTACCGTTTTGTTGGAAGAGACGTAACGCCGATGCTTTCGATATTTGATGATCATTTTAACAATCGGTTTGTTTGTGTTTCACACCGAATGAAAAACGTAAAGGTGGAGCGTGGGGATTGTGATTATATGACAGGTTCGACAATATGTTCGGCATGAACGCCATATAAATCAAAATGGCGGTATGTGGAAAGTCAGCCGCTGTATCGCCATAATGACATCAGGTGTAATCACATCACCCTGTCATGTGACCAGATCCTCAGCTCTGATTGGTATACGTTTGAGGGGACATACATACATACATCCATACATACAGATGGACAAACACTGTTCTAGACGGCTTTGCCCTATGGGCTACGCCATAAAAATTAAGGGGAGCAGGGAATAATGGGGAAGATTTGGCCCCCGACTTGCGTTGGGGTGGGGTGGGGAGGGGGGGGTAAACCACCGTGAATAGGCATCCCCAATAGTTGTGGGTATTGACAGTTTTTTAATGTGGTGTTGGAGATTAATTTGAATTCCATGGATTGCAAGAATAACGAAAAAATCAATGCTTGAAGAAATTAGACGACCATGTACATTGAAAGCACTGATTCTAAAACAGAAACTGTCATATTTTGGGCCCATCAGGCGTGCAGAAAAGGAAAGTCTGGATAAATCAACCATGCTGGGCATCATTGAAGGAAGAAGAAGAAGAGGCAAACCTTGCATATTCCTGATGGATGGGGTAAAGGCTGCAACCAAGCTGTCTCTGCCAGAGCTTCGGAAAGCATTGCAGGATCGGGATGTTTGGAGAAATCTGATCATGAATGTCACCAGAAGTCGGCCACAACTTGAAGGAACTGGAAGACTGGTTACAATACATTTACTTCCAATAGGTGTGCAGACCAGGGATTGTTAGACGATACACCGCCCATGTACAAGTGCATCCAATTTTCTCCAAATTTCCCTCTGGCAAGTATTAAACAATGCTAACGACCCTTAGGAATAGGGTTATGCATTAAATAAAGGTCACAATTGGGCCGTAAGGGTGTCGGTGACAATATCCCAGTCACACTTGAAACTAGGAGAAATCACATGTATGAGGCCCCAAGTTATAAGATACATAGATTGCAAGTGACCCGCATTTTTAAAGGTTTGGCCCGTTTTGTTTCTGGAAAACCAGCAGACGACCAATTTTAGTATCGTCAAAATATGTCCCATCGGATGGAAGGTAGAAACAATTTTTAAAATGCAATGTTTCGCTTCCATTCCACTCCCAAGGATTGAAACACCGACTGATTAGATTTGTAGCGACCTGTAGCTGATAGGCATGGTATCACTCTCGTCATTTAGCTGTGTGACCTCAAGAGCTTTCCATCACCGAAGGCCAAGTCACCACCCTTGACGCAATAAGCATAGAAGGTCTTATTCTTAAGCATGTCGGGTTTCCGACAAACTACTTCCAGTTTAGTAGCAACTGCTTAAAAAGGTAATCGTACGTTGGACAAAATTGACTGAATCGTTTATGGTTGTAATGTTTTTTTACTTCCTGTGGTATGCCCCACCAAACTCCACGATAGGCTATTTATACATCTCAGCACAGAGTTTGTACGATGTGAAAAACCCCTTTGGGGAAGGGTCAAATGAAGTCGCTACAACCTCGGTCGTGTGACCTCTTGTCCCCCTGTCAAGTTTGGTTGAAATTGGATAAGAAATGACCGAATGTATCGCAGTCAGACAGACAGACAGACACCAAATTGCATACTTTAATATGGGTTGATGAAGTGCACGTCCGCTTCCATCACTGGTTACATTTTAAAATAAATATCACGAAATTCATTGGCTCAACATATATGTGGTGCAGATGCAAAGGCCTGCTTTTGTTTAAAGATTATCATGGCGAGCTTTATGTCCACCTCCAATGTCAGTTTGATTTCATCGACCAAGGGATGGCATGCTATAAGAAACAGCACAACCTGCTAGGATTCGGCATCACATCAGAGCCTAACCATAAAGTGTCCATTTGGCGATTCGTTCTTCTTTTGGGGTAATTTTTTTCGCATGTTACAGAACTGGTACTGAAAAATAAAAAAGGATGTCAAGTCTAAGTTTAAAAAAAATCTATATATTGTATGTATGTATATATATATATATACATATATATGCATATATATATATATATATATATATGCATATCTATATCGATATGCATATCTATATAACTGCAACAATATATATGTGTATGTATATATATATATATATATTGTTGCAGTTGGATCAAATTATCCCACTCCTTAACAACAATTTGTTGTGGGGCCGGGTTCAAAACCCCCTTCTTGCACAACAATTTTTTTGCATGATTCCCCTCGGTTAATACCGGAGAATCACGAATACCTTCAGTGTGTACGGATCAAGGCGCACGCGCGTGCCGAAGAACCGCGCGATCGAACCCTCGCTTTCACACACCTTATTCAATTGCGTGCTGAGCGGATTTGCATGGTGTGGAAAGCGGCGTTACCCCACGAGATGTATGGACCTGAGTCTAGCCAAATGCGGTCCCGGATGATGCTCGGCCAATGGAGAAAAGACTTACTGAACAGGTTGGAAAGTAACAACAAAATGTACAGCCTTTTATTTTGAAGGCACAGAGAAACAGAGACGAAGATTCAGCTTATCAATTATTACCTAATAATAACCCCGACTTGGCACCTTCACACTCTGACACACACACACAGGGAAAAAGGACACTGGTTAAGGGCGTACCGATGTACGTGCTGGAATTGCCTCGCTGGTGACCACGTGGTCTGGTGTGCGTGGCTCGCAGTTCAATACCTGATCCGGACATGCAGCCTGGATGAGGTAAGGTCCGAAGGACGAACCGCCGCCTTGAAGTTGGTATGGCCGAACTTCAGCACAGGTTGCGCAAGCTTGCAGGTCAGCCGGATGGCACAAAAGATCAGCGCAGAAGCGATGGTGTCGACGAAGAACAAAGGCCAAAACGTGTGTCATTGGAGCTAAAACAAGAGAGTCCAGAGCAGGGTGTTGTCCACGTGGCAAAATCCAAGGCAAGAGAGAAC
The DNA here is from genome assembly GCF_964187855.1 of Myxine glutinosa. Taxonomy (NCBI): domain Eukaryota; kingdom Metazoa; phylum Chordata; class Myxini; order Myxiniformes; family Myxinidae; genus Myxine; species Myxine glutinosa. Next base: position 156,423,500 of record NC_136261.1, on the reverse strand, counting down.
AGGTTGTAGCGCAGCGAAAATCCAAAGCAAAGAGAGACTAGGAGGTCATAGTGCAGCGAAAACCCAAAGCCAAGAGACTGATAATGCGCTCCGCGTGGGCTTTTACCAGATCCGCCCACGCCCTTCAAAATGTTCCAGAGCCTCCCATTGGCTGAGGCTTGTCGCATCATGGCGACGGGTTCCTGGGTCGCCATTGGTCACCTGGCCGTGCTTTTGGCCACGCCTTCCTGCTCATAGTAATGACTTCCCGTAACCACACGGAGGTTTGACATCCTGCTTAACTTCAACGCATATTGGTTTTGATTACTACACAATGGGAAAGGGCTGATCTTTACATTCAATAGAAAATAACTAACTACTGCAGGCTACATGTTGTCATGCAACAAATTATAGGGGGTTTGCCTTTATGGCACAACCGCAACAATATATATATCTATATATATATATATATATATATATATATATATATATATATATATATATATATATATATATATATATATATATATATAAAATATATATATATATATATATATATATATAAATAAATAAATAATATATATACATATATATATGTGTGTGTGTGTGTGTGTGTGTGTGTGTGTGTGTGTGTGTGTGTGTGTGTGTGTGTGTGTGTGTGTATATATACATAAATACACAGTGCCTATATATATATATTATATATATATATATATATATATATATATATATATATATATATATCTCTCTATATATAAAGGAGGAGTGTCTGTCTGTCTGTCTGGATGTCTGCTTATAACTCAAGAACTACACATCGGAGAAAAGTTTTAGACACAGATTCGGAATCAGCATAAAATTCCGGTGGTTATAGGGTACTTTTTATTTTAATATCAATGGTTTAAAAAACCGCGCCAGCTGCAATTCCATGGTGTAGTTTGTGGCGGCGCTATTGTCCCTTTCCGATCCCATGACGCATTGCGGTTCCGATTCGCGATAAGGTCTATGCGCTATCACCGACACTTTTCCACCTTTTCCATACCTTTTAATCAGATTTACCTTATCGTCCATCGTAACCACATTACGCTTGGAAACACTAGCATTATCCTTCTTCGGACCCATGGCTACACAGACACAGTAAAGGAATACTGTACGTCGCCTCTGTTTTGAATGAGAATCGGCAGTTGCGCGTACGTACAGTATACTGCACATACATATTTATATATTTTTTATGTTCTTTTTATTGTATTTAAAATTGTTTTTTAGCTTCTTTTATTGTTAATTTATGTACTATTTTATTTATTTTAAATATATTTTTAAGGAAAACAAATGTTTTCACGTCCGTAGGAGTGACGTAAAGTCGCACATAATGACAAAATGCGCGCCATTTTTTCGCGCCAAGAACGAATAAACGGTTTTTTTTTTTAGTTGAGATTTTATTCGAATTCGAATTCCATTAAATTTCAACTGTTGGAAACAATAATTATTTCAACTGTTGGCGTTGACAATCGGTGGGTTGTTCCCCACAACAAAATGCTCTGCAAAATCTTTAATGCACACATCAATGTGGAACTGTGCAGCTCAGTTAAGTCCATCAAATATGTATGCAAGTAAGTCAATAAGGGCAGTGACATGGCAACATTTGAAGTAGGTGACAAAAAAAGGTCAGATGAGATTAGCAGGTTCCAGTCAGGCGGATATATATCAACAAACGAAGCAGTGTGGAGGATCCTTGGATTTAACATTCATGAGCGATATCCAACTGTCATCAATTTGGCCGTACATCTGGAATATGGACAAAGGGTCTCTTACACTGCAGAAACTGCCCAAGCACGAGCACATGGGCCGCCTCCTCAGACTACGTTGACAGCTTTCTTCAAACTCTGCATAGAAGATGACTTTGCCAAGACTCTTCTGTACAATGAAGTCCCTACCTACTACACATGGGAGAACAAAACGTGGAATCGCAGGAAGAAGGACATTCCAGAAGACAATTATCCTGGAGTTTATGCCAGCAGCGCAATTGGCAGAGTCTACACAGTTCATCCAAAGAACAGAGACTGTTTCTTTCTGTGCCTTCTCCTGCACACTGTCAGAGGTCCAACATCCTTTAAAGATTTGCGACGGGTTAATGGTCAAGATTGTGCCACCTTCCGCGATGCCTGCCGACTCCATGGTCTATTGGAAGATGAACATTGGAAAAAAGCCATGGATGAGGCAGCAGTCTCACAGGCACCAAAACAACTACGGCAGCTGTTTTCCATCATATTGGCAGCATGTGACATTCAGGATCCAGAGAAGCTCTGGGAGGACCACAAAGGAAATATGTCTGAAGACTTTCTTCACTTGGCCAGATGTCAGAACCCTGGTGTGGATATTGATTTCAACTGTGCAATCTACAATCAAGCCCTGATTGAGCTAGAGAAGCACCTGATTGCCTATGGAACCGTGACAACACTGCAGGGGCGTTCTCAAGCCAGCTTTTGAAAGTTGGCAATGGCCTATACCCTCAAGATGCATCAGAACAAATAATTCTACCATTTGGACAGTTTGTTGAAACCAAAGATGACTTGATCAAAAAGGTCTTTCCCAATATGGAGACCCAGTTCCAGGACTCATCATGGCTTGCCGAAAGAGCCATTTTGGCCCCCAAGAACAATGCTGTTCAAGAGATCAACAATTTGCTCCTCCACCAACTTCCCGGTCATGAAAGACATTATGATTCTCTTGACAAAGTGACAGATGAAGATCAGGCAGTAAACTTCCCAACTGAGTTTCTCAACAGTCTTCAGCCTCAAGGACTCCCAACACACAGGTTGATTCTCAAGGTGGGAGCACCAATCATGCTTCTAAGGAATCTTCATCCACCAAAGCTGTGTAATGGAACACGATTGACAATCCAGCAAATGATGCCGCATGTCCTAGAGGCAACCATCCTCTCAGGACAATACAGAGGAGAGAAAGTATTCATTCCAAGGATACCACTTATTCCACCTGACCTTCCATTCTCCTTCAAGAGGATTCAGTTCCCCATCAGGCTATGTTTTGCTATGTCCATCAACAAGGCGCAGGGGCAATCAATGAAGGTTGTAGGCTTGAACTTCACAGAACAAGTGTTTGCCCATGGCCAGCTGTACGTGGGCTGCTCGAGGGTTGGAACACCAAGCAATCTTTATGTCTTGGCACCAAGTACGAAAACCAGAAATGTTGTATACCAAGAGGTTTTGAGAAATTGAAAATTGACAAAACGTCATGTAGGCAATGTACTGTGATATTGCTCTAAAATATACATGTTCTTTTCATCATATATTTGTCTTATTCTTATTCAACCCGGGCGAAGCCGGGTACCTCAGCTAGTGTGTGTGTGTGTGTGTATGTATATATATTATATATATATATATATATATATATATATATATATATATATATATATGTGTATATATATGTATGTATGTATGTATGTATATATATATATTTATATATAATATATATATATAAGACAAATATATATATATATATATATATATATATATATATATATATATATATATATATATATATATATATATATATATATATGTATATATATGTATATATATATATTGTTGCAGATATGAGGACTGTATTTTTTTGATTGTGCTTTATTATTAATATTGGTTATTCTGCGCCTCCTGCCTCCGGAGCTGTGTAAAGGTCAAAGGGTGTCCCATAATTAGTCCATAGAGCACCCACACCACAGCTAATCATAGAATACCCCTGTTCGATAGCTTATATCTTATTATGTGTTTTAGGGTAAGGCTGTGTCTCCCATTAATTGAAATACTCCATTGCACCAGTGAAAGAGATAGATTCCCTTCATTCCCATTCCCAAAGCCTCCATTCCCCCTTTCGTCGATTGGAAACTACCTCCGCTCCAACAATTGCCACCATTGACCATGAGGCAAGGTTGGGGAAGAAAGGCGGGTCCCCACCTCGTCATAGAGGGGAGGAGTGAGTCAGCCCCACTCAACCAACCATGAACAAGGGGTTGGACTTGGAAAGGGTGTGGAAAGAAGCATCGAGGAGGTTCGCGAAGGTTGAGGGGTGGGGCCTATATAACCCACGGCAGGGCGTTTCCAAAAGGAGATGAGATGAGCTTTTACCGAAACTGTGAGAGAAGTCCAGAGTGGAGATGAGATGAGATGAGCTTTTACCGAAACTGTGAGAGAAGTCCAGAGTTGAGCTGCAGATCGAGCCACAGCAACTGCATTTTACTAAAGCTGGAGCCACCGCAACTGCAGCCACAGCAGCGTGAGGCCTGGACGGCAGTTTGGAGCAGGGCCGCGAAGGGGCGGCGGCGGCCCAACGAGTCGATCGGGGCAGGACCAGTTGGACCTCCCTATCCCGCCAGCCATCCATCTCCCGCCCGTCCTATCATCATTCCCCGTGTAAGTGTGCTCGTAGTCTGTCTTTTGTCTTGTCCCTGGGTAGTAACAATAAGTCTGTATAAGCTAGTATTTTCACTGTGTCACCTGCGTCTCATGTGCTTGTAAATAAAAGTGACTGCTGTCTTTTTGCTTATGTGTGTAAATAGTAAATAAATTTAGTAGTATTTCCAAACCTTTCTTTGCCTTCGTTTTCCTCTTTGCATTCGGTCGCTTTAGAGTTTTCCCGATTGAATAGCGGTGGCGCGATCCGGCCAAAGTTTGGGGCAAATCGGGTATTAGTCGGGGAATAACTGTTCGGTCGCGGTAATACACCACCGCTCGGTCAAAATAACATCTTAACCGCATCCGTAACAATTTGGTTCCCTGACCGGGAATCGAACCCGGGCCGCGGCGGTGAGAGCGCCGAATCCTAACCACTAGACCACGGTTATTGTTACGGACGCGGTTAAGATGTTATTTTGACCGAGCGGTGGTGTATTACCGCAACCGAACAGTTATTCCCCGACTAATACCCGATTTGCCCCAAACTTTGGCCGGATCGCGCCACCGCTATTCAATCGGGAAAACTCTAAAGCGACCGAATGCAAAGAGGAAAACGAAGGCAAAGAAAGGTTTGGAAATACTACTAAATTTATTTACTATTTACACACATAAGCAAAAAGACAGCAGTCACGTTTATTTACAAGCACATGAGACGCAGGTGACACAGTGAAAATACTAGCTTATACAGACTTATTGTTACTACCCAGGGACAAGACAAAAGACAGACTACGAGCACACTTACACGGGGAATGATGATAGGATGGGCGGGAGATGGATGGCTGGCGGGATAGGGAGGTCCAACTGGTCCTGCCCCGATCGACTCGTTGGGCCGCCGCCGCCCCTTCGCGGCCCTGCTCCAAACTGCCGTCCAGGCCTCACGCTGCTGTGGCTGCAGTTGCGGTGGCTCCAGCTGCAGTAAAATGCAGTTGCTGTGGCTCGATCTGCAGCTCAACTCTGGACTTCTCTCGCAGTTTCAGTGGCTCGATCTGCAGCTCAACTCTGGACTTCTCTCACAGTTTCGGTAAAAGCTCATCTCATCTCCACTCTGGACCTCTCTCACAGTTTCGGTAAAAGCTCATCTCATCTCCTTTTGGAAACGCCCTGCCGTGGGTTATATAGGCCCCACCCCTCAACCTTCGCAAACCTCCTCGATGCTTCTTTCCACACCCTTTCCAAGTCCAACCCCTTGTTCGTGGTTGGTTGAGTGGGGCTGACTCACTCCTCCCCTCTATGACGAGGTGGGGACCCGCCTTTCTTCCCCAACCCTGCCTCGTGGCCAATGGTGGCAATTGTTGGAGCGGAGGTAGTTTCCAATCGACGAAAGGGGGAATGGAGGCTTTGGGAATGGGAATGAAGGGAATCTATCTCTTTCACTGGTGCAATGGAGTATTTCAATTAATGGGAGACACAGCCTTACCCTAAAACACATAATAAGATATAAGCTATCGAACAGGGGTATTCTATGATTAGCTGTGGTGTGGGTGCTCTATGGACTAATTATGGGACGCCCTTTGACCTTTACACAGCTCCGGAGGCAGGAGGCGCAGAATAACCAATATTAATAATAAAGCACAATCAAAAAAATACAGTCCTCATATCTGCAACACTGCACCCTCCTCCTCTTAGGCACGTCCCGGGCCTACAACTTTTATTTAGTGTGACACGTAGGTGTAGTTCCCTCTACTTTTAACCTGGCCCTGAGTGCGACAGTTTTTAAAACATAAATAAATGTGTCCCGCTGCTCCATTGCACCCTGCCTAACAGACTTACGCCCACAGTTAACCGAATTGCGGAATGGTCTTCAAACTACACACTGACGGTGGGGAGCATTATTTACACTGACTCTGCTTTTATTTACAAAACTAACCCAGGACCTGTAATTGTTCTTTCTGGGGGGGAGACAGTCTGCTCTGCATCAATGCACCATGAAAGCACCCAAAAACGCACCAATACACCCCCAAGCACCAATCGGTGAAGTCATCACTGTTCATCAATGTTCAACAATAAAAAATAAAATAACAACCCCCAACCCTGCAGGTGGTCTCTTGCTCTTCGGCTCCCTCTGCTGGTTATTATTATTGTCTTCCAGATGTTGTCTTTCTTTCATTTTCTTACTGGCGACCTATTTGAACTGAAAAATGCACCCAATGTGTCCTTTTTATTTTATTTTATTTATGGCCCACAGGGCCGACTAGTGTGGTTCACCTGTGGGGCATCGGTGCCCTGTGGCCATGGTCCGCCAGCAAGATTTCGGGCCCTCATGGCCGGTTCCAGCAGAGGGGCCATGCCCCAACCCATGGGGTCCATACGTGGTGCTCGGCCACAGGCATGTGGTCCATAATGTGGTGCATCGATGCAGACAGCTGGTTCTGGGAATTCCGGGCGCACAATGGAGGACTCACGCACGCTCCCCTCGGCGCCCAATGGCGCACAGGTCATGTGGGAGACAAAAGAGACAAATGAGCGAGGGGTAAGGTCACAAGGGTACACATCAATAAGGCAATGCAGGGCGAAATGCGTACGGAGAGCGAAGTGAGAAAGCTCGTCCCTACCGTACGTCACCCCCCTGTCACCTACACTACCCTTGCCCTTACCCCATATGTACAAAAATCTACACCTTTACCGATCCGTCGCTACCGTCACGTCTTCCCCATATTTCTTCAATACCAAATTCGTCTCCACAATCCCTCTAGCCAAAATTTGCCATCACCCAATTCGTCATCAATCCTCATAAGGAGGGATAGATGGAACATCAAGCACAATGTCACACCCACGTCATGATGCGTCTCACAATCCAAACATTTGCATCATAAAAAATAATTAAACATGGCATGGTGTGGAGTACCTGTCACCTCAGGTGAGTGGATGCAGATGGTGCGAGGAGATCCTTCATCCTAACTATCCTCTAAATGACTTTAACACACTTTACACGACCCGGGGTCTCTCCCTGCCAATCCATTGGCCAACTTACACTATGGGTTCTAAAAACCAATGCCCATTGACCAAACCGTGGTGCTTCTCAATTTGGGGTCTCACTCCCCCGATTCATCTCCCGGTGCCCTTGCCCAATTTCTAGGCTGGGGCGTGTAGCTCTCCCAGCAGGTCTACCCACCTGCACACGTCCACCACTGTAGTTGCCACCCGAGCTTACCTAGCTCCTCACCCTAACCTAACTAACTGGGGAAGGCCCCTCCTGGCTCTGTCACCCCACTCGGTGCCCTCTGGCACTGGGCTACCCGGGTCCATCCTCCGGATCCTCGGGCCCCATCCACAAAAACTCTAACGGCTCCCAGAGCCCACCTGCGGCCTCACCTGGCCGACATCCTCACAGTGGTGGAGTGCCCAAACCAACTACACACACTAACAGGCTACACGCCCAGCCATTTCCACAACACTAATGCACCCATCCAATCACCATTCTTCCACCCGCACCACAGATGCCAATATCCAACCACAATTTACCTATACCCTCTACCTAACACTTACACTACCCGCCCCGGGTATCCGTGATGGGGGTCCACTCTTCCCCCATTCACACCTTCGCACCATCCACTCCACCTCACAGTTTCCACCATACCCACTCCACGACCATCCATTCCAATACCCCATATACTCCATACCATTTATTCCACACAACCACATACACCTGTTGTTGCACACCTGTGCAATCACACCTGGTGCCACCTGCACCCTCCTTCTCCCTGGACCATTTGGTCAATACAACTCACATCACCATCACCATCACTCAAACACTGCTCCACACACCTGTCCAGTTGCACACCTGTGCAATCACACCTGTTCAATCTCACCTGTTCAATCCTCAAACACACGGCATCATCTCAGCTAACTACTCCCCTCTGAAACTTGCGCTTCCCAGTCGTCCCTTTAAACTATTGCGCTCCCTCGTCATTATCATCCACTCTAATCTACCTGCGTCCCCACTACAGGTATCCTTGTCACTAACTAACCTTAACGTTACCTAATGTCATCTTCTAGGTCCCTACACACAATATCCTAACCCACCCTCGGCGAGCTTACACTGCCATAAACCCCATAAACTAGTGCTCCTTTGCCCCCCCCCCCCCCCTGTGAGGGATGACAGAGTTGACATCCCACCACATCGGGGAGGTCCCACTATAAATTTTGCTCACCAAATTTCAACCAATCAAAAATTTTGCCAATCATCTGCCAATCACTGTACCATTACCAATCATCACTCTGCCAATCCTTTGCCAATCATCAAATTTTGCCTTTTTCTAATTTTGGGGCCAAAACACTAACCTCATCACCCGTCTACTTATTAGATCCTCTCGGTGCGCCAATTCACGTCTACAGCTCGGCTTCGTACAGCCGAGCCATGAATGCGGGTTGTTTGGTACCGGCGGTTGGATGCGTCCGACATTCGGTGCAGGGAAGGAGGTTTACCCGGGCCGAGATCCCACGCACCACCTCGGCGCGGAGCCATCCAATTGCCCGATCTCGACCTGCCGGAACGTCTCAATAAAAAGTGGTCGCCATGACGACCCTTCCTATCGGGCTGCCCGCTCCGCCTAGTGGAGCACGGGCGCGGCCGTTCCAAGCGAGGCCCAGCGTGGATCGCGTACGGCGGTCCTTTCGAACGCGCCGTGGCTCAGATCCCCGCTGGTTCTCGCGGCACGCGAAGCTGCCTGACGCGCACCGAGGGCCCGATTCGGCTAAATGTCGTTCTAACCGCTAACCCGGTTACCGTCGATGCCTCACCTGCATGCTTACACGCATACGCTACCCCTTTCTTGCTCATACATCCAGCTATTCCCATGCTCCTCGTCGTACCTTCTCTTACACACCTCGGTATACTCATTCCGCTCACAGAGTTGGTCACACACCTGACCACCGAACACCTTGGCACACATTCGTCACTCGCACACCTCACCAACACACCTCTTCACGCCCCCTCCTCGGTCACCTCCTCTGTGACAATCACAGGTGTGCTCTCACTCGCACACCCAACCACGTGCCTCACGACCAACTCAAGTGTGCATTCCCACACACGCTCTACCATTCCAGGTGTGCATCCTTCCATTCCAGGTGTACATCCTCGCTCACCTGTCACAACCAACTCACGCTCCGTGTCGCTCTCACTACTTTCACCACCACTCTTGACAGCGCACTCACCCTTACTCTCGACAGCGCACTCTTTCCTCATGCACCCGTCCGTTACACACCTTTCTCGCGCATCCTCTTGCGCACACTCTCCCGTTACATCCTCTGTAACACTCATCACAGGCGTGCATGCTTCCGTTACATCCTCTGTAACACTTCTCACTACGCGCTTCCATGTGCTCCCTCGCACACGCGCTACGACCGACTCACTCTCGACAGCACACTCACTCCTTGGCGCGCACTTTTTCCTCACACACCCCATGGTCGGACATTCTCGCACACCTCTTTTTTCGCACACCAGACCTGTCGCACACTTCACCAACGGCCTCTCACGAACACCCGGGTCCACAACAACCCCCAAGCCGACTGAAGCTCCCCTCACATCATGTACATTTCCGATTATATCGCCACTCACCTTGGCACCTCGTCTCCGCACCTCCTTTGCCACCTGCAAACTCTTTATTTGGCTGGTGAGAGGCACATCATGAGTTGAGCACCGACCTTGTACATATTCCATCACCTCCTCCTGGATTTCTCTTTTAGTTTCTGTCCGTCTCTCCTTAATTTCACTCACCTCTTCTTCCACTTCCTCTAATTTTTGCTTTACTTCCTTTATTTCCCGGTGCGTCTCCTCAAGTTCGTCCTCTAAGGCTACCGTGACCGTCTCTATGTGCATCCTCACCTGCCGGTCCTTTGTCTCCATTACCTCTGTCACCTCGTCCAACCTCATTGTCAGTCCCTCACGTACCATCTGACATTCCTTCTGTGTCGCTATCAATTCGTTCTTAATGTCTTTTTGTGTCGCTTTTAACCCCCCGATTATTGCCGTGTTCTTTTCCACTTGGTCCACTAGTTCCTTTTGTCCCACTGTCAGCTGTTCTACTCCCTTCGTCAGACACTCTATGCCCCCCTGTAACCTCGCCGTATTATTCCTCACCTCTTTCTCCATATGCTTTTCGCCTCGCTTTACCTCCTCGCGTACCCCCGAGACCTCCTCACCTACACCTCGTCGTATCTCCTCCTTCATCTCCTCCATCTGGTTCCCCATCTGTTTGATTTCCCGGGTGGATTGCTCCCCTATTTCCCGCAATTTGTCTTCCATCCTATTTTCTAACCCCATTAACCCATTTTTCACCCCCTCTAACTGATTCTCCTGGGCAGCCATTCTATTTTCCACCCCCGTTAACCCATGTTTCACCCCTTCTATCCCATTGTCTAACCCATCAAATTTCTTGTCTATCCCTTAAGATTATTGTCTAACCCCTCAAATTTAGCTTCTAGTCGTTCCCCCATTTCTCCCATTTTGCCCCCCATTTTGCCCCCCAATACGCTCACTATCAGCCCTCGCTCCATCCCTCATTACCCCCATTTGGCCCTCCAATCGCTCACTCTGAGCCTCCATCCGGTTCCCCATTTGTCCCATTCGCTCACCATGAGCATCCATTTTTGCTTCTAGCCTGTCCATAAGGGCCCTCATTTGTATCATCATAAAAAGGTCCGAATCCACCAGCGGCGCTGCTACGGTCGCGGGCGCGGCTAGATTTGGTGCCGCTGTAACCGCGTACGCAAAGGCGCCATTTTGCGCGCCTGATACCTCGTGCGCGAGAGCGCCATTTTGCGCGTCTGATACCCCCTCAACCACATCATCCATATACATTTCCCCGAGGTCCTGGGTCGATTCCACCCCGTCTATCTCTAGCTCACCCACCGGCATCCGATCGCAGTCTCCCTTGGAGGCATGGGTTCGAATCCCACTCCTGACACCAATTGTTACGGACGCGGTTAAGATGTTATTTTGACCGAGCGGTGGTGTATTACCGCGACCGAACAGTTATTCCCCGACTAATACCCGATTTGCCCCAAACTTTGGCCAGATCGCGCCACCACTATTCAATCGGGAAAACTCTAAAGCGACCGAATGCAAAGAGGAAAACGAAGGCAAAGAAAGGTTTGGAAATACTACTAAATTTATTTACTATTTACACACATAAGCAAAAAGACAGCAGTCACGTTTATTTACAAGCACATGAGACGCAGGTGACACAGTGAAAATACTAGCTTATACAGACTTATTGTTACTACCCAGGGACAAGACAAAAGACAGACTACGAGCACACTTACACGGGGAATGATGATAGGACGGGCGGGAGATGGATGGCTGGCAGGATAGGGAGGTCCAACTGGTCCTGCCCCGATCGACTCGTTGGGCCGCCGCCGCCCCTTCGCGGCCCTGCTCCAAACTGCCGTCCAGGCCTCACGCTGCTGTGGCTGCAGTTGCGGTGGCTCCAGCTGCAGTAAAATGCAGTTGCTGTGGCTCGATCTGCAGCTCAACTCTGGACTTCTCTCGCAGTTTCGGTGGCTCAATCTGCAGCTCAACTCTGGACTTCTCTCACAGTTTCGGTAAAAGCTAATCTCATCTCCACTCTGGACTTCTCTCACAGTTTCGGTAAAAGCTCATCTCATCTCCTTTTGGAAACGCCCTGCCGTGGGTTATATAGGCCCCACCCCTCAACCTTCGCGAACCTCCTCGATGCTTCTTTCCACACCCTTTCCAAGTCCAACCCCTTGTTCGTGGTTGGTTGAGTGGGGCTGACTCACTCCTCCCCTCTATGACGAGGTGGGGACCCGCCTTTCTTCCCCAACCCTGCCTCGTGGCCAATGGTGGCAATTGTTGGAGCGGAGGTAGTTTCCAATCGACGAAAGGGGGAATGGAGGCTTTGGGAATGGGAATGAAGGGAATCTATCTCTTTCACTGATGCAATGGAGTATTTCAATTAATGGGAGACACAGCCTTACCCTAAAACACATAATAAGATATAAGCTATCGAACAGGGGTATTCTATGATTAGCTGTGGTGTGGGTGCTCTATGGACTAATTATGGGACGCCCTTTGACCTTTACACAGCTCCGGAGGCAGGTGGCGCAGAATAACCAATATTAATAATAAAGCACAATCAAAAAAATACAGTCCTCATATCTGCAACACTGCACCCTCCTCCTCTTAGGCACGTCCCGGGCCTACAACTTTTATTTAGTGTGACACGTAGGTGTAGTTCCCTCTACTTTTAACCTGGCCCTGAGTGCAACAGTTTTTAAAACATAAATAAATGTGTCCCGCTGCTCCATTGCACCCTGCCTAACAGACTTACGCCCACAGTTAACCGAATTGCGGAATGGTCTTCAAACTACACACTGACGGTGGGGAGCATTATTTACACTGACTCTGCTTTTATTTACAAAACTAACCCAGGACCTGTAATTGTTCTTTCTGGGGGGGAGACAGTCTGCTCTGCATCAATGCACCATGAAAGCACCCAAAAACGCACCAATACACCCCCAAGCACCAATCGGTGAAGTCATCACTGTTCATCAATGTTCAACAATAAAAAATAAAATAACAACCCCCAACCCTGCAGGTGGTCTCTTGCTCTTCGGCTCCCTCTGCTGGTTATTATTATTGTCTTCCAGATGTTGTCTTTCTTTCATTTTCTTACTGGCGACCTATTTGAACTGAAAAATGCACCCAATGTGTCCTTTTTATTTTATTTTATTTATGGCCCACAGGGCCGACTAGTGTGGTTCACCTGTGGGGCATCGGTGCCCTGTGGCCATGGTCCGCCAGCAAGATTTCGGGCCCTCATGGCCGGTTCCAGCAGAGGGGCCATGCCCCAACCCATGGGGTCCAGACGTGGTGCTCGGCCACAGGCATGTGGTCCATAATGTGGTGCATCGATGCAGACAGCTGGTTCTGGGAATTCCGGGCGCACAATGGAGGACTCACGCACGCTCCCCTCGGCGCCCAATGGCGCACAGGTCATGTGGGAGACAAAAGAGACAAATGAGCGAGGGGTAAGGTCACAAGGGTACACATCAATAAGGCAATGCAGGGCGAAATGCGTACGGAGAGCGAAGTGAGAAAGCTCGTCCCTACCGTACGTCACCCCCCTGTCACCTACACTACCCTTGCCCTTACCCCATATGTACAAAAATCTACACCTTTACCGATCCGTCGCTACCGTCACGTCTTCCCCATATTTCTTCAATACCAAATTCGTCTCCACAATCCCTCTAGCCAAAATTTGCCATCACCCAATTCGTCATCAATCCTCATAAGGAGGGATAGATGGAACATCAAGCACAATGTCACACCCACGTCATGATGCGTCTCACAATCCAAACATTTGCATCATAAAAAATAATTGAACATGGCATGGTGTGGAGTACCTGTCACCTCAGGTGAGTGGATGCAGATGGTGCGAGGAGATCCTTCATCCTAACTATCCTCTAAATGACTTTAACACACTTTACACGACCCGGGGTCTCTCCCTGCCAATCCATTGGCCAACTTACACTATGGGTTCTAAAAACCAATGCCCATTGACCAAACTGTGGTGCTTCTCAATTTGGGGTCTCACTCCCCCGATTCATCTCCCGGTGCCCTTGCCCAATTTCTAGGCTGGGGCGTGTAGCTCTCCCAGCAGGTCTACCCACCTGCACACGTCCACCACTGTAGTTGCCACCCGAGCTTACCTAGCTCCTCACCCTAACCTAACTAACTGGGGAAGGCCCCTCCTGGCTCTGTCACCCCACTCGGTGCCCTCTGGCACTGGGCTACCCGGGTCCATCCTCCGGATCCTCGGGCCCCATCCACAAAAACTCTAACGGCTCCCAGAGCCCACCTGCGGCCTCACCTGGCCGACATCCTCACAGTGGTGGAGTGCCCAAACCAACTACACACACTAACAGGCTACACGCCCAGCCATTTCCACAACACTAATGCACCCATCCAATCACCATTCTTCCACCCGCACCACAGATGCCAATATCCAACCACAATTTACCTATACCCTCTACCTAACACTTACACTACCCGCCCCGGGTATCCGTGATGGGGGTCCACTCTTCCCCCATTCACACCTTCGCACCATCCACTCCACCTCACAGTTTCCACCATACCCACTCCACGACCATCCATTCCAATACCCCATATACTCCATACCATTTATTCCACACAACCACATACACCTGTTGTTGCACACCTGTGCAATCACACCTGGTGCCACCTGCACCCTCCTTCTCCCTGGACCATTTGGTCAATACAACTCACATCACCATCACCATCACTCAAACACTGCTCCACACACCTGTCCAGTTGCACACCTGTGCAATCACACCTGTTCAATCTCACCTGTTCAATCCTCAAACACACGGCATCATCTCAGCTAACTACTCCCCTCTGAAACTTGCGCTTCCCAGTCGTCCCTTTAAACTATTGTGCTCCCTCGTCATTATCATCCACTCTAATCTACCTGCGTCCCCACTACAGGTATCCTTGTCACTAACTAACCTTAACGTTACCTAATGTCATCTTCTAGGTCCCTACACACAATATCCTAACCCACCCTCGGCGAGCTTACACTGCCATAAACCCCATAAACTAGTGCTTCTTTGCCCCCCCCCCCCCCCCTGTGAGGGATGACAGAGTTGACATCCCACCACATCGGGGAGGTCCCACTATAAATTTTGCTCACCAAATTTCAACCAATCAAAAATTTTGCCAATCATCTGCCAATCACTGTACCATTACCAATCATCACTCTGCCAATCCTTTGCCAATCATCAAATTTTGCCTTTTTCTAATTTTGGGGCCAAAACACTAACCTCATCACCCGTCTACTTATTAGATCCTCTCGGTGCGCCAATTCACGTCTACAGCTCGGCTTCGTACAGCCGAGCCATGAATGCGGGTTGTTTGGTACCGGCGGTTGGATGCGTCCGACATTCGGTGCAGGGAAGGAGGTTTACCCGGGCCGAGATCCCACGCACCACCTCGGCGCGGAGCCATCCAATTGCCCGATCTCGACCTGCCGGAACGTCTCAATAAAAAGTGGTCGCCATGACGACCCTTCCTATCGGGCTGCCCGCTCCGCCTAGTGGAGCACGGGCGCGGCCGTTCCAAGCGAGGCCCAGCGTGGATCGCGTACGGCGGTCCTTTCGAACGCGCCGTGGCTCAGATCCCCGCTGGTTCTCGCGGCACGCGAAGCTGCCTGACGCGCACCGAGGGCCCGATTCGGCTAAATGTCGTTCTAACCGCTAACCCGGTTACCGTCGATGCCTCACCTGCATGCTTACACGCATACGCTACCCCTTTCTTGCTCATACATCCAGCTATTCCCATGCTCCTCGTCGTACCTTCTCTTACACACCTCGGTATACTCATTCCGCTCACAGAGTTGGTCACACACCTGACCACCGAACACCTTGGCACACATTCGTCACTCGCACACCTCACCAACACACCTCTTCACGCCCCCTCCTCGGTCACCTCCTCTGTGACAATCACAGGTGTGCTCTCACTCGCACACCCAACCACGTGCCTCACGACCAACTCAAGTGTGCATTCCCACACACGCTCTACCATTCCAGGTGTGCATCCTTCCATTCCAGGTGTACATCCTCGCTCACCTGTCACAACCAACTCACGCTCCGTGTCGCTCTCACTACTTTCACCACCACTCTTGACAGCGCACTCACCCTTACTCTCGACAGCGCACTCTTTCCTCATGCACCCGTCCGTTACACACCTTTCTCGCGCATCCTCTTGCGCACACTCTCCCGTTACATCCTCTGTAACACTCATCACAGGCGTGCATGCTTCCGTTACATCCTCTGTAACACTTCTCACTACGCGCTTCCATGTGCTCCCTCGCACACGCGCTACGACCGACTCACTCTCGACAGCACACTCACTCCTTGGCGCGCACTTTTTCCTCACACACCCCATGGTCGGACATTCTCGCACACCTCTTTTTTCGCACACCAGACCTGTCGCACACTTCACCAACGGCCTCTCACGAACACCCGGGTCCACAACAACCCCCAAGCCGACTGAAGCTCCCCTCACATCATGTACATTTCCGATTATATCGCCACTCACCTTGGCACCTCGTCTCCGCACCTCCTTTGCCACCTGCAAACTCTTTATTTGGCTGGTGAGAGGCACATCATGAGTTGAGCACCGACCTTGTACATATTCCATCACCTCCTCCTGGATTTCTCTTTTAGTTTCTGTCCGTCTCTCCTTAATTTCACTCACCTCTTCTTCCACTTCCTCTAATTTTTGCTTTACTTCCTTTATTTCCCGGTGCGTCTCCTCAAGTTCGTCCTCTAAGGCTACCGTGACCGTCTCTATGTGCATCCTCACCTGCCGGTCCTTTGTCTCCATTACCTCTGTCACCTCGTCCAACCTCATTGTCAGTCCCTCACGTACCATCTGACATTCCTTCTGTGTCGCTATCAATTCGTTCTTAATGTCTTTTTGTGTCGCTTTTAACCCCCCGATTATTGCCGTGTTCTTTTCCACTTGGTCCACTAGTTCCTTTTGTCCCACTGTCAGCTGTTCTACTCCCTTTGTCAGACACTCTATGCCCCCCTGTAACCTCGCCGTATTATTCCTCACCTCTTTCTCCATATGCTTTTCGCCTCGCTTTACCTCCTCGCGTACCCCCGAGACCTCCTCACTTACACCTCGTCGTATCTCCTCCTTCATCTCCTCCATCTGGTTCCCCATCTGTTCGATTTCCCGGGTGGATTGCTCCCCTATTTCCCGCAATTTGTCTTCCATCCTATTTTCTAACCCCATTAACCCATTTTTCACCCCCTCTAACTGATTCTCCTGGGCAGCCATTCTATTTTCCACCCCCGTTAACCCATGTTTCACCCCTTCTATCCCATTGTCTAACCCATCAAATTTCTTGTCTAATCCCTTAAGATTATTGTCTAACCCCTCAAATTTCTTGTCTAATCCCTTAAGATTATTGTCTAACCCCTCAAATTTAGCTTCTAGTCGTTCCCCCATTTCTCCCATTTTGCCCCCCATTTTGCCCCCCAATACGCTCACTATCAGCCCTCGCTCCATCCCTCATTACCCCCATTTGGCCCTCCAATCGCTCACTCTGAGCCTCCATCCGGTTCCCCATTTGTCCCATTCGCTCACCATGAGCATCCATTTTTGCTTCTAGCCTGTCCATAAGGGCCCTCATTTGTATCATCATAAAAAGGTCCGAATCCACCAGCGGCGCTGCTACGGTCGCGGGCGCGGCTAGATTTGGTGCCGCTGTAACCGCGTACGCAAAGGCGCCATTTTGCGCGCCTGATACCTCGTGCGCGAGAGCGCCATTTTGCGCGTCTGATACCCCCTCAACCACATCATCCATATACATTTCCCCGAGGTCCTGGGTCGATTCCACCCCGTCTATCTCTAGCTCACCCACCGGCATCCGATCGCAGTCTCCCTTGGAGGCATGGGTTCGAATCCCACTCCTGACACCAATTGTTACGGACGCGGTTAAGATGTTATTTTGACCGAGCGGTGGTGTATTACCGCGACCGAACAGTTATTCCCCGACTAATACCCGATTTGCCCCAAACTTTGGCCAGATCGCGCCACCACTATTCAATCGGGAAAACTCTAAAGCGACCGAATGCAAAGAGGAAAACGAAGGCAAAGAAAGGTTTGGAAATACTACTAAATTTATTTACTATTTACACACATAAGCAAAAAGACAGCAGTCACGTTTATTTACAAGCACATGAGACGCAGGTGACACAGTGAAAATACTAGCTTATACAGACTTATTGTTACTACCCAGGGACAAGACAAAAGACAGACTACGAGCACACTTACACGGGGAATGATGATAGGACGGGCGGGAGATGGATGGCTGGCAGGATAGGGAGGTCCAACTGGTCCTGCCCCGATCGACTCGTTGGGCCGCCGCCGCCCCTTCGCGGCCCTGCTCCAAACTGCCGTCCAGGCCTCACGCTGCTGTGGCTGCAGTTGCGGTGGCTCCAGCTGCAGTAAAATGCAGTTGCTGTGGCTCGATCTGCAGCTCAACTCTGGACTTCTCTCGCAGTTTCGGTGGCTCAATCTGCAGCTCAACTCTGGACTTCTCTCACAGTTTCGGTAAAAGCTCATCTCATCTCCTTTTGGAAACGCCCTGCCGTGGGTTATATAGGCCCCACCCCTCAACCTTCGCGAACCTCCTCGATGCTTCTTTCCACACCCTTTCCAAGTCCAACCCCTTGTTCGTGGTTGGTTGAGTGGGGCTGACTCACTCCTCCCCTCTATGACGAGGTGGGGACCCGCCTTTCTTCCCCAACCCTGCCTCGTGGCCAATGGTGGCAATTGTTGGAGCGGAGGTAGTTTCCAATCGACGAAAGGGGGAATGGAGGCTTTGGGAATGGGAATGAAGGGAATCTATCTCTTTCACTGGTGCAATGGAGTATTTCAATTAATGGGAGACACAGCCTTACCCTAAAACACATAATAAGATATAAGCTATCGAACAGGGGTATTCTATGATTAGCTGTGGTGTGGGTGCTCTATGGACTAATTATGGGACGCCCTTTGACCTTTACACAGCTCCGGAGGCAGGAGGCGCAGAATAACCAATATTAATAATAAAGCACAATCAAAAAAATACAGTCCTCATATCTGCAACACTGCACCCTCCTCCTCTTAGGCACGTCCCGGGCCTACAACTTTTATTTAGTGTGACACGTAGGTGTAGTTCCCTCTACTTTTAACCTGACCCTTTCGGCACATGCGAAATTTGCATTGATGTTTATTTAAATTATACAATGGACTACAAAATGCAAATGTTTCATGATATTTATTATATTATATCACCTTTATCTGTCAATATTGTTGAAATGAAGATCAAATAGCTGTATGTTGAAATATGTTGAAAAAGTCAAAACTTTACATGGGGTGTACTTACTTTTTCACGTGACTGTATATGTATAATTACATATATGTAAATATATGTATATATATATTCTGGCGAAAATATGACGAATCGATGAATAGATGAATAGTAGATATAGAATAGAATGAATGGAATAGATGACGAATAGAGCCTGGTGTTGGCTTAGCGGTTAGGGTGCCGGCTGGGGATCTTGGGATCCTGAGTTTGAATCCCGGCCGATGGCAGAATTAACGCCTAGGGGGTTGACTCAGCCTGTCATCCTTCCGAGGTCGGCAAATTGAGTACCAGCTTGCTGGGATGAATGATCCCGGTGAGTACCCCGATTTAGATGAGGTACACCGTATCCCTGCACATTGTAAGAGGTGACTAAGGGTTGGCGCCAGGAAGGGCATCCGGCCATAAAATCATTGCATCAAAGAGGGAACTATGATTGTCATGGGGCCTGCAAGGCTAACCCCTGTGGGGAAAATGGACTTTAAACGATCATTCATTCATTCATTCATATATGTACATACAGTTCATTCAGAGAGTATTCAGACCCCTTCACTTTTTTCACATTTTGTTATGTTCCAGCCTTATGCTGAAATCGTTTAAATTCATTTTTTCCCTCATCAATCTCCAACTCAATACCCCATAATGACAAAGAGAAAACAGGATTTTAGAAAGCTTTGCAAATTTATTGAAAAGAAAAAACTGAATTATCACATTGACGTAAGTATTCAGACCCTTAACTCAGTACTTAGTTGAAGCACCTTTGGCAGGGATTACAGCCTCGATTATTATTGGGTATGACGCAACAAGCTTTGCACACCTGAATTTGGGGATTTTCTGCCATTATTCTCTGCAGATCCTCTCAAGCTCTGTCAGGTTGGATGGGGACTGTTGGTGGACAGCCATTTTCAGGTCTCTCCAGAGTTGTTCGATTGGGTTCAAGTCAGGGCTCTGGCTGGGCCACTCAAGGACCTTCACAGAGTTGTCCCTAACCCACTCCTGCATTGTCTTGGCTGTGTGTTTCGGGTCATTGTCCTGTTTGAAGGTGAACCTTCGGCCCAGTCTGAGGTCCTGAGTGCTCTGTTTCAGGTTTTCATTAAGGATATCTCTGTACTTTGCTCCGTTCATTGTTCCCTCAACCCTGACCAGTCCCACAGTCCCTGCTGCTGAAAAACACCCCCACAGCATGATGCTGCCACCACCATGCTTCACCGTTGGGATGGTTTTGGGCAGGTGATGAGCGGTGCCTGGTTTCCTCCAGAAATGACGCTTAGAATTGAGGCCAAACAGTTCAATCTTGGTTTCATCAGGCCACAGAATCTTGTTTTTCACAGTCAGAGTCCTTTAGGTGCTTTTTTGCAAACTCCAAGCGGGCTTTCATGTGTCTTTCACTGAGGAGAGGCTTTTGTCTGGCCACTCTGCCATAAAGCCCAGATCGGTGGAGTGTTGCAGTGATGGTTGTCCTCCTGGAAGTTTCTCCCATCTCCACACAGGATGTCTGGACCTCAGACAGAGTGACCATCGGTTTCTTGGTCACCTCTCTTACCAAGGCCCTTCTCCCCCGATTGCTGAGTTTGGCCGGGCGGCCAGCTCTAGGAAGAGTCCTGGTTGTTCCAAACTTCTTCCATTTAAGAATTATGGAGACCACTGTGCTCTTGGGAACCTTCAATGCAGCAGAATTTTTTTTGTCGGCTTCCCCAGATCTGTGCCTCGACACAATCCTGTCTCTGAGCTCTGCAGGCAGTTCCTTCGACCTCATGGCTTGGTTTTTGCTCTGATATGCATTGTCAGCTGTGAGACCTTATATAGACAGGTGTGTGCCTTTCCAAATCATGTCCAATCAATTGAATTTACCACAGGTTGACTCCAATCAAGGTGTGGAAACATCTCAAAGATGATCAAGAGAAATGGGAGGCACCTGAGCTAAATTTCAAGTGTCATAGCAAAGGGTCTGAATACTTATGTCAATGTGATATTTCAGTTTTTTCTTTTTAATAAATCTGCAAAACTTTCTAAAATCCTGTTTTCTCTTTGTCATTATGGGGTATTGAGTGCAGATTGATGAGGGAAAAAATGAATTTAAACGATTTCAGCATAAGGCTGCAACATAACAAAATGTGAAAAAAGTGAAGGGGTCGGAATACTTTCTGAATGCACTGTATGTTTGGTGAAATTGGCTGTCTTGCTCTTGCTTTTCATTCATTGTGATACAGCAGTTTTTAATAATGCATCAGGTTTTCATGAATTGAAAAGGTTTAGCTATTAGCATTTTGTCGAGACAGATACTGGATCAAAATGAATTATATCCTATCAGAGCGTGAAACGAAATTTTCTGAAAATCTCAATTCCCAAAGTGGAGATTTAATGAATCAGTAAAAGAACACACACACACACACACACACACACACACACACACACACACACACACACACACACACACACACACACACACACACACACACACACACACACACACACACACACACACACACACACACACACACACACACACACACACACACAATGATGTCATTGTCAACAGCATTAAGGCACTCAGATGTAACATACACTGGACTGTCAGGATAGCCTAACTTGGAGGTCTAAGCGCTTGCATCCGAGTTGTCCAGCCTGGGTTCCAATCGAGATATAAACTGTAATCCTGGTATTTGACAGGCAGGGTCATTCATCAACGTGTGTGCTGTCCTTCGGATGGATATTAAACTGTGACCGTCTAATAGTCCCGTCTACCGCCATTAGTTGGTGCTGAATGTTAAAGATGTCCTTCGTGAATATGCAAGTTGTCACCGGCATCCTGAACAAACTCTAAATTGCTGCTCTACAACAGCCGCACAATCGTCTGAGCAATCCTTCTGGATTTGCCTTACAATATAATCCCTCTTGGTGTATCCAGGTTGTTTGTGTCGTTCTCGTGTCGAGTGCAGCCCTTCGCTCTACTTTTTCCGAGAAAATGTTCTACAAGGCGCAAAAAGGCGGGAAGGGAAGATCTGACGTCACTCCACCGAAATCGCACGTTTGGTCCTCACCCCCTCACCCTTAACCTCCTAGTTTGTGAAATGGTCCACGAGGAAGGTTTCTGAAAGCGAAATGGCCGAATCGTCCTCAAATTGCCGCATTTACGTGAAACTGCCTGTCGTGAGGAATATTGCTCTTCGCTGCAGCCAGGAGACAGGCAAATGGCATTTGTCGGATAAAGGTGCCCTGGACAAATAGTCCTGAAATCGACAAATAGTCCTGAAATCGACAAATAGGCTTGTGCCATTGGACGTTTTGTCACTCCGTAGTGAGAGGTATTATGGAGCGTTGCTGGACCTTTATGTTTGATTTACTTAAATATTTACATTCACCATGAACTGCAAGGCAAGCTCAAAAACATTCTTCATGGGAATGATTGTGAAGCATTTGCAGCGATAGAAAGGAAACGAAATCGAGCAAAATACTGGAAGATTAGAATTCGTGTGAACTACAAGTTTGGCTGTGTCTGTGTCACAAATTTTCTCAGAGATGGATGAACGGATCTTCGTCAAACTTTCAGAGGTTCATCAGTGAGTGTCTGGGAGTGTTTTAGGCCTAATACACATTTTTCAATTTTTTTTTAAATACTTCTAGAGTGCCTGAGTCATTGTAGCTATGTCCAATTTAATGTTAAATTACCCATTACAATTATGTCAAATTAAAATTAAATATCTTAGCTCTTACATGAGCCTCGATCTTGTATACCAAAAAAAAAAAAAATCCCCGATTATTGTGGTGCTATTATGATATTAAATATAAATTTTCCTGTGCCGGTGTCAGGAAGTGTTTTTTGCATCCACAAAAAAATGGGGGAGTGGGGGGGGGGGGGGGAACAAATTTACGCAGGGCAACGCTGTGTACTGCTGCTAGTAATAACTAAATGTTGCTTAAATTGTTAATTAAGTAATATTTTTAACCAAATTTTGAAACGGGTATTTCGGGGTATTTTGATATTGGGTATTTGGGTATTTCGATTAGAATTGGGTATTTCGATATGTGCAAGTATCAGAAACCAAGTATTCGTGCAGTAATATGGTGTTCCCAATGTTTTACCTTTTGTTCAATGGTTTTCTTACACTGTCCGAGAGGATGGAGCAGAGGTAGAGCACCTCTACAGCTGAGCCGTCTATTCTGAGTTTGATTCCCAATCTACTAGAAATTGTCAGATTGGTCCTTTGCAGGCGAAGTGTTGCATCACGAATTGCGGTGGGAGCAGGGTTGGATGAAGGGTTTGCGGGCCTTCTGCCTTTTTAAATGTGTTAAGGGAGACAGACAGAGAGAGAGGGAGAAAGAGAGAAAGAGAGAGAGAGAGAGAATTTAATTTGCAACACCACTTATTTCATAACAAGTACAAAAAGTTTTAATTAAAACAAAAGCCGCGTCGATGTTACACAATGCCTAGATGCAGCTGTGCCTGTAACGTCGATGTTATAAGCACAGGACATTCCTATTGATTCGATTACTTGATGTTATTTTTGTGCAAAGTGAAAATATATCTCGGCAATTTCCCGTGTGTGGCGACGAATTTTTCATATATCTCGGCATTTTCCCGTCTGTTATTTCGGGCGGTGTATGACTGACCATGCCGCGATTGAAAAAAATATATATCTCGGCAATTTCCCGTGTGTGGCGACACGTGAACGAAGCTATTCTCCTCTCTCCACATTATTGTGACGACGTATAAATTAAATATTTCATCGTGACGATTGTCATCAAATGGACGAATTTTTAATATATCTCGGCATTTTCCCGTCTGTTATTTCGGGCGGTGTATGACTGAGCATGCCACGATTTAAACAAAATATATATATATCTCGGCATTTTCCCGTCTCTTATTTCGGGCGGTGTATGACTGAGCATGCCACGATTTAAACAAAATATATATATATCTCGGCATTTTCCCGTCTCTTATTTCGGGTGGTGTATGACTGACCATGCCGCGATTAAAAAATATATATATCTCAATGGACTTGAAGTTACAGGCCTTTGAGAATTCATTTAGTTCTATAAAGGGCAACTTTCATCGGATTTTCTTCCCGTTTTTTTTCAACCGAGTCTAAAACTATGTTAGCGACTGTGAAAAATGAAATGATATATCGAATTTGATTTGAAAGAAAACTGTGTGAGAGAGGAAGACACCACGGGCCTACAAAACAGGCCTCAAAGCTATGCGAGTTAATAAAATGGTGGATATTTGTTTATATGAAGCCTCTCCCAAAATGGGTGGAGCTATGGTTCCCAGAATGGGTGGAGCTTTGAGGTTTTGTCTTCTCTGCAAGAACAACAAGAAGAAGAAGAAGCAGAGGTAACAACAGCAGAGGGCACTCTATGAGCAGCGTCTGCGACGCGGCTAAAAACAAACCAGGTCAAGTCAAATTTTACAGGAGAGAAAAATAGAAAAAAACAACACGGTTCTTAATGTAATTATTAGAAAAGAAAGACCAAATTCAATTCATTCACAACACATAAGGCTTCATTAATACACCATTTGCACTCAAAGAGTTTGACATTTTCATTCGCCACATAATAATCAAACTCTAACCTTATTCTTGCAGACACCAGCCCTTTAAACATCGGAACAACATCAAACCCATGCCCATTATCAATTTTAATTTTCCTTGATTTATATATTGAATATTTTGCTACAGCAGCTAAGAAGTTTAGGAGGACACCAGAGTCCTTGCAGGAGGGTCTGAAAGATACACCAAAAATAAAAGAATGTGAAGTGAAAGGAAAAGACAACTGATCAAAAAGGTGTGTGAGAATCAAGAAAAGAGGTATTAGTCTTTCGCATTTCACATAGGCATGAAAGAGATCCTCCTGTTCACAGAAGGGGCATGCTACCGGTACTGAGCTATCAAGGTGATGAACAAAGGTGTTCGTAGGGAGAGCCCAATGTGCTAGTCTCCACTGGATATCTGCTAGGAACCCATACATAGGTAGTTTATACATATTAGGCCACAGTGGCGTGGCAGGAGACCCTGGCCCTAACCCTTCTGACCACAAGGCCACTCGTGTCACTCTGGAGAAGGGTGATGCTTGGATTTCTCGAAGGAGCTTGTGAATACTCGCCTTTGTTACCAAATGAAAAGGAGATACAAGTTCACCATTTGACTGGAGAGCTGGGATCACCTTAATTTCAGAGAAGGACAGCCAAAAATCCTCGACATTGTTTACACCTTCCCAGCCAATATTTAACTCCTTTAACTTCCTCTTGGCGATGCGTATAATTTGGCTGACAACACGCACAGATCTTAAACCAAGAATGGTCGCCACCCTGCCAGCAGACATCCAGTTTGTCCCAGATGTATCCCTCAGGTCACAAACTTTGCCAACTCCTCCATGAGTAAATTTCCTTATCAAAGTCGGACTATGAGGAATGCATGGAAAAAACCTGTTATAGAAAATAGGTTCTTGGATAAACATCCGGCAATTATAAGCCTCAAGGCAACGATGAACCCCAAAGCCTTTCCAAACTTTCAGCAAACCCTGATAAAAAATTGGGATTGAAACGAAGCTGACACGGTCAAGGTTCACCAGGAAGAGGTGCCTATCATAACACAGGCCTCCCGCTTGTTGCAGCAAAAAAAAAACGCAAATGGGCGCCAGGGCAGCTCTTCAGCATACAACAGACGTTGCACAGACTGCAGGCGAAAAGCCATGAGTCGGGTGGACACATCCACAATTCCATGTCCACCCTCCTTCCGAGGATGGTACTGTGGCGGACCCGAAAACTCACTGGCGTGAGCGCACATTCCACGCACCAAGTGGGCGGCGGCCACGCCGCAGGGGTAGGCGTGGCCGCAGGATATACACCGGGGGCGCAGCCCGGAGCGCGCCAGTGCTACAGTTGAGCTCGTTTAATAAAGACTCTTAAACTCACCACGTTGTCCGCTTCCTTCTTGTTGTACAAGCAAGCGCGCGTAGCACCACGCTTCATTGGTGACTCCGACGTTCTGGTCAGCCGTCGCTGACCACCCGAATACGCCATCGCAATGGCAAACAACGCGGTCCAAATGAAACTCCCCGAGTTCTGGGAGACGCAAGCCGAAGTCTGGTTCCTGCAGGCAGAAGCCCAGTTCCGACTTCGTGGCATCACGGTGGACGAGACCATGTACTGCCACGTGGTCGCTTCCCTCGGGCCCGGCATGGCCGCCCGCGTCCTGTCGGTCCTGAGGAACCCACCGGCCGACGGCAGGTACGAGGCGATCAAGCGTCTCCTCCTCGCCACGTTCGGCCTCACGGTGGACGCACGGGCCGACCGCCTCCTGGACCTCCCCGAGCTCGGTGACACGTGACCATCAGTCCGCATGGACCATATGCTGTCATCGATGGGCGACGAAACCCCGGACGCTCTTTTCCGGGCGTTATTTCGACGCCAGCTGCCGGCACGAGTCCGCCTCGCGTTGGCCGGTTCTGTGACGACGGAACCCCGAGCTCTCGCTGCCGAGGCCGACAGGTTCTTCGTGGCTTTGGACGTGCAGGCGAGTTTTGGCGCGGCCGCCGCGCATCCCGAGGCTGACCCTGATGCTGATGCACCACACCTCGGGGATCCCGAGGCTGACGCACGCCGCGTGGCCGCCGCCATGCCACGTCCACCACCACCGCGAAAACTGCGGCCTCCGCCTTCGCCGCAAACCTGGTGCCATTTCCACGCCAGGTTTGCCCACAAGGCGAGGACTTGTTGCCCGCCGTGCTCCTTCAGCAAGTCGGCAAACTACAAAGCCGGCGCTCTGTAGCGGCCCTGAGCGTCGGCCATTCCGGCAGCCTTCTTTTTATAACAGACACCTTGTCCGGGCGCCGTTTCCTATGCGACACGGGGGCACAGGTGAGCGTTATCCCTGCCTCTATGTCCGAAAAGCACACCGCGGGCCGGGGCCCCGCGTTGCTTGCCGCGAACGGAACACCCATATGCACATTCGGGAAGCGCCGCTTCTCCCTGCGGTTCGGAAGGCAACGCTTCACGTGGACGTTCGTAACCGCTAGTGTCCCCATGGCACTACTCGGTGCGGACTTCCTCTGTGCACACGGGTTGTTGGTAGATGTGAAGAACAGACGTCTCGTCCAGGCTGAAACGTTCAGCTCGCTTGCTTGCGCGCTGAGCAGCTCGTTGAGCGGCTCACTGAGGGGCTCGCCAAGTGGCTTGCTGAGCGGTTCGGTCCCGGCGAGGTTAGTTTGTACGCTTCCGGCAGCGGACGACTTCACCCGCCTCCTCGCCAGCTTCCCGGCCCTTACGCGGCCCACCTTCTCGGCGGGGGCCGTCAAGCACGGGGTGGAACACCACATCCCCACCGCCGGGCCACCGGTCTACGCCCGGGCACGCCGCCTCGAGCCGGCGAAGCTCGCGGTGGCTAAAGCGGTGTTCGCTACGCTGGAGCGGCTCGGCATCGTGCGGCACTCCGAGAGTGCTCGGGCGTCGCCGCTTCACATCGTGCCAAAGCCCGGTGGGGGATGGCGACCGTGCGGGGACTACCGGCGCCTCAACGACGCCACCACCCCCGACCGCTACCCCGTCCCCCACATCCAGGACTTCTCCGCCCGGTTGGTGGGCATGTCCTTCTTTTCGAAGGTGGACCTCATACGCGGCTACCATCAGGTCCCTGTCAGGCCGGAGGACATCCCGAAGATGGCGGTCATCACGCCGTTCGGACTGTTCGAATTTCTTCGGATGCCCTTCGGTTTGAAGAATGCGGATCAGGCGTTCCAGCGACTCATGGACCGCGTCTTGCGCGACTTGGATTTTGTGTACGTATACCTGGACGACATCCTGGTCAGCGCGTCCCGCGAAGTGCACCTTCACCATCTCCGCACGGTCTTCGAACGTCTTCGAACAAAGGCCGTGCCTTTGGCGGCGACGATGGCGGCGGACGTCGCACAGGCGTTCATCGCCACCTGGGTCGCCTGGTTCGGCGCCCCCTCGGACATATCGTCCGACCGTGGCCCCCAATTCACTTCGGAGCTCTGGGGGGCGGTCGTGCGGGGGCTCGGGGTCCAGCTGCACCGAACCACGGCCTACCACCCCCAGGCCAATGGCCTGTGCGAGCGGTTCCACCGCTCATTGAAAGCCGCGGTCCGGGCCACCCTCCGCGACGGCAGCTGGGTCGACAGGCTCCCCTGGGTCCTGCTGGGCCTCCGGACGGCGCCCAAGGACGACCTGCGCACATCCGCGGTGGAGTTGGTCTTCGGACAACCGCTGCGGGTGCCGGGCGAGTTCCTCCCCGACCCCACAGCACCATGGTCTCCGCGCTGCAGGAGACCTCCGCACGGAGGAGCGCTCCACGCTGCAGGAGACAGCCCGGAGGTTCGCCCCGGTGCCGACGGCGCACCACGGGCACCCGCCTACGCACGTCGCCCCGGAGCTTCGCACCGCGGAGTACGTCTTCGTCCGGCACGACGCCCACCAGACACCACTGCGGCCCCCGTACGACGGGCCTTTCCACGTGCTGGAGACCGGGGTGAAACACTTAACCTTGGACATCGGCAGTACTCCCGACCGCATCTCGGTGGATCGCCTCAAACCGGCCCACGTCGACGTGGACCACCCACCGCAGGTGGCTCGGCCCCCGCGTCGGGGCCGCCCAGGCCCGCCGGCATGCCGCCCCCCGGTCCTGCACCCATCCCGGGCGCAGCCGGAGGCATCCCAGCTGGCATCCCTGCACCCCGGACGCCGCCGGTCGCCAGAGGGCGCTTCGGCCGGGTCATCCGTTTGCCCCGCAAACTGGCCCTCCAGGTGCGCGGGAATTCTGGGGGGGCGCGTGTGGTGGACACGAAAGCTCACTGGCGTGAGGGCATCATTCCACGCACCAAGTGGGCGGCGGCCACGCCCGAGGGGTAGGCGTGGCCGTGGGATATACACCGGGCACGCAGCCCGGAGCGCGCCAGTGCTAGAGTTGAGCTCGTTTAATAAAGACTCTTAAACTCACCGCGTTGTCCGCTTCCTTCTTGTTGTACAAGCAAGCGCGCGTAGCACCACGCTTCAGTACAGTATTTGAGGCCAAAGCCAGTGGTATCTATTCCAAAATAAATTTATCAAGACCCGCTGGATGGCTGGCATCAACTCCTTGGGTGGCTGCAAGGCAATTAGTTTATGCCATAATCTTGCTGCTAACAAGTTATTTATGTCAAGAGTGCGGCCTTTATAAGAAAGAGATCGCAGCAGTTCTTCCCATCGTTTCAACCGGTGTGTAATTTGTTCAATCATTCCTTCCCAGTTCTTCATTTCTACTTCCTGGTTGCCGAGATAGACACCAAGATATTTGACCCCATCTGTTTTCGACTCTAAATTTTGTGGGAGTGATGTTGGCAGTGTTAAAGAAAGGCTACACTCTTGCTCCAATTTACTTCGGCGGAAGAGGCCACAGAGTAATCTTTAAGGCAATGCAGCACTGCAGCAACACTACTTGGGCCTTTAATCAGAACACATACATCATCAGCATAAGCTGTGACCACAAATCTTGAACCAAAAACGGCTCCCACATCCTGAGTTATTCGCTGCCTGGTGGATGCTAAGAGTGGTTCAAGGGCAATTATATACAGAAGTCCAGAAAGGGGACAACCTTGATGGATACCCCATCGGAAAGGAAAGGGGGAACATAAACTGTTGTTTACTTTCATCATGCAAAAGGTATTAGTGTATAACAGCTTGACATAGGAAATGAAAGTTTCACCAAAACCCATCCGCTCCAGAACAGAAAACAAATATGTGTGATCAACTCGATCAAAAGCCTTTGTTTGGTCAAGAAACAACAACCCAAAACTGGCACACAAGTACTTATTACAAGAAATAATATCCCTTATCAAAAATATATTATCATAAATTGACCTTCCTGGTATGCAGTAGGTCTGGTCAGGGTGCACAATAGAGCTGATCACAGTTCCCAAACGGTTTGCTAAAACCTTCGACAAAATCTTGTAATCTGCGCACAGCAATGAGACTAGCTGCCAGTTCTCAACTAGTTCAGTGTCCCCAGCCTTTGGCAACAGGCACATGACTGCTCTTCTGCGGGACAGGGGAAGCTCTCCAACATGAAGGCATTCATCAAATACCTCAAGCAGGTCAGGTCCCACAAGGTTCCAAAAAGTCTTATAGAACTCTCCGGTCAAACCATCAATCCCAGAGGCTTTACCATCCTTCAAGCTCCGCATAGCAGTTTCAAGTTCAGCAGCCGAAACTGACATGTTCAGTGTGCGTTGCTGGTCCTCCTCAAGTCTCGGGAGCCCAGTAGTCAGCTCCTGCAAGGTCTCATTACGTATGCTCTGGGGGGAGTACAAGTTTGTATAAAAACCCTTCAAAACAGACTTGATCTCCTGTTGGGAGGTCACTATTGACCCATTAGCAGCACGTAGCCTGTGAATCTGTTGTGATTTTTTGACAGAGTTCTCCAAACTAAAAAAAAGTCCTTATTTGGCATATCCAATGTTAAACAAGCGTTACGCCTAGGTCCCCCGTCGGTGAAGTGATGTGAGTTGACAAAGTGGAAGACGCAGAAAACATGCTATGATATGATATTTCGCTGACAAGGTTCAGACATACATATACATGGCGGCGGCTATCTTGGATTTTGACGTGGCGACCCAATTTACAATAGCGTTCTTCTTTATGCCGAGATACACCCACACACCAAATTAGAAGTTGGTACTTTGCTTATTTTTCAAGATATTACGCTCACAAGTTGCAGACATATATATGGTGGCGGCCATCTTGGATTTTGACGTGGCGACCCAATTTACAATAGCGTTCTTCTTTATGCCGAGATACACCCACACACCAAATTAGAAGTTGGTACTTCGCTTAGTTTTCAAGATATTCATCTCACAAGGTTCAGACATACATGGCGGCGGCCATCTTGGATTTTGATGTGGCGACCCAATTTTAAACAGCGTTCTTCCTTGTGCCTATATACACCCACACACCAGATTAGCAGTTGGTACTTCGCTTATTTTTCGAGATATTTCGCTCACAAGTTTCAGACATATATATATGGTGGCGGCCATCTTGGATTTTGACGTGGCGACCCAATTTTCAATAGCGTTCTTCCTTATGCCCAGATGCAGCCACACACCAGATTAGAAGTTGGTACTTCGCTTATTTTTCAAGATATTCATCTCACAAGGTTAAGACATACGTGGCATCAGACGTACATGGCGGCGGCCATCTTGGATTTTGACGTGGGTTGCACCCACACACCAAATTCGAATGCGGTCCTTCGCTTACGCACGCACGCACGGACACACGGACGGAGGGGAAAGCCATAGTCCCCCTTTCGCTACGCTGTGCGACGGGGGACAATAACTCATTCTCATGCATACCAGGGTGCCCATTGCCCGCTGCCGTACCAATTCAGTCAAGATTGCCTTATTAGTCCATAACAGCCGGTCACCTGTAGTGTCTTTCCCAGCCGTATTAATGTTTTCCTCCAGGGCTGCAATTTCAGCCTTTAATGAATCAATCGAGGGATTTTGCAATTTAGTGGCATAAAGACTATATTGTTGACAGAACGATTTGACCTGACCCTTTGCGGGGTCCCACCACTGTCGAAGGTTAGCATGCTCAAATTTGGAGGACCGAATTCTTTCCCACATGGCTCGAAAAGCATCTTTGAATTTCATATCATTCAGCAGGTGGGTGTTAAGTGACCAATACGCACTACCACCTGAGGCCAGAGGCAAATTAAAACCCATTGAAACCAGGTAATGGTCTGTGAAACCAGTTGGGAGTATCTGGGTTGTGGCCATCACATTCAGCATTGGCTTATTCACGTAGAATCTGTCTAGCCTTGCCATTGATATCCTCCCATCATGGCATCTGCACCAAGTATAACACCGTGAAGTTGGATGTTGCAACCTCCAAACATCTTTCAAATGATTATTCTTGATGATGTTCTCCAAAATCTTCATAGACGCCGGATAGGTTCATGACCGGTCCTGTCTACAGAAGGATTGATAGTGCAATTGAAATCACCAGCAATACAGATGAAAGCAGTTGTATCTAGTCCTTGTACAAAGTCATGCAGAGTGGAAAAGAACACTCTTCTTTCCATGGGTTCACTCGGTGCATATATGTTCACAATGATGATCTTTTGTGTGTTGCAATAGAATTCCACCGCTATCAGATGTCCCTTATAAATTTCCTTAAAGACAATCTTCCGAGCAGGAATTCTATCACTCAAGGCGATGGCAACACCAGCTTTGGGTGTGGTAAAACCACTCAACCACCACTGCCCTCGATGAAGTTTTCCCCATTCAGCAACCAGGGTGTTCGTAGCATGGGTCTCTTGTATCAGGATGATGTCGGCTTTCACCCTCTCCGTTGCCTGAATTGTCTGAATTTTTCGTAAGGGGGTACAACCCCCATTGATATTCAGGGATGCAATACATATCTCTCGCATTGCCATTTTACAAAGGTAACTCGCCCTCCGCCTGCAATTCCTTATTCGCCTTTGTGACCGCTTTCCGAAGACGCTGAAATTGGGCCTCCGAGATTTCCTTTGGGTCATTTCTTTGTAAGAGGGGTCTTGCAGCCCTGATGAAAGTTTTCAAATCGGGAAAATGGTCTTTGATTACAACATAGCGTTGCCTAAACGTCTCGTTTAGGAAACTGATGACGTTTTCCTTTGTTACTTCCATTTGTTCTTCTTCCTGATGATCGTTCACAGAAACAAGGCTTTGAGCTTCCTTATCCAGCTCCCTAACCACATCAACGTTGAAACTCCTTTGTTGTGTGTCAGGTGCTGGCACACCTTCTGTGTCATCAACACTGCAGTCTTCCTGTTGCATCACCAGGGACACATCTGTGCCACCACTGTTGCCTATTATAGGTCTGCTTAGACCATCATCCTTGGTCGTTACAACCGGATGTGAGCAACAACCATTGTCACTCAGGACCTTAGACTGCTCGTTGTCACAAGGGACAATGGTCCCATCATCACAACCAATACTGGTGCTTTGGTTTTCTTCAACAAGAGCAAGGAGTGAAGTCCTACTCTCCTCTGTTTCATCACCACCTTGCCCATCTTGCCAAGAATCATCAGGATAGTCTGAGATACTGTTTGTTTGTACGAGTATCACTTTGCTACCTTTGTCTTCCACCTCGGCACTCAAAAAGGTACGTTTTAGGTTCCTCTTAGCCTCGGTGCCTTTCATCAATACCTCCTCAAAGACCATATTATCTTGAGGTTGTAGCCTCTTGTCCACATCGACTGGATGCTCCGCTGCTGCACTAACCTCAGCAACACCACCACCACTTGCCACACCCTGGTCTTCTGGTGTGGATCTCTGTACCCCACCCGGCTCATTAACGGGGGTCACTCCATCAGTCACAGAGGGGTGGGGGGGGGGGCGACCCATCTGCTGTAGCGTAAGTCTTCTTGGCGTCTGGGCAATACTGCTTAGTGTGTCCGTGTGCTCCACATCTGTAGCAGATCAAGGTCTCGGTAGCCATGAAGATCCTATATTCATGCTCGCCTACTTTAAAAGTGTGGGAGGTATTCAACTGTTTCGCTGCGTCTTTCAGTACAACAAAACAAAAACGTCTAAACGATTGTACATGCTTCAATCTGCCGTTTTGCGTACGTAGAGGAACCCTAATGATTCGAGAGACGACAGTGCCAAACTCACCTAGCTTGTGTAGGATTTCCTCGTTACCGAGAAAAGGCGGAACATTGCTCAAAATGACTTTAAATGCGGGCGTGTCCATGGACGACACAGGAACAAACAGATCGTCTACCAAGGTCAAACCATTCTGCACAACAATATCGGCCAGACTTACTTACGAAACAAATACCACAATTTTGTGATTCATACGGGACGCGGCACGAATGTTACTCAGGTCGATCAAATCCCCAATCGCGAGCAAAATGTCATCCATTTCAACTCCCTCCGGCGGGACAAGGCACAGCCCGTGCTTACGCGATAACCCCTCATCCGTAACACGATCGGCAGACCTTTGGCTACTCCTATTAGCCATATCGTCAAAGGAGAAACGAAGTGAAAGCAAATAGATTTGTACTAGTACCCGACTGCAAAGCTGCAATGAGCCGGCGAAGCCAAATAGACTATAGGGCATGTAGTCAAAATCCCTTCAGAAAGTGCTTTTTGTGGTCTCCACATTGGAACTACATATATTATGTCTTAAAATATAGGTATTGCATGTCTTATCAATATCCCCTTTGTTCCCACGCTCAAAAGTGGAGCATTAATTAGTAATTCCCGCCTAAAAATAATGCGTCAAACAAGTAGTGCCTTTTAAAAGGGAACAAGTGAGAGCAACAGATATGCTGTTTAAAATGGTTTCTTTACACATTATGATCCTCATTATGGCCCAACATTTACAGGAATTGTTCAAAATTTATTATTTTAATTATTGTCCCCAAAAATAACGTTCACTAGATTTATTTTTTTTAAAATACCACACGGTTGATGAATACGTGGAAAATAACAAAACTGAACTGATATTTTTTTCCTTCTAACAACCATGTATTTTCATGTTTATCATGAGATCTTTTCATTTAAGCACAAAAAAATGCCCAAATCTAATAGCAACCTTTAGATTGAATTAAAATACACCCATTGCTTTGCTGAATAAACGTATTTAAAAGTCAAGTTTACTTAAAAACCATACCACGTGCTTGTCTTTCATGCAGCCAACTTTTACTTGACATCTAATTGATATACAATGTATGAGTGCACATTCTGAAAACAAGGCAAGGCATAACTCTGGAATACCCTTTTTGCACCATGTACAAATTGCCCTTTATTCTATTATCAGTGAATAGGTGCGAAAGGTATTCCAGAGTTATAATCCCAAGTAAGTTTTCCTTACAATTAAAAAGATTCTTCCTCTTCAAAGTTTTCTTCATCGAAGCAGATATCTCCAACTTCATCCATTTCTTCTTCACTTTCTTCAGCATCGTCATCGCGTACATGCATGTTGTCACAGTTCTTGCACTCGCACAGTTCGGTACAACATAGCCCCAAAGACACACAACACTGGTCATCTGCATCTGATGCTTTGCACTTGGACTTCTTGCAGGTGCAGCGTGAGAGTTCAAGAATGCTCTGTTGAGCAGGTTGCATTTCCATCCAGTTTATTGAGAGGCTGCCATCGATCAATTTCCAACCATGTCCAGCTGGTGTTGGGATATCTGGGTGATTGTCAAAGCTGCGCTTGCAAACAGCTGCCTGGAAGTTGGCTCGTTGTACGTGTTTGATGAGGGCATCTCGGTTTGGTGGCATGACACTTTCGTTTCTTGTAGCCATCGAAAACATAGAATACCGTGCATCGTTGACATGACTGTACTCCTGCTGGCTGTAAAGCTTGCAAACGAAGTCCTCCAGTAAAGAAACAAGCTCGTCTGTTACGGAGAAAGACTCGCCAAGCATTTGACACGCATGGGAAAAGGATTTATTTTGGGTGAGAAGTTCGATTGCTTTTGTTTTCCCTTTTCCGTAAAAGGAACTTACAGAATCGCATCCTGTGAAACAGTGGAGACCTATGATGGCTTTTGCGATGTCATCTCCAAGCTCCTGCTGTATGGCCTGTAAGTCAATGGTACGTACATTGTCGTCTCTGCCAGTGTGGAAATACAACTGGGAACCCACAAGGTGCGATACAAGTGCCACACCAATAACAAACACGTCAGTGTCTGGGCTTTTGATGATGATGCTTCTGATGCCTTGGGTGCTGATGTAATGTGCATGTAGGAGCATCCTGGTGTCAGCCTCCTCTTGGGTGGAATGGAGCTGCGATATTTATTCAATGCTGATGGTACCATTTCTTGGTGTGATGGAATGACACATCTTGCCATGTGCAACATACAGTGTGATGCCCTTAAAGTTGTCCTCTCCACAAGTACTCCAATGGTTGAACAAGAAGTGAACTAGCTGTTCCTTATTGAAGCTGTTTGCCAGATATTTCTTCCATTGTTTAGGTACAGGTTGGTCTGCCTTGGATATTTTAATCCTCTGGGAACCACTCGCTGCCCGTCGTTTCCTCTCAGCACCCTTAATACTGATCGATGGATACGTGTCTGTTACAAAGTGTACAGTGTTGGAGCTACTACTTAGTGCCAGGTACACTAACTGTCTCAGAATTTTTTCCGCCAGTTGACCCATGCTTGCGGGCATTCCTTTTGAACTCATTTGCTGAAGCATGGCCATGCCATCAACTACCCATACGCCTCCCTTTGGTGGGTCCACGACAGGGGAACTCTCAGGTACACTTTCTAGGTAGTGTAGCAGCCTCGCCTTGTTAGTTTTAACTAAGCATCCCTCATAAGTCGCAAGGGCTGGTGGATACGGGCGCAACGAGTATGTCAACATGCTTTTGAGATTCACTTTTCGTACTTTGCCAATGATGACCAGCCTTGCCAACAACTCACGATCACTTTTCAAAGTAACATCTTTCCCTTTAACCTTGATGGTTTGCTTGCCTGCATCTGAAAATGTTTTCAGTTTCATCTTCTCCAGCGTTTTGTTCAGGTCTACATCATTACCTTGCAAGCGGCTTTTAGAAAAATTGACGAAAGCTTCATCGCCCTTTACTTTTGTGGTCATGAGGTCAGAATACACATCATCTGGTGCAATGACTCCAGATGACAAGTGAACCAGATCATTAGCATCCATTTCCGGGTCATTTTCGAAAGGATTCGTCATGCTCGTGATGGTACTCATTATGTTGTTTACGTCGTCTTCATCCCTAGTCATTCGACTGTTGGTAAGGTCTGCCCTTTTTGAAGATTTCTGCCCTTTGCCAGCCATCTCTTCACATTGTCTGGTTATCGCTGCTCGTTGATGGTGCGCTCGTATCCAACGATTGGTAGCTCCTTGGTTGGTTGAGAACCCTTTGATCCAACCTCTTGTTTTGGAGTCTCTATTCGCCGTTTGCTCGATCGTCATATCACAAGCTACCTGTGCAAACCCGTGAGTATCTTGTCGCTGAACGGCAAAGTGTCCACTGACCAATTCTTTGTAGATGTACTGATGTGAAGTAGGTAGCTGGCTCATCTCAAACCAATAGACTGGGAGGTAACGTGAGTAGTTGGTTCGGTCATAGGCAAATATCCACGGTAGGAGTGCCCTAACTGCAGCAAGATGAAGGTGCCAGTTTCCTTCCCGTGTAGCCCTGATGAAAAGGAGGATGTCCTCTATCATTTCCAGGTAGGAGTTCCAAAAAGCAAAGGTTGCATTCTTGTTCCCCTCTGTGATGAAACTGTCATATTCATTCATCATGGCCTGAAAGGATGCGCCTTCCACATGCTGCACATACTGGCCTGGGAATGATGATTGTAATGATGAAATCACATCTCGATACTGCTCTTGCATTTCCAAAGGAACACTCTCCATAAAGCTTTGCCAGCAAAGCCGATGTAATGCCTCTGCCATAAGTTTGTGGCAGCGGATGCTTCTGTTGTAGTTGTGGCCATTCATCACACCGCTCACAGAACCTGGTGCCACTGCACTGGATTCAATAAGGACATCTTGCAATCCCGCATCCTGAAATATTTTTCCCACACACCAAAGCTGTCATGGTTGTATGAAATGCCCCAAGTCTTATCACAATTCTGTCCATGAAAATAGGTGTTTGCCATCTGATTGTCTGGGCCTTGGCATAAATAGCCTGATCCATCACTACTACAACTGACGGGAGCTCCAGTTGGTCTGCTATTTCAATGCTTCGATGGAGGATGGTATTCACAGTATTCAGATCAGTTGGACTAGCATTTACAACAGGAAGGTATGCAATGGTTGCTTTTGGTGGGATGCTGGATGTCAGTAACTGATCGAATCCAGTCCAAGCAGGAAGAAGACGTTTCTGTGGCCATTTTGTAATGTAGAAGGCGGCATCTTTCTTCTTGTGAGGATATAAAGTTGGCTCATAGTGTGTCATTTCCAGCTTCATATTGCCAGCAAATGCCTTCGGGGACGACTTCTTCTCACCACTGAATGTAACCACCTCTGTATGTGGTGCTGGTAGTGAGCGCTTTCTTGTCTTTCTCATTCCTTGTACTGGTGGAAGTGTAGAATGTGCATCTGCATCCTGATGAATCTCTGCATGCTGCACAGCTATGCCGTTGGTATTATGGGTTGTGTCTTTTCCCGAAAGTGTCTGCTCCCCAAAATCATTGTTGTCCCAGATGAGAGTTGTGAAGACAGACTTCTGCAAGCACGATGGAAGAGCTCTAGAACCTCGTTGGACTTCTTGCTGTGCCAAGGCAGTATCATGCTCGAGAACACTGGTGTGCGAAATGCTATTGCCAAAACCATTAAGTAAGCCTATTAGCTGTGCCGATCCACTAAGATGCCGTATCGCCATTGCTAGAGATGACTGCTTCGGTAACATTGTCTTGCCTTTAGTAGCTAGGTAGATGATGTCCTGGGCAATGGTTAATATTCGATGGTCTTGCACATCACCAACCTTTACACGGTTTACACCCTCTGGATCATCAGATGCTCCAACAACCCATGCAAGAAAGTTGTATAGCATGGTTGGAACTATCTGGCGGGCAGCATCCATGGTTAAGTCACCTGAGGTTGGAGGCCAGGGAAGAGTTGTAGAGTTTGTTGTATCCATCACAGCATTCTTCAGATCTAGGGCTATTTAATAACGCTCTCTTAATGATGATATTTGAGGTACGACCTGTCTTCTGTTGCACTGTTTTGGCCGTTTCACTGGAGGTGGAGACTCCTCAGCATCAGCTGTATCTGTGTCGGTTGTATTTGTGTCTGTTTCTGAGGTGACCGTATCCCTTACAAGCTCTTCAGCTGATAGGGTGTCAATGTATACCAGTTCACTCTGGTATTTTTTTTTGGGCTGCATGAAGCAAAGCTGGGGATATCTCCTTCTGATTCTTTGTTTCAGGCTATGGGTTTTGTAGTTGGACGAGTCCTTCCCTTCAATGTCTTTTACTGCCTTATCAAAGATACGTTTCAATGACGTAAGCCGGTAGATCTCTTTGTTCAGAATTTTCTGGTCAATTGCATAGTTACAAAAACTGTCAAATGCTTGAGAATATATCTGTTCTGTAGCTGCATGAACATGTTGAGGGTTAGATCTTCTCAAATAGTCTGTGTATCCCTTGTAGCAGCTCCGGTGATATCTGACTTCTATAGCTACACAGTCACGATCTCTGATATGAACAAGAATATTTTTGTCATCTTTTTCCTCTGCAGCTAGTCGAAGCTTGCCTCCATCAATCTGTTCCCAAAGCGTCAATGGTTCTTTCTGCTTTCTGCCTCTTGAATCCTGAAATGTCTTACCACTCCTGCATACGATACAAACTGTTGGCAAGATGTGAGAAGATTTAGTCGGCTGTTTTGCAATGTTAGAAGTGGAACGCAAGTGTCTTGCATCAGATGTAGCAGATGTATGTTTGTCTGTCTCCGCTTGAAGAACATGCAGAGGGATCCAGTTCTGTATACAACAAACACAAAATATTAAACTCATAAGTGTATACATCGATCTACTACATGTAAAAACAAAAGTCCCACATTTTACGATTCATGTAGACTACACAAATCACAACATTTGGGACTGACCTGACCCAATTTCATAGGCCTCCCTACGTGATTGTACATGCAATTTTCTCATTCGTGATGTATTTGTAGGCAACTTTTAAACTTACCGGATGATTGGGTGACATTCTGATGCTTCTGTTTAGCAGTTTGGGCACGTTTTTGCTTGGTAGAATCAGTGAAATACCGGTAACACACTGCGTGGCAACCCCCAGTTTCAGGGACCGGCAATGCACTTTCACATGCGCTGCAGTGTAGACCATGATCGCGGACGAAAGACCTCGCTAAGTCGGCCTGGTTTCCCACCAAATCGCTCCAAATATCTACAGCACTCAAGAATGTTCTCCACCTTTTTTCGGTAAATGGCACAATATCACCACCGGCACCTGGAACATGTGCATAACACCTATTTTTTACACCAAATTTGACATCAACTGATGCCATTTTCACCGATACTTTTCACCAAACAACATCTGTTTACACACGTGACCCGCTATTCGCCGTACCGCAGCACTCTCGTACGATGTTGCTGATTGGCTCCTTTTGCTATATGAGGCCCATGTTCATATTTTCCGGACCAATCGCAGAAATGAAAAATCGCAGCAACGTTGATAAATGAAACGTACAATTTGATTGGATAAATATCGAGATCGTGATAATTATTTTACCGACGAAATATTAGTTATTCTAACCTAAAATTCGACAAAATGCTCCAACCGATGACGTGGGAATATGAACGATAATAATTCATAAAAAAGATTTAACTTAATTATAAAATAAGTTTTATTTAGTTGGGAGATGGAGACCACAAGACAAGCTCTTAGGACCACATGCCCTATCGTCTACAAAGCCTCTTGCCACTATTTTACCCATCACTATGGCATCAGTAGGTTAGGTAGTTGGTAGTAGGTAGGTGTAGTAGGTACTGGACCTAGTTCAAAATGACCCCATTTGCATTCTGGATGAGATTAAAATTTATAAAATCTCCTTCTTGATTAATTCGGTGAATTCCGTCTCAACTTCGGATATTTCCGGCCGTGAAAAACTATCCCCTACGGCCGCGGGATTTCTAAAAAATAATTCTTCGTCAATTTTAGAATATTTGATGCCGTTTTCAGCCTCCGAAATGCGGTAAGAAGCTTTTTGAAATATTTTTTCAAATGCTCGAATCTCATTGGTTCCGGTGTTTGGTGACGATTTTCGTTGACGATAACCAGGGCCCGTGCGGGCCCGGGGAACGAGGTTTGTCTTAAAGTATTTTAATTACAAATTAGAGATGCATAAGATTGTGAATCAAAAAAAGATGGGTGAAACAAACTCCTATTGAACTTTTTCACAATTTTTTATGCATACTTCTGCATCCGCAAGATGGCGGCCTCCATGGAGCGATTTGGTGCGTCAAAGCTTCGAAATTCTCAAAGGATTCAGCAAAATCTGGCTTTTCAACATAATACGTACGCGTTCAATCACAACACCGGCTTTGCCGGCTATAAAAGAAAACACATGACCGTCATGACTCATTTACTCCTAACTCTAGAAGTGAACAGAGCCATGCAAAACAAAAATGCTGCTTAGTGCCTGTTGTTTGTTTTTGCTCTCTTTCGCTCTCGTATGTCAAAGGCCCACAAAGGAGCTCCACTATTAATTTTCCTGCATCAAGAACAGCTTGGTTAAGCAATTGTTTCAGTTCTGTCTGTCTGTCCATAAACATCAGTTTATGATTGAGAAATAACTGAATTTCAATTGAATGTTATATTTTGAACATGAATTGGACCATGAATAGGAAAACGGATCTGTAGTTTAACAGTACTTTGTCTCCGAATTCGTCCTGATCACGTAGGAATGCGCAGAGGAGTGAGATAATTGTTTTACTCTGTCTGCCTGGCAGTCAAACAAAATTGAAAACAAGTACAAATACATTCAAAGTACACCGCTCCCATGCCAAATAAATAAATGTCCTTCACCGCAGCATTGCCGAGGCGCCTTTGGCGCCCGGCAATACCGCTGTGAAGCTCATAGAGTGTATTGGGTGGGAGAGGTGTACAATCATTGATTAATTGCATAATTAAAATCAATAAATAATGATCATAAAATATTTTCTTAATCAATTGGCTAATAGGTATACCTGAACCACCAGTGCTTCTTCCAAAGCTGTAACTTTTTGAAAATTAATTAAATAAGTCATTAATCGTGAAAAATGTTTTGCATCAATCAATAAATAATTAATTGAGTCATCGATTAATCAATAAATCAAAAATATCCTCTATAGCCACATCAATTGGTCATTGTCATGTCCAAATATTAGCTTCCTTGCTCAAAAGGTGCCTGAGATATTGCCCACATGAGAAAGAAAATGAATAAGTACTTAATTAGAACCACCTTTAGAGGCCATTTTTCCCCACAGAGCAGGGGTTGGCCTTTTTCGGGCACCGTGGTCCCCTTTTTGAAGCAATGTTTTATGGCCGGATGCCCTTCCTGCCACCAACCTCATTAGTCTCCTCTTGCGACACACAGGGAATTACCAATGAACTGGTACTCAATTTGCCGACCTCGGAAGGATGACAGGCTGAGTCAGCCACCCTGGTGTTAATTCAGCAATCGACCGGGATTTGAACCCAGGATCCTAGGATCCCAAGCTGGCACCCCAACCGCTAAGCCAACAACAGGACTTAATTAATCGATAATAATTAAATAACCAATCAATTAATTGATTAATCAAAAAACAAAAAAATGCTGTTTTTGCCAAAGCACTTTCTCACTATTGTGTCGAAATTTCCGCTTCCTAGCTCAAAAGATGGCGGGGATATCGCCCGGATAAACAAACAAACAACCGGAGTGCTCCCTTTCAATGCGCGTCATTGTCGGGCCCCCTTCAGTGCCCGGCAATGACGCCATGCAGCGCCTGGAGATGGCATAGGAAAGGAGCGGTGTACAAGCATTCCAAAGAGGAAACTTACTGTTTTTATTGATGTCATAAAGGACATAAACAACAGGCACGAATTAACTAACTAATGTAACGTGTTATACCTTTCCAATAAGTTTTGTCCAAATCCGTCCACAACTTTTTGAGATATCTTGTTCACAGACAGACAAACAAACAGACAGACAGATATAGTGGTGCAAAGGATGGTACATCAACAGTGGTAAACTTCCAAAAAAAGTTTTTCCCCTTCAATCTGCAAAATCTCAATTGAACCGTACGTATAATTGAATGGTGTAGAACACAAATCGC
The DNA here is from genome assembly GCF_964187855.1 of Myxine glutinosa. Taxonomy (NCBI): domain Eukaryota; kingdom Metazoa; phylum Chordata; class Myxini; order Myxiniformes; family Myxinidae; genus Myxine; species Myxine glutinosa. The sequence goes on along the minus strand of NC_136261.1, from coordinate 156,380,376 downwards.
CTTTTTTGCACTTTCAACACCCTTCCGTTTAGTAGTACTTGGAGATGCTTTCCTTTATAAGGTTCTGTATAATGCACTGCATCAACGGTGTTAAAGTTCCGGAATTATTTTGTGTTCTACAGTATCATTTTGAACACAGAACACATCAAAGTAATGTTTTTTTTTATGAACTCCATAATTACTCCACCACCAAAGGTGGATGGAGGTTATGTTTTCACCCCTGTCTGTCTGTTTGTTTATCTGTCTGTGAACAAGATATCTCAAAACGTTGTGGACGGATTTGGACGAAACTTGTTGGAAAGGTTGTATGTGTAACAAGGACTAATCGATTCGATTTTGGTGTAGATCTGGATATGCATTTGGATGTGACAATTATTTAATTCTCAAGTCATTCTTCACCATTGAGTGACAGGGCTAAAACCGATACATAGCACGATGGAGGAGGAGGAGGAGGAGGAGGCGGAGTAGGAGTAGGAGTAGTAGTAGTAGGAGGAGGAGTAGTAGTAGTAGGAGGAGTAGTAGTAGTAGTAGGAGGAGGAGTAGTAGTAGTAGTAGTAGGAGTATTAGGAGGAGGAAGCGGAGTACCAGTAGTAGGAGGAGGAGTAGTAGGAGGAGGAGGAGTAGTAGTAGTAGTAGTAGTGCTTTTGTTGGAAAGGCTATAGAGATTTGCATTCAGAGCTCATGAAAGCTCAGGCAAACATATGTTCCCGGTTTAATGTCGCTCAATTCCTCATCTCTGCAAGTCCATGGTTTGAACTACAGTAGACAAGGTAGTGCATTTTGAAACGAAAGCACTACCAAGACAGATAAGGGGAAGGTAAAAGAACGCCAAAGAACACCAAAAAAAGAACACCAAAAAAAGAACGCCAAATAACACATTTATACAAATAAGAGGAAAGTATCTTGTGGGGAGACCGTACAAAGTGCATCATTTATGGTCCAGGTTTCCTTAAACTTTTGAACAGTGTTACTATATTCTGCCGCCTTGTACTCCGAAATAATGCGTGAGCGTATTAAGCCCTTCAGCCATACAGAACTGTGTTCCACCACATTTCTCTCAATTTTTGCCTTCCTGGTTTTATATATTGCCATTTTCCCACAGGCTAAAATAAAGTTAACAAGGAGATCTCGTGACTTGCTTAGTTTCTTTACCGGGTGCCCGATGATAAAAAGTGTTGGAGAGAAGTGAAGCCAGAAGCGCAAGAGAAGATTTTTCATCAGTAAGAAAACTGGTTCAAGACGGTGGCATTGAAGGTATATGTGAAATATGGTTTCCCTTTCACCACAAAAGCAGCATTCCTCTGGGAAGTTAGTGAAATGGCGCATCATAGAACCAGAGCTCAGTGCACCATGTAGCAACCTCCAACTTAAGTCTGCCATCATTCTTGGCGTTGGGTAGAGATAGAGTGAATCCCAACGTGGATGAACAGTCGAAGGAAGTGGAAGAATCTCATGCCAGGGAGTATCCAGTCGGGTTGCAAGAGCTATATAATGGAGCGAGTGGATCACTAGCAGGTATATATTTTTTCTTGATAGCCCACAGAACGACATTTCCACTGTGCCAGGGGTCTTACTCATATTGTTTGCAGGTATTGGCTGAGAGAGTTCGCAACATCGTGGTCTGATTTTAAAATCCATGGAGTTACCAATGGAGATATGTCCAGTTCCATCACCCTCTTTGGGATTTTCTAGATATTTCAGACAATCGGGAGGCAAGGAGCTTTTGACCTCTTCAAGTATCCTGGAGGGGATCCTGATTGTCCTTAGGCCCTTTTTCGCTGTGAGTTCCTTGACTAAAAGAAGACTTCTCTTCCCATCGTTCAGAAGGTCTCCCACTGTGGATATGCTACCAGCTAAGAGATTCCTTCCTACTGAAAAGGAAGCCAGAGTTGGGCCCTGTAGAAGAGGGTTGAGAATGAGCGGTTCTTCTAACAGGTCCTTGCTTGGATAAGGAACTGTTCTTTGTATGTCGACTACATGCCAATCCTTCAGCATTTCTTGATAGAAAAGAGGCATTGTAGCACGAGACAGGCTCCGAGATGTAATGATAAAAAGATTCCTTTTGTACCCAAGATTGAGCACTTTGCTGAAGAAGTATGATGCCAGTGAGCACCATTGCGGTGCAGGGTTCACATGTAGGTAGTGTTGGATGGTCTTCAGCCTGGATGTGTGGTAGTAGCTTCGAAGGCAGGGAAAGGACTGTCCACCTTCTGCCAAAGGCAGGCTCAGATTGCCCAAGGAAACCCAGTGTTTACCATTCCAAAAGTAGTCCAATAACATCCTCTGCATCTTAACCAGAAACTCCTCTGGAGTGCTTATGCAAGAGAGCCTGAATACTAACTTCGGAATTATAACCTGTTTAATAAGGAGCGTTTTTCCCTCTCAGAGACAGGACTTTTAGTAGTCCACTCCAGTCTCTCAACTTTGCTTCGACCTTGTCCCCTAAAGTGTTCCAGTTAATGAGTGGTGAGCACCCATGAGAAGTGGACAAGTGCATCCCCAAATATTTGAGCTCATTGTGACTCCAGGTCAATTTCTGAAAAAGTGTTGGTAACTCCTTTATCTGCATTTGTCCAATTAGAAGCCCAGAGCTTTTCCTCCAATTGATTGTAGCAGACGATGCAGCTGAATCGACCTGCTGACAATCATAAACTACTTGCATATCCCTTGCATTACTGGCAAACACGAGAATGTCATCTGCATTTGCAGAAAGTTTGATGTTGACCCTGTTGCGTGGCACCACAATGCCAGTTAGCCTTCTTCTCATCAAACAAAGGAAGGGTTCGATACATAGGGAATATAATTGGCCGGACAGGGGACATCCTTGTCTTATTCCTCTCTCAAATGGAAAGGGCCAGAGCAAGTAACCGTTGACTTTAACTAGGCATTCTGCCGACATGTACAACGTCTGAATCATGCCTACAAATCTCCTCCCCAACCAAAAAGTTAGCATAGCAAGGTCTCAAAGAGATAATCATGGTTCATCTGGTCAAAGGCTTTCTCCTGATCCAAGGAAAGAAATCCGACTTGAGTCCGAGTCATGTCGGCATACTGTATCAGGTCTCTGACCAGGGATATGTTGTCATGTATTGTCCTGCCTGGAATGGCATATGATTGGTCAGGAATGACTAATTTTGTCAGGACTGGTCTGAGATGGAGTGACAACATTTTAGCCATGACCTTATAATCCACACACAGCAGAGACACAGGGCGGTAGTTCTTCAAATTTCTCAAGTCACCCTCCTTGGGAATCAAGACCAGAATCACTCGACACCAAGAAAGGGTCATTAGACCTGTATCACATGCTTCCTGAGCTATGCTTAGGTAATCAGGTCCAACCAAGTCCGATACTTTTGTATAGAATTCACATGATAAGCCATCCATGCCAGGGGATTTATCTCTTGATAGGCTGTGCAGGGCGGTTTTCAATTCTTTCAGAGACAATGGAGTCTCCAGCTGCTCCCGGTCTTTTACAGAGGCTTCAGGAAGACTACTCCACAAAGTGCCACCTGCACCTGTATCTGTACTCTTACCTGAATATAGCTGAGTGTAAAAGGCTCTAATTCGTTTTGAACACTCTCCGAGCCATTGAGCAAGAGACCATCTTCTGCGAAAACACTCGATATAGTTCTGAATTGACCTTTGCGGTTTTCCACCCCTTTGAGAAAATTCAGGACATATTCATCCTCAGAAATAAACTGCAGACGAGAGCGCACATACGCCCCTCATGCCTTCACACGACTACATGCTTTAAGGGTGCTCTTCTTTTCTTCGTATGCCTGCCGTTCCGTGGAGGTAAGTGTGGTCAGGTGCTTCGCAAGGTGCAGCAGTTCCTCTTCCAGTCTTTTGATCCCTACCCCAAGTGTTTTGCTCGATCCACACGAGTATTCCTGACATAGCAATTTCAATCGTACCTTGCCTACATCCCACCAGAGTCCAAGTGAACAAAAATCTCCTTTTTTATTCCTCCAGGCTTGCCAAAACTTCAAAAAGATTGACAAAAAAGCTTCATCCTGACTTAAAGCATTGCTCAGGTACCACAAGCCAGGACCTCGCCTTGTTTCAGCCAGGGAAAACTTGATCAAGGCCAAGTTGTGATCTGTGAAATGGGCAACTTTTATGCCGGAGTCACTGACACTCTTACACCTTTGGTACTGATGCGGCGGTCGTTGCTTTATCTCCAGGTAAAACTGTGGGACTGGATGCCTCTTCCTCAGTTGGTATAGGAGATCCATCCTTTTGGGGTGGTAAAATAGAGATGTGCTCAACTATTCCCCTTTCTTCACCAACAGTGAGTGAAGTGACATTACCCGAGATGTCGGTCAGTGCCAGCAACTTCATTGATGCTTGTGTGTCTGGTTCCATCTATCTGTCTGTCCCACCGATGAATGCTACTTCAGCATCTTTTGAGACTTCGGTGTTAATCCTTCGGTTCAGGACTGCTTTTGTAGATGTTTCAATCCCTCGTTTATTTTGAAGCTTCGTTGCAGTTATTATTATTGGATGCATTTTCTCAGCAACCGACATCACAGTATCGTTTGGCTCTGTCGAGTCAGATACCTCCGGGGTGTTTATCTTTACCATGCTGGGTTTACTACTTGACGGTCTCCCTTCCTGTTCATTCTTCAAACTGTCTTTGGGTTGATCTGGGAGACAAGACTCCCCATATCCTGTCGTTTGATGAATAGCTTCCTCTTCTTCTTCTTCTTCCATTTCTTCAGATTGGGTTACAACTCTTTTCTCCTTCAGAATACTCGGCCTTCCGAATCCCTTTGACACATTACTTCCCGTGTCATCCTCAATTGTACCAGGGTGTTCCGTGGTCCCATCCTCTGCGGGTTCTGATTTTCTCTTCTGTGCTCTCTTAGCCTTCCCTGATCCCACTGTCTGCCATTGATTTATGGCAGCGGAAGAGATGGGATGAGAAGCTGGTATAGAACTTTCTTGAGGGGCCTCTGCCCTCGAGCACAAAGGAGCAGCCGCCTCTCTTAGGATACCTTCAATAACGCTGGGATCCTCTCGAGGCTGATCTGGGCTTTGAGGAGCTGCAACCTCTTTAATGATAGTGGGGCAGTCTACTCTCCTGTGATCCTTCGCTTTGCATACATACAGTCACGTGAAAAAGTAAGTACACCCCATGTAAAGTTTTGACTTTTTCAACATATTTCAACATACTTCAACATACAGCTATTTCGTCTTCATTTCAACAATATTGATAGATAAAGGTGATATAATATAACAAATATCATGAAACATTTCCATTTTGTAGTCCATTGTATAATTTAAATAAACATAAATGCAAATTTCGCATGTGGAAAAAGTAAGTACACCCTTGGCTCTAATAGGTGGTATTGCCCCCTTTGGCAGAAACAACCTCAAGTAGGCGTTTCTTATAACTGTCTACCAGTCTCTGACATCGACTGGGAGAAATTTTTGCCCACTCCTCCATGCAGAATTCTTTCAGCTGTGTGATGTTTGAGGGGTTTCGTGCATGCACAGCTCGTTTCAAATCCCCCCACAACATCTCGATGGGATTTAGATCCGAGCTTTGACTTGGCCATTCCAGAACCCTCCATTTCTTTCTTTTCAGCGATTCCTTGGTGGATTTATTGGTATGTTTAGGATCATTGTCATGTTGCAAGGTGCACCTTCGGTTGAGCTTCAACTTTCCGACAGATGGCCTCACATTATCCTCAAGCACCCTCTGGTACAATGAAGAATTCATAGTGGATTATATGATGGTGAGCTGCCCAGGCCCTGATGCAGCAAAGCTGCCCCAAACCATAATATTTCCACCACCATGCTTTACAGTTAGTATCAGGTTTTTGTGGTCAAATGCTGTCTTTGGTTTTCGCCAAACATGTCTTCTGGTACTGTGGCCAAATAGCTCTACCTTTGACTCATCTGTCCAGAGCACATTGTTCCAGAAGTGCTGGTCTTTGCCGAGGTGTTCATTGGCAAACTTTAGTCTTGCCCTGATGTTCTTTCTGTACAGCAAAGGTTTCCTACTGGCACACCTCCCATGTAGATCAAATTTGTGCAGCCTCTTTCTAATGGTAGACTCGTGCACTTTGACATCAACAGCGGCAAGAGCTACCTGTAGGTCCCGTGATGACATTCTGGGGTTCTAAGAGACTTCTTTCAGCATCTTGCGGTCTGCTCTCGGGCTGAACTTGCTGGAGCGGCCTGGCCTGAACAAGTTGGCAGTTGTTTGGAATCTTCTCCACTTGTAGATGATCTTTCGGACAGTCGAATGATTGATTTCAAATTGTTTGGAAATCTTTTTAAATCCCTTTTCCAGACTCGTAGGCATCTATAACCTTCTTTCTGAAGGCCTCAGGGAGATCTTTTGATTTAGGCATGGTGACGCCACACACTTCAACAACAAAGAGCAAACCAAACGAAATGTCTGAGGTTTAAATAAGAAAGGATCCTCCAAGATCCTCTCTAACGATGTTCTAATCATTTGCACCTGAGCTGGTACACCTGATTCTAATTTTCGGTATTTGAAGTAGTGATAAATGTAGGGGTGTACTTACTTTTTCCACATGCGAAATTTGCATTTATGTTTATTTTAATTATACAATGGACTATAAAATGCAAATGTTTCATGATATTTGTTATATTATATCACCTTTATCTCTAAATATTGTTGAAATGAAGATCAAATAGCTGTATGTTGAAATATGTTGAAAAAGTCAAAACTTTGCATGAGGTGTACTTACTTTTTCACGTGACTGTAACAACGGGGCTCGTTTGTCATATAAAACACCCTGTAATTCTTTCCATCAAAAGGAATAACAAACGACCCCTCACATTGAGTATCCTTTCCCAATCGAATGGAGACTTGTCTTTTAAAAGACCAGACATGTTGTCGGGAGGGCTCATGACAGCCCAAAGACACAGGCTTGATGGGTGATCTCAACACTCCCAGTCGTTCCAGGAAAGGCACCACGACACGGTCAGGCACATAAGGGGGTATATGAGATATAATTATCCTTGTACCAAGACTTGAGAGCGGCTCGACTTGTACAAAGAGTCCTCCCACACCAATCCCTTTCTCTATGGCCTTATTTTCTGCAGCCTCTGAGTTAAGAAAGAACACAGCTTGTCCATACATTTTCGAGGCTGCAACTATCGTTGCTGGATCAACCACACTAGCGAGTGCGTTTACATAGGTCTCTATTTGGGTGATTTGTCCCAACTCTCATTTCACCCCGTGCTTCCTTGTTAACACCTTAAACGGGTGGGCAGGGCGGTTCCCACCTGCACCAGAGGTAGTAGCGGCCATCCTTGCCCATGTACCATCCAGAGGCATGATTACTATTAACGGTATATTTCCCGTCAAATGAAAATGAAACAAAATAACAATGAGCTCGTTCGCGAGCTTTTGCTTATTTCAGCACGACCGGACCGGTATGCTAATGATTAACTCAAAAGGATAATCAAACGCGCGTTGAGCAAATAACTTATCGGCTTAATCGCCAAAACTATGCAAATTTAGCACAGAAAGTCGAGGGTGATTAAGCAAAAACAAGGAAGTCAAACAGTTTGTGATATGCCACAAATCGGGCGCCGGAAAACTAGCACCACGCAGCGCGACGCACTGCCGCGGCTAGGCCTCGACACAAACAAGGCTTATTAATCACCCAAACCTCGATAATCAAACAAACAAATGAACCCACGACGTTCGTAAAAACCAAAACAAAACAAAAGTACTAATAGAACCGGAGGATAGATGTAGCTGAAAGGCGAATGGAAAAGCAACTGGAGGAGCATCAAAATGGCGTGGCGTGGCACTTATGAGGCCAGTGCTAAGGCCTGCCTTTTTACGATGAAAAAAGGTAAAAAATCAAACATTTGAACAGCCTTGGACGTGCACCTTGAGCCCATGGCCAAGGCACAACGTCTATCAAGGCTGTCCCAATAACATTACACATGCACCTCAACCCCAAGGCTGAAGCACATGGTCATTCAAACACATGCAACATGACCCCGAGGGGCCACAATGCATGGTCATACAATCCCATGCATCCTAACTCCTAAGGGCCAGAACGCATGCCAGGTAACCAACGTAGGTGTGGCGTGGCGTGGTAGTAGGCGTCGTAGTAGTAGTAGTAGTAGTAGGCGTCGTAGTAGTAGTAGTAGGCGTCGTAGTAGTAGTAGTAGGCGTCGTCGTCGTCGTCGTCGTCGTAGTAGTAGTAGTAGTAGTAGTAGTAGTAGTGCTTTTGTTGGAAAGGTTACAGAGATTTGCGTTCAGAGCTCATGCAAGCTCAGGCAAACATATGTTCCCAGTTTAATGTCGCTCAATTCCTCATCTCTGCAAGTCCATGGTTTGAACTACAGTAGACAAGGTAGATCATTTTGAAGAGAAAGCACTACCAAGACAGATAAGGGGAAGGTAAAAGAACGCCAAAGAACACCAAAAAAAGAACGCCAAAGAACACCAAAAAAAAAAAAAAAGAATGCCAAATAACACATTTATACAAACTAGGGCATGCCCGTACTATATATAAGCTAGGACGTGCCCGTACGTGGGTGCCCGTTCCTTGCCAAAAAAAAAAAAAAAAAAAATTTGTGTAGGGGTGTGTGTGTGTAAACATCCTAGGGCGTGCCCGTACGTGGGTGCAAAAAAACATGCGTGCAAACAACAACAACAAAAAAAAACTTTGAAACCACGTGGCAGTAACGACCACAGAACCCCCCCCCCCCCCCCCTCTATTTACATGAATGGTTTGGTCCATTCGCAACGACCACAGAACCCCCCCCTCTATTTACATGCAATGGTTTGGTCCAAAGCGAACGGCTTGCAGTGTTTGGTAAAGAAATCGCCATAGCTCGGTAAGTACTTGTCCGATTAATATGAAACCTTGAAAAGGCACATCCTCGGGTCCCCAGCAATATACCTGGCAAGTTTAAAGTATATCGGACCCGTGGTTGTCGAGAAACAGCGGTCACAGACAAACATACACACATACACACATACACACATACACACATACACACATACACACATACACACAGAGATTAATGGAATTATAGATAGATAAGAGCAAAGTATCTTGTGGGGAGACCATACAAAGTGCATCATTTATAGTCCAGGTTTCCTTAAACTTTTGAACAGTGTTACTATATTCTGCCGCCTTGTACTCCGAAATAATGCGTGAGCGTATTAAGCCCTTCAGACCTACAGAACTGTGTTCCACCACATCTTTCTCTATTTTTGCCTTCCTGGTTTTATATATTGCCATTTTTGCACAGGCTAAAATAAAGTTACCAAGGAGATCTCGTGACTTGCTTAGTTTCTTTACCGGGTGCCCGATGATAAAAAGTGTTGGAGAGAAGTGAAGCCAGAAGCGCAAGAGAAGATTTTTCATCAGTAAGAAAACTGGTTCAAGACGGTGGCATTGAAGGTATATGTGAAATATGGTTTCCCTTTCACCACAAAAGCAGCATTCCTCTGGGAAGTTAGTGAAATGCCGCATCATAGATCCAGAGCTCAGTGCCCCATGTAGCAACCTCCAACTTAAATCTGCCATCATTCTTGGCGTTGGGTAGAGATAAAGTGAATCCCAACGTGGATGAACAGTCGAAGGAAGTGGAAGAATCTCACGCCAGGGAGTATCCAGTCGGGTTGCAAGAGCTATATAATGGAGCGAGTGGATCACTAGCAGGTATATATTTTTCCTTGATAGCCCACAGAACGACATTTCCACTGTGCCAGGGGTCTTACTCATATTGTTTGCAGGTATTGGCTGAGAGAGGTCGCAACATCGTGGTCGGATTTTAAAATCCATGGAGTTACCGATGGACATCTGTCCAGATCCATCGCCCTCTTTGGGATTCTCTAGATATTCCAGACAATCGGGAGGCAAGGAGCTTTTGACCTCTTCAAGTATCCTGGAGGGGATCCTGATTGTCCTCAGGCCCATTTTCGCTGCGAGCTCCTTGGGTAAAATAAGCCTTCTCTTACCATCGTTCAGAAGGTCTCCCACTGTGGATATGCTACCAGCTAAGAGGCTCCTTCTTACTGAAAAGGAAGCCAGAGTTGGGCCCTGTAGAAGAGGGTTGAGAATGAGCGGTTCTTCTAACAGGTCCTTGCCTGGATAAGGAACTGTTCTTTGTATGTCGACTACATTCCAAGCCTTCAGCATTTCTTGATAAAAAAGAGGCAATGTAGCGCTAGACAGGCTCCGAGATGTACTGATGAAAAGATTCCTTTTGTACCCAAGATTGAGCACTTTGCTGAAGAAGTACGATGCCAGTGAGCACCATTGCGGTGCAGGGTTCACATGTAGGTAACGTTGTATGGTCTTCAGCCTGGATGCGTGGTAGTGGCTTCGAAGGCAGGGAAAAGACTGTCCACCTTCTGCAAAAGGCAAGCTCAGAATGCCCAGGGAAACCCAGTGTTTACCATTCCAAAAGTAGTCCAGTAGCTCCATCTGCATCTTAACCAGAAACTCCTCTGGAGTGCTTATGCAAGAGAGCCTGAATACTAACTTCGGAATTATAACCTGTTTAATAAGGAGTGTTTTTCCCCTCAGAGACAGGACTTTTAGTAGTCCACTCCAGTCTCTCAACTTTGCTTCGAACTTGTCCCCTAAAGTGTTCCAGTTAATGAGTGGTGAGGACCCATGGGAAGTGGACAAGTGCACCCCCAAATATTTGATCTCATTGCGACTCCAGGTCAATTTCTGAAAAAGTGTTGGTAACTCCTTTACCTGCATTTGTCCAATTAGAAGCCCCAAGCTTTTCCTCCAATTGAATGTAGTAGATGATGCTGCTGAATAGACCTGCTGACAATCATAAACTATTTGCATATCCCTTGCATTACTGGCAAACACGAGAACATCATCTGCATATGCAGAAAGTTTGAGGTTGAGCCTGTTGTGTGGCACCACAATGCCAGGTAGCCTTCTTCTCATCAAACAAAGGAAGGGTTCGATACATAGGGAATATAATTGGCTGGACAGGGGACATCCTTTTCTTATTCCTCTCTCAAATGGAAAGGGCGCGAGCAAGAAACCGTTGACTTTAACTAGGCATTCTGCCAACATGTACAACGTCTGAATCATGCCTACAAATCTCCTCCCCAACCCAAATGTTAGCAAGGTTTCAAACAGATACTCATGGTTCATCTGGTCAAAGGCTTTCTCCTGATCCAAGGAGAGAAATCCGACTTGATTCCGAGTCATGTCCGCATACTGTATCAGGTCTCTGACAAGGGATATGTTGTCATGTATTGTCCTGCCTGGAATGGCATAAGATTGGTCCAGGCTGACTAATTTTGTCAGGACTGGTCCGAGACGGAGTGACAACATTTTAGCCATGACCTTATAATCCACACACAGCAGAGACACAGGGCGGTAATTCTTCAAGTCTCTCAAGTCCCCCTCCTTGGGAATCAAGACCAGAATCGCAGGACGCCAAGAAAGGGGCATTATACCTGTATCACATGCTTCCTGAGCTACGCTTCGGTAATCAGGTCCAACCAAGTCCCATACTTTTGTATAGAATTCACATGATAAGCCATCCATGCCAGGGGATTTATCTCTTGATAGGCTGTGCAGGGCGGTTTTCAATTCTTCCAGAGATAATGGAGTCTCCAGCTGCTCCCGGTCTTCTGCAGAGGCTTCAGGAAGACTACTCCACAAAGTGCCACCTGCACCTGCGTCTGTGCTCTTCCCCGAATACAGCTGAGCATAAAAGGCTCCAATTCGTTTTTGAACACTCTCAGAGCCATTGAGCAAGAAACCATCTTCTGCGAGAACACTCGCTATAGTCCTGAATTGACCTTTGCGTTTTTCCACCCCTTTGAGATAATTCAGGACATATTCATCCTCAGAAATAAACTGCAAACGAGAGCGCACATACACCCCTCGTGCCTTTACACGACTACATGCTTTAAGGGTGCTCTTTTTTTCTTGGTATGCCTGCAGTTCAGTAGAGGTAAGTGTGGCCAGGTGCTTCTCAAGGTGCAGCAGTTCCTCTTCCAGTCTTTTGATCCCTAACCCAAGTGTTTTGCTCGATCCATACGAGTATTCCTGACACAGCAATTTCAATCGTACCTTGCCTACATCCCACCAGAATCCAAGTGAGCAAAAATCTCCTTTTTTTTATTCCTCCAGGCTTGCCAAAAATTCAAAAAGATTGACAAAAAGGCTTCATCCTGACTTAAAGCATTGTTCAGGTGCCACAAGCCAGGGCCTCGCCTCGTTTCCGCCAGGGAAAACTTAATCCAGGCCAAGTTTTGATCTGTGAAATGGGCAACTTTTATGCCGGAGTCACTGATAATCTTACACCAACGGTGAGACACGTAAATTCTATCGAGCCGGGATTGTGATATATGACCACCTCTGATACTCGTATACGTGAATGTTCTGTCTGTGGGGTGTTGTATGTGCCAGGTATCCCTCAAGTTTAACAGTGTTATGGTTTGTTGTAATATTCTTACAGAGGGATTATGCGGCTCCTGACCTATTCGATCAAGGGAGGGGTTTAGAGTGCAATTAAAGTCTCCTCCAAGAATTACACACTCTTCACCAGGCAAGGTGAGCATGAATCTCTGCAACCGGTTGAAGAAAATCCCCCTTGCAACTCCTACACAAGGTGCATAAATGTTGACGAAATTGACAACAAATTATTCAAACTTTGCTTTTATATGTAGCAACCGCCCCACACTGGCTACCTTTACGACAAGTATTTCAGGTTTCCTCTTTGGTGAAAAGAGGGTAGCCACTCCACAAGATGTGTCCGTTAGGTGACTGAAAAAGGCCAAGCCTTCCCATTGGTTTTCCCATCGGGATGCAGCCTCTGGGGTCGTGTGGGTTTCCTGCAAAAAGGTTACTTCAAGTTTTTCCTTCACACAGAATGACAATACCTGGTGCACACGGAATGCATCCTTACAGCCATTGACATTCAAAGATCCTATTCGTAAGTTTGATGTCATTATTGTATTGAGAGTTTTGTTTCTGTGAAATTCATCCTCCTAAACGAATTTCTATTCAGGCCCGTAACTCAACAACTTTGCTAGAAACTTCCTGACTCGGGCTTGTTCGGTCGAGCCTGAAGTCCTTGTTTTATGTCCCTCTCTCCTTAGTGCATACAAGGAATGCACTAGCAAGTCATAATCTTTCCACCGTTTCAGCACATTTTCCACTTTCTTCCTGCTATGCAAGCTTTGTTCCAGGAACTCGAGTTTCTCCTGGCTGGGAATGCAGGAATGGCGTCCTGCAGGTAGGTCTGTCTCTAAACCAGTCAGTGACCCTTGATAGTCTTCCCCATCACCAATACTTTCCTCATCATCGCTGTCTGGAGGTTCAAGATCCTTCTCCTTTGGTGTACTTGTACAATGTGTCAAGTCTTCTGCCATGTCGTCTCTCAAGGCTGACTTGGCATAATCTTCTGGCGCAGAGGAACGCTCCTTTGGCTCTGATGCGGCGGACGTTGCTTCACCTGTGGGAATGGATGCCTCCTCCTCAGTTGGTATAGGAGATCCAACCTTTTGGGGTGGTAAAATAGAGATGTGCTCAACTATTCCCCTTTCTGCGCCAACAGTGAGTGAAGTGACATCACCTGAGATGTCGGTCAGTGCCAGCAACTTTATTGATGCTTGTGTGTCTGGTTCCCTCTCTGTCTGTCCCACCGATGAATGCTACTTCAGAATCCTTTGAAACTTCGATGTTAATCCTTCGGTTCAGAACTGCTCTTGTAGATGTTTCAATCCCTGGTTTATTTTGAAGCTTCGTTGCAGTTGTTATTATTGGATGCATTTTCTCAGGAGCCAACATCACAGTATCGTTTGGCCCTGTCAAGTCAGATACCTCTAGGTTGTTTGTGTTTACCGTGCTGGGTTTACTACCTGACGGTCTCCCTTCCTGTTCATTCTTCAAACTGTCTTTGGGTGGATCTGAGAGAGAAGACTCTCCATATCCTGTCGTTTGATGAATAGTTTCCTCTTCTTCTTCTTCATTTCTTCAGATTGGGTTACCACTCTTTTCTCCTTCAGAATACGAGGCTTTACAAATCCCTTTGACGCATTATTTCCCATGTCATCCTCAATTGTACCAGGGTGTTCCGTGGTCCCATCCTCTGCGGGTTCTGATTTCCTCTTCTGTGCTCTCTTTGCCTTCCCTGCTCCCACTGCCTGCCATTGATTTATGGCAGCGGAAGAGTTGGGATGAGAAGCTGGTATAGAACTTTCTTGAGGGTCCACTGCCCTCGAGCACAAAGGAGCAGCCGCCTCTCTTAGGTTACCTTCAGTGACGCTGGGATCCTCTCGAGGCTGATCTGGACGTTGAGGAGCTGCAACCTCTTTAATGATAGTGGGGCAGTCTGCTCTCCTGTGATCCTTCGCTTTGCATACAAAACAACGGGGTTCGTTTGTCATATAAAACACCCTGTAATTCTTTCCGTCAAAAGGAATAACAAACGACCCCTCACATTCAGCATCCTTTCCCAATTCAATGGATACTTGTCTTTTAAAAGACCAGACATGTTGTAGGGAGGGCTCATGACAGCCCAAAGACACAGGCTTGATGGGTGATCTCAACACTCCCAGTCGTTCCAGGAAAGGCACCACGACATTGTTAGGCACGTAAGGAGGTATATTAGATATAATTATCCTTGTACCAAGACTTGAGAGCGTCTCGACTTGTACAAAGAGTCCTCCCACACTAATCCCTTTCTCAATGGCTTTGTTTGCTGCAGCCTCCGAGTTAAGAAAGAACACAGCTTGTCCATACATTTTCGAGGCTGCAACTATCGTTGCTGGATCAACGACACTAGCGAGTGCGTTTACATAGGCCTCTATTTGGGTGATTTGTCCCAACTCGCATTTCACCCCGTGCTTCCTTGTTAACGCCTTAAACGGGTGGGCAGGGGGGTTCCCACCTGAACCAGAGGTAGTAGCGGCCAATTTTGCCCATGTACCATCCAGAGGCATGATTACTATTAACGGTATATTTCCCGTCAAATGAAAATGGAAAAAAATATATATCAATGAGCTCGTTCGCGAGCTTTTGCTTATTTCAGCATGACCATACCGGTATGCTAAAGATTAACTCAAAAGGATAATCGAACGCGCGTTGAGCAAATAACTTATCGGCTTAATCGCCAAAACTATGCAAATATAGCACAGAAAGTCAAGGGTCATTAAGCAAAAACAAGGAGGTCAAACAGTTTGTGATACGCCACAAATCGGGCGCGGCAAATCTAGTCCCAAACGGGTGCGGCCGCACGCCGCGGCTAGGCCCGAACACAAAGGGCTAATAACTCAAACGGGACGTCAAAGTAAACTAACAAAATGAACCAACTCGGTTCAAATAACCCAAATAAACCAAAAATACAAACGAAAACGGAAGAGGATGAGAAGGAAATGTCGAAAATAGCACGGCTCGAGGAGCAGCAAAATGGCG
The DNA here is from genome assembly GCF_964187855.1 of Myxine glutinosa. Classification (NCBI taxonomy): domain Eukaryota; kingdom Metazoa; phylum Chordata; class Myxini; order Myxiniformes; family Myxinidae; genus Myxine; species Myxine glutinosa. The sequence continues at coordinate 156,364,960 of NC_136261.1, read as the reverse complement.
TGGCGTAGTAGTAGTAGTAGTAGTAGTAGTAGTAGTAGTAGTAGTAGTAGTAGTAGTCGTCGTAGTAGTAGTGCTTTTGTTGGAAAGGTTACAGAGATTTGCATTCAGAGCTCATGCAAGCTCAGGCAAACATATGTTCCCAGTTTAATGTCGCTCAATTCCTCATCTCTGCAAGTCCATGGTTTGAACTACAGTAGACAAGGTAGAGCATTTTGAAGAGAAAGCACTACCAAGACAGATAAGGGGAAGGTAAAAGAACGCCAAAGAACACCAAAAAAAGAACGCCAAAGAACACCAAAAAAAAGAACGCCAAAGAACACCAAAAAAAAGAACGCCAAATAACACATTTATACAAATAGGAGCAAAGTATCTTGTGGGGAGACCGTACAAAGTGCATCATTTATAGTCCAGGTTTCCTTAAACTTTTGAACAGTGTTACTATATTCTGCCGCCTTATACTCCGAAATAATGCGTGAGCGTATTAAGCCCTTCAGACATACAGAACTGTGTTCCACCACATCTTTCTCAATTTTTGCCTTCCTGGTTTTATATATTGCCATTTTCCCACAGGCTAAAATAAAGTTAACAAGGAGATCTCGTGACTTGCTTAGTTTCTTTACCGGGTGCCCGATGATAAAAAGTGTTGGAGAGAAGTGAAGCCAGAAGCGCAAGAGAAGAATTTTCATCAGTAAGAACACTTGTTCAAGACGGTGGCATTGAAGGTATATGTGAAATATAGTCCCTTTCACCACAAAAGCAGCAATCCTCTGAGAAGTTAGTGAAGTGCCGCATCATAGATCCAGAGCTCAGTGCACCATGTAGCAACCTCCAACTTAAGTCTGCCATCATTCTTGGCGTTGGGTAGAGATAGAGTGAATCCCAACGTGGATGAACAGTCGAAGGAAGTGGCAGAAGTAGTAGTAGTAGTAGTAGTAGTAGCAGTAGTAGTGCTTTTGTTGGAAAGGCTATAGAGATTTGCGTTCAGAGCTCATGCAAGCTCAGGCAAACATATGTTCCCAGTTTAATGTCGCTCAATTCCTCATCTCTGCAAGTCCATGGTTTGAACTACAGTAGACAAGGCAGAGCATTTTGAAGAGAAAGCACTCCCAAGACAGATAAGGGGAAGGTAAAAGAACGCCAAAGAACACCAAAAAAAAGAATGCCAAATAACACATTTATACAAATAAGAGCAAAGTATCTTGTGGGGAGACCGTACAAAGTGCATCATTTATAGTCCATGTTTCCTTAAACTTTTGAACAGTGTTACTATATTCTGCCGCCTTGTACTCTGAAATAATGCGTGAGCGTATTAAGCCCTTCAGACCTACAGAACTGTGTTCCACCACATTTCTCTCAATTTTTGTCTTCCTGGTTTTATATATTGCCATTTTCCCACAGGCTAAAATAAAGTTAACAAGGAGATCTCGTGACTTGCTTAGTTTCTTTACCGGGTGTCCGATGATAAAAAGTGTTGGAGAGAAGTGAAGCCAGAAGCGCAAGAGAAGACTTTTCATCAGTAAGAACACTGGTTCAAGACGGTGGCATTGAAGGTATATGTGAAATATGGTTTCCCTTTCACCACAAAAGCAGCAATCCTCTGGGAAGTTAGTGAAATGGCGCATCATAGAACCAGAGCTCAGTGCACCATGTAGCAACCTCCAACTTAAGTCTGCCATCATTCTTGGCGTTGGGTAGAGATAGAGTGAATCCCAACGTGGATGAACAGTCAAAGGAAGTGGAAGAATCTCACGCCAGGGAGTATCCAGTCGGGTTGAAGAGCTATATAATGGAGCGAGTGGATCACTAGCAGGTATATTTTTTTCCTTGATAGCCGACAGAACGACATTTCCACTGTGCCAGGGGTCTTACTCATATTGTTTGCAGGTATTGGCTGAGAGAGCTCGCAACATCGTGGTCTGATTCTAAAATCCATGGAGTTCAGTTAGAGTTACCACTCTCTTCTCCTTCAGAATACTAGGCCTTACAAATCCCTTTGACACATTACTTCCCGTGTCATCCTCAATTGTACCAGGGTGTTCCGTGGTCCCATCCTCTGCGGGTTCTGATTTTCTCTTCTGTGCTCTCTTAGCCTTCCCTGATCCCACTGTCTGCCATTGATTTATGGCAGCGGAAGAGATGGGATGAGAAGCTGGTATAGAACTTTCTTGAGGGGCCTCTGCCCTCGAGCACAAAGGAGCAGCCGCCTCTCTTAGGATACCTTCAGTGACGCTGGGATCCTCTCGATGCTGATCTGGACGTTGAGGAGCTGCAACCTCTTTAATGATAGTGGGGCAGTCTGCTCTCCTGTGATCCTTCGCTTTGCATACAAAACAACGGGGTTAGTTTGTCATATGAAACACCCTGTAATTCTTTCCGTCAAAAGGAATAACAAACGACCCCTCACATTCAGCATCCTTTCCCAATTCAATGGAGACTTGTCTTTTAAAAGACCAGACATGTTGGAGGGAGGGCTCATGACAGCCCAAAGGCACAGGCTTGATGGGTGATCTCAACACTCCCAGTCGTTCCAGGAAAGGCACCACGACACGGTCAGGCACATAAAGGGGTATATTCGATATAATTATCCTTGTACCAAGACTTGAGAGCTGCTCGACTTGTACAAAGAGTCCTCCCACACTAATCCCTTTCTCCATGGCTTTGTTTGCTGCAGCCTCTGAGTTAAGAAAGAACACAGCTTGTCCATACATTTTTGAGGCTGCAACTATCGTTGCTGGATCAACCACACTTGTGAGTGCTCTTACATAGGCCTCTATTTGGGTGATTTGTCCCAACTCACATTTCACCCCGTGCTTCCTTGTTAACGTCTTAAACGGGTGGGCAGGGCGGTTCCCACCTGCACCAGAGGTAGTATCGGCCATTTTTGCCCATGTACCATCCAGAGGCTTGATTACTATTAACGGTATATTTCCCATCAAATGAAAATGAAAAAAACAAAATACCAATGAGCTCGTTCGCGAGCTTTTGCTTATTTCAGCACGACCGGACCGGTATGCTAAGAATTAACTCAAAAGGATAATCAAACACGCGTTGAGCAAATAACTTATCGGCTTAATCGCCAAAACTATGCAAATATAGCACAGAAAGTCAAGGGTGATTAAGCAAAAACAAGGAATTCAAACAGTTTGTGATACGCCACAAATCGGGCGCGGCAAATCTAGTCCCACACGGGTGCGGCCGCACGCCGTGGCTAGGCCCGAACACAAAAAGACTAATAACTCAAACGGGACGTCAAAGTAAAATAACAAAATGAACCAACTCGGTTCAAATAACCCAAATAAACCAAAAATACAAACGAAAACGGAAGAGGATGAGGAGGAAATGTCGAAAATAGCACGGCTCGAGGAGCAGCAAAATGGCGTAGTAGTAGTAGTAGTAGTAGTAGTAGTAGTAGTATCCTAATCGTAAAGCATCAGCAAGCTTCTTCTTTTTCTTCTTGCCGTGGCTTTGCCACTGACACAATGCCCTATGTAGGTTAGGGCAGGAATTTGGAACTTGGGCAGGGTGCCGGCAATAGCTCACCTACTCTTAGCACCAGTAAGAGTAATCACGTAGTTTGTCCACATCTGACATGTAATACCCTCTCAGACCACCACTGGTGTTTGCTTGAGGACAAACAAACACCGTATTTTTCAGTTTTTATTATATAGATGAGAAACACCCGCTCCCTTCAGGAGCAGCCTCGAGAGAAAGGTGGGACGGATAGTTGGGGAGGTGGGGCAAATATATTTTGTGCAGGATGCAGCAGGGGTCACTAAACCACTTGCACTGTGGCACGTTTACAGGTGAAAATTGTAAGTCGACTCCCTCCCCCTCTATGATGGGGGTGGGGAAATGTGCCCGCGACCTGACCCTGGATAATACCAACATGTATGCAATATTTGATGATCTGCACAGCCCTGTTATTACCACACACACACACACACACACACACACACACACACACACACACACACACACACACACACACACACACACACACACACACACACACATATATATATATATATATATATATATATATATATATATATATACATACATAAACAAAAACACACAGAGAGAATTGCCTTCTATACTATAAGAGAGCCATTTGTCTGTGTGTCTGAGTGTTGCCATTTTCCTCAGAGATGGCTGAACGGACCTAAGTCAAACTTTCAGTATGTCTTTTTCCTCCTGCTCCCTTTCTCCTCCTCCCCCCTCACGCCCTCCCCCTTTCCACCTCCCCCCCCCCCCCCCAACCGCCTGCAACGCCAGGTACTTCAGGTTGTATTTGATATAGTAGGATTACATAGAATCAATGAATCTGCTCATGTTAAAATAGTATGTAATTAATGGATGTAGTCAGACAGCGTAGTGTTGGCTTAGCGGTTAGGGTGCCGGTTTGGGATCCTAGGATATTGGGTATGAATCTCAGTTGATCACTGAATTAACACCAGGGGGGTTGACTCAGCCTGTCATCCTTCCAAGGTCGGCAAATTGAGAACCAGTTCACTGGTAATTCCCTGTGTGTCACAAGAGGCGACTAACAGGGTTGGCGACAGGAAGGGCATCCGGCCATAAAACATTGCTTCAAATAGGGGACCAAGTTGCCCGAAAAAGGCCCATCCCTGCCCTGTGGGGGAAAAATGGCCTCTCAAGGTGGTTCTTCTTCTAATGGATGTAGTCACCATCCAATAATATGTACTTAATAGACATAATTATATTCCAATAGCACATAATTCATAGACATACTAATCGACAGACATAAGTAATAGTACACATACCGACATTTCAACAGTACGTAATTTGTAGACGTACTCACGTTCCAATAATACGTACATAATTAATCGACATATTCCCTTTCCAATTGCCCGTAATTAGTCAGATATTACTCACTTTTAATGGTATGTAAATAATAGCCGTACAAGGTACTCACATTTCAATAGTACGTACGTAGTTAATAGACAGACAAAAGCAAACGGACCGAAAAACAATGCAGTGCCCTCTCCTCTGCCGAAAGTAATAAAGAGCACATTTGCAGAGCCTCTCATTATGTACCAACAAGAATAGGCCCTCCTCGATCACATAATAGGGAATGTTTGTAGCGGCATCTGCATCTGCATAGATGTGACGTCAGTAAAGAGCTCACTTCTACATCGAGTTGAAAAATTGAATCCTTGTCCGTTTCCCATCAAATGCAATTGTTACGTGGTCCTCCCGGTGACTACCTGGTCTCGGTGACCCCCGGACCGTGAGAGGAACTCCGCCAGAAAGATCTATGATTTATACGCTTTCGTAACGCAATCAATATGAACTCCAGTCAATAAGAAACCCCACATCAAGGATCCGGAGTAATCAATAATATATTCCCCCAAGGAATCAACAACCATCAACAATCAACAAACAATATTACAAAGATGGCCATCTTATATATGTGTCCCCCCCTGTCCCCACCCATGACCACTTGGGTCACTGTCCCTCACAATGTCTCTCTTCTCCGCACACGGGCGGTTGAGCGAACCCCGGGCGGACGTGCTCCAAATGTGCACGTCTCGTACCGGGGACAGCTGCTGCAGCGCACACCTCCTTGCCAAGCAACGGGGCAAAACCAAGCGCGGCTTGCAACGCGCGCGAGGCCCAAGGTGCGACCCGTACGCGTCCTTGTAGACGGTGAGGTGAACTGTGCCGGACGCTTGGTTCCGTGCACGAACCCACGGCGACTTGACGTGTAAATGGGTAATTACCCCGCCCAGGTAACTCCTCTTGCCAGACGGGCTTTCAAACGCAGCATTCCCCACGCTGCTCAATATCGATACCGCTCTTCTCGGCGCTGGGCGAGGAAGAAGAAGAGAATCGCTGCTTCTCCCGGACCTCGTGTCTTTTCTTCTTCCGTTTCCGGTCTCCTTTTCCCCAGAAGGGCTCCTGACCCTTTAATCACAACAACCTTTAATCGACTACACATTAATAAGCAAAGACCTGAATAGTAATTCACATAAATCCGTAACACTCCCCCCCTTCAAGAAAGAAAGTTTGAACCCAGCGAAAACTTTCTTTGCCGGCCAACTTGGATAAACAAACCAGATAACTCACACCCCCAAATCATCAGTTCCCCCCGGGCACAATTATCACTTAAAAATAAAGCAACAAAATTTCACCAAAACCCATAGATTAATTCCCTCTGGACCAAGCGTCCACCACCTCTAGTTTCTCTTGAATGACGGTTAAGAGGTGGTGACCAAAGCCCCAAAGTTAAACCTCTCGATAGCACTTTTTCGGGAGGCCCAGCTGAGTATTCCCTACAGGGACGCCTTAAGGAATGTGGAGTTCACGGTTAGTCCGGGGAGGAAAGTTCATTACATGGATGCCTTTAAGAACGTAGAGTTCACGGTTAGTCCGTGCAGGAAAGTTCCCTACCTGGACGCCTTTAAGAACGTGGCGTTCACGGTTAGTCCGTGTAGGAGCCCCGGCTCGGCGGCTCCACCGTATATAGTGCTTCAACTTCTCCAGACTCCTAACAGTTACGGTGGGACCCCTTGTCCCAGCCGTTACCTGACTGGCGGTCTCCTTCTCGGCCAGTGCTCTGACATTCATTCTTTCGGGAGGTGCCGTAACTCTGGGAGCCTCCATAGTAATATCGGCTGCTGCCAACCCCAAAACTACCGCCAAGTTGTCCTCTTCTGTAGACCTCTCGACGTCTACGAAATGCCTTCCCTACTGTTATGGTCCGACCCTCCAAATCCTTACCAGTCCAATTCTTCTCTGCCTCTCTGGCGTCTCTTGTGCTTGCAAACGTGACAAAGCCGAACCCTCTTGACCGTTGCGTTTCCCTGTCTTTTACCACCCGCACTTCCACCAGCGGCCCATATCTGTTAAAGACAGAGGTCAGAACTTCTTCCTCTGTGTTGAAGTTCAGTCCCCCTACAAATAACTTGGAACTTTTGTCGCCATCCCGAGCTGGGGTGGTGTTATTTCCCCTGCGGGGCTCTTTATCCACCCTCGGGTTACCATAAATTTGCCCCCCGGCCAAATCATTCCCGATAATCACAGATACTCCCTCTACAGGAAGCGTGGCTTGCAAACCGACGGTGACCGGTCCTGACACCAAATCGGATTCCAAATGGATGACATGAAGTGGGGCACTAACACAGCCACCGATCCCTTGTAACCGAACACTATCACCAGTTGCGGTACTCTTTGACAATGGCAAAATGCCTTCAAGCATTAAGGATTGATAAGCTCCTGTGTCCCTCAAAACCCTAACCGGTCTTGGGTTAGTCAAGTCTCCCTTGAGTGAGACCAACCCCTCATAAATAAATGGTTGGTAACTCTTCTGTGGGCGATTTCTTACGCTTGCCATCGCATTCGGAGTGGTAATAGTCGGACTCCGCTCTGGGTTTTCCCTTTTCATGAGGTAACAACTGGACATCAAGTGTCCAGGTTTCTTGCAAAAAGCGCAAGTAGGCCCGGAGGAAAAACTCGTGGTCTGCCTCGGGCCCCCCGAAAAATAGGTTTGTCTTGGGCCCGTAGCCCCCTGATTTCGAACAGTTCGGGTATCAGCGTTGTCCCCATAATCATCTCGAGGCCGCCGCCATGTATTGTCGTTCGCCGCACCTGCTGTTCCACACCTCCCCTGCGGAGATCTAGGCGAGGAGTTAGGTTCCTGGACCCCTATCCGGTGTGTTAAGGCATAATCATCTGCCATGGTGGCTGCGTCCCACAACTTCGGTACTTTCTTTTCCTGCAGGTACACTTTGATGTCCTCGTGGACACACTGTTGAAATTCCTCCACCAGCATCAGGTCACGCAATGCTTCGAAGTCGTTCCCGACTCCTTTTGACTCACACCACCGATCAAACATGTTTTCTTTCACTCTAGCAAACTCCACATGGGTCTCACTCTCCCTCTTCCTGGCATTCCTGAATTTTTGCCGGTAAGCTTCCGGAACCAACTCATAGGCTTTGAGGATGTGCTTCTTCAATACCTCATAATCTGCACATTGGTCCATTGGTAGCGCCGAATAAATCTCTTGAGCTTTACCCACCAGAACACTTTGCACTAGTATGGTCCAGGCCTCCTACAGCCAGTTTAACTGTCGAGCCACTTTCTCAAAGTGTGGAAAAAATTGTTTTTTGTTTTTGTTTTTTTTGTATACTGAATCGAGGCTCGTGAAAGTGCGAACATTTACTTCACAAACAAATCGACCAGACAAACAAAATACACAAAAAGAGGGAGCGGAAGACAAGATGGGGAGAAAAGGGGAAGCACACAAACACAACATCCGAGAGCAGGGAGATGTGTGGAAGGGAGAGGGCCCGGGGGGAGGAGGCATGGGAAGGGGGGGGGGGGGGAGGGAGAAGTATAAAGCACAAGGACACCAAGGACATCCAGGACAGAAGTTGGTATTTCAAAAAGGGGAATTGGGGTGAAATTAGCGGGGGTAAAAAAGATCAAGGTTTTGGATGGGGGAAGATAAGAGATGGTGGTGAACAGCTGTTTTAAAGACTTGGAGGGTGGAGTGGGATTGAAGAGAGTGAGGGAGTTTGTTCCAGAGGCGGGAGAAAAGAGGAATGAAGGAGTGAAGGTGAGCAGAGAGTCTTGATTTTGGCAGTTTAACCAAAAGAGGGTTGCAGGCAGATCTTGTGCGACCTGTAGGAATATTTGCGGGACAGAGCCCAGAGAGAGCTGGGGGGGCAAGGCCAGAGAGTGACTTCCTTTTCACTGAAGGGTGGAACCAGCCTCACATGTCTGCCCACCTCCCAGGTGTTCTGGCTAGGTGTCGACCCCGTCAGCAAGGGTGGTACCTCTCCCCGTTCTCTCATTAAATCCAGCTCCTTGAATTTAATCTCTTGCTGAAGCGCCGGATCACGTTCCTTCAACTCCCTTTCGGCTTTTCTCTCCTCTGCTTCGAGTTCCCTGGCAGCTCTCCTCTCCTCTGCTTTTCTCCCTTCTAACCTTTCCTGGAGTTCTCGTTCCACTCTCCTTTCCTCTGCTTGTTTCTCTTCTCTCCTCTCTTCTGCTTTCCTTTCCTCTTCTTTGATCCGTTCCTGGCTCCGTAATTGCAACTCCAGTTTCCGGAGCTCAACATCTTCTGGTTCTTCGGGTAGCCACTGCCAGGCTAACTCGTCCCATGTTCCAAATCCCACCATAGACTGTATCACCGTGGTCTGCAACTCTGCCTTCCTCAAATTAGTTCGGACCTCCAAGTTTAAATGTTTGGCCAATTTCAAGAGGTCCGCTTTTAGTAACGCTCGGAACTGTGCCTCACTAGGTGTTACCGCAAAGTTCTGTGCAACAAACGCCATGGTGACTATCGTTAACACCTGTTAACCTTCACCCAAGACTTTACCACAATTTCTCAAAAATTTACCAATTAATAATTAATTAATTAATTTTAATTAATAAAAATTATTATTTTATTATGTTATACAATTTTATATCCCGGAATTCAATTGGACGAGCCCCCAATTCTGTTATGTGGTCCTCCTGGTGACTACCTGGTCTCGGTGACCCCCGGACCGTGAGAGGAACTCCGCCAGAAAGATCTATGATTTATACGCTTTCGTAACGCAATCAATATGAACTCCAGTCAATAAGAAACCCCACATCAAGAATCCGGAGTAATCAATAATATATTCCCCCAAGGAATCAACAACCATCAACAATCAACAATCAATATTACAAAGATGGCCATCTTATATATGTGTCCTCCCCTGTCCCCACTCACGACCACTTGGGTCACTGTCCCTCACAATGTCTCTCTTCTCCGCACACAGGCGGTTGAACGAACCCCGGGCGGACGTGCTCCAAATGTGCACGTCTCGTACCGGGGACAGCTGCTGCAGCGCACACCTCCTTGCCAAGCAACGGGGCAAAACCAAGCGCGGCTTGCAACGCGCGCGAGGCCCAAGGTGCGACCCGTACGCGTCCTTGTAGACAGTGAGGCGAACTGTGCCGGACGCTTGGTTCCGTGCACGAACCCATGGCGACTTGACGTGTAAATGGGTAATTACCCCACCCAGGTAACTCCTCTCGCCAGACGGGCTTTCAAACGCAGCGTTCCCCACGCTGCTCAATATCGATACCGCTCTTCTCGGCGCTGGGCGAGGAAGAAGAAGAGAATCGCTGCTTCTCCCGGACCTCGTGTCTTTTCTTCTTCCGTTTCCGGTCTCCTTTTCCCCAGAAGGGCTCCTGACCCTTTAATCACAACAACCTTTAATCGACTACACATTAATAAGCAAAGACCTGAATAGTAATTCACATAAATCCGTAACACAATGCACGGCAATGTAAAAAAAAATTCAAGAGCCTTGGTTAGAATCCTCCCCTGTTACAAAGTCTGCTGGGGAGTCGGTTTGAATAAAGTCCAAAGGAAAACAAAAAAACCGCTGAAATTGTGTCAAACAAAACACCAATTACGTTTTTAATTAGATGCTTTTCACACAATGAACTATGTGCAAAATGGGCAATTTCGAACAGCTTTTATTTGTGCTGTTGTATCCGAGTGGCCTGGCATGAAGTTCGGTGGAGAGGAGTTACGCGGATCTAGTAGATGTCTATAAGATTTGCTTTATTCATAGTGACCTCAATCAATCTATGTCTAACATCTGCCTCTCCCATATTTCCGCTTTGCATAATAATCCATCACTTTAGATCAGCGGTGAAGTGAACACGGAGGTTTATTTCGGATCATACTGCAACGCGCCATATTGGACAGCACTTCACAAAAAATTGTAATGCGCAGCCTTGAAGCAAAGCCCTGCTAAGCTTGTCCACTTCCTGCGCACAGATTAAACAGGCACACGGGGACATTCGCCTCCGAATGCCGACTTGCCCTCAGTTTCTGACAAAGACACCGCTTCGCTTCGAGCCTCAGACCAACCATAGTGGTGATGGAAATTCTGCCACTTACACTTAGCAAAGCCTTCCCAAATATCTCCTGCTCTGCAAACCACACAATCGTTATCGGAAAAAAATGGAAGCACGGAGTGCAACGTAATCTCAGGTGAACAGGAAGGCCAAATGATTCAGCAGACACCAGACTTTGATGATTGTACCATGTGGAGGTCAGCTTTTTCAAACAATTCCAAGGGCATCATCTAAATTCTAAGCCACTGCAGCTTATCAACGATGTAAGAGGGTTTATTAGTACTCTTCCAATTATCCAACTATGTTTATGAAGGCTGACATCAGGAGCACAGAGTTCTGGGCAATGAGTTTACAGGACAAAGCATTGCAAAAAATGATGCTCCAAATTTTTTGAGGAAGGGGCAGAAGAATTTGTTTGAGAGCAATGTTATATATATATATAAATATATATATATATATTGTTACGGATTCGGCCCTAATTATTGTTGGTATTATTATTATTGTTGGTTCTCAGTAAGGGTTATTGTGGTTAAAAGGTTTAAAAGCACTCCTGGTAAAATGTGGCCGGAAATCCGGATCGTGACCCGGAGGGGAAAGGGAGCGAAGGAAGAAGAAGAGGTGGGAGGAGATCGTGAAAAGACGTTTTTGTTGAAGCTCCAGACCGAGCGATCGAACGTACAGTGCGAGTGAACTTTGCGTCCTTGAAGGGAGGTTCGTGCGATAGGGGATATCGCCGGAGTGCTGTGGAGCCTACGTAGTCGGGTATCCACATTGAGGTTCCAGAGTATCCTTGCCTCAAAGCCCCGGTTCGAGTGAAAACAGTCCGCCATTTTCGCCAGTTGCGCAACCTGCAGTGAACAGGTTTTTGTCGCGTCGGCCGGGCATTATTCTCCGGTGGGTTGCCGGGGACGGCTGTGCAAGAAAGTGGCTTTTGAGGATCATACGGAGACTCACTGATTGAACCGCAAATGTGTACGTCGGAGCGCGTCTTTGGGAGGTTTCCCATTCCACCGCTATTGTGCTGGGTGTTGGACCACGTGACCTGTGGGTTGCTTCGATCCTCCACGCCTTAATTGATTGTGATCGGACATTGATCCAACGATCGCTGGAGCGAATCGACCTCGCCTTGGAGGGGTACAGAGACATTGGGGGAGTACTGTGAGTTTGGGTTAAAGGACGAGATAAGGTGGTACCATCTTAAAAATAGTGATTGTAGGGCGAATTGTTATTATTATTTGTGTCGTGATTCCGGTGTGATTTATAATATATTATTGTTTGTTCATACCCCTTGGTGTGGTTTCATTATTGATTTGATTGATTTCAACCAAGGATAACATATCTTTGTGCCAGGGACCTTCTCGGGGTTCGGAGATTTACCGAGACCAGAGGATAGGGGAGGACCCCGGAACAGAAATTGGGGGCTCGTCCGGGGAGACTCGTGGACTCGAAATTGGGTCTGCGTCCGGGATATAAAATTCCCTAGATTTAGTCCGGGAAAGAATTCCTTAACATTCCCAAATTTGGAACTTGTTCCAACATTCCCAAATTTTTCCCAAAAAAACAAACAAAATTTTTTTATTTTTTTTTACATTTCTTGTGTGAAGGTTAACAGGTGTTAACAATAGTCACCATGGAGTTTGACGCAGAGAAGTTTGCAGTGACCCCGAGTGAAGCACAGTTCAGAGCGTTAGTAAAATTGGACCTTGGGAAATTGGCCAAACATTTTAGCTTGGAGGTCCGAACTAATATGAGGAAGGCAGAGATGCAGACAGTGGTGATACAATCTATGGTGGGATTAGGAACATGGGAAGAGGTAGCCCGGGATTGGTTACCCGAGGAACCAGAAGAGATGGAGCTCCGGAAACTGGAGTTGCAATTGCAGAGCAAGGAAAGAAGAGCAGAACAGGACCCAGAACTCCAGGAAAGGTTAAAAGCAGAGGAAAGGAAAGCAGAAAAAGAAAGAGCAGACAGGAACAAGAACTCCAGGAAAGGGTAAAAGCAGAGGAACGAGAACTCCAGGAAAGATTAAAAGCAGAGGAAAGGAAAGCAGAAGAGAGAAGAGAAGAGAAACAAGCAGAGGAAAGGAGAGTGGAATGAGAACTCCAGGAAAGATTAAAAGCAGAGGAAAGGAAAGCAGAAGAGAGAAGAGAGGAGAAACAAGCAGAGGAAAGGAGAGTGGAACGAGAACTCCAGGAAAGAAGAGAAAAGGAACAAGCAGAGGAAAGGAGAGCTGCAAGGGAACTCGAAGCAGAGGAGAGAAAAGCCGACAGGGAGTTAAAAGACCGTGAATTGGCGTGTCAGCAGGAAATTAAAGTCAAGGAGCTGGAGTTAAGGAGAGATCGGGGAGAGGTACCATCCCTGCTGACTGGTTCGACACCTAGCCAGAACACCTGCGATGTTGGCAGACATGTGAGGCTGGTTCCACCCTTCAATGAAAAGGAGGTAGCCAAGTTTTTTCCACACTTTGAGAAAGTGGCTCGACTGTTAAACTGGCCTGAGGAGTACTGGTCCACACTAGTGCAAAGTGTTCTGGTGGGTAAAGCTCAAGATATTTATTCGGCTTTACCGATTGACCAATGTGCAGATTGTGAGGTATTGAAGAAACACATTCTCAAAGCCTATGAAGCTTACCGGCAAAAATTCCGGAATGCCAGGAGGAGGGAGAATGAGACCCATGTGGAGTTTGCCAGATTGAAAGAAACCATGTTTGATAGGTGGTGTGATTCAAAAGGAGTTGGAAAAGACTTAGAACTATTGCGACAATTGATCCTGGTGGAGGAATTCCAACAGTGTGTCCACGAGGACATTAAGGTTCATCTGGAGGAAAGGAAAGCACCAAAGCTGTATGAGGCAGCAACCATGGCAGATGACAATGCCTTAACACACAGGATGGGGTTCCACAAACCGAACTTCTCACCCAGACCTAGCCAGGGGAGCTATGGTACATCAGGGGCGGAGAATGAAAATCCATGGGGGCGGCCTCGAGATGAAAATGAGGACCACTCTGACACCACGACTTCTAGAAATCAGAAGACTGCGGTTCCAAGACAGACCTATCGTCCGGGGGGCTCGAGGCAGACCACCGCCCCCATGCCTTGGCAGGCCACGAGGTTCTCCTCTGGGCCTACTTGCACTTTTTGCCATAAACCTGGACACTTGATGTCCAACTGTTATGCTCTGGGAAAGGAAAATCAGGAGCGGAGTTCGACCAGTACGACTCCAAATGCGATGGCCATTGTGAGAAATCGCCCTCAAAAGGGTTACCAACCAATTATTTCAGAGGGGTTTGTGTCACTGGATGGAGCCTCGACTAACCGGAGACCGGTTAGGATATTGAGGGACACAGGAGCACATCAATCTTTAATGCTTGAAGGCATCTTGCCATGGTCTGAGGAGATGGCAACTGGGGATAGTGTTCGTTTACAGGAGATTGGTGGCTGTGTTAGTGCTCCACTTCATGTCATCCATTTGGAGTCCGATTTGGTGTCAGGACCGGTCACCATCGGTTTACAAGCCACGCTTCCTGTAGAGGGAGTATCTGTTGTTATCGGGAATGATTTGGCCGGTGGTCAAGTTTATGGTAACCCGATGGTTGTTAAAAAGCCCAGTAGGGAAAATAACACCACACCAGTTAGGGATGGCGACAAATTTAGCAAGTTATTTGTAGGTGGACTGAACTTCAAAACAAAGGAAGATGTTCTGGAGTCTGCCTTCAGCAAATATGGACCGCTTTTGGAAGTGCTGCTGATAAAAGACAGGGAGACACGAAAGTCAAGAGGGTTTGGCTTTTTCACATTTGAAAACTCAAAGGACGCCAGAGAGGCACAAAAGGATCTGAATAGCAAGGAGTTTGAGGGTCGGACCATCACAGCCGGGAAAGCATTTCCTAGGGGTCGAGGGGGCTACAGAGGAGGACCACGGAGTAGTAGTGGTGGTGGCCGCAATCAATATTATTATGGAGGCTTACAGAGTTATGACAGCTCCCGAAGGAAGGGTTATCAGAGCAGTGGCCGAGAAGGAGACCGCCATTCAGGTGACTACTGTGACAAGTGGTCCAACCGTGATCGTTAGGAAAGTTAGAAAGAGTTGAAGCACTGAATGCTGCGGAGCAGCCGAGCCAAGGTTCTTACACGGGTTAACCGTGAACGCCACGTTCCTAACGGCGTCCATGTAGTGAACTTTCCTACACGGATTAACCGTGAACTCCACGTTCCTAAAGGCGTCCATTTAGTGAACTTTCCTACATGGACTAACCGTGAACTCCACGTTCCTAAAGGCGTCCAGGTAGTGAATATGTCCAGGCCTCACCACCCAACCACCATGGAACCTGGCCCTCAGCTCGGCCTCCCAGAAAAAGTGCTGTCGATTGGCTTGACTTTGGATTTTTGATCAACCCCTTAACCTTCATTCAAAATAAACTAAAAGTAAAAATCAGAGGTTGATGAGAGGGAGTTTGGCTTTGCAGGGGTAACTTGGAAATTGACCATGTAAAGGGCAGGGACAATGTCGTTGCTGATGCTTTGTCCAGAGTGAATTAACTTTGGAAATCTCTGTAAGTTGTTTGAAGTTTTGTTGCTTTATTTTTGGGGAAACATTGATTACTTGTGTTGGTTTCAAGAATTTGCCTACAAAGAAAGTTTTCGCTGTGTTCAAACTTTCTTTCTTGAGGGGGGGAAGTGTTACGGATTTGGCCCTAATTATTGTTGGTATTATTATTATTGTTGGTTCTCAGAAAGGGTTATTGTGGTTAAAAGGTTTAAAAGCGCTCCTGGTAAAATGTGGCCGGAAATCCGGATCATGACCCGGAGGAGAAAGGGATCGAAGGAAGAAGAAGAGGCGGGAGGAGATCGTGAAAATATGTTTTTGTTGAAGCTCCGGTCCGAGCGATCGAACGCACAGTGCGAGTGAACTCTGCGTCCTTGAAGGGAAGTTCGTGCGACAGGGGATATCGCCGGAATGCTGTGGAGCCTACGTAGTCGGGTATCCTCATTGAGGTTCCGGAGTATCCTTGCCTCAAAGCCCCGGTTCAAGTGAAAACTGTCCGCCATTTTCGCCACGCGCGCAACCTGCAGTGAACAGGTTTTTGTCGCGTCGGCCGGGCATTATTCCCCGGTGGGTTGCCGGGGACGGCTGTGCAAGAAAGTGGCTTTTGAGGATCATACGGAGACTCACTGATTGAACCGCAAACGTGTCCGTCGGAGCGCGTCTTTGGGAGGTTACCCATTCCACCGCTATTGTGCTGGGTGTTGGACCACGTGACCTGTGGGTTGCTTCGATCGTCCACGCCTCAATTGATTGTGATCGGACATTGATCCAACGATCGCTGGAGCGAATCGACCTCGCCTTGGAGGGGTACAGAGACATTGGGGGAGTACTGTGAGTTTGGGTTAAAGGACGAGATAAGGTGGTACCATCTTTAAAATAGTGATTGTAGGGCGAATTGTTATTATTATTTGTTTCGTGATTCCGGTGTGATTTATAATATATTATTGTTTGTTCATACCCCTTGGTGTGGATTCATTATTGATTTGATTGATTTCAACCAAGGATAACATATTGTTGCAGTTTTTAGAACCTTCACTTTATCAAATTTAGTATTAAAATCCCTTATAAATAACCCCTGTGTACATTTCCCCTTAATTGGCTGTTAATTGAAATGATCGCACCTTAGATAGTCCATGTACAAGCACGTAGCCAATAATAGGACCTCTCCATAGTTATATCGTTATTCTGTGTTTCAGATAAGGCTGTGTGTCCAATAGTCGATCTTACGTTGCACCAAATCAAATAAGATAGATCCCCCTTTAGATTGCCCCAAAGCCTACATTGCCAGCAACATGCGCCTACATTTCCAACAGCATTCGCCTCCATTGCGCAAGTGGTCAGCTCGAAGAAGAAGGGCGTTGCCCGCCCATTGTCATCAGAAGGTGGAGACAGAAAGCCCTTGCCGTCCAACCAAGAATCAGTGGGCATGGCTTGGTAGGGCGTGACCAGAAAGATCGAGCAGGTTCGTGAAGATTCCAGGGCGTGGCTATATAACCCGTTACGGGAAGCCCCCACCGAGAGATGAGCGAGGGAGAGATGATTGAGGTAGCGCAGATAAGCGAGGGAGCATGAAGGCAGTTTCTAAAAGGAAGGTGCTTGAGTCTGTGAAGAGAGATGCGCAACCTGCGGAGTACGAGTAAGGGAGATGCTGTTTTCAACCAGCCCTGCCCACGTCAAGCTCCGACGCGCTGCTGCGAACCTCTCGGCGGTGTGGACCCGAGGGTGGAGAGTCGGCGGCTGCTCGCTCCCGGCCCGGCCGTTCTGCTGTCCCACCTGACCCTTCTCATCCTTCCAACCATTCCTGCCTGCCATTCCCTATTCGTGTGAGTCTGTTTGTTCTGTCCTGTGGGTATAAGTTAAGCTTGTTTTTAAGAATTGCACTGTGTCTTCTTTCCCTGTAAATTACATTTCTTTTCTTCTCTTTGATTTTGGTTTGTGTAAATAATTAATAAATACCTGTTCTCCCTTTACTTTGGTTTCTTTCTCATCCAATCGCTTTAGAGATTTCCCAATTGAGTTCCTGTGGCGCGACTTCGGCCAACGTTTATAATCGGGTTTAGTCCTTTGATAACGGCTCGGATTTCGGATTGCTAAACCGCTTGGCAAAATACCATCTTGTCCGGGATTCGAGCGGGGCCACCCACCTGCTTTGTGGAGGGATTGGCGGAGGTGTCCGGGAATCCCTTGACCAATCACCCTGGCCAATCCTATCCCACAAAGGAGCGGGGTGGGTCCAGGAACAGAGACGGCCAGCTTAACAATACGAGGGGATTAAACCCCCCTCGGTAAGGGGAGTGCCGTCGTCCGATTCCGTAACAATTGGTGTCTGGGAGTGAGATTTGGACCCGAAGTGCGCTTAACGCACTCAAAATTACGAGTGGCCGAAATTTTATTAAAACAGCTAAATTTTAAAATCGTGCCATGGATAATCAAGGCGACCAGATGCCGGTATGGGAGCTAGAAGAAGAAGGGTTAGAAGCAGCCCAGGACCCCAGGGAAGAGGTGGGAATAATGGAGGAGGAGCGCAATACGCATTGGGTAGCGGAGGTTTCAGGCGCACAAGATGGCGGCCTCGCGCAAGAGGCTGCAGCAGCACCAAATGGCGCCGTGCACGTGACCGCAGCGGCCGCGCCCACGGCGCCGATAGATACGAACCTCTTCATGACGCAAATGATGGCCTTTATGGTCAAAACAGGGGAAGAAATGGAAAAGATGAATGGGACGATGGGAGCCCAGAAAGAACAAATGAGGGCCGACAGGGAGCAGATGGGAAACCAAATTGAAGGGATGGAAAGCAGAATGAGGGACGAAGCGAGGGGTACCAGTGAGCAACTGAGAGATGGGTTAAGTAATATGGGAAATCAAATCGGGGGGCTAGAAGCCAAATTTGAGGGGTTAGACAACAGGTTGGAAGGGCTGGAAGGTAAATTGGGGGGCCAACTGGAGGACGTGGGTGACCAAATCGGGGAAGTAAATGAGGGGTTGGCGAGGGGCAAGCCACATATGAGGTAAGGGAAGCCGAGAGGGAGGTTAACTGCAGATCGGGCGAGAGGGTCCCAAGGGTGCACGATGAGGTAACACGGTTTGCAAAACGAGGGGTGAGCGAGGGTGAGCAAAGCGAAGTCACGTGGACGGGTATAGAAATCGTGACCCGGGGTATGGGGCAGCCTGCGACCACTGAAGTAGAGAAAATTTTATTAAAGCCAGCGGTCGTTGAGGTGAATAAAGAAAAAGAAGTAGTGGGAATTGAAATTGGAGAGACCGGGGACTTAGAAAAGCACTCGCGGCAGGGAGAAATGGATATTGTACAAAGTCTGAGTTCACATCCTGATGCCGTACTTGCTAATCCTTATAAAGATTTGCAGGTGCGCGTGGAGAGGAGGATCCCAAAGGTGAGTCATATGGGGCTAAGAGGTTTTACAGGAAGATGTTCTTTTCGCGTGCTTGGGATCCCAGCGTACCACGGGCGTTTGTGGGAGGTTCGCTGGGCGCTGTGTGAGAAAATGGCACGCGTGTGAGGAAAAGGTGTGCGTCGGAGAGTGAATGTGTCACAGAGTGTGGAAGTGAGAATGAATGCGACACAGAGAGTGAGAGCGATACGGAGTGTACGTGCGAGGGTGAGAGTGACCCGGAGAGTGAGTTGGTGGTGGAACGTGTGCGAGAGTGTACACCTGAGTTAGTGGTGGCGCGTGTGCGGGAGGGCGCACCGAAGCGCGTGATCGGGTGTGCAAAAGAGTGCACACCCATGGTTGTCACAGAGGATGTGACCGAGGAGTGGGCGCGAGGAGGTGTGTTAAGGAAGTGTGCGAACGACGAGTGTGCACAAGAAGGTGCACGAGAGTTGTGGTGTGTTACAGGGAGTGTGGTGGTGGAATGGACGGAGTGTGTGGGATGCACGGGAGGCGCCGAGACGCCGGGTTTTGTGAGTGTGAAAGGGGTCCCGTATGCATGCGAGCATGTCCGGGTAGCATCGACGTTAAACGGGATAGCAGTTAGACCGACGGTTAGCCGACGCGAGCCCTCGGTCTGTGCCGGGCTTTGGGTGCTGCGGGACCCGGCGGGGATCGGTGCTGCGTCGCTTCTCTTTGGAGCGTCGTGCACGATCCGGGCCTGGCCCCGCCCCGCACGGTCGAGTCCGGGCCTTGCCGGGCAAGGCGACCGATCCGGTTCGAGGGAAGGTAGGAGGGATCGGAACGGCACCCCCCTGTGGTTGCGGCGTTCCGGCTGGGCGAGATTGAGCCATCGGGCCGGAGACCGAAAGCCTCCGCGCCAAGATGGTGTGTGGAATCTCGGCCCAACCAAACCTCCTCCCCTGAACCGAATGCCGGACGGACCCAACCTGCAGGCGACCAAACCACCCGAATTCATAACTCGGCTTTGCGAAGCCGAGCTTTGAAAATATAACGACGCACCGAGGCTCAGATATAGCGGACTGTGAAGATGATAGTGTTTTGGATTCGAAATTGGGAATAGGGAAAATGATTGGCAGTAATGATTGGCAAATTTGATGGGTAAAAATGATTGGCAGTAATGATTGGCAAATTTGATTGGCAGAGAATTGGATTGGCAAAATTGATAGTGGGAGATGCCCAATGTGCAAGGATGGTAAATCCACCATCCCTCGCATCTCCCGGGCACATGAGCACTAGTTATGGGGTTATGGCAGTGTAAGCTCGCCGAGGGAGGGTTTGGATAATGATTAGGGACCCAGAGATGACCATCGGTAACTGTAGAATTAAGTAGTGACATGATACCTGTAGTAGGGGATGTAGAATAGGTTAGATGGATTATAAGGGGCGACTGGGAAGCGCGAGTTTCAGAAGGGAGTAGTTAGATCAGATGATGCCGTGTGTGTGTGTTGAAAGTGTATTCAGCAGCGTATTGTGAAAAGTGTGAGGTGATTGTGCATTGTATTGAATGAATGAAGAAGCCTGGGAGGAAGGAGGGTGCAGGTGGCACCAGGTGTGTGGGCACAGGTGTGCAAATCCAGGTGAGAATGGTTGTGTGGAATAGCTGCTATGGAATACATGGAGTATGGAATGGATGGTGTGGAGTGAGTATGGTGGAAACTGTGGAGTGGAGTGGTTGGTGCGAAGGCAGTGGATGGGGAGGATGGACCCCTATCACGAATACCTGGGGAGGGTAGTTTAAGAGTTAGATAGTGGGTATAGGTAAATTGTGGTTGGATATTGGCATCTGTGGTGCGTGTGGAAGAATGGTGTTTGGATGGGTGCATTAGTGACGTGGAAATGGCTGGGCGTGTGGCCTGTTAGTGTGTGTAGTTAAATGGGCACTCCGCCACTGTAAGGATGTCGGCCAGGTGAGGCCGCAGGTAGGCTCTGGGAGCCAGTAGAGTTGTTGTGGATGGGGCCAGAGGATCCGGAGGACGGACCCGGGTAGCCCAGTGCCAGAGACGGCACCGAGGGGGTAAGTGCCAGGGAGGGCCTTCCCCCAGTTAGATAGGTTAGGTAAAGGAGGAGGTAAGCTCGGAGGCAACTGCAGTGGCGGAGGTGTGCAGGTGGGTAGACCTGCTGGGAGAGCCACACGACTCAGCCCAGAAATTGTGCGAAGGCACAGGGAGTTGAATCCGGGGAGTGAGACCCCAAATTGGAGAGCACCACAGTTTGGCCAATGGGAGTTTGGTTCTTAAAACCGCATAGAGTGTAAGATGGCCAATGGTTTGGCAGGGAAAGACCCCGGGTAGTGTAAAATGTGTTAGTCATTTAGGAAGTAGTTAGGATTGAAATCTCCTCGCACCATCTGCATCCACTCACCTGAGGTGACGACAGAACTCCACACCGTGCCATGTGTTGTTGTTTTATTTTTCTGTGCAAATGTTTTGGATTGTGAGACGCATCATGACGTGGGTGAGACATTGTGCTGTTTGTTCCATCTCTCCCTCCTTAAGAGGGATTGATGATGAATTGGTGATGGCAAATTTAGACATTGGGATTGTAACGAATTTGGAATTAGGGGAGATATGGGGAAGACGTGACGGTAGTGACGAATTTGTAAATGTGTAGGTTTTGTAAATATGGGGTAAGGGCAAGGGTAGAGTAGGTGACAGGGGGGGGTGACGTACGTTAGGGACGAGCTTTCTCACTTCGCTCTCCGTGCGCACCTCGCTCTGCATTACCTGTGTTGATGTGTACCCTTGCGCCCTTGCCCTCACTAATTCTGCTTTGTCTTCCTTCCCCACCCATGGACCGTGCTCTCTGGGCACTGAGGGGGAGCGTGCGGGAGCCCGCCATTGTGTGCCCGAATCCCCGCAACCAGCTGCCTGCATCCACGCACCACTTATGGACCACAGTACTGTGGCCGAGCACCACTTATGGACCACACATTGTGTGGCATGGCCCCTCTGCTGGGACCGGCCAGGTTGGCCAGAGAAAGATCTTGCTTGCGGACCTCGGTGAGGTGGCACCAAGCCATACAGGTGGACCTCCCATAGCTGGCCCCTGTGGGCCACAAATAAAAATGGACACGGTTTGTGCTTTTGTTTTATTATATCCAAATAGGCCGCAAGCAAAGAAGATCAAGAGGAAGAACAACATCAAGAACGACGGCCAGCAGAGGGAGCAGAAGATCCAGACCACCAGTTGTTGTTTTTTATAGTGTTGTGCAATGTCGCACTGGATGGTGCGTGACTGTGCTTTGGTGTTTATTGGTGCTGGTGCGTCGATGCAGTGCATGCTGTCTCCTCCCTCCCACAGGATTCTCTTTTTGTTTCCTAAAAAGAAAAAGAAAAATGACAGGTCCTGGGTTGCAATGTAAATACAAATAATGTCACCTTTATTTGGTCAAATGTCACCAAAATACAAATAATGTCACCTGTAAATAATGTTCCCCACCGTTCATGTGTAGTTTGAAAATTAATTCCGAAATTCGATTAGTTGTGGGTGTGAATCTGTTAGGTAGGGTGCAACGTAATAGGGGGACATATTTATTGTGTTTTTAAAACTGTCACACTCAGGGTCAGGTTAATTGTAGAGGGAACTACACCTGAGTGTCACATTAAGTTAAAGTTTTCGGGCCGGGACGTCCCGTGAGGAATGAGGGTGCTGTGTTGCAGTTTTTAGAACCTTCACCTTATCAAATTTAGTATTAAAATCCCTTATAAATAACCCCTGTGTACATTTCCCCTTAATTGGCTGTTAATTGAAATGATCGCACCTTAGCTAGTCCATGTACAAGCACGTAGCCAATCATAGGACCTCTCCATAGTTATATCGTTATTCTGTGTTTCAGATAAGGCTGTGTGTCCAATAGTCGATCTTACATTGCACCAAATCAAATAAGATAGATCCCCCTTTCGATTGCCCCAAAGCCTACATTGCCAGCAGCATGCGCCTACATTTCCAACAGCATTCGCCTCCATTGCGCACGTGGTCAGCTCGAAGAAGAAGGGCGTTGCCCGCCCATCGTCATCAGAAGGTGGAGCCAGAAAGCCCTTGCCGACCAACCAAGAATCAGTGGGCATGGCTTGGTAGGGCGTGACCAGAAAGATCGAGCAGGTTCGTGAAGATTCCAGGGCGTGGCTATATAACCCGTTACGGGAAGCCCCCACCGAGAGATGAGCGAGGGAGAGATGATTGAGGGAGCGCAGATAAGCGAGGGAGCACGAAGGCAGTTTCTTAAAGGAAGGCGCTCGAGTCTGTGAAGAGAGACGCGCAACCTGCGGGAGTATGAGTAAAGGAGATGCTGTTTTCAACCAGCCCTGCCACGGCAAGCTCCGACGCGCTGCTGCGAACATCCCGGTTGTGTGGACCCGAGGGTGGAGAGTCGGCGGCTGCTCGCTCTTGGCCCGGCCGTTCTGCTGTCCCACCTGACTCTTCTCATCCTTCCAGCCATTCCTGCCTGCCATTCCCTATTCGTGTGAGTCTGTTTGTTCTGTCCTGTGGGTATAAGTTAAGCTTGTTTTTAAGAATTGCACTGTGTCTTCTTTCCCTGTAAATTACATTTCTTTTCTTCTCTTTGATTTTGGTTTGTGTAAATAATTAATAAATACCTGTTCTCCCTTTACTTTGGTTTCTTTCTCATCCGATCGCTTTAGAGATTTCCCAATTGAGTTCCTGTGGCGCGACTTCGGCCAACGTTTATAATCGGGTTTAGTCCTTTGATAGCGGCTCGGATTTTGGATTGCTAAACTGCTCGGCAAAATACCATCTTGTCCGGGATTCGAGCGGGGCCACCTACCTGCTTTGTGGAGGGATTGGCGGAGGTGTCCGGGAATCCCTTGACCAATCACCTTGGCCAATCCTATCCCACAAAGGAGCGGGTCGGTCCAGGAATGGAGACGGCCAGCTAAACAAGACGAGGGGATTAAACCCCCCTTGGTAAGGGGAGTGCCGTCATCTGATTCCGTAACAATATCTTTCTGCCGGGGACCTTCTCGGGATTCGGAGGTTTACCGAGACCAGAGGATAGGGGAGGACCCCGTAACAATATATATATATATGTATATATATATATATATATATATATATATATATATATATACAGACTTGGCATTTAATATGGAATATTTTTTTGTGGGAGTGAACTTACTTTTCAAGATGACTTAGAACCAAAAGTTCATTGGAATTATGTGGAAATTATTCTAGATTTTGTTAATGTGACCTTTAAAAGAAACAAAAAACACATTTGACATTTCGAAGCAAATAAATTGATCCTTGAAAGTGATGTCAACTGATATCAAACTCAATTCACGGACAGTACTATGTTAAACTTCTGTGCGTTTTCCAGAAGTATCTCTTTATTTTGCACATTAGCCAATTTTTTTTTAAACAAAAACAAAAGTTAAATTACGACTGATATTACGGACAGTAAAATTACAGTTCAGTACTTCGTGTAACCCCCACGAGCATTCAGGAGAGCACGTACACGTTGAGGCATGCTGTTCACGAG
The DNA here is from genome assembly GCF_964187855.1 of Myxine glutinosa. NCBI lineage: Eukaryota > Metazoa > Chordata > Myxini > Myxiniformes > Myxinidae > Myxine > Myxine glutinosa. The sequence goes on along the minus strand of NC_136261.1, from coordinate 156,340,642 downwards.
ATTTGCCAAGGTTTGGACAGGAATCGCTTGCCATGCAGTTACAATAGCCTGCTGCAATTCACGCACAGATGCAGGCTGCTGGTTCAAGTTGTCGATTTGACGCGTTAATTCTGCCCACAAGTTCTCTATCGGATTCATATCCGGGGACATGGCAGGCCACTCCATATGCTCTACACCACGGTCAGCAAGAAAGTGTTGGATCATGCGAGCACGATGAGGCCGTGCATTGTCATCTTGGAAGACAAAGTTTCCTCGAAAGGCTGCACGAACAAATGGAAGCAACGTTTCTTCCAGAATGGCCCTGTGCTTGAACTGTTTCAGGTTTCCATTCAGAACAACCAGGTCAGTTTTGCCCCCTGCATGAAAAGCAGCCCAAACGGTCACCCCACCACCTCCAGCTTGGACTCTTGGCACTATACAATCCTCGTTGTAGGCTTCATGCACTTGTCTGCGCACTCGGACGCGGCCATCTTGACGATAGACCAGAAATCTAGACTCGTCACTGAAGATCACGTGATTCCAGTGTCCTGGCTGCCATTGACAGTGCTCTCTGGCCCACTGCAATCGGCGCTGGCGGTGTTGTCTGGTCAGACGTGGCTTTCTCAGGGGACGCCTGGCACGATAGCCTGCTGGAAACCAGTCGTTGGTTGACTAGCCTTCTGGATACAGGCACATTTGTCAGTTGCTGCCACTCAGCCCTAAGCCGATTAGCTGACTTGGTACGGCCATTGCGGACTAACTGATGCAGCTGGCGATCATCCCTCCTTGTGCTTCTGCGGGGACGTCCTGGCTTCGGTATTGGAGTAGGGACACCCCTCTGAGCATTTCGTTTCAGGATATTTGACACCTGACCTTGAGTGATGCCATACTGCCAAGCAATAGCACACTGTTTCATGCCGGAATTTCGTAAAGCCACCACTAAATGACAAACAGCATTGTCGAGTTGACGGACCATCTCCAGGGGAAGCGGCAATAACTTTTGTAGACGTGCAGCAGTTGTTTTCCACTAATACAGAACGCAACAACCCTTATATAACCGATTGTGAAGCCAATCGTCAAATGTACCTGTCCGTACATTTTGTCACGCCACTTGTGATATAATCCTGTTATTGACTTCTTGCTGCGACAGACAATCAGTGACATGGTTCTTTTAACAAAGAAATCACCGAAGCGTAAAAGAAACTCACCAGATTGATACACCGAGTTCAGAAAGTAAACCCAAGTCAAGAAAAAATATATATTTCATATTAAATGCCAAGTCTGTATATATATGTATATATATATGTGTGTGTATATATATATATATATAAGTTCAAAACACACCTGGTCACAAGTGTGCCGCACTGACCGGGTCCTCAGTCAAGGTCCTCAGCATCATCCCGTTTCGGCCCTACAACCTCGATACAGTCAGCTAAGGTGGGCCAGCAGGGGCACATACACATCCACATGCAGCAACTACACCTGGATGCGTACATACCCCCACGCCCAGCCAGTGCGAACGCAGACTACAACAACAACAACACCTCCGCATCCATAATCCACAGCACCAAACAAACATAGTGGAACACTCAAAGACCCACCTTTATACCCTTCACCACTCACGAACAAAACACACCAGATCATTCATATACACACATACACACACACACACACACACACACACACACACACACACACACACACACACACACACAACACCAACCAACCAACGACCTACCCTCACAACATACACCACTGAACATACAAAAACACACACTCATGTAAAAATTCATTCATTCAAAAAAACACACACCCTCACCCACTCACTCATATACACAAAATAAGAAATAACTAGTGCGTGCCCGTAAGTGTGTGACCGTACGTGCGAGGGCGGACGTGCAAAAATTTTTCGTTTGTGTTTGGTAAAGAAATGGCCATAACTTGGTTACCATTTGTCCGATTAATTTCAAACCTTGAAAAGGCATATACTTAGGTCCCCAGCAATATACCGGGGAAGTATCAAAAGAAGCAGCGGTCACAGACACACACACACACACACACACACACACACACACAGAGATGTATTTCGTTGGCAAGCAAGTTGAGTAGACCTGAATCCCTTAACACTTCCAGAGGCCACACCATTTAGACACTTGGAAACAAAAAAGAAGTTGTGCACCTTTTTTGGATTAATTCTTTCCGATAGTATTTATCTTCAATAAATAAATAATAATAAAAATTGTCTCCATGTACACACCTTTATCTCGTTAGCACCTCTTCATAAACAACATTGCTGAGGAAACGGCGCTTCTTCTTTGTTTCCTCGTCCAGGGCAAGAATGCGGAGGCTACTGGATCTGGCAACCCTACTGGCCGCCACGTAGAACTGACCATGGCTGAAGAAGTCTCTTGTGCAGAAGATCCCAACATGGTGTAGCGACTGTCCTTGGGATTTATTCACAGTCATGGCAAAGCAGGGTCGTACCGGAAACTGCCGACGCCACAGAGTGAACGGGAACATGTTGTCAGATGGACTCAAGGTTATGCGTGGAATGAGCAATGTGCGTCCAGAATTGACACCCATCACAGGTTTTGCAACCAACAGATTTGGAAGGATTGAATGGATGATGTACCTTGAGCCATTGCAGTGCCCGCCTTGCTGGTCAAAGTTTCGTAGCAGCATGATCACCATACGCACCTTGAGAGTGATCCGATGTGGAGGCATACCAGACGGACAGAGGGTGTTCAGGAACTCAGGCAGATACAAATGATCACCCTCAGATTCCGCTGTCATGCGCGTAGCGTCGCGTGTTAGACGAGCAGCTCGTGCTTCGTCAGATTCCATAGCGCGAGCACGACGCGCAGTTTCCTTCCTTCGCTCTCGTAAACGACGAATGGATTGGGGCATTGTGTTTAACTCCAATCAATCTATAATATAGACAGTAAGTATATAGACAGTAAGTATAAGCCAGATACGACAGTATAGATAGATAAGAAAGTAAGATAGTAGTAAGATACAATCGAGACAGTAAGTCGTCACTATCCGTAAGTCCGGAAGTTAAGTCCTCACTGTTCGGAAGGTCGCATATCGCAGTTACTATTAATCGCAAATTAGTTTTATTGGCCAATTATTCTATTGGCGCCAACATATTTTGCCTTTTTGCTATTCCATCGCAAGGAGAAGCACAAAGAGAAGAGAAGAGAAGAGAAGAAAGAAAAATAAAACAAAAACCTTTCAAACCCCGAGGCAGAAACAACAAACACACAGGCGGTTCCTTCGCTCTAGCGTGACCGTACGTGCAAAAAAAAAACTAAAAAAAAAAAAACTTTCACCGTTGCTTCGGTCTTCGCTATACCTTGAAAAGGCACATCCTCAGGTCCCCAGCAATATAGCTGGCAAGTTTCGATTAGATCAGACCAGTGGTTGTCGAGAAACAGCGGTCACAGACACACACACGCATTGTGTTAACAATTACTGGAATTATAGAGAGATAACAATAGGCCCCCTTCAAAATCCCCAATCTCTCTCTCCAAAACCGACACTGGACACCTGCAGTCGAGGTTGCGTTCTGCCGATGATCTCCCCTGCTCGTTTCGTGGCCGCGTGCCGCGGCGCAGAACGCCATTACGCACGTGGTCCAAGTTGGTGAAGAAGGGGGGAGGGGTGACCACAAGGCGGCGCCCTATGTATGTGTTTGCTAAATAAATGGCCATGACTTGGTAACCACTTGTCAGATTAATATGAAACCTTGAAAAGGCACATCCTAAGGTCCCCAGCAATATAGCTGGCAAGTTTTGATTAGATCAGACCAGTGGTTGTCGAGAAACAGCGGTCACAGACACACAGAGATTACTGGAATTATAGAGAGATGACCTGTCTTGTTGCACCTCACCAAATGACAATGTCAGGCCGCAACCTTGTCACACAGATCTCCTCTGGGAATATCAATTGTGGCTTTAGGTCTGCCACCACCTGCCAATCACAAGCATCTGACAGCCCTCTTGCTTTCCACCTCCTCCTCTTTCCACCTCTTACCACTTGGCCCTCTTTGACAAACCACACCTCTCCCCCATCAGTCTCCTTCTCCACTCTTCTTTCTCTCGACCTCAGCACCTCTTGTTGCACCATCTGCACCACCACCGCCAGCACCTGATCATGTCGCCACCTGTATAGTCCTGCTGCCAATGCTACTGAACATGCACTCAGTGCATGCTGCACTGTTCCCACACCTCCACACAAATAACATCTCTCCTCCTGCAACAACCCCCACAATCTCAAGTTTACTGGTGACGGAAGCACATCATACGTTGCCCGCAACAGGAAATTCAACAATATTGGCTCCATCCTCCAAATCTCTTGCCACTTCAATATCCTCATCCGCAAACCTCCCCACTTAGTCCAAGCACCTTTCTGTGCCTGATCAACTGCTTTCACATATCTCTCCTCCTCTTCCTTTCTTCTCACCTCCCTCTCAACCATCTTCTGCCTCTCTTTCACACATCTTGGTGGAGGAATTCAAACAGTGTGTCCACGCGGACATTAAAGTACATCTGGATGAAAAGAAAGTACCAGAGTTGTATGAGGCAGCAACCGTGGCAGATGACTCTGCCTTGACACACAGGATGGGGTTCCACAAACCTAACCTCCCGCCTAGAGTTAGCCAGGGGAGTTATGGTAAATCAGGTGTGGAGAACAAATATTCATGGAGGCAGCCTAGAGGTGACTATGAGGTCATATCTGATACCGCGACTTTTAGGGATCAGAAGACTACAGTTCCAAGACAGACTTATCTTCCGGGGTGCCCGAGGCAGACCACGAGTTTTTCCTCCGGGCCTACTTGTGCTTTTTGCAAGAAACCTGGGCATTTGATGTCCCAATGTTATGCCCTGAAAAGGAAAAATCAGGAGCGGAGTCAGACTAGTACAACTCCGAATGCATTGGCAAATGCGAGAAATCGTCCTTGGAGGACAGTGCCTTGTGAAGGTTCCCATGCCAAAGTTACGGCATCACAGAACGACCTTGTTCAAGAGGGTTACAAACCTTTTATTTCAGAGGGGGTTGTGTCACTGGATGGAGACTTAACGAACCAGAGACCTGTTAGGGTATTGAGGGACACAGGAGCACATCAATCTTTGATGCTTGAGGGCATTTTGCCATTGTCAGAGAAGACGGCAACTGGTGTTAGTGTTCTTTTACAGGGGGTTGGTGGCTATGTTAAAGCTCCACTTCATGTCATCCATTTGAAGTCTGATTTGGTGTCAGGACCGATCACCTTAGGTTTACAAGCCACTCTTCCTGTGGAGGGAATCTCTTTTATTATCGGGAATGATTTGGCCGGTGGTCGAGTTGCTGGTAATCCAATGTTGGTTGAAAAGCCCAGTATGGAAAATAACACCGCACAGTTAGAGCAGGAGATTCCGGGTAACTTTCCATCCTGTGCAGTGACTCGTGCTATGAGTACGAAGCGCTCTGAAGAGAAGGAGAAGGGAAGGCGATGTGGATTTGGGTTCCTTAGAGGTATTGGAGGAAAATTCTGAAAGAGGTAATAGGAAAGGGAGTGACATCAAGGAACTTAAGAAAAAGGTGGCATCTGGAACCAAAGAGGAAATGGAGTGTCCGTCGGAGACATCTGGGAACGAGGTTGAGCAAACGGTGCTGGTCCGAAAGAGACTTGTTGAAGAACAACACGGAGATTCGGAGATCCGGAGTTTAATTGGTAAAGCCGTTACAGAGGAAGAGGCTATGAAGATACCTGTTGGTTACTTCATGAAAGGGGAAATACTCATGAGAAAATGGAGACCACCAGAGGTGCCAGCAAACGATGAGTGGAAAGTTCATTTCCAAATTGTGGTGCCACCGCCGTACCGGAAGGGGATATTGAGTTTGGCACATGAGACACCTTTGGCCGGGCACCTTGGAGTGAACAAGACCTGTGACAGAATATTGGTACATTCTTTCTGGCCAGGATTGCGACGTGATGTGGCGGAGTTCTGCAAGTCTTGCCATTCTTGCCAGCTGGTGGGAAAACCTAATCAGAAAGTCTCATCCGCACCTTTAAAACCAATTCCAGCTTTTGAAGAGCCATTCAGCCGCGTCATTATTGACTGTGTCGGCCCTTTACCTAAAACTAAGGCTGGACATCAGTATTTGTTGACCATCATGTGCGCTTCCACAAGGTTCCCACAGGCAGTGCCTCTTAGAAAAATTACTGCAGCAGTTATTGCGAAGGCCTTGATTAAATTTTTCACTTTGGTTGGCCTACCTAAGGTCATCCAGTCTGATCAGGGTTCCAATTTCATGTCGACGCTTTTTCAGCAAGTGGTACACCTGTTGGGAGTGGAGCAAGTAAGATCAAGTACTTACCATCCCGAGAGCCAAGGGGTCTTGGAAAGGTTTCACCAGACATTGAAGAATATGATCAGAATGTATTGTTTTGAATGTGACAAGGATGGGGATGAAGGAATACCCTTATTGTTGTTTGCTATGAGGGAATCTGTTCAGGAGTCATTGGGGTTCAGTCCTTTTGAACTTGTGTTTGGACACGCAGTGCGAGGACCGTTGAAATTGGTGAAAGAACAGTGGCTACAGGAGGAGTCGCAGTCAACAGTGGTAGAGTATGTGTCAACGGTTAGACACAGATTGGCAAAGGTTTGTGAAGTTGCGAGAAGTAACTTGAAAGTGACACAGGATAAAATGAAAGTGAGACATGACAAGAAATCTCAGGTAAGAAATTTCAGTCCTGAGGACCGAGTGTTAGTGTTGCTTCCTGTTCCAGGTCAGCCACTACAGGCTAGATATTTTGGTCCCTATGCAATCGAAAGGAGGGTTAATGAAACAGATTATGTGGTGACAACTCCCGACCGACGGAAAAAACGGCAGCTGTGTCATGTCAACCGACTGAAGAAATATCATGACAGGAAGCCTGTGGAAGAAATGGTTCCTGTCTCACCTGTCGTGCCTGTAGTCGGGGTGCAAGAGAATCCAGAGGTTGACGCCGGTGTGAAGTTTGATAACATTGATGACCAGGCTTGTCCCAGATTGACGAACACAGAAGTGTTGAGTCATTTCGATGAGAAATTAGGTCATTTGACAAGGGAACAACAAGGACAACTATCCAGCCTAATTTTTGAATTTGCACATTTGTTCACAGATGTACCTGGTCGTACTGACCTGGTATATCATGATATTGAGGTGGGGGAAGCCACTCCTGTGAAACAACACCCCTATCGGATGAACCCTGTGAAGATGGAGTATCTTCAGAAGGAGGTTCAGTATATGTTGGAGAATGACATCATCTAACCAAGCAGCAGTGAATGGAGCTCACCATGTGTGTTGGTTCCAAAACCCGATGGCAGTTTTCGCTGTTGTACGGATTTAAATCGGGTTAATGCAGTGACCAAGACCGACTCATATCCCATCCCGAGGATTGATGACTGTATTGATAGAATAAAAATTAAAAAACCACCTTTTAGAGGCCATTTTTCCCCGCAAGCGGGGGTTGGCCTTTTTCGGGAACTGTGGTTGTTGTTGTTTTTCGGTCCCCTTTTTGAAGCAATGTTTTATGGCCGGATGCCCTTCCTGACGCCAACCCTTTTTGCTGCCTTTAACGACAAGCAGGGAATTACCAGTGAACTGGTACTCAATTTGCCGACCTCGGAAGGATGACAGGCTGAGTCAACCAACCCCCCTGGCGTTAATTCAGTGATTGACCGGGATTCGAACCCGGGATTCGAACCCAGGATCCTAGGATCCTAAGCCGGCACCCTAGCCGCTAGCCCAACACCAGGGACTCATATTGATAGAATAGGCCCAGCTAAATTTGTAACTAAGTTTGACTTGCTGAAAGGGTATTGGCAGATTCCTCTTACTGATAGAGCCAAGGAAATCTCGGCTTTAGTCACACCAAATGGGTTGTATCAGTACAAGGTTCTTCCCTTTGGATTGAAAAACGGGCGTGCTACATTTCAATGGCTGATTAATAAGCTTATTGCAGACCTTGAGGGGGTGGAGGCTTATCTGGATGATGTCATCATCCACACTATGACCATGGAAGATCATATTTAACAAATTTAGGCATTTTTCAAGAAACTGACTGAGGCAGGGTTGACCATCAACTTATCTAAGAGTGAGTTTGTAAAGGCAGAGGTGGTGTTCCGAGGCCATGTCGTAGGTCAGGGTCAGGTGCAACCGGTGACAGCCAAGATAGAAGCCATTGATCGCTTCCAAGTTCCAAAAGGGAAGAAGGAGCGTATGAGATTCTTGGGTATGGCTGGTTGGTACCGGCGGTTCTGCAGGAATTTTTCTGATGTGGTAGCCCCTTTAACGAATTTGCTGAGGAAAGAGGCCAAGTTTGTTTGGGATGACAAATGTCAGGCTTCCTTTGCCCACGTCAAAGCAATATTAATGAGCTCTCCTGTCCTAGCAGCCCCGGATTTTCAAGCACCTTTCAAGTTGGCCATTGATGCAAGTGATGTGGGGGCTGGGGCAGTTCTATTACAGGAAGATGAGGATGGAGTGGATCACCCGGTGTGCTACTACTCCAGAAAGTTTAACAAACATCAGGCAAATTATGCCACTGTGGAAAAAGAGACCCTTGCTCTCCTGCTAGCGCTTCAGCATTATGATGTGTATCTGGGAACTACTACCTTTCCTATAAAAGTCTTCACTGATAACAACCCCTTAACCTTCATTCAAAAAATGAAAAACAAAAATCAGAGGTTGATGAGATGGAGTTTGGCTTTGCAGGAGTTCAACTTGGAAATTGAGCATGTAAAGGGCAGGGACAATGTCGTTGCTGATGCTTTGTCCAGAGTGAACTAACTTTGGAAATTTCTGTAGGTTGTTTGGAAGTTTTGTTGCTTTCTTTTAGGGAATATTAATTATTGTTGCTCACGTGAATTGATAATTTGGGTGTGAGTTTTACTTTTGTTTGCTAAAAGAGTTTTTGCCTGCAAAGAAAGTTTTCACGATGTTCAAACTTTCTTTCTTGAGGGGGGGAAGTGTTATGGATTCGTCACTTGCGTTGTTGTGGTTTTCATCCACTGTAAACATGTTTGATTCCATGTACTATTATTGTTGTCGTTTAAGGGAAATAGAGATTGCTATTTTCAAAAGGTAAAAAAGTTAATGTTTTAAATGAAACCGGAACCGGGCGACGATGAAGAGGAAGAAGAGCAAGAGGAGGAAGAGAAGGCAGAGCGAGTGAGTCGGAGAAGAAGCCGAGCTGCTTCGAGGTCTGGAGCGAACGATTGGCGAACAAGAGTCACGAGTGAACTTTGGGTTTCCCAGGAAAGGGATTCCTGCGACAGAGTTGTTATCGCTGTGACAGATCAACCTGCGTGTCAGGTTTTGTGGTTGATTCCGAGGAGAATCATCGTAGTGCCATTACGCCTCGAGAACGGGCCGTCGGCCATTTTGCCTCGCGCGCTTTGCACATCGCTCAAGGTTTTTCACTTCGCTTCAACCATTCTCACCGCATCCAGACATTAATTTGGTGTGGGTGTGTAACGTGGCTTTTGAGTGGGAAATCTGCGGTTCGCCGATTGAGAGCCATCAAACGTCCATACCTGAAGGTGTGATTTCCCCGTCGCTTCTCGAGGACACCTTCGCCCATCTTTGGCAGTGTAACTGTCAACCCAACGGGATTCTGGTCTCGATACGACATCGTACGGACGATCACTGGAGTGGATCGACTTTGGCTTGAAGCCGGGATCAACTTTGGCTTGAAGCCGGGAAAGAGACATTGGGGATGTTATTTTCGCTCACTTGGAGCACAGTGAGTTATATATTACGAAACTGATGGTACCATCATAGGAATGATATATATTGATTGTACTTTTGATTAATATTGTTACTGTACCGTTATTCTTGTGTGACCTTAATACAATACTTGTTTGTTGGTAACAATTGGTGTGGTTTCACCATTGATCTTTGACATACAGAGTAACACATCTTTCTGCCGTGACTCCTCTCGGGGCTCGGAGGTACACCGTGACCGGGGTTTGGGGAGGAGCACGTAATACTTGATCGACTTTTTTTTTTTTTTTTTTATGATTGCCATCATAATGGAATGACGTTAAGTCATATCCTCCTCTTAACTTATCCAGAGCGTGTGCATGACGTAAAGAAGTGCGGAATATTAAACGTACAGGAGTTGACATGCGACTTAACTTCACAATCATGCTAAAATTAGTGACTCATCAAATTATCTTGAGATATACTTCATGGTGAAGAAACTAATCAAAATAAGGTAAGTGAAGTCCAGTATTTACTGTATGTTATGCCTTTGCATAACACAATTTGACATAATTTTGTTCCACTTTTTTGTCTCACATTTTACAGGAAAGCCAGCCTACCTACATGATATCGCCAACCCTGACTGGGCACCTACACAGAAGATGGGCTACACCAGCTGTCACTCCTCTTCAGTGTCAGCGCTTCACCGATATGAGCGATCACAGCAGCGTAACAGGAAGGCAGACAACATGGCTACTGCAGCAATACTGCTAGAACTACACAATGCAAATCCTGAGCAGTGCCACATTCATGAGCAGATTCCACCTGTTGGAGAGACTGAAACCCAAACGGAACTGTCTTTCAGAGACATTCGTGCACTGGAAAAAAAACATGGAGGAACTACAGAAGGATAATATTGCCCTCAGAACTCAAGTGTGTGACCTGGAAGAAAATATAAGGGCAACAGGTCTGCAGGAAGAACACTTTCAGAACAACGATGCAAAACTCCGAAAAATCCTGTTTCACGAAACTTCCACCGCGTTCTTGATGTAATGTTTGTAAAGACTCAGTCGCTGATACACTGGCTCAGTCGTGACGCTCTACGTCTCAGTATGCCGTCATCGTTGAGGAAATTTTTCAGGAAATGTGCAGTTATTATTGACTGCACTAAAGTGTTTATAGAGCAGCCGTCCGATTTACTGGCAAGGGCACAAGTGTGGAGCAACTACAAGCACCATTCAACTGTAAAGTTTCTAATTGGTATAACACCACAGGGCTCAATATGCTTCCTGAGCAAGTGTTGGGGAGGAAGGGCAACAGACACTGAGATAACGGAAAACAGTGACCTCATGAATAAACTGATGCCAGGGGATCTTGTGCTTGCCGATCGTGGTTTTTTTGTTGATGAATACTGTGGAATGGCGATGGCCGAGGTGAAGGTGCCCCCATTCACCAAGGGAAAGAACAAACTTGAAAAAGTAGACGTTGACTGGAGCAGAGAACTTTCTTGTGTTTGGATCTATGTTGAACGGGTAATTGGAATGGTGAAACAAAAACATACTGTACTCCAAAATCGCATTCCCATCACACTGATAAATGATGGGACATCGCCAGAAGCAACTGTGGACAAAATCGTACAGGTTGGGAGTGCTCTCGTAAATCTTTGTCCAGGAGTAGTTCCTATGGACTGATTATCATGGAAGTGTTATTTTATGGATCAACAGTATTGCCTTATTAGTGATACGCATTGTTAAATACGCACATGAAACAAAACAAAATGACAAGTAATATAAAGTTGCAGCAGTTTTATTGTCACAGTTGTGTCAGCTTCAAAACATATGTACACATATCATGTGCAGCTTCATTTATTGTTCACAGAAAATATGTAGTGTATAAATTTCTACAGAAACATTTCAAACATTACTATATCCATTGCTACTTCACCAAAAAATAATTTTTATGATTCATTCACCATGTGGAATTAGTTGACGCAGTTAGTTGACGCAATTAGTTGCGATCGCAGTTGACTCACACATGAACGCGTCGTCAGGGCCTTTGTTTGCCCTCTAAGATGGCGTCGCGATTGGTTGTTAGGTGCTTCGTGACGTCAATGCATAAGGTCAATTAACACATGATGAGGAAAGCATGAGCTGTATTATTTTGTGAATATTTGCTAAAATGGTCCCACATTACCTGATATAGTTGATACTACATCCAAAAATTGTCTTCACCAGAGAGCTGCCATTTTCTGTGAACCATTTTTAATGTCCAGAATCAGGGGCGGACTGGGTATATAAACCGGCCCTGGTCGGCGCCCAGGACCGGCCCACTCATGGGCCACGGAGACATGGCAGGCCTGGCTGCCGAAGGCATGGAGCTACTGGCGTGGGATGTTGGGGACAGAGATTTTGAGGGCAAAATGAGTGATTCTTAATTTCCGACCCATAACTTCTACTTTGGACATTCATTCTGGTTTATATGAAGCACTATAATGACACTTCAGTGGAGTGCGGAAGTAGGAACATGAACAAGAATAGACCAAATAAACACTGAAGAAATAGCATTACGATTCATGATGATGGATTCTATACATCGCTTGATTACAAGATTTAGTATCAGCACGAAAACGAATCATAAGAGAACACACAATGGACACATTGCATGCTGAATTAATAGGAATAAAAATACTGGTATTGTCAGAAGAGATTGTTTGATTCTTCAGTACAAAGTGAAATGATTCATGAAAAGCTGAACCAATTACCCACGAACCAACAAAGGACAAATGGAAAAGGACAGACTCACTGTGATCAAGCTATTTTCTGGCAGCAAAGAGGAAATGACTGAACTATGAACGAGATTTCATGGACAAAGATCACTTCTTTTCTATGGATGCTGACCTAGCAAAATGGAAACTGATAAAATATATAAAGCCTGATTTTAAAGAACAATCACAGTGTTTTAAATGCTTCAGATGATCACTTAGAAATAACTTTCACCTGTCCACTCAGATAACTAACAGATAATGTCAAAGTTATTATATGGCATTCCATCATCGATACAACTTTACGTTTATATGTTAAAGGTTGAAAATGCATTTGTTAAGAATTAATTCAATCATAGAAATCAGACAAGTCATTTATAGGACCATAAATTTGATTTGACTTGATAATTTACACATGCTTTAGAAGTCGAGGTATATGCCTAGCATACTTGTCAGTCATCTGAGAAAAACTTCAACCAAAAATTTGAATATGCTGATAATCCCCATTCCCCCACCCCTACAGATCTGCAATTTTTTGTGGGGTGGTGTGACGTACCCAAACCACACCCCTTCTAGGTAGGAGAGGCTCACGGTTGGGTTATGAAAAGCCGTTCAGTTACATAGTTGAAATGGAAAGCATTTGTTTGGGGGAAGAGGGTGCGACAACCCACCATTTCCTGGGTAGCTGAAGGTTTGATTATGACAAAGTATTCAGTTGCACATTTGAAAAGGAAATATGATAACAAACTAGTGAGAAAACGTTTACCTAAAAATCTTAACCTTTTACAACACGCCCCAAATTCCCTGCACCCCCAGACACTCAACTCCAACTTCCTATCCACAACTCCATCCAAGCCCCTTGCACAATATTCCAAAGCCAAATTCCATGCCTAGTTATGGTGTATCAGCAAACTTCAACAAAACCTTAAACCAAACATCTGGAACAGCAAGAACATTGTTTGCAGACGAAAAATGCCAAAAAAATTCAGCAGAACCCCGCTCAGCTGCCGGACAATGGATTAACTTCAAGATGGGAGGAAGTATGGAACTAGGTTCATTAATAGGCATGGCTTTCAATCCTTATTATAATTTACGGACCATGTGTGTTTGTTGGCCTCCTACAGTTAGTTCTGGGCCGACTTCATTCAGACTTGCTACATAGGGATCAGCATGATCACAATTAGTGTATAGTGGTGTTTTATCTTTACCTGTGGATCTGTGGGAGGGCGGGTAGAGGGGAGATACAAATTCTCTATGTAAATGTATATCGTGTAAGTAGGTGATAAATGTTGCTTCTGGGACACCTCCGTTTAACATGGGAAATCCCTATCTAATGTCATTTACCCCTTGTCTTTTTCAAAAATCATAAACACCTCTATTTCTCCCTCTATGAACCTATAATCCTTCTCACCTTATGAACCTATGATCCTTCTCGCCTTATGAACCTATGATTTTCTTCCTTTATGAACCTATAATCCTTCTAGCCTTATGAACCTATGATCATTCTCACTTCCATGTAAATTTCCCTCTCACCATCACTTTTCTTCATTTCCCCTTAACACCTCTATTCCTGACCCCCTTGGTCTTATGGGCCTTTTTCTCTTACTATCAATGATCATTGTTGTTCATTGATCATTGATTATGTTCGGGTCCTGTGCCACACACTTTTTGTTAAGCTCCGCGCCACTTTTTGTTAAGCTCCGCGCCACTTTTTGCTAAGCTCCGCGCCACTTTTTGTTAAGCTCCGCCCACTTTTTTGTTAAGCTCCGCCCACTTTTTGTTAATCCCCGCCCGTTTTGGTAGGCCCCGCCCACGTTTTACTAAAGCCCACCCACTTTATAAACTCTCCAGCATTACATTATTTTTAGTTAAGACATTACATCATTTTCTGTTGAAACATTACATCATTTTCTGTTGAGACATTACATCATTTCCAGTTAAGACATGCCCAGACTTGCCCAGACTTGCCCACACTTGCCCAAGGGAATTTCCACAGGAAATGACACACCCAGTCTTTCTTATAAAAGGCACTAACCACACAGGCCTTTTCAAACACACTTTCTGCTTCACTTGAGAATGGACTACTATGCTGAAAAGGAGTTGGATAACTTTGACATTCCTTGGAGTCCTACTACCTGTGTGGAGCTCAACCTTCAGATTGATGAACTGGACTCGAACCTCTTATCAATGGAGGTAAGTTTATTTATTTATTTATTTATTTATTTATTTTTTTTGTATTTTTTTTTTTGTATTTTTTTTTTTTTTTGTATTTTTTTTTTTTTTTTTTTGTATATTTTATTTTTGATTTTTTTTTTTTTTTTTTTGTATTTTTTTTTTTGTATTTTTTTTTTTTTTGTATATATATATATATATTTTTTTTTTGGATTTTTTTTTTTTGTATTTTTTTTTTTGTATTTTTTTTTTTTTTTTTTTTATTTTTTTTATTTTTTTTAGATAAGACTCGTGCAAGAGTCAGCAAAGTTTCTTTTAATATTCATAGAGCTTGATTTATATAAATAATAATATTGTATTAAATTAATACGTTGTTATTTTCTCTCACAGGAAATTGTATCTGAGATACAAAATGAAAATACCACTTTTGCCACAACCTGGGGTGAAATGATGATTGATTTGTTTGAAGACCTTTTGAACAACCAAGACCCACAGAACGAGTTCTACCTTGATGACCCAGCCAAAGAGTTATACCGTGGAGACTCACTAAATTTTGGAAAAACAAATTATGAGGTCTGCCTAGATGGTTCTAACTGTGGAGCCTACCTTGGAGACTCACTAAATTTGGGAAAAACAAATTATGAGGTCTGCCTAGATGGTTCTAACTGTGGAGCCTACCTTGGAGACTCACTAAATTTCATAAAATTAGGAAAAGAGTTTTACCTTGGAGACTTTGAAAACTGGTTTCGTTTTGGAGACTCTAGCTGTGTGGAGCTAAACCTTCACCTTGATAAACTCGATTCAAATTTCTCATCAATGAAGGTAATATTTTATTTTAATATACATATAATAATTGTGTATTAAATGTAAAAAATAATTAATTAATACGTTGTTATTTTCTCTCACAGGAAATTGTATCTGAGATTCAAAATGAAAATACCACTTTTGCCACAACCTGGGGTGAAATGATCGATTTGTTTAAAGACCATGACCAAGAGAACGAGTTTTACCTTGATAATCCAACGAAAGAGTTTTACCTTGGAGGCTCTTTGGATTCTAAAGCAATGAACAATGTTCTTTCTTTAATGACGTTTGATTTAAGGTAAGTTCAGTTGATTAATAATCAATTAAAGTATATGTTATTTCATTCAATATTAGATAAGTAATATATTTCTTTTTTACATGTATTTCAGCAATATCAAGAAAGTTCGGGGAAGAAGATGCTGGAAAATACTTTCTTCCCATTTCTACTTTTTCCAACTTGAAAGCCTTGAAAGACAGAATTGGAGGAAGAGGAAAAATATATATATTGAAATACGTATTAAAAAACATTTTAAAAAAATATTGAAATACGTATTAAAAAAAGAAAAGGAAAAAAAGATTATGCTAGGGTTAGGGTTGGGATTTTGAATGTGAGGGTTAGGGATGGGGTTGGGTTAATGGGTTAGGGATGGGTTGGGTTAGGGTTGGGATTTTGAATGTGAGGGTTAGGGATGGGTTGGGTAAGGGATGGGGATGGGTTAGGGATTGGGTTGGGTTAGCGTTCTGGATGTGAGGTGAATTTTTGAATGAATGTCAAACCTCACAGACTCATTTATCTTATATTATCATTGAATTGTTTTAAAAAAGTTGGGAAAAGATAAATAGAATTGGAAGGTCATACAAAGAGATGGAGTTAAGAACTTTTTTTAATGGTTGATGTAATGGATTCAGTTGTTTTGACTAACAAATATGGTGTTTTAATGTGGGGGTTGGGTTAGGGTTTGTACATTATTATGACCCACTCACACACACACAAAAGTTAAGCCCCAACTAAAAAGTTGTGGGATTCTGTGTTTGGGGTTCACAGATTTAAAAACGTATCCCCATGATACACACAAAAGTTAAGCCCCAACTAAAAAGTTGTGGGATTCTGTGTTTGGGGTTCACAGATTTAAAAACGTATCCCCGTTATACACACAAAAGTTAAGCCCCAACTAAAAAGTTGTGGGATTCTGTGTTTGGGGTTCACAGATTTAAAAACGTATCCCCATTACATTTTTTTATTTATTTATTATTTTCAAGGGTTATCAGCTTTGTTTTTTGTAATTCCTGTGAATAAAATGACCCTAAGATTTCTTCTCCATTTAAATCATATAATTTGTAGGTCCAAGGGACTGTATCCATTACATCAACGATTTTAAATAATTCATTAGTCCATTTTTTTGTATAACCTTTCTCAAAATGGCTTTTCCATCTGTATATTCTTACAATATCACCAACTTTGAACTTCGGTTTTCTCAAATTAATCTCCTTTTCATATTCTAATTTTGTAAATGATTCTGATGGTTTTGATTTTGTTGATGAATGAACGGTATTATTGTAATTATCTACAATACCCTGAATTAAATACACCCATTTTTGAGAACCGAGTTGTGTGAATTTTTTATATAGCCTCTCTTTCAAAGTACGATTAAAACGCTCAATAACAACTGCTTTTCCTTCATTAAAGGTGCTGTATAATTTAATACCCTCCCCCTTAAGAAATTTCATAAATATTTTGTTATAGAACTCTGTTCCCTCATCGGTCCACAGTTTCTTTGGTTTTCTTTTACTTTTATTAAATATCTGTTGGAAGGCTAACATCAGAGTATAACCTCTCTTGTTTTTCAAAGGAACAACCCAAGCAAATCTACTCCTCAAATCAATAACGGTTAAAGCATACTTGTATCCCTTATCATTTTTTAGTTCAATTAAATCAGCGGACCATATGTGGTCGGTGTATTTAGAATAAACTTTCCTTCTTTTAAACTTTGTGATTATAGGTTTATGTAATTCATCAGCCAAAAGCTCCTCAGTCTTGATGACATCATGAGAGCCTAATAGTTTTTTGAGGGTGAATAACCAAGGCCAAGTTTCAATTTAGCATTTATCAAATTTCTCACAATAAACCTATCAACTTTCTCTCTCAACGTTGGATTTTGTATCAAAGACAAATTATACAACATTTCTCTGTCGGCTTTATGTTTTTCAGTCAACGTAGTGGTTTTCCCATAAGCAATATCATGCTTCATACACACTTCATCAACCCTATTTGTAGGTTTAGACCAAGGTTTAGGATTGTCAGCCTCATCTAATCTTTTATCCAAGTTTGTTCCTGGGCCACAGAAAGAATACCCTGGAAGGTGTAATTCCCCTGGAATTCCAGTTGTTGTAAATTTGCTACCTGACAAAAACTTTTGTATGTCTCCTCCACTTTTAGGAGAGATGAATTGACACTTTTTAGAGCCACACACTTGACATATTCCTTTTTGATAAACTCTATTATTTTTAGCTTTAACATAAGAGATATTTTTAGATTTAGTTTTCTTTTTACATTTGAGACAATAACTCATATTTATTTATGAGAAAAAGTCCTACATAGTGCCAAAACCTTTTTGATTTTCAACATATACATTTCTATCTTGATTTTTAAAACATAAAGAATCCTTAGAAATGGCTTCACTCTCTCCTCCATTTATTTACAAATAAAACTAACTAAAGTCAATAACACCAACATCATCAACTATATGTTGTATATCTGCGCTCTGAATTCATTATAGCAAATTTAAAAACCAATATGTTCGTAAGAGTCATTAATTCTTTATTTTCCTCTTCAGTGCGTTGAGATTTATTTATTTGCCGTAATACCTTCAATCTTTCATTAATCTCAGGAATGGTCATATTTTTATATTTTTCCACCCTCTCTCTTTCCTCCCTCTCCTCCTTCTCCTTCTCCTCCTTCTCCTTTTTCTCCCTTTCATCCTTCTCCTTTTTCTCCCTCTCCTCCTTCTCCTTTTTCTCCCTTTCCTCCGTCTCCTTTTTCTCCCTTTCCTCCGTCTCCTTTTTCTCCCTTTCCTCCTTCTCCTTTTTCTCTCTTTCCTTCTCCTTTTTCTCTCTTTCCTCCTTCTCTTCTTCAACTCCTTCCTCATCCCTTGCTACCCTTGAGTTTGAACCCCAAAGAATATTATACATATACTCATCTGGATTTTGAGATATTCTTGTATCTATAATTATTTTTCTCATAATAGGATACCAATAAGATTTGTTGACGATTTCTAAAAGAGTTTTATATTTCATAACTTTGAGAAGTTCATTTTTATTTAATATTTTAAACAAGTCTCTATTTGTGGGTTTAACAATATCAGTATAAGGCCAGTTTTTAATGACAAAATTCCCATGTATATGCTCCAAATCATAAGGTATGTAATACCGAGCACCCTTTTCTTGTAGGTATCCTTGAATACAAAAATTATAATTCTCTTGTAGTCTTCTTCCTGCCATTTATGTATCAGAAATATATGTGAGATTAATATTATGACAGGTAATACCACCCCATCTTCCCACTACCAAATCGGTTTGTATTCCTCGGCTTTCTATCCTTATCTCATTACCTTCCTTCTTTGTCATGCGAACCATCGCTATACTATCATATATTTTTCTTTTCTTAAAATCACGTATTTGTTGTTTACTAATTGTACTTCCACATAAATCCTTATCTTCACCAAGTGGATAATATTCTTCTTTACGAGACTGATTTAAATCATGTAGGTCTTCTATGTTTATTGAAAAAGACCAATTATACCCTAAATCAGGCATATCATACCCCCATTTATTAATTCGCATATTAACTAAATGTCCTTCTTTATAAAATTCAATTGTAAGCAGGTAGTTAAATTCAATGAGGAAAGGTGTATGGTCAGTATAACCAGGTGTTGTGGTTGTAAATTTTACTTGTTTAACAAAACGTGCTGTTTTCTTTAAAAATATATATTGTGATAAATCACTTAATCTAATTAAGTCATTCGCATCTGTAGGGTTTGGATAATTGATTAATTTATAAGTATTCTTCATATTAATATTTTTACTTACACTATATTTTTGTCGTTCAGCCTGTGCCTTTGTATAATAATTTGATAAATCAATATCCTGAGAGGATTTTCCAAAGATAGAACCATCTTTTCCAACATAAGTCATTTATATTAGATTAAAAATGATATCATAAAAATTTTCATTATTGTTGAGTTGAAATAATACATATAAACATAATTGACCACAACATTTAGAATTAATTTCTTGAACTTGAAATGTTTGATAAACACCATTCTGTAAGAATTGTATTACTTCAACAGGTGGTGGCATACCATAACTATCAAAATAATATTTATCCTGACTATTATGAATACAAACCCAATGAGAACCATTCTGTGTGTCTAAATTCATAATAATATTCTTTGTATTCTTATTTATATGTATTAATTCATCTCTCATACAAATAACCACATTATCAATTTTTAGTGTTTTACAATACTTAGCTAGTTCTATATTTGACGTTGTATTCTTTCCAAATTGTTTAAACCATTTATCCATTTATTTATGAGAAAGATACAATCCATTACCCCGTTTAGTTAGTTTAACACCCGCTTGAGCGATAGAGGAAAGCATATCTCCAACTAACAATCTAGCTTTATCAGGTAGACTTTCAAGTTTTTGAGCAAAATCTACAATTACACCACTTCCACTAATTTGTTTCTCCAACTCCTTGTTATGTCTTTCCAATTCTTTTTGAGCTTTTAGTTGTGCCTTCCTTTCGTTAGCAGTTTTTATCGCTGCTGAAATACCACCAGTCAATGCTCCCGCCGCACTTAAACCAGCAAATAAAGGAATTAGAAATGGGAGAAATCCTCCTCTTGACTCGTCTATTGAATATTTCTTTAACATAGGTTTTGTCATTTTAATTTTAAGTGATCCAGCATCATTTAGTGTTTTCACCTGCTCTCTTGTGAGTAAAACATCAATTCTTACTGCTCCTTTTCTTTGAAATGTATTAACATTAATAATACAAGGCTTTTGATTTTGAATACAAGATGTTAATTTATCAAGATTGATTTGATTAACATATACCCCTACCATTTATTTATGAGAAAAAACCTATGTGATATTAATCATAACACCATTATCTGTATTAATCTGTAATTCTGTTTCCTCCAAAAGCAAACAATAAGCATCAACTTCTTCATTCTCTCCTCTTTCAATGTATAGAGAAGTATCCACTCTATTAGACTTTATAGTTTCCTTTTGAGAACTCAGGTCAATTGCGTAGATTGTATAAAGTTTTTGAAACGCAACCATATCCAAAATAGGTTCATTATTACCATTACTTTCACACACCTTTTGGTAGGACTTGTAGGCTTCCGCATAATCATTTTTTTCCCAATCAATTTCCAATCTATCTCGCGGATAAAATGTTCCATCAAGAGAAACCCGAAGTTGTTTCACCTTAGCATTATCACTCAGCGCATTATTCTTATTAGTACCCTCCTCTCCATCTGGTTTTTTAAAAATGAGCCAGAGGTATCGTGGCTTTCCTTCAAGAACACCCAAATTCCAAGTGTAGGTAGTGTGTTCCAGTTTAACGTGTTGACATCTTCTTTTAAGGTATGATACATTTAGCGGTTTCTTTGAGTTAAGTCTTCTATTTAACATCTCTTCCGTTTTAAGATTAGGAGTATATTCACTGATATACCAACACAAATCATTAATAACAAATTTATTATTTTCTCCAAAAGCATTTTCATCCCCAAAAAGCAACCTATTTACATTATCATTCCTTTGTAGTTGAAATCTAATTTTAAGCCCATACAAAACTTTATCATAATCACAAAATCCAAATATACCTTTCAGAGGTACTGCTACCGTAAAACTATTCTCTGCTTTTGTATCATCATTATACATTGACTTCCTTTGACTATAACCAGGGTCAGCATTTGTTCCCGTTGACATATCAGGAATAAAACCTTCAACAGCTCCCTTACCCATTCTATCACTAAACGAATATAGTGTAAATTTCATCATTTCAGATATAGCAGAGACATAATCAACCGCTTCAACCTCTTGTGTTCCAATATACAGGCGGACACTATCAAACATTTTCCAGAAGAAATCATTTACGAGTGTAGCATTAGTATTATTCGCAGCCTTAGTGAATTTAAATTTACACAGCAAGAAACTATCAGCTATATTCAAGTAAGTTTGTTGATTATTTATTTCAAAACTTTTTGTTCCGTTTGAATTCCAGTCTGTTCCTGTTATAGCATTTACCTTAAAATAGTCTTCCTTTTTAGTAGAGTTTGAAATGATAATCGTATCATCCAAATCATAGATACTATCAATCGCTTCCATACTTGTATTTATATAGCATTAAAATCGTTGAAACCCTGACCCAAGTATTTTAATGATTTTTTGTCGTTCTTGTGAAGATAGTTGAGTTTTACCTTTTTTAATTTCTTTGATTGCTTGTAATTTATGAGACTCCTTTTGAGCATCTTTTATACTCTTTATAGCACCCGCAACTGAGCCCACGGCTGAAGCAGTTGAACCAATTAGGTCTTTATGTTTAAGGATGGTTGAACCAATACCCATTAGAGTATCAATTATCCCATCTCCTTTATTTCTAAATTGATGTCCCACACCCCGTTGTCTCTTTGGTTTATAGTATCCTCTCCCAAGAAACATACCTTCACCCTTATAGTATGGTGAAAGGAACATCCCATCCCCTGTAATTATTTTATATTTTCCCAACTCGTGTTTTCTCACAATAACCATTATTTATTTATTGAAAAACTTCACGTAGGTGAATTCTGGTGGATATAATTTCATCATTAAAGGATATCATACGATTATCTTGGTCGGTTATCCTAAAATTTACTCTGTATATGGTTTTTCCTGACACAGGTAAATAGACAAGATTTTTTGGTTCCATATTAAATTTATAACCAATCGGGGTTGAGTATGCGCTGAATGAAAATATTGTATTTGTTCTTATTCCATCGTTATAAGCACCATCAATCAAATCACAATGAATTAATACTGAATTTATACCGGAGGATATTTGAATGACATTATCACTGTAAGACGTCCCGTTAGTTTCAATCTTTTTAGAAGAGAACCCCAATAGCTCTCTGAACGAATTTTCAATCGTGAAATCAACTTTATAATTATTTTTAAGTTTAATAGTTGATTTTGAAGTGTGTTTTTGAATATCTATTACAATATTTTTTGGTTCATCACCTTTTTCTTTCATAAGGCGAGAGACTTCTGAAGATATTTGAGAAATCTCGTAAGCACCGGGTGAAACAGTTATAGTTTTATATCCACTTCCTGGATTATAACTAAACTTGTTGTTTTTCTCTGTGATATTAAAAAGGGTATTGTAAGTCTCCATTGACAACAAAGAAGCCTCATATTCTTTTTTGGGGTCAAGTTGTAGTGGGTAAGGGAATGAAGCTGTGTAATCACTCGTTGTGAAATTAAAACTAAGAATTGTGCTTCTCATCTTATTTAATATCTAATAAAATATCTTTGTATTGACATTTATTAATTATTTTCATATTCATCAACTGATCTAAAATGGCGGATGCTTCATTAAAACAATTGTTGTTTCCAGCCTTCTTACTACCTAACAACAATAATAACCTATTAACTAATTGTGATGGGTCATTTGGAAGAAAACTAACACCCGAACCAAGCTTACTTAAAGCATCAATAATATGTTTCTCCTTCTCATTCTTCTTACTTTTACCAGCAACAGAAACTCCATAATCAAGTGCGTTTAGCAACTCAATATACTCTCTATCTTCCTCTCTTTCCATATCAAGCGGTTCATCAAAATAAGGTGAATTAGAATGTCCATCTTTTGTTAGAAGAAACATTAATCTTGGGGTTAATTCAACATTTGGTTGGTCAGAACTTAAGAACACCAATTTATCATTAAATATCAATAACTTTTCTTTCACAAGATGGAACTGTGCTGGTTCTTCTGTTGGAATGAGACCTGCTCTGGTTTTTGAACCCTTCAAATATTCATTGTTTTGAAGAGCTTCTACAATATAATTGGAAAGTTTATTTACCTTCTCAAGATGCCGAAATAATCCTTCATCATCATATTCTAATTCTCCAAGTTCTTGCTCTGTCATTTGACTAAAATCTTTGAGCATTTGAAATTTTTTTGGAGTAAATTCTACCGTGGGAACTGTAGGTGAAATCGTTTGTTGAGTTTTTAAAAGTGGTTTAAAAAATTTCTCTTGTTTTCTTTCAAAGGCTTCTTCACCAGTTAGTTTCTGTCTCCTTTTCTTCTTTATGTCTTCCTGTTGCTTTACAACTTTTGAAACCAACTCTTGATGTTCTTTAAACTTTCTTACTCTTTCTTCGGTATTCATTTTCTGTATTTATTTATTGAAAAATATCATTTAGTATCTCATCTTGTTTCACAACAATATATTTATATTTTCCAATCGTGTGTTTCATATTATTTTCAAATTCCTTCTTACTACGTAATGTAGAACAATTATCTCTCCAAAAATTATTTGTATCTATTGAATTTAACTTAAATAAAATAAAAGTATTAGCATTGTTTCTTATTGAGCGCCGAGGGAGTTGAAAATATGACTGACTAAGATAAATACAATTACAAGAAGAATGTCTCCCTCTTGTATAGTAGCTATCCATTACTGTTTGGTTTCTCTCATTAACACAATCATCAAAGATAACGAGGTTCTTTTTTGATTTATCTAAATCTTGAGGTGAAGGTATATCATCCGTATTATCACTGAGAATACAAGTTATGGGTTTTGGTTTTGATTTTGATTTCTGTGTATCACAAAATAATTGTATTATATCATCAATATTATAATCATTTAGTTTGTTTTGAAGTTTAAATAAACCGATAATGTCTTCCTTTTTAAGACCCGCATTAAAACCCTGTGAGAGTAGTTGATACTCAGGTTGAAAACTTGACTTTGTAAAAATTATTAAATTATCATAATCTAAAAAATTAGGACTAAGGAGCATCTTTAAAAGTAAACAGGTTTTTCCACATCCGCTTGAACCGACTATTAGACATCTCAATGAATTTGGAAGATTTTTATGGTTATTAAATTTTATCTTATTTTCCCAAACAGGTAAAAAATCATTCATTTATATATTTGGAAAACAAGTCATCTAACTTTTTTTGAGTTTTTTGAGAAACTCTATATTTTATCCTGAGTTCAGGTTTAATTTCAAAATAATCCATTATTTTGTTTATATAGTATCTTGTATTAACATTTCCATTAAAATTATTTTGAATAATAAATATCATTAAACCCTTATACATTTCCTCAATACAAATAGTCTCTTCCCTTGTAAGAAATGGTGTATTATCACCATAATACTTAACATTCATCTCTCTTATTAATCTTGTAAAGTAATTCATTTTTGGTTCTGATTTAAAAGAGTTATATATTTTTCTATATTTTTTATTATCATTAATTAGAAGATAATCACAGAAAATACATTGTTTATATCCTTCTGATTCTGTATTAAGCCCCACTCTACCACAAGCCGGACAATTCTCTAATTTATCATATGGAGAGTCTGGAAATTCTAAATATCCTTCAGAATTTATCATATTTATAAAGTAAAATTATACTTAAAACAAAGTGCCTTTTTTAGAGGCTTTTTTAAAGATGAAACTGTGCTTAAAGTAAAACACCTTTGAGCTTTTCAACTCGTTTTATGTATATAACTTTACTTAAACTAAACGCAAATTTATTAGCTAATAAATACAATGTTTCAAAACACAAAAGACAAATTTCAATCAATCTCTACTTCGGTGGAAGATATAGAAAAATATGTCAAAGATGTTAAATTGAACAAAGATAAATATGGAAATTTTTGGATTAAACCCATAATGGAGAATAACATGTGTCCTTTTATTAAATTTACGGGACAAGCTATGTTAATTAATAACTCTATTAAAGTAAATTTGACAAAAGTTTCTCCACTACTACTAACAATTTACTCAAAGCTTGAAAAGGTCATTGATAAAGAAGCTTTGAAAATGAATGATAAGACCATCAACGATTCTAGAGGAAACATTTGTATATTCTTTAATAGACCCAAAGATGTGGGTGAAATTAATAATATGAATATTAGTGGTGAACTATCATTCCGTACTCTGATTATTAGAGATTATTTGAAAATAACATTTAATGTAAAAAATATTGTGGTTATTAGTTCTAATGAAAGAAAATATATAGATATTGATGGAAGTTTAATGGTATGTAAATGAGTGATATTAACAGTCAATACTCTGAGAGTTATTATACTGAGAGTCTAGGATCTGAAGATAGTTATGATACTAATAGTTTGTGTTCAAATGATAGTTATGAGAGTAGCTTTATTGATGACTCAGATAGTGAAATTGAAATTGATGAACTAGAGTATCTAAACTTTCTGGCTAATACATAGACGCTTTACTTTAAGTAAAGTTATATACATAAAACGAGTTGAAAAGCTCAAAGGTGTTTTACTTTAAGTAAAGTTATATACATAAAACGAGTTGAAAAGCTCAAAGGTGGTTTTACTTTAAGTAAAGTTATATACATGAAACGAGTTGAAAAGCTCAAAGATGTTTTACTTTAAGTAAAGTTATATACATAAAACGAGTTGAAAAGCTCAAAGATGTTTTACTTTAAGCACAGTTTCATCTTTAAAAAAGCCTCTAAAAAAGGCACTTTGTTTTAAGTATAATTTTACTATATAAATAAATATGATCAAAGCAACGTATTGCGACGTTTGTGAACAAGAATATAAACAATACAAAAGACACCTTAAAACTAACAAACACACATTTAATCTACTTCACCTACTATCTCCTATTCAGAAGGAAACAAAACACTGTTCTGCATGTCATAAAAATATCCTCAAGAAAGGCTTCGAAATACATCTTAAAACAATTCTACATTTATCAAATTTTATCACAACTAAAAACTCTGATGGCGCATTCAAAGGACATATTAAAATAAGAGTCTTTAACTTCAAACCTCCTGAACCAGAGTCTATAGTTGATGCTGTAGAAATAGTTAAACCTGCTGTTCAAACGTTGATTGAAAAAACACTAAAAGAAATGAAACCACTTAAATTTTATATGGGAGTAAAATTAGAAATGACAAAGGACGAAGGAGTTATAGATACACCATACATGAGAACTGAGCCACACTTTATATCTTCATATCAAGATTTTAAAACATCAGGAGTCTATGATGAACTTATAAAACAAGAGCAAGATGTGGATAATTCAATCGTAGGAAGTGGCTTCAATATAGGAAAAATTATTTACATAGACATTCATATTCTTAAATCAGATCCTCTAAAAGCTTCTTCCTACATTGATTTACCCAGTGTTATCAAAAATAGAAAAGCAGTTATCAATATCAAAAATAAAGACAATAAATGTTTTCTCTGGTCTATTCTAGCACACTTACATCCTCCACATTTTCATGATGAAAGAGTATCTATATTATAATAGCCGTAGATGATTCTGTCTGTCTGTCTGTCTATCTGTTGGGTGTCTGTCCGGGGTGTGGCTTACTCGGTTTGCAGAGTAGCTCCACCCATAGCTACCACCCATTCTGGGAGTGGCTATAAACAAATATCCACCATTTTATTAACTCGCATAGCTTTGAGTCCTGTTTTGTAGGCCCGTGGTGTCTTGCTCTCCCCCAGTTTTATTTCAAATCAAATTCGATAAATCATTTCATTTTTCACAGTCGCTAACATAGTTTTAGACTCGGTTGAAAAAAAACGGGAAGAAAATCCGATGAAAGTTGCCGTTTATAGAACGAAATGAATTCTCAAAGGCCTGTAACTTCAAGGCCATTGAGTCTCTCTCACGCCTTTATCTCCAATCTAACTCACCATATGATTTCATTTTTATCGATGGTTTTACTTTTAGACTCGGTGTCAGCAATAATTGAGAACAATCCACACACGCGGGAAAATGCAGAGATATATTTTTTAAAATCGCGTCATGGTGTATCATACACCGCCCAACATGACACCGCCGGCAATGTGTCCATATATATTAAAAATTCGCTTTTGCTTTTCCGTTATGATATATTACTATTTCGTTTGATGATAGTCGTCACAAAAACGTCAACAATGATGCCGACATATATTTCTTCGTTTTTATTTCATTCAACATATTAGCCGGAAGTAAAATATGTTTCAGGAAATTACCGAGAGATATTTCTTCGTTTTTTTTATTAGTTATGTGCGCATACACTTTAAATAGGTTTATTTGAAATCTTTAATTTTCCACAAACATTCCACACACGCGGGAAAATGCAGAGATATATTTTTTAAAATCGCGTCATGGTGTATCATACACCGCCCAACATGACACCGACGGCAATGTGTCGATATCTATTTTAAATTCGATATATCATTTCATTTTTCACAGTCGCTAACATAGTTTTAGACTCGGTTGAAAAAAAACGAGAAGAAAATCCGATGAAAGTTGCCGTTTATAGAACGAAATGAATTCTCAAATGCCTGTAACTTCAAGGCCATTGAGTCTCTCTCACGCCTTTATCTCCAATCTAACTCACCATATGATTTCATTTTTATCGATGGTTTTAGAGTCGGTGTCAGCAATAATTGAGAACATTCCACACACGCGGGAAAATGCAGATATATTTTTTAAAATCGCGTCATGGTGTATCATACACCGCCTAACATGACACCGACGGCAACGTGTCGATACATATTAAAAATTCGATATATCATTTCATTTTTCACAGTCGCTAACATAGTTTTCGACTCGGTTGAAAAAAAACGGGAAGGAAATCCAATGAAAGTTGCCGTTTATAGAACGAAATGAATTCTCAAACGCCTGTAACTTCAACTTCAAGGCCATTGAGTCTCTCTCACGCCTTTATCTCCAATCTAACTCACCATATGATTTCATTTTTATCGATGGTTTTGGACTCGGTGTCAGCAATAATTGAGAACATTCCACACACGCGGGAAAATGCAGAGATATATTTTTAAAAATCGCGTCATGGTGTATCATACACCGCCCAACATGACACCGACGGCAACGTGTCGATATATATTAAAAATTCGCTTTTGCTTTTCCGTTAAGATATATTACTTTTTCGTTTGATGACAGTCGTCACAAAAACGTCAGCAATGATGCCGACATATATTTCTTCGTTTTTATTTAATTCAACATTATTAGCCGGAAGTAAAATATGTTTCAGGAAATTACCGAGAGATATTTCTTCGTTTTTTAAAATTAGTTATGTGCGAATACACTTTAAATAGGTTTATTTGAAATCTTTAATTTTCCACAATATAATTTACTTGCCATTTATCATTTGATGATTACGAGACAAATTCCTCTTGAGGATCGTGACAATTCATGCGCTGCGTGGAAACTTCTATTTCCAAAATGAATGAGACGATCGATGAAGAACGCAGACTTGAACAGGATGCAGCAAGAAAACGAATGAGACGGGCGAACGAGTCCATCGACGAACGTCAATGCAAACTTGCGGGGTCACCCGTGGGAATCCCACGGGCATGGATGTGTGTGACATTTCGACATATTGAGTTAGATGCTGCACATTCATTTTTACAAAATGGTTACTGGCAAGTCATCAGATCCAGAAATGGTGTAAAAACCACCGTTTAGAGGCCATTTTTCCCCGCAAAGCGGGGGTTGGCCTTTTCGGGGACCGTGGTAGTTGTTGTTTTTTTGTCCCCTTTTTGAAGCAATGTTTTACGGCCGGATGCCCTTCCTGACGCCAACCCTTTTTGCCGCCTTCAACGACAAACAGGGAATTACCAGTGAACTGGTACTCAATTAGCCGACCTCGGAAGGATGACAGGCTGAGTCAACCCCCCTGGCATTAATTCGGCGATCGACCGAGATTCGAACCCAGGATCCTAAGCCGGCACCCTAGCCGCTAGCCCAACACCAGAAATGGTGTCATGAACACAATTTATTTACGCACAAGCACAAAAGCAAGACGGGCCGATTTCTGATTCCGACGGGCCGACGGGCGAGACGGGCCGATTTCCGATTCCGACGGGCCGATTTGGAGCAAGAAAAAGAACGAGACGGGAGAAAAAGGAGAGAAACGAGACGGGGAAAGCCGATTGGAGAGGCGAGTGAGGCGCGATTGGAGAGGAGTGTGAGGCGCGATTGGAGAGGAGTGTGAGGCACGATTGGAGAGGAGTGTGAGGCGTGATTGGAGAGGAGTGTGAGGCACGATTGGAGAGGAGTGTTTGGAGGGGAGTGTGAGGCACGATTGGAGAGGAGTGTGAGGCACGATTGGAGAGGAGTGTGAGGCGCGATTGGAGAGGAGTGTGAGGCGCGATTGGAGAGGAGTGTGAGGCGCGATTGGAGAGGCGTGTGAAGGATTGCAGAGGAGAGGAGTGTGAGGGATTGGAGAGGTGAGGGATTGGAAAGGAGAGGGATGTGATGGTTTGGAGAGGAGAGGAGTGCTAGGTGGAGAGAGGAGAGTGTCAGGTGGAGACAGGAGAGTGTCAGGTGGAGACAGGAGAGTGTCAGGTGGAGAGGAGTGAGGGGTCACATATTATGTGAAATAACTAAATTCACACCATTTCTGGATCTGATGACTTGCCAGTAACCATTTTGTAAAAATGAATGTGCAGCATATAACTCAATATGTCGAAATGTCACACACATCCATGCCCGTGGGATTCCCACGGGTGACCCCGCTAGTCTCATTATAAAAAATATGAGAATACATTAAATACGAAAGATCTAAAGTTTCCGATGGCTTTAAATGATATTCCTAAATTTGAAAAGATAAATAATTTATCAGTTAATGTTTATGGTCTAACAGAAACAAACAGCATTCAGGTTTTAAAGCTTTCTGACAATTGTAAACAAACTCATATTAATCTTCTATATTTTAATTCAGAGGAAAATTCACATTATACATACATTAAAGATATTGCTAAATTAATAAAACCACAAGTATGTAAAAGAACAAATAAAATATATATTTGTTTGCGTTGTCTTAACTTCTTCCATACACAAGAAAGATTAGATAAACATTCAAATTATTGTGGTGAACATAAATCAACGGTAATCAATATGCCTAAAGAAGGCTCAAATATCACATTCAAAGATGAAAATAAAAAGATCAAACATCCATTTGTTATATATGCTGATTTTGAAAGTATTCTAGAAAAAATAGATACTGCTTCTCCAGATCCAAAAGATTCATACACAAATAAATATCAAAAACATACTCCTTGCGGTTTTTGTTATTATATCAAATCATCCGTTGGTGATAAATATAACAAGTTAGAGGAGTATAGAGGCTCAAATACCCCAGAGGAGTTTGTGAAACGACTAGAAAAAGACTGT
This sequence comes from Myxine glutinosa, assembly GCF_964187855.1. NCBI lineage: Eukaryota > Metazoa > Chordata > Myxini > Myxiniformes > Myxinidae > Myxine > Myxine glutinosa. The sequence goes on along the minus strand of NC_136261.1, from coordinate 156,309,749 downwards.
GTCCGATTAACCAAGATAATGAGAGAAACTAATAAACCAATGTCTTTGACGAGTGAACAGAAAAGGGAATTTAGAAAAAACAATGTTTGTCATATTTGTGAGGAAAAAATTGGTGAAGGTCTAAAGGTTAGAGATCATTGTCATCTCACTGGTAAATATAGAGGTCCAGCTCATCAAAGTTGTAATATTAATTATCAACTCCCCTCTTTCATTCCTGTCTTTCTTCATAACAACGCTCATTATGATACGCATCTATTTATTAATGAACTTTCAAAGACATCTGGACACATTTCAGCAATTCCTAACACAGATCAGAAATACATTTCATTCACAAAAACAATTCACACATCTCCTATTACTCATATCAGATTTCTTGATACATTTAAATTCATGGCAAGTCCATTGGCTAACTTGGTTCAAAATCTAAAAGAGTTTCCATGTCTTTCAGAGTATTTTTCAGATAAAGATTTTCTAACACAAAAGGGAATTTACCCCTATGACTATATGGACTCATTTGAGAGATTCAATGAAACACAACTTCCTTTAAAAGAAAATTTCGATAACAAATTAAACAACAGTCATATATCTGATAAAGATTATGTACACGCACAAAATGTTTGGGAAAAATATAACATCAAGAATCTTGGTGAGTATCACGATTTGTATCTCAAAACTGATGTGCTTTTATTGGCTGATGTATTTGAAGCCTTTAGATCTGTTTGTCGCACTGGATATGGATTGGATCCTGCTCACTACTACACAGCACCTGGATTGGCTTGGAGCGCGATGTTGAAAATGACAAAACAAGATTTGGATTTGATAACCGATGTCGATATGCTTTTGATGATTGAAAAGGCAAAAAGAGGTGGAATTTCACAAGTATGCTCGAGCAGATACGCAAAAGCAAATAACAAATATCTTCCAAATTATGATTCAACGAAAGAGAGTTCTTACTTGATGTACTATGACGCAAACAACTTGTATGGCTGGGCAATGTCTCAAGCTCTTCCTTATGGGAAACTAAGATGGGTAAAGGAAAAAGATTACACAAAGGTTTTACAAGATGTATGTATCTCTACACAAAAAGAATTGGATGATTCAAAGGTTGGTTATTATTTTGAGGTCGATTTAAAATATCCTGAAGAACTTCATATCAAACATAAAGATCTTCCATTTGCTTGTGAGAAAGAAAGTCCAAAGAAAGAATGGTTGAGTGATTATCAACGATCGTTTGATATAGGTGAATCAACAGAAAAATTACTTACTACATTATATAACAAGAAAAATTATGTACTACACCAAAGAAATTTGCGACAATATTTATCAAAAGGTCTAAGAGTAGAGAAGATTCATAGGGTTCTAAAGTTCAATCAAAGTCATTGGTTAAAGGGGTACATTGATTTTAATACACAAAGAAGAACAGAGTCAAAAACAGATTTTGAGAAAGACTTTTATAAATTGATGAATAATGCGGTCTTTGGTAAGACCATGGAGAATGTGAGGAAAAGACAAAATATCAAACTAGCAACATCTTGGGAACAAGCATCAAAATTAATTAATAGACCGAGTTTTACTAGAGCTGAGGTCTTTACTGAGAACTTTTGTGCGATCCATTTGGTTAAAGAGAGTATTGAAATGGACAAACCTATTTACATTGGAACATCAATTCTTGACTTGTCAAAGTCATTAATGTATGATTACTTTTATATTAATCTAAAATCAAAGTATAAGGATAATGTGTCATTGTTGTATATGGATACTGATAGTTTTATTTTGAAAATTAATACTGATGATGTTTATTCAGACATGAAAAAGGACATTAATATCTATGATACAAGTAATTACAGTCCAGAGAGTGAGTTGTTCTCTTCTAAAAATAAAAAGGTGATTGGAAAGTTCAAGGATGAATTGGGGGGAAATGTTATGAGTGAATTTGTGGGATTGAGGTCGAAGGCTTATGCTTATAAATACATTGTGAATAACGTTGAAAAGACTGATAAGAAGTTAAAAGGTGTAAAGAAAAATGTCATTAAAGAAACAATAAACTTTAAGGATTATTATAACTGTTTAACAACAAAGAAAGAAGAGTTTAGAAAGATTAATGGAATAAGAAGTTATAAACATCAATTATATTCAGAAGAGGTGAATAAGAAAGCATTGGGGGCTTTTGATGATAAGAGGTTTATTTTAGAAAATGGAATTGATAGTCTCCCTTATGGTTATATAAGTATACTAGCGGGGTCACCCGTGGGAATCCCACGGGCATGGATGTGTGTGACATTTCGACATATTGAGTTATATGCTGCACATTCATTTTTACAAAATGGTTACTGGCAAGTCATCAGATCCAGAAATGGTGTGAATTTAGTTATTTCACATAATATGTGACCCCTCACTCCTCTCCACCTGACACTCTCCTGTCTCCACCTGACACTCTCCTGTCTCCACCTGACACTCTCCTCTCTCCACCTAGCACTCCTCTCCTCTCCAAACCCTCACATCCCTCTCCTTTCCAATCCCTCACCTCTCCAATCCCTCACACTCCTCTCCTCTGCAATCCTTCACACGCCTCTCCAATCGCGCCTCACACTCCTCTCCAATCGCGCCTCACACTCCTCTCCAATCGCGCCTCACACTCCTCTCCAATCGTGCCTCACACTCCTCTCCAATCGTGCCTCACACTCCCCTCCAAACACTCCTCTCCAATCGTGCCTCACACTCCTCTCCAATCACGCCTCACACTCCTCTCCAATCGTGCCTCACACTCCTCTCCAATCGCGCCTCACACTCCTCTCCAATCGCGCCTCACTCGCCTCTCCAATCGGCTTTCCCCGTCTCGTTTCTCTCCTTTTTCTCCCGTCTCGTTCTTTTTCTTGCTCCAAATCGGCCCGTCGGAATCGGAAATCGGCCCGTCTCGCCCGTCGGCCCGTCGGAATCGGAAATCGGCCCGTCTTGCTTTTGTGCTTGTGCGTAAATAAATTGTGTTCATGACACCATTTCTGGTGTTGGGCTAGCGGCTAGGGTGCCGGCTTAGGATCCTGGGTTCGAATCTCGGTCGATCGCCGAATTAATGCCAGGGGGGTTGACTCAGCCTGTCATCCTTCCGAGGTCGGCTAATTGAGTACCAGTTCACTGGTAATTCCCTGTTTGTCGTTGAAGGCGGCAAAAAGGGTTGGCGTCAGGAAGGGCATCCGGCCGTAAAACATTGCTTCAAAAAGGGGACAAAAAAACAACAACTACCACGGTCCCCGAAAAGGCCAACCCCCGCTTTGCGGGGAAAAATGGCCTCTAAACGGTGGTTTTTACACCATTTCTGGATCTGATGACTTGCCAGTAACCATTTTGTAAAAATGAATGTGCAGCATCTAACTCAATATGTCGAAATGTCACACACATCCATGCCCGTGGGATTCCCACGGGTGACCCCGCAAGTTTGCATTGACGTTCGTCGATGGACTCGTTCGCCCGTCTCATTCGTTTTCTTGCTGCATCCTGTTCAAGTCTGCGTTCTTCATCGATCGTCTCATTCATTTTGGAAATAGAAGTTTCCACGCAGCGCATGAATTGTCACGATCCTCAAGAGGAATTTGTCTCGTAATCATCAAATGATAAATGGCAAGTAAATTATATTGTGGAAAATTAAAGATTTCAAATAAACCTATTTAAAGTGTATTCGCACATAACTAATTTTAAAAAACGAAGAAATATCTCTCGGTAATTTCCTGAAACATATTTTACTTCCGGCTAATAATGTTGAATTAAATAAAAACGAAGAAATATATGTCGGCATCATTGCTGACGTTTTTGTGACGACTGTCATCAAACGAAAAAGTAATATATCTTAACGGAAAAGCAAAAGCGAATTTTTAATATATATCGACACGTTGCCGTCGGTGTCATGTTGGGCGGTGTATGATACACCATGACGCGATTTTTAAAAATATATCTCTGCATTTTCCCGCGTGTGTGGAATGTTCTCAATTATTGCTGACACCGAGTCCAAAACCATCGATAAAAATGAAATCATATGGTGAGTTAGATTGGAGATAAAGGCGTGAGAGAGACTCAATGGCCTTGAAGTTGAAGTTACAGGCGTTTGAGAATTCATTTCGTTCTATAAACGGCAACTTTCATTGGATTTCCTTCCCGTTTTTTTTCAACCGAGTCGAAAACTATGTTAGCGACTGTGAAAAATGAAATGATATATCGAATTTTTAATATGTATCGACACGTTGCCGTCGGTGTCATGTTAGGCGGTGTATGATACACCATGACGCGATTTTAAAAAATATATCTGCATTTTCCCGCGTGTGTGGAATGTTCTCAATTATTGCTGACACCGACTCTAAAACCATCGATAAAAATGAAATCATATGGTGAGTTAGATTGGAGATAAAGGCGTGAGAGAGACTCAATGGCCTTGAAGTTACAGGCATTTGAGAATTCATTTCGTTCTATAAACGGCAACTTTCATCGGATTTTCTTCTCGTTTTTTTTCAACCGAGTCTAAAACTATGTTAGCGACTGTGAAAAATGAAATGATATATCGAATTTAAAATAGATATCGACACATTGCCGTCGGTGTCATGTTGGGCGGTGTATGATACACCATGACGCGATTTTAAAAAATATATCTCTGCATTTTCCCGCGTGTGTGGAATGTTTGTGGAAAATTAAAGATTTCAAATAAACCTATTTAAAGTGTATGCGCACATAACTAATAAAAAAAACGAAGAAATATCTCTCGGTAATTTCCTGAAACATATTTTACTTCCGGCTAATATGTTGAATGAAATAAAAACGAAGAAATATATGTCGGCATCATTGTTGACGTTTTTGTGACGACTATCATCAAACGAAATAGTAATATATCATAACGGAAAAGCAAAAGCGAATTTTTAATATATATCGACACATTGCCGGCGGTGTCATGTTGGGCGGTGTATGATACACCATGACGCGATTTTAAAAAATATATCTCTGCATTTTCCCGCGTGTGTGGATTGTTCTCAATTATTGCTGACACCGAGTCTAAAAGTAAAACCATCGATAAAAATGAAATCATATGGTGAGTTAGATTGGAGATAAAGGCGTGAGAGAGACTCAATGGCCTTGAAGTTACAGGCCTTTGAGAATTCATTTCGTTCTATAAACGGCAACTTTCATCGGATTTTCTTCCCGTTTTTTTTCAACCGAGTCTAAAACTATGTTAGCGACTGTGAAAAATGAAATGATTTATCGAATTTGATTTGAAATAAAACTGGGGGAGAGCAAGACACCACGGGCCTACAAAACAGGACTCAAAGCTATGCGAGTTAATAAAATGGTGGATATTTGTTTATAGCCACTCCCAGAATGGGTGGTAGCTATGGGTGGAGCTACTCTGCAAACCGAGTAAGCCACACCCCGGACAGACACCCAACAGATAGACAGACAGACAGACAGAATCATCTACGGCTATTATAATATAGATAAGTGATAAGATATATAAGTGATAAGATATATAAGTGATAAGATATATAAGTGATAAGATATATAAGTGATAAGATATATATAAGTGATAAGATATATATATAAGTGATAAGTTAAAAAGGGGGGGTTAGGGATTTTAATGGGCTACCGCCACCTTTTTTACTATTATATAAATGATAGAACCAAGTATCAACCAGACTAAAGAGTGGAGGTGTAATCAACCTTGGTATATAAATGGAAAACATAACGAATGTGAAAAATATCAGATTCAAGAGGTTGAGCGAATCACTGGTCAGAAGGTTCTCAAGACGGATAAACGTATTCATTTGTTAAGTGGGGTAATGGAGGGCGGGAAGAAAAATATATTAGAGTGGAGTGAGAACATTAATGGTTATCAATCGGATAATAAATATTATAATTTTAAAATGGTATGTGGGAGAGGTGGAGGTCAAACAAGAACCCTCCGTGAAACATACCACTTTATACTTTCACAACAAAAGGTTAAGGAACCTGTATACTTTATAAATATACTTGATGGGGATGAGTTCTATAGGAGAATGGAACTCTTAAAAAAGTTAGAAAGAGATAATATATTTATAGGCTCATTAGTAGAGTGGTCTAAGGAACTACATTAAGGGGCTAGTGGGGGGAATAGGGTAAAAATTACATGGAAGTGAGAATGATCATAGGTTCATAAGGCTAGAAGGATTATAGGTTCATAAAGGAAGAAAATCATAGGTTCATAAGGCGAGAAGGATCATAGGTTCATAAGGTGAGAAGGATTATAGGTTCATAGAGGGAGAAATAGAGGTGTTTATGATTTTTGAAAAAGACAAGGGGTAAATGACATTAGATAGGGATTTCCCATGTTAAACGGAGGTGTCCCAGAAGCAACATTTATCACCTACTCGTGTAGCACCACCTACAGGTAGGAGAGGGTATTACAAGTTTCCACCCTTTACGGAACAGTATTCTTGTCCCCACGTTTTCCAGTGCACTGAAGTGTTTTGAGTTGCACAGCAAGAGGTATTTTGGAGTTATTTCGAATAACATTTGTAAGGACTAAGCCCCCCCCCCCCCCCCAACCCCCTCCCCGCCAAATCCCGTGGGGAGCGGGTCCTTCTAGGCAATGAAATTCATCCAATGTCTCATTGATAATTAAACTCAGATAACACTAACTTGGCTGAGACTGTTCCACTCAATATCCTACTCATCAAGTTACTGTTTTAATTAGTTGCCTGTATCTGGGATCCCCATTTCCGGCCCTGGGTGTCACTGACCATGTGTGACTCGTGACCTCAGTACAGTGCGTGATTCGGACATTATTGATCAGGGTGAAGTTGGATAGTGAGTACATTTTGTAAACCCAGTTTCTTAGTCAGTCATTGGGGTCTCACAATCTGTCTAGCCAGATGGGCCGATCAACCAATATCATAGCCTCTCATTCTGTTGGTTGGATCATGAGACCTGTCGATCCTAAGCCAAAAAGGTGATCGGTGGCAGCCCACCTGGTTTTAACAGAGCAACCTGGCAGCCCAGTCCACCAATGCCCAGAATGTAAAACTTGCACATTTGAACCATTTTAGTTTGTCGAGAATGGAAAGTCGTGTTCTAAGTGAAGCTGTCATGTCTGTGGCATCATGTAAAACCTCCTGTACAGGCAATGCCAGGTGGGGAATTTATGGCACCTGGCACAGAAAGGTACCGGAAAGCACTACACACTTATATAATGGACAACATAGCGGGCCGTAGGCCAGAAGACTGCAGGCCATGGTGGCAAAGTAAGCTGCGGAGCCCCGGAGAGTGGCGGAATATTTTATGGGAGCTCCGCCTTAAGTGACAGGATTGCCAGGAAGACTGTGCCACCCACTGAATGGCAAGACCTGGGGAGGATCCAAAGGTGGTAAAAGCCATGTCCATGCATGCATGTGGGCAGAAGACATCTCGGCTCTCTATTTACTTTACTTTGTCACTCCAGAAGGAAAGAACAGGAGAGATGCGGATGCTACACCTCTAGCCCTGTCAACTAGTGATACACCTGCTGTACATTTGTATGGCCATTCTTTGACTGGATTTGTTGAGACCTGGTAAGTCTGTGTCTATGTCTGTGTCATGCCCAAAACCTGATCGTAACTTTGAGGTTGGTCAGCCTGTGATGGTACGCGATTACTTCCACAATTGTAAGTGGGTACCAGCAGTTGTCTCAGTGGTACTATGACCAGCAAACTACATGGTTGAAACTGATGATGGAAAAAGTGTGGACGAAATGGCACGTTATTCAAATTCATGATCGTATTTTGTCGGTTTTGGAGAAGGTTTTTTTTTAAAATATTGGCTTTCAAGCTAACATGGCTGCCAAACCACGTGACACATGACATCAAAAATGTACACTCGGTATATGTATGGGTAGGAGGTCACATTTGTGAAATTTCGTGTCGATCGGATAAGGTTCGTTTTTTTCTCCAAGATGGCTGCCAATCGTGGTTACGTGACGTACAATCTCACATTAAGTCGATCATCATTTTCAAACTATATGCAGCAATTGTGTTTGATGACATTTGTAAAGTTTCGCATTGATAGGGTATGCGGTTTCCTACATATAATTATTTAATATTTTCCTTCAATCCAATATGGCTGCCACACCATGTAACTGATGACGTTTTTGGGATCAACTTTTAATCGCCATGCATAGTTGATGACATACATAAAGTTTTGAGTCAATCGCTTTGGTAGTTTGGGAGAAGATGTTTTTTAAGGTTATGGGTTAAATCCAATATGTCTGCCAAACCATGTGACCTATGATGTCATAAGTTTAATATTTCAATACAAATGGGTCATTGATCATGTGCATGCAATTTCACATATTTCAGATAAGCCATTCAATTAAAATATTTGTGGCGGGTATACCACTCTACTGATGATTTCATCATTTTCAAGCTTTTGTTCCCCATTGGGAGTAATTGACAATTTGCCAAGTTTCAAATTTTTCCATTCAGTGGTTTCTGAGAAATATTTTTTGTTTTATTTGCGTTTAATCCAAGATGGCTGCCATACCACGATTATGGCTGACGTATGATGTCACGATTATCATAAAAACATTCTGCATGGGTGTCGCTCCTACCCTGAAAGTTTCGTCTCAATCGGACATGTGGTTGCTGAGAAAAACGAGGTTTAGCCCGTACGGACGGACGGACGGACGGACGGACAACCCGAAAACATAATGCCTCCGGCCACCTTCGGGGCGGAGGCATAAAAAAACCAAATTGATGCGGGCTCCTGCTAGTAGGTAGGTACTCCTGCTAGTAATATATAAAATTAATGAACAAAAATATTAACCACTATTTTATTCTCTTTACTTTCTTCACAAAGAGGTTTGAGTTTGCAAAGAAACTTTGTATTCAGAAGATTGCCAATAATCATAGCTCCCGAGGTCTGTAATGTATTTTGGAAATGGGTGGGATGGAGGGTGAGGCGATGAACTTTGTACAAAAAGCACTTTCATTAATGGAGATTGTTATATTTTCCTTATCTATGCAAAGCAGAGACTGGCTTGTGTATGATCCTCGAATAAAAATTTAACTGCTGTTGTGTTAGCTGCAATACCACGTTCACTCAATCACGAATCACTACAATACCATTGTAATTAATAGACATTAACGCCATTTGAACAGAGAAGGTGTTTGGATCTATGCCACATAAAAAATATATGAATGTCTTCCTAATTAAATGAGTGAAGGTGCATGGTATGAATGCTTCGAGATTCAGATCCACAACAGAACAGGCGATCCTCTTCCAGGATGCAATAAATTATTTTGTAAATCAATTACTATCCAAAGAGCCGCGCAATTAGAATGAAACAGGCTTACGCTTAAGACAATGGAAACGATTAATTTCCCAAACAGATATACATTTGGAAGACAAGGTTTGGAACCAATTTGGTTTCAATCACCATAAAAGGAATGAGGTCTCAAATATGTAAGTTTAAAATATACATAATCCTTCGAGGATATTTCGTTCAGTATACTGAATATGGTTCATTTGAAATTTCCAGATTTATATTGTCGGCCAGAGAGCCCTTCGTACAGATGTTTGGATAGTAAACATATAACCTGGACTGTGGATATAGAGTATAGAGGGTGGATGCTAAATTAAATTAAAGGATCAAAACACAATGCGAGTGGAAAGGCCATTTGAAAAACGCGATTTTCTTAAACTAGTAAACAGCAATGTATCAATGGAGCCGTCTTTACACATAATGTTACTTCTCACTAATGAATCCCATGGATGCATCATTCAGTGGTCGATAATAGTAAGTGTTTTTACAACACAACCGGCATGAAAGCTGTATATTTTCTGAGTCATAAACGGTGCTACAGTGTTATATTTATAAATAAAATTCGAGTAAAACCTTACATTAATTATAACGGCACTGAGTAGAGAGCATACCTCCGCCAGGTGAACAGTTTACGTTTTGTATCCTAGATTAGACCAGAAAATCACAATACAGAATCACGTTTAATCAAAATCATCTGTCCACAACTTTTTGAGATATCGTGATAAATGATATCGTGAGATATCGTGTCCTTCTCTCCTGACAAGGTGGAGGAGTTTTTGTCAAACCTCGACTCTGATTCTGCAACTGGACCAGACGGCATCAGCCCACGGGTCCTAAAATCCTGCTCTGCCGCTCTATCTCACCCTCTCTCTGTTCTTTTCACCCTATCTTTTGCTCAAGGTCATCTGCCAGCATCCTGGAAATCAGCTAACATTACCGCTTTACACAAAAAAGGTGCAAAAACAGATCCTTGCAACTACAGACCAATCAGCCTGCTCCCAATTATCAGCAAAGTCATGGAATCCATCATTGCTTCGGATATGAAATCTTTCCTCTTCTCCAATGGCTTGATCTCTGATCATCAATTTGGTTTCAGACCAGGTCACTCTACTCTGGACATGCTGCTTCTGCTGTCTCAACAATGGATGGAGGTCCTCAATGCCAAACAGGAAATCAGAGCTGTCTCCCTTGACATATCACGGGCCTTTGATACGGTCTGGCACCCAGCTCTGCTCACCAAACTCTCCTCCTATGGTATCCATGGAAATCTCCATGCATGGCTTGCGCACTTCCTCTCTGGTCGTAGTCAACGTGTGGCCCTGAATGGATTTCTCTCATCTCCCCTTCCTGTTCAGGCTGGAGTTCCCCAAGGAAGTGTGCTGGGCCCTGTGCTTTTTCTGGTCTTTATCAATGATCTCTCCGACTCTCTGGAAAATCCTCTCTATCTCTTTGCTGATGACTCCACTCTCTGCCGCTCCATTCATCTTCCCTCAGATCGGCAGTCTGCAGCCTCCTCACTCTCTGAAGACCTGGACAAAATCACAGACTGGTCAAACAAGTCGAACATGTCTTTCAATCCTGACAAATCTCACTCTCTTACTATGTCTCTCCGAAAAGATCGACTGGTCAACCCTCCCATCTACTTTCTCAACAATCCTCTCCAAGAAGTTCTGTCGCTCAAGCTTTTGGGTCTCACTATCTGCCATGATCTTTCTTGGGAAAACCACATTTCCAAGCTGGCCTCCAAAGCCAGTCGCCGACTGGGCATCCTCCGTCGTGCGAAGTCCTTCCTCGGCACACCTGAGCTCCTCACCACATACAAGGCTTTCATCCGCAGCTCAATGGAATACTGTTCTCCCCTATGGGCTGGTGCTCCTGCCTCACACCTGGCTCGGCTTCACGCTGTTGAATCCAAAGCTTTCAAAATCATTGGAATCTCCCGCGATGAAGCTATCTCTGAGGGCCTTTCACTCACTCACCGCAGGCAGGTAGGTGGTCTTTCTGTCTTCTACCGACTCCTCTCCGGCCTTGCTCCCCCAGCTCTCTCTGTGCTCTGTCCCCCAAATATTCCTACAGGTCGCACAAGATCTGCCAGCAACCCTCTGATGGTTAAACTGCCGAAATCTCGGCTCTCTGCTCACCTTCACTCTTTCATTCCTCTTTTCTCCCGCCTCTGGAACAAACTCCCACACTCCCTTCAATCCATCTCCTCCCTCCAGGTCTTTAAAACAGCTGTTCACCACCATCTCTTATCTTCCCCCATCCAAAACCTTGATCTTTTCTACCCCCACTAATTCACCCCAGATCCACCTTGTTTGAAATTCCAACTTCTTTCCTGGAAATCCTGGCAGTGTCCATATGTTTATACCTCTCCCACCCCCCCCCCCCCCTTTCACATGCCTCCCCCCAAAGCCCTCTCCCTCCCACAGATCTCTCGATGTCTCCATGTCTCTCGGTCCCTGCTCTCAAATGTTGTGTTTGTGTCCTTCCCCCTCTCTCCCCATCTTGTCTACCGCTCCCGATGTTATTTGTTTTATGTGTCTGTTTGTCTTTCTGTGTGATTAATGTTCGCTCTTTCACGAGCCTCGATCTTGTATACAAAAAAAAAAAAAAAAAAAAAAAAAAAAAAATATCGTTTTTGGCCATAATCTCCCGATGGTGAAGAATCACTTTAAAATTATACTATTCGGATCCGAATCCGGATCTTCACTCATCTACAATTCACTCATCCATTTGAGTGTTGAAGACTTATACTGCTCTCTTATGTGAGGAAGTACAAAGCAGTGCAATAAAAAGCAATGTTATGCAATGCTCTTTGATCTCCACAAAAATGAATGGATGACGGACTATTATATGGCAAGCATTCCACCTGGAATGGCTCCATGCTGTGATTGTTACTCATGCAGGTAAAAATGTGAGCTTATAAATGCATTAGCGATGTTTGGAAGTTAGTAACAACGAGAAAAACACTCGTGCATGCGAGTCATTTATTGGAGTGGTATTATGGTCTTATAAATGGTAAGAGTAAATACTGTTAGAGTTACAGTTAATTGAGATTAAGAGTTATATTCGAGTAATTAAACAGTTAGAGTAAATAAAACGGTTAGACTAAATATACAACAAAACCAGACTCTGTAGTGTAATGGTTAAGAGTCTCTGCTCCGAGTCTGCGAGGTCGGCAGTTCGATTCTGACCCTGCCGAGTTATAACAAAGAATAAAATTGGTAATTCCTTGCTTATCATCATCATCATAATCATCATCATCATAGCCAGGAAAGGATGGAGCACAAACAAACCCTATTGCTTGGCATAATAAACCCCATTGCTTGGCATAATAAACCCTATTGCTTGGCATAATAAACCCTATTGCTTGGCATAATAAACCCTATTGCTTGGCATAATAAACCCTATTGCTTGGCATAATAAACCTTATTGCTTGGCATAATAAACCCCATTGCTTGGCATCCTTGGTAAGAAGGAAATCCCATCTTAATTGTCCCCACTGCATACCGCACACAAAGAACTAGAACGGCACTCAGTAGAGAGCATACCTCCGCCTGGTTGGCCATATCACTCAATGGTGAAGAATCACATAAAAAATTAACTAATTCCCATATCAAAATCCACATTCAGATCTTCACCAAAATCGAATCGATTCTTCCTTGTCACACACAACCTGTCCACCAAGTTTCGTCCAAATTCATCCATAACTTTTTGAGATATCCTGCTATGTGTCGTTTTTGACCCTATCTCCCAATGGTGAAGAATCACTTAAAAAATTAAATAACTCATATCCGAATCCATATTCAGATCTTCACCAAAATCGAATCTATTTGTCCTTGTCAGACATCCAACCGGTGCACCAAGTTTCGTCGAAATCCGTCCATAACTTTCGAAGATATCCTGCTATATATCGTTTTTGGCTCTATCTCCCAATGGTGAAGAATCACTGAAAAATTTGAGTAGCTGGATCCAAATCCGGATCTTCACCAAAATCTAATCATTTCGTCCTTGTGACATATACTACTTCTCTGCCAAATTTCGTCCAAATCCGTCCACAACTTTTTGAGATATTTTGTTCACAAACAAACAAACAAATGAAAAATCGGTCAGACCGAGCACTTGCTTTTTTTACTTATACTTTTTTATCGGCCATTTTGGACAAATATGGCGGCCGAACCACGTCACCGATGACGTCATCATTATTTGTTTTCCAAACAAATTTTATTCCGAGATTATGCTCATGAAATTTCATCTTGATCCGATGAAGTTTTGTACTTGTGGAATTATGACGTCATAATGGAGGCACCATCAACATTAACATATTTTATTCCCCATGGAGAGTTCTTTACAATGAGCCATGTCTCAATTTTTTCTATTCGGCACTTTTGGAGATATAGAGGTGCAAAGTGTTTTGGTTTTTCAAAGATGGCGGCCGAACCACGTGACCGATGACGTCATCATTATTTATTTTTTTCTCCACCAGTTTATGCCGACATGGCGCTCAAGAAATTTCGTCTTCATTGGATGAAGTTTTGTACTTGTCAAATGATGACGTCATAATGGAGGCACCTATGACATCATCATTAACATATTTTATTCCCCATGGAGAGTTATTTACAATGAGCCATGTCTCAATTTTTTCTATTCAGCACTTTCGGAGATATAGAGGTGCAAATTTTTTCGGTTTTTCCAAGATGGCGGCCGAACCACGTGACTGATGACGTCATCAATTGGGCACTGTCTATTCCAGGGCAAGAGAAATATGTGTGTAAAGTTTGGCGATTCTACATGCAACAGTGTAGACGCAGTGCTGCGCACAGACAAACAGACAGACAGATAGACAGACAGATAGACAGACAGACCGACAAACCAACCGATCAACATACTTACCGGAATCTTTTCCGGAAAGTAACAAACGGACAAGCAGACAGGGGTGAAAACACAACCTACATCCATCTTTGGTGGCGGAGGCAAAAAAAAGTCTTCTTCTTCTGTATGTAGTATATGGCTGCGAGTAGCATCATATTATGCTGGGGTGCAGCTATGGTGCAGTGCCTCTGGTAGGTTAGAGTAGGAATTTGGAATTGGCAGGGGGGGGGGGGGCAGTTGCAGCTTCCCTACTCTTCACGAAGGACATTATGGGATCTTTAACATCCACCAATGAATGCTGGCAGGCAGGCTGACCACTTTAATTAACCTCTATCCGAAGGATGGTTGATGAATCGCCCTGCCAGCAAAACACCTGCATGACATTTTACAACATGACTTAGAAGAGAGTGTGCACACCTGCCAGCCCTCCCAGAGAAAAGTTAAGTCAGAAAGATTTTGTTGCTGCTATGCAGAGGTCCCCTTCCCAAAGCATTGTGGGTACCCATCATCACTTCCTCCAAGCTCAGTGACTGCCTTTGTCTGAAGTCAGGTCTGCGCGTGTGTCTGCGATTTGTGTTACAGCTCCTTCATGTGTCTTCGACCTCATAGGGTAATTTTTTTCAAGGTCAAGAACCCTGTGTCGATCTATTGACAGTTCCCATTGTTTATTTTGCCAATACATACAAATAATCAAGATTCTTAATGCCAACGTGGGTGTGTTTCGTTGCCACATCACCCACTTTTTGCATCGGCATACAAAATGAACACACTCTTCATGGAGGAGAGGATTACGTGCAGCTAACAGGATGACAAACATACCTATCGGTGAATCAAAGCAACATACAGCGGATATGGTGTGTGTTAAGATGAAATATTACACTATTACCACTAAACAAGTGCATATTCCCAGCCCCAAGGCTTTTACAAATCACAACAAAGTGGTGCATTCATTTCCATAAGGCACTGCAGTAGTGCAAGTGGCACAGAAATCAGAGAAGGGAAGAAAAAAAAAACGCCTTTAGAGGCCATTTTTCCCCCACAGAGCAGGGGTTGGCCTTTTTTGGCCTTTTTCGGGCACCGTGGTCCCCTTTTTGAAGCAATGTTTTATGGCCGGATGCTCTTCCTGCCGCCAACCCTGTTAGTCGCCTCTTGCGACACACAGGGAATTACCAGTGAGCTGGTACTCAATTTGCTGACTGGTACTCAATTTGCTGACCTCAGAAGGATGGTACAGGCTGAGTCAACCCCTCTGGTGTTAATTCAGGGATTCGAACCCAGGATCCTAGGATCCCAAGCCGGCACCCTAACCGCTAAGCCAACACCAGGAACAGAAATCAGAGAAAGGGTGAGTGCAATTTAAATAATGAAATACCACCTCTTTCTTTCTCTTTGTCCTCTTGACTTCTCTCTGCCATCTCTTCTTACTTTGGAAATAAGTTAAGTTCTGATAGAGACAAGAGGGATGAAAAGAACACTCCAACAAGACTGGTACATTACCATCGTTATTCAGAAACCCTCACATTATAATTACAATTCCACTCGTTTCCAGCACATGATTTTTAACTCTTCATTAGACAGACGACAGAAAGGAAAGACAATTACAGGAATAATTTTCACAGTACTTGGCCAGACCAAGCTCACCCTCCTGCTGTGTCATCGTGGTGGGTGTGCCTGCTGGTCGTCTCCAAGCCGGCTCTGCTGCATCTGTGAGCCTTCGTTATTTTATACAGCCCTGAAAAACTATCCTTTGGCCTGGTTCCATGTGAATGCATTACAAGCATCAGTGTGTGTGTCGTTGACTGTTATCTCCATATGTGAGTTTCCTCCGTTTCGGTCATGATTAATGGACCAGGTAGTGAAGTTTTCTTGTTTTCAAAGTTTTGTGCCAATGACTCTCTTCAAGATTGTCACTGAGCCCCAGACAGCTTCTAACTATAGTTAGTTCGTGGTAATATTCCCAGGGATGGATTTTAATATCTCCATGAGGTTACTCGTTATCATTCCTGTAGCTCCAATGATCACCGGCACAATTATGCCATTCTTTACCTTTCAGGAACTTTTAACTTCATTTTTGAGATTCGTGAATTTGGCCATTTTCTTGATTTCT
The DNA here is from genome assembly GCF_964187855.1 of Myxine glutinosa. Taxonomy (NCBI): domain Eukaryota; kingdom Metazoa; phylum Chordata; class Myxini; order Myxiniformes; family Myxinidae; genus Myxine; species Myxine glutinosa. Next base: position 156,293,463 of record NC_136261.1, on the reverse strand, counting down.
GCGTTGCCTAGGCCAAAATCTGTGGGAACTAAAACCTCAATTAGCAATGTCTTCTTTTATTTTTCGTACCTAAGTACTATATCCTGTTACAATGCTTTGTTTCCTGTTCATGGTCAATCAGATCATTAGGTCATACATGAGTGTCACTTCCTTATTTTCAACCATTGCATTTGGTTTGTGTTTTCATGAGTTTTCTGGAACTGGGATGTCAAAGTTTTTTCTGATATGCCAATGGATTACTCCACAAACTTTGTTGTGCCTTTGTGTTTACAGCTGTTCTGACATGAGTTTTTTTTACATCCCGATAGGAGGTGGCTCGTGCTTTCTTTTTCTATCTTGCAAAATATACACCTGCCTAATTGATTTTTCTAACTTCCCGCATTTTCTTAAACCCATTGGTATAGTGTTCTTGGTGTTAGGCATTTATAATGATTTGTTCTCCATCCAAGTTGAGCTGACCTCTTCATAGCCATTCCATTGAGCCTTGTTTGTCTATGCCCATCTGTCCAATTATTATTTTGTATCTCCTTGCTCTTTTGACATTCTCTCAGTTGTTTGTGTATATCTGTTGGTATTTTGCTTTATATATTTATTTTGTCCTTTTTGCAATTTTTCTTTTCTTTTTTGCTGTCTTGTGTTGTGTAGATGAGTAAAATTGTTCAAGTGGCTTTTACTGGCTAAGGGTAATTTGTTTTTCCTGTGATTATTTTGCGGTAAATACATACCTTATGATCATTGTCTTGCTGTAATTGCGTGCTTAGTTTGGTAAACTGTTTCAAATCTGCCTGGTTGTCTCTTTTCCTTCATTGTTTGGTGTATCTTGTAAGTAATAAATAGATGGGGCATTGTACCCCACTGATTCGCAACGCTAAATAGCCAACGCTCACCTACCGTTTCGCTCAGCCATACCTAACAAGTCAGGGGTCCTCAAATATTTTTGATCGTTGGCCAGAACTAAAATTCTTCACCACCTCATCGGCCACACATCCAGAAATATTTTAAACAAGTAATAGCTACATTCTGTGGACACCACCCCTTAAATGTTCTTGTATAAAGGTTTATCTATTTGCTCCCTATTCCTGCTAACATTCTTCTCTCAGGCAATTGGGGTCATTAAGTACGAGTATTACAGTAACAACCGAATAATATTGATAAACAGTACCCTACAATCACCATGCCACCGCATCATCTGGCCTACATGTAATAATGATGCACCAAACTTCATTAGTTGGAACGAATAAAATTAATAGTTTGCCAAAATACTGTATTATAATTATAACAATGCAAACTATGAACGATCAGAGTAGTGCAGTTTATGTGAGCAGTGCAGTCGCTTTTGCTCATCCATGATCATGTCAACACGGGGCCTGAACCGAGAGGGACCCAGAGGGAGACACTGCTCAAGATGAGGGTCTGTCTGTTCTTGGCATGCTTCATACTCCAGAATACTGCCTCACAGATGCACAGTGCATTCAGAAAGTATTCAGACCCCTTCACTTTTTTCACATTTTGTTATGTTGCAGCCTTATGCTGAAATCGTTTAAATTCATTTTTTCCCTCATCAAGCTACACTCAATACCCTATAATGACAAAGAGAAAACAGGATTTTAGAAAGTTTTGCAAATTTATTAAAAAGAAAAAATTGAAATATCACATTGACATAAGTATTCAGACCCTTTGCAATGACACTTGAAATTTAGCTCAGGTGCCTCACATTTCTCTTGATCATCTTTGAGATGTTTCTACACCTGGATTGGAGTCTACCTGTGGTAAATTCAATTGATTGGACATGATTTGGAAAGGCACACACCTGTCTATATAAGGTCTCACAGCTGACAATGCATATCAGAGCAAAAACCAAGCCATGAGGTCGAAGAAACTGCCTGCAGAGCTCAGAGACAGGATTGTGTCAAGGCATAGATCTGGGGAAACCTACAAAAAAAACATCCTGCTGCATTGAAGCTTCCCAAGAGCACAGTGGGCTCCATAATTCTTCAATGGAAGAAGTTTGGAACAACCAGGACTCTTCCTCGAGCTGGCCACCCGGCCAAACTGAGCAATTGGGGGAGAAGGGCCTTGGTAATAGAGGTGACCAAGAACCCGATGGTCACTCTGGCTGAGCTCCAGAGATCCTGTGTGGAGATGGGAGAAACTTCCAGAAGGACAACCATCACTGCAACACTCCACCGATCTGGGCTTTATGGCAAAGTGGCCAGACGGAAGCCTCTCCTCAGTGAAAGACACATGAAAGCCCGCTTGGAGTTTGCAACAAAGCACCTAAAGGACTCTCAGACTGTGAGAAACAAGATTCTATGGGCTTTCATTCTATGGGCAGTCCCATGGGCTATGATTATATGGGCTACGATTCTTCCTTATTCCTTTAAAAGTATTTAAACATTTAAAAATGATCCACTTTCACTATCTCCCCATCATGAATTCACCATGTGTTCTTTTTCTTCACCACGATCTACCACGCTATTTCCTCAGAAATAATACTTTGTTCCTTTATACTGGTCCTTTTGTTCTGCTGTGTCCTAATCTGTTGTGTGTCATAGATCTTCTATGAGCTTGACTATGTACACAAAAAATCCATTGACGGGGGATTAGGTAGGATTCGCTCCACGGTCCGGACTGATGATGCTCACGGTCCGAATGTGGACCGTGGTCAGCTTTTTGAGGACCCCTGTAATAAGTAGACAGGTGGGATGTTGAGAGCTCGGTCCCCAGTTGATGTAACTAGGTCGCCAGTAGGTAAAGCAATGCTAAGAGCGAGGACCTTGAGATGTACTAGTTGTCCCAACCAGCATCCGTGGTTGGCCAGCAACCCGTCGGACCACAGAGTTGTCCGCGGCTTGTTGGGTTCATGTTCGGACTCCTCCTCCCTTCAAGTGCTTGTCTTGCCTTGGGGAGGTTCAGCTGGGTCTTCCTGGCCCAGCCAGTTTCTTTCAGTCATTGTAAAGAGTACCTTGCTTGCTCACACCATTGTAGGACATTTTCAGCTTTTTTGCTATTTTCTTCATTGCGTGCCCGTCATCTAACAGAGTTTTGGTCTTCACACACTGTTCTGTTGAAAGTTACTTCCTTGGTGCCATTCTGAACCAACTCATAGACTTTAAAACAAGGGAACAAGCTGATGAAAACTGATCTCACATATTGATGGCTTTACAACTTTTATTGTCGTTTCTTTTCATTTGCATTAATGTAACTGGTGTTAATATTTCAATTTTTTAAATATATTTACTGCACAAAAATCCACAAACTGTTTCCTGCATATATTCTTTGTGGTAATAAGAGGATATGACTAGCACATGATAATACTAGAACGGCACTCGGTAGAGCGCAAACCTCCACCAGGCTGAACAGTTTGTTTTGTATCCCACTGATAGGCCGGATCTGGATTCGGACCTGAACCAAAATCTAATCAGCTTGTTCTTGTCACCTAACCAACTCATCCACCAAGTTTAGTCATAAGTCATCCATAACTTTTTTAAATATCATGTTATATATCGCTTTTTGCCTGATCCCTCAATGGTGAAGGTTCACTTAAAAATTAAATAAATCTCGTATCTGAATCCATATTCAGATCTTCACCCTAATCGAATCGATTAGTTCTTGTCACACACCAAACCTCTCCACCAAGGTCGTCCAAATCCGTCCACAACTTTTTGAGATATCCTGCTATGTATCGTTTTTGGCCCCATCTCCCAATGGTGAAGAATCACTTTAAAAATTCTACTAGCCGGATCCAGATCCGGATCTTCACCAAAATCTAATGATTTCATCCGAGTCACATTTGCTACCTCGCTGACAAATGTAGTCTAAATCCGTATACAACTTTTTCAGATATCTTGTTCATACGCAGACAAACAAACAAACAAACTAGAACGGCACTCGGTAGAGCGCATATAGCCAGGCTGAACAGTTTGTTTTGTATCCCAATGATAAGCCGGATCTGTATTCGGACCTGAACCAAAATCTAATCGGCTTGTTTTTGTTACTTAACAAACTTATCCACCTAGTTTAGTAATAAGTCATCCATAACTTTTTTAAATATCATGTTACATGTCACTTTTCGCCCAATCCCACAATGGTGAAGAATGGGAAGATAATTAAATAATGATCGTATCTGAATCCATATTCAGATATTCACCAAAATCGAATCAATTCGTCCTTATCACACACTTTGTCCACAAAGTTTCGTCCAAATCAGTCCTCAACTCTTTGAGATATCTTGTTCACAGACAGACACAGACAGACAAACAAACAAACAGATGAAAAATCACTCGTAGAGTGACACTTGGAAAAACAGAACAAAGTAGAATGGCATTCAGTAAAGCATCCTTTTGACCTCAAAAATAATTCGTGGTTGAATTCAGTGACCTGATGTGCAAATCGTCTTCAAAGTTTAAGTTAATCGGATGAAAATTGACAATTTTAGAAATCTGACCTATGTTGACCTTTCGGCCTATGTTGACCTAAAACTAGTTGGGGGATGAATTCAGTGACCAGATATGCCGATCCTCTTCAAATTTCAAGTGATTGGATAAAAATTGAGGATTTTTGAAACTTGGCCTATGTTGACCTTTTGGCCTACGTTGACCTCAAAAATAGTTGGTGGTTGAATTCAGTGACCAGATATGCAAATCCTCTTAAAATTTCAAGTCAATCGGATGAAAATTGAGGATTTTAGAAATTTGACATAGCTGGTGACCTTTGGCCTATGTTGACCTATTGATCTTTTGACCCCAAAAGAATAAGCTTCTTGCTTATGACCAACTCACCCATTTGGTGAAGTATAGTGAAGATCGGTTGAAAATTGTGACCTGTAGTCGACTGACATACAGACAAACAAACAGACAGACATGGGTGAAAACATACACCCCATCCACCTTTGGTGGTGGAGGTAACAAACAGACAGGGGTGAAAGACATAACCTTCATCCACCGAATAAAACTTTTTCGATTTCCTAATTTATTTTATATACTTAAAGGCAACTGTGATGTTCAATTGACTTTCACTGAAATTTGAATTATTATCTACCTATATAGCACACTTCTAAATTCCCACAAATATTTAATGGGGAAGAGCACCACAAAAATGAAAATAACCTTTACTTTTTTGCAGTCCTACAAATGTCATAGCTACACCTCATCCCACCCGGTGCAGGTAATGCAAATTATACAACCCACTCCAAGCTTCGAATTTGTACCTCCTCTTTTTAAAACATTTGGGAGCCCGTTGGTCCATTGGACCAAATTTTCATTGGTCTTCACCGCCTTGAAGCATACCTGCCTGCTGGACTCGGGGTTATTTTGGGTATTCAGTCTTTTGGGTCCCCTATGTCTTTTGGATCGTCGGGGACTTTTGTGTTTTCTGTGTCTTTTGGGTCCTCAGGGACTTTTGGATGTTTTGAGTCCTCGGGGACTTTTGGGTCTTTTGGTTCCTCGGTGACTTTTAGGTCTTCTGGGTCTTTTGGATCTTTTTGGGTCCTCGGGAACTTTTGCGTCTTCGAGGTCTTTTGAGTCCTTGGGGACTTTTGATTCCTCTGGGTCTTTAGGGGTCCTAAGAAACTTCGGGGTCTTAAAGGTTCTTAAAAGGTCAAAGGAGTCTCAGCAATCTAGAGAGTTAAAAGGTGCATTTCAATAGAACACAATAGATAATTAATTAATTAATAGACACAAAAAGTACGCCTTACACACACGCACACACACAAACACACACAGACACAAAACTCATCCATTTATAGTAGATACATGCACAGCCTAAAGACAGATGTGTTCGTCCCAAGTTAGCAATCATATTCAAATAATACCATTCTTTGAAATAACACTGCTTGCTGGAACCTTCACCAAAACAGCAGTTCTTAATTAAATTTGACTCCATCAGGAATAAAACACAAAACAGATAACTAAATTGCAAGCAAACTGCCAAGTGAACTATTTTGCTAATTCATTTTAATGGGAAGGAGAAGAGAATATATAGACAGGAAGATATAAATGCGTTTTTCTCTCTCTCTCACTGTGAGTTTACTCTTAATTGAGGCTTTATTTTTTAAGATGCAGTCAACATCAACTGGATATGTCATCACGCTTCCTTTCAATTATTCCCTGAATATTTTAAAATGTTAGTCAAGCAAAGGAGATTATTTGTACATTTTACATTTTGCATCATTTCTCTGTTCATGGGACTGCATTCTGTATTTGCAAGGCCTTACACGATTTAAATCTTCCCAGATTTTGAAACACTTTTGCACTTGCGTAATGTGCCTTTTACAAATGTGTTAGAAAGGTGTTGCTGCACCTTATATTGCACCATTGTTTTGTATTTGGATATGACGACTCTGGAAAGTATTCCGAGTGCCAAACAGGTTATAAAACACCACTTCCCAAAAGAAAAAGAGCTTGCTGTGTAATAACATACAGCCAGAATTAGCAGACAAGAACTGGTATTTGGTCAGCATGCTTATGGACCAATATCAGGATGGTTTGGCAGCTGTAGCGTGATATATGGGGTGGCTGATCAACAGTAGATGTGCCAAAAGAGATGTAAGGATGTTTCATGTTTCAAATAAATTCATCTGTTCTGCCAATTTCGGAGGGCAGTGTGATTAGTAGGATCTACCAGGGAAAACTCTTAAAGACACCTCGCGCCAAGCGTCGCGTTACCTACTGGTGATGTAGTTATCTCAACTGGGACCCACACTCTCAACATCCCACCTATCTACAGATGTGTGAAGACTTGCTGCATATGCCCAAAACAACAGAGATCTTCTCAAGCTATTACCATAGACCACCAGCAAAAAGAAGACCCAGTGTAATGGTCACAAGGATTTTTCACAAGTTAATTTCAACACCAAAGATGAATAAGAAAGGAAAACTTACAAGTTCAAAGTGCAGAATTGATGGTCAGTTCTGGGGCATGAGGACTCTGTTTCCATTTCAAAATTACAATTCTCATTGAAGCAAAATTTGAATGCAATTTCAACTTTCTTACGAGTTTTAAGCCATGAACTGTATGGTGTTGGTATCTTAAACTTTTCTTTCAAAGATGAGCCTTTGTCGTTCAGCTTTCTCATTGCTTATAAAGTTACAGTAAAACACGTCATATCAGATACGCTTTGAGGAAAACTTCCAACCATTCTATCTCTCTCCTTCACCAACTTTTTCAACTGTGTGTTTAATAGATAGTCATTGGCAAAACAACAGAGCCTAGTCGACAGATGGAAAGAGCTCATCAGAACTAAAGAACAAGGCATCGTGGATGACTCAGTAATCACCCTGCCTGGAGAAAATTAGAGCGAATTATGTCACTGATGTTCTTTGCGTTTTTGCAAGGATAGTTCAACTAGTTAGACACACAAATTTGTATATAATTTTCTTTCTGACATTAATTTTTTTCAGGGTGCAGATAACATGCCTATTCTTCATGAAGGACAATCTGGGATCTTAAACGTCCACCAAGAAATGCCGACAGACGGAATACCCAGTTTCGCATCCATATGAGGAACAGACAGCTGTTGACAGTGGAGTGGAGAATGCTCAGTGGAGAATGTTCACACCTCTAGGATATCCTATAAGCCCATCACACACAGGTTACTGCAGTCTAATGTGTGATATGTCCACTCAAATAACACGTTACGGTAAGATCTATATATAACAGCATTGTCCTCTTGTGACATTGTAGGCCTACAACTGATGCATTGGCATCAGCGTTCTTATAGTGCTTTAGCATTTAATACAGATTAAAATTTCATGTTGAAAAATAGAATCATTGGAAAGTTCAACATAACACCTCACACATCAAGAACCTGTTACATTTGCAAAAAAATCATGTGGCATATTACAACAGAGCGTGTGCGTTTGGTGATAGGTTTGTGACAACTGAGCACAGACAGACATTACTGTTAAATTTATGAAGTAATTATGAAAAATTTGGCAATCCTGTGTTATGAACTAGGAGTGCAGTATCATGGAGAATATGTTGTATTATTTTTAAGCATAGGAATGTGTATTAGATTTCAATTGGTTTCTTATGCAGTATTATACTGTTATCTCTGTCTTTACCTGATGGACCATGTGCTTTTTACTGTCTTTCATCTCTTCACGCAAACCATATAAAAGTGCTGAGACTTTGACCCCCAATAGTGCGAGCTCATGATGCATGGGGTTGGCCCAGAGGTTGGGCAGAGTGGCTTGACTTGATATCACGTGGGCTGGGAATGACAGTGATTCCTGCTGGGGGACACATGTGGGTTGAGAACAGCACGATGGGGCTGGCCCATTGGCAGGTCTCAGTCGAGCCTCACCCAAATTGTAATAAATAAACTAGAACGCCACTCAGTAGAGCGCATAATCCCGCCGTGGGTGGCTGCTGCTGAGCCCTATCTTCCAATGGTAAAAAATCCTTCAAAAAATTCCTGGATCCGGAATAATATCCTGAGCTTCACCAAAAACTAATCAATTCTTCCTTATCCCCAGGGCAATCATCCCACCAACTTTCATCCAAATCCGTTCAGAACTTTTCCAGATATCTTGTTCACAAACACACGAACACACGAACACACACACGGACGGACACGATTGAATGCATTACTCCCTGGCGGGAGTAATAAAACAGTTACATTTAAATTACATGTACAATATTAAATGTTGACATCCTTACTACTGTGGAGGATCATTTTCATTTGTTGGATTACATATAATATGCTAGCTGAAGTATCCAGCGTTGCCTGGGGAAATTCAATGCAATATGTATTGAAATATGAAGTCATAATCAAAAATATTTGTATCATAAAGGTAGATCACTTACATGCAAGGTTTGTCTTCATGACGTGGGAATGCAAAATAAATTTCAAGCAGGTGATTCTCCTTCACTTTGGAATTGAACTCATCTGTGGTGAGTTGCAGGTGCCTGCAATATAAAAATCACTCATTCAACCAGTTTGAATAGAGAAAAGGAGTCATTCTGCTGTTTTGTGTCACTGTGTGTACTGCAATGAGCATGGAGAAAAGAAAGAAAACCAGAGAATTGTCTGAGGAGGTCAGACACAAGATTGTAGCAAAGCATGGACAATCTCAAGGCTACCCGTCTACCATCTCCAGAGACCTTGATGTTCCTGTGTCCACCGTACGCAATGTTATCAGGAAGTTTAAGGCCAATGGCACTGCAGCCAACTTCCCTGGACGTGGCCGCAAGAGAAAACTTAATCGAAGATTGCGGCGAAGGGTTGTTCGAATGGTGGAGAAAGCACCTCGATCAACTGCCAAACAGATTCAAGCTGACCTTCAGAAACAAGGTACGACAGTTTCAAATCGCACCATCCGTCGCCAACTCAATGAAAGGGGGTTCTATGGTAGGAGACCCAGGAGGATCCGACTGCTGAGAAAGCCTGACTGAAGTTTGCCAAAACACACCTGAACAAGCCAAAATCCTTCTGGGAGAATGCCATGTGGACAGATGAGACCAACTTAGAGCTTTTTGGTAAAGCACATCATCTCTATGTTTACAGAAAACAAAATTAAGCCTTCAAAGAAAAGAACACCTTCCCCACAGTCAAACATGGAGGAGGTTCAGTAATGTTTTGGGGTTGCTGTGCTGCCTCTGTCACTGGGTGCCTTGAATGTGTGCATGGCATCATGAAATCGGGAGATTACCAAAGGATTTTGGAGTGCAATGTTCAATCCAGTCTCAGAAAGCTGGGTCTCCGTCGAAGGTCATGGGTCTTGCAGCAGGACAATGACCCCAAACACACTTCAAAAACCACACAGGTTCAAGACAAAATGCTGGACTGTTCTGAAGTGGCCAGCAATGTGTCCAGATCTAAATCCCATTGAATACCTGTGGGGAGATCGGAAAACAGCAGTTATAAGAAAGCACGCTTCAAATCTGGGAGAACTGGAGCAGTTTGCACAAGAAGAGTGGGATATATTAAGTTCTGAATGAAAAACAAAGGTTCTGTCATATTAATAGTGAAATATAGAATTGTGGAGACCAAATACTTTTGTCAATTTCAACTTAATTTAAGAGAAAATAGTGAGTTATTTGTAAAAAGTGCAATGGTGCAAATATGTTTGGCCACGACTGTAAATCCGGCGACACAATGCGCTCTAAATGGTCCTTTGCAGAGCTATCTTTATTAATGTAAGTAAAGCCACCAGAAGTGCTCGGCAGGCATCTTCCCGTGCCAATCTCATGACATGAGATTAAAGTGAAAAAAGCAACAGACGGATCGTACTGAGACGGGGAGGATTAGAGGTAGGGGAGAAACATACCAAGGAATACACAGTTTTGGTCATCAGCTTGCATCCATATGACCTCAACATATGATCTTTACAATACATATTACTTCATCAAGGCAGTGTGTCAGTAATGTTATGGATTTCGTCACTTCCGTTGTGGTGGTTTTCATCTACTGTAAACATTTCTGGTTCCATGTACTATTTATTGTTTTCAAAAGGTTTATTGTTTATGAACTGTTTTCAAAAGGTGGAAAAGTTAGTGTTAAAAAGAAACAGGAAACCAGACCGGGAACCGGACGACGAAGAGGAAGAGGAGAAAAAGAAGGTGGAGCGAAGCGAGTCGGACAAGAAGGAGCCGAGCTACTTGCGGTCTGGAGCGAACGTTGGCGAGTAAGAGTCACGAGTGAACTTTTGGTTTCCCGGGAAAGGGATTCCTGCGACAGAGTTGTTATCGCTGTGACAGATCAACCTGTGTGTCAGGTTTTGTGGTGGATTCTGAAGAGAATCATCGTTATCATCGTCGTGCCGTTGCGCCACGAGACCGGGCCGTCGGCCATTTTGACTCGCGCAGGCCTTGCGCTTCGCTCATGGTTTCGTCTCGTTTCGACCATTTTCACCGCATTCATACGTGGATCTGGCGTGTGTGTGTGTGATGTGGCTTTTTGAAAGTTAATTCGTCCATACCCGAGGGTGTGATTTCCCAGTCGCCTGGAGGGCGCCTTTGGATTTCCCAGTCACCTGGAGGGTGCCTTTGCACAGCTTTGGCAGCCGGACTGTACCTGCCAACCCAACGGGATTCTGGTCTCGATTGGACATTGATTTGTCGATCGCTGGAGCGGATCGACTCTGGCTTGAAGCCGGGGATTAGAGACATTGGGGATGTTCTTGTTTCACTCACTTGGAGCACAGTGAGTTATATATTATAAAACTGATGGTACCATGATAGGATATTGATTGTACTTTTGATTCATATTATTGTTGTACTGTTATTCTTGTGTGATCTTAATACAATATTTGTTTGTGAGTAATAATTGGTGTGGCTTCGCCATTGATCTTTGACATACAGAATAACACATTTTTCTGCCGTGACTCCTCTCGGGGCTCGGAGGTACACCGTGACCAGGGGGTCGGGGAGGAGCACGTAACAGTAACAATCTCACTCGAGGCCTGAACACAGAAGTATTACAGTAAACCTGTGAAAATAAATCTTTTTAATAATAGGCACACATGTAAATACTATGATAATTAAAATTGTGTTGTTGACAACAAATCCCTACATCCTCAACAAATGATCTTCACAAAACATATTACTCGATCACACCCAAAAAACCCAGGCAGTCTATAAGCAACATACTTACTTGAGGCCTGAACACAGAGGTGTTTTAATAAACCTGTGTAAAGAATCTTTTTAATAATAGGTGCACGAGGAAACATTATTGTAATTAAATTTGTGTTGTTGACACCAAATCACTAAAACCTCAACATACGATCTTCACAAAACATATTAATGAATCACTCCTCGGAAAAAAAGAAAAACGGGCAGTGCAAGTAACAAACTCACTCGAGGCTTGAACACGCAGGTGCTATTATAAACCTGTGTAAAGAAATCCTTTTAATAATAGGTACACATGTAAACATTATAATAGTTAAATTTATATTGTTGACAACAATTCACTACATCCAACCTCAAGAAAACATATTACTCGATCGCTCCCAGGGAAAATAAATAGCACCGCAAAGCGGGCGTAACACCTCAGCCCATGCATGGTGGAAATCAATTTCAAGATGGCTGCCGTGGCGGCCATATTGAAAATTGCAGCGCGCCCATTTTTGAAAGGAAGCTTCCTCTTCTCAACCCCAACACACACTGCAAAAATGGATTTAATCAGACAAGCCATTCTCCTTGAAATTGACGGAAACCAAAAGTTGACGGACGCCCGGACGACCGTCCGGACGACACCCGTGACGACAATACCCCTTAGCCCAATTTGGGCTGATGGGTGAAAAAGCAGGCAGTGTAAAAGTACAAGACCCGATAGAGGCCTGAAGGCAAATTAACTGATTAATTTTTATTTTATTTTCAGTGTTTTTGTCCAAACAAACAGCCCTTGACCTTCCTCTGGATGAAAGAGTAGTCCATGCAAAGTTTGGTTGCACTGGGTGAAAGTCCTGGGTCCTGCAGGGTCTGAATGCAAAAATGAACAAACATACAAACAAAGAAGCTGTCCTTCTTTATTATATGTGTGTATATATATATTATACATACATACATATATACATACATATATATATATATATATATATATATATATATATATATATATACACACATATATATATATATTGTTACGGTTTCTAAAACCTTCACTAGTAAATTTAGTAAATGTATCCCTTATAAATATCCCCCTGTAAATATTCCCATAAATTGGCTTGTTAAAGATTGCACCCTAGTTAGTCCATGAACAACACGTAGCGAACCATAGGACCTCTTCGTAGTTATCTCATTATTATGTGTTTCAGTTAAGGATCTGTTCCCAGTAGTTGAATCTGCATTGCATTAATCAAATAAGATAGGCCCCTTTCAATTCCCCAATCGCCTCACCCACGTCTAAGCAAAGTAACAGCAAGGCAGCGTTCGCTGCCCTTTGGTTTGGCTCGTTTGATTGCCCCAAGCCGCCATTAGCCATGCGGTCAAGCTGAGAAAGAAGGGGGCGGATCCGCCAGATCACGGGTGTGGCAAGTCGGCTCGTCATCGGAGGTGGAGTCAGCAAGCCCTTACCGGCCAACCAGCACCGCGGTGAGCCAACCGGTAGGCGTGCCCTCGAAGCCGTGGCTTGATTTCGAACAGAGCAATAAAAGTGACTGCAAGGGACTGCTTGGTGAGTTGGAGTGAGAGGGTTCCGAAGAAGGAGAGAGAGAAGGTACGAGTCGGTGAGAAGGCACGAGAGAGAGACGTGATCCGGAGTTGGAAGACGAAGGCAAAGGAGAGAGGAGCATCCCAATCGCTGTATGCAACGACCACTCGCAGTGAATGATACACGCTAGCTGCCTGCCAGGGTTTCCCGCCACGACGCGAGTCGACTCCTGGAGCCGGACCTCGACACCACTGTCTGCCTGGGCCTTCTCATCCCCTCCTCCAGTGATTCCTGCCTGCTATTCCCTTGTAGTGTAAGTCTGTTGTCTGTCCTTTTTGTTGTCTGGGGTTTAATATAAGACTGTTTAAGGCTGCCCTGTGTATCTTCTTCTTCTTCGTCCTGTATATTACTTTTGGGGCTCTTCCTTTGGTTTGTTGTACATAATTAATAAATGTCTGTTATTTCTTACCCTTTTGGTTTCATTCTTCCCCGATCACTTTCGTCTTTTCTTTCGATTGAATACCTGTGGCACGATTCGGCCAACGCTCGGAATCGGGTTTAGTCTCTTGATAACGGCTCGAACCGCGGATTGCTAAACCGCTCGGCAAATACCATCTTGTCCGTGGTTCGAGCGGTACTTGTCTCCCTGTTTTGCGGAGGGATTGGTAAAGGTATTCGGGAGAACACCTGGATCAATAACCCTGACCAATCCAACCCCGCAAAAGAGCGTTACAAGTACCAGGACCAGAGACGGCCGGCTTAACAGGCCAAGGGGATTAACCCCCCCTTGGTAAGGGGAGTGCCGTCTCTGAGATCCGTAACAATTGGTAGTCAGGAGTTGGGATTCGAAACCTGTGACTAAATTTATTTCGACCAAATTTTGGACACCAATTGTGCTATTGGCCGTTACAATTGGTGTCGGGGAGTGGGATTTGAGGCCCGAACCAAAATTTTAAAACATCAAAAAAAATTGGTCAAAATTAGGAGCGCCCGAAATTTTGTTTAATATCCAAATTGAGTCGTGCCATGGATGGTCAAGGCGGGCGGATGCTGGTAGGGGAGGTAGAAGAGGGGTTAGAGGCAATCCAGGACCCCAGGGAGGAGGAGAGCAATGAAGGTGCGGTAGCGGGAGTTGCAGGCACACGAAATGGCGGCCTCCTGTACGTGACGACAACAGCCGGGCCCCCTGTGCAAGACTGGGTGAGCATTGAACTATTACTAATCCAGATGAATGCAAAAATGGACGCCATGATAGACGAAACAAGGCATGATACGGGAAAATTGGAGGGCATAAATGGCCGAGCCCGAGAAATTAATGAGGGGCTAGCGAGGGGGCAAGCCCGGTATGAGACAAAGGAATTGGAGAGGGAGAGAGACCGTAGATCGGGCGGGAAAGGCGCATCGGTACGCAACGAGGTAACGCGGCTTGAGAAGCGCAGGAAAAGCGAGTTGGAGCAAGGCGCAGGTAACTGGACCGGGGTAGAGATCGCAACCCGGGGTATGGGGAAGCCGGCGACCGCCGAAGTAGAAAAGGAAATTTTAATAGAGCCAGCGGTCGCCGAGGGAAAAGAAGATAAAGGAAGGTAATTAATTCAAATTGGCAAAGAAACTGAACCATTAGTGGAAATTGGGATTAAGCAGACGCCGGACTTAGAAAACCACTCGTTGGAGGAAAAGATGGATAATGTGCAAAGTCCGTGCTCACATCACGATGCTGTGCTTAATAGCCCCAATAAAGATTTGCAGGTGGTGTTGGAGCGAAGGAGAAGAAGCGCCCAGGTGAGTTGTGCTGTATATTGTGCGGGGAGACTTTGCAGGAGGATGTTTGGCGCAAAAAGAATTTTCGCGCGCTTGGGATCGAGAAAGCACCCGGGCGTTGGTGGAGGGTCCCTTGTGAGTGGTGTGAGTGGAAATGGCACGCTTGTGAGGAAAAAGTGTGCGTCAGAGAGTGAGTGTGTGATAGAGTATGGAAGTGATACCGGGTGTGAGAGCAAATGCACGTCGGAGGGTATGTGTGAAACAGAGTGTACGGAGTGTGACACGGAGAGTGAGTTGGTGGTGGCGCGGGTGCGGGAGAGCACATCGGAGCGCGTGATGGGGAGTGTTACAGAGGATGTAAACGGAGAGTGTGCGCAAGAGTTGGCACGAGAGTGTGCGGTGATGATTGGGTGTGCAGAAGAGTGCACACTCGTGGTGAGTGTTACGGTGGACGTAACGGGGGAAGAAAGGTGTGGAACGAAGTGTGTGAATGACGAGTGTGCGCAAGAAGGGGTGTGAGAGGAGTGGTGTGTAACAGGGTGTGCGAATGGTGGAATGGATGCGCAAGAAGGTGCGTGAGAAAGGTGTGTAACAGAGGAGTGCATGATAACAGGGTGTGCTGTCGAAAGTGAGGATGAGTGCACAAAAGAGTATGTGAGCGTTATGAGTAGACCTGAGTTTGTGCGAGGGGAGAATGCGCGAGCGAGTGCTGTGACAAAGTGTGTGGGATATACGAGCGGCGTTGGAGCACCGAGTTTGGAGAGTGTGAAAGGGGTCGCATATGGATGCGAGCATGCGAGTAAGGCATCGACGTTAAACGGAGCAGCGGTTAGACCGATGTTTAGCCTGTTTAAGGTTGCCCTGTGTATCTTCTTCTTCTTCATCCTGTATATTACTTTCGTTCCCCCTTCCTTTGGTTTGTTGTACATAATTAATAAATGTCTGTTATTTCTTACCCTTTTGGTTTCATTCTTCCCCGATCGCTTTAGTCTTTTCTTTCGATTGAATACCTGTGGCACGATTCGGCCAACGCTCGGAATCGGGTTTAGTCTCTTGATAACGGCTCGAACCGCGGATTGCTAAACCGCTCGGCAAATACCATCTTGTCTGTGGTTCGAGCGGTACTTGTCTCCCTGTTTTGCGGAGGGATTGGTAAAGGTATTCGGGAGAACACCTGGACCAATAACCCTGATCAATCCCACCCCGCAAAAGAGCGTTACAAGTACCAGGACCAGAGACGGCCAGCTTAACAGGCCAAGGGGATTAAACCCCCCCCCCCCCCCCTTGCAAAGGGGAGTGCCATCTCTGAGATCCGTAACAATATATATATTGTTGCGGATATGAGGATTGCATTTTTTTGATTGTGTGTATTGTGGTGGTAAATTGTTGTGTAACATTGGTTGGATATGGCCCCTCCTGCCTGCGGAGTTGTGTAAAGGTAAAAAGGGCGTCTCGGTAGTTAATTCCATGAAACACCACATTGAAGGACCCGATAAAACCCTTGTTCAGTAGCTTATATCTTATTATGTGTTTTAGAGTAAGGCCTTGTCTTCCATTAGAATAATACTCCATTGCACCGAATCAATTAAGAATAGCTCCCCTTCAATACTTCCATTTCCCAGCCAAACTCTCCATCTGCGGGTAAAGCAGTTCACAAGCGTGGGATGCACGCCCTCTCATTTCGCTGCGATAGTGAATATGTGCTCCGTGCTCTGTTTGAACAGGAGGGGCGGGGTCGCCAGGGAGAGGCAAGCCCAGGGCGCGCCACGAAGGGCGGGGCTGTTCAGCCCCATGCCCAAATAAGGAAACAAGCCCGTGGCTCGCCACGAGCGGCGTGCCGTCGGCGCCATGCCCAAATAAGGAGACAAGCCCGTGGGATTACCATACAAGGTCACGAAACAGAGCACGGGGGAGGAGGGCGGTACCGAAACCGAAGAGGGCGTGTCAGTCCCGCGCTGGAGAGAAGTGAGAGGAAGGGAATACGAGCTGAGCTGCATGGAGAGGTACACGACAAAGAAAGGGTCCAAGAGCAAGCAGCGGAACTTTTACGAACGAGTTGCAAAGAGATACGGCAGATGAGTCCAGCCCCGTTTCAACCAGCCGCGTGAAGCCCTGACGGGGCAGCGAGTGACCATGCCGGCGTGCGCTGTAAAGCGGTTTACAAGGAGCTGCCGGCTCCCCGCTTCCCGCCCGGAGTGGACCTGCTCGCTGTGCCCTGTGATCCCACCTGCTCATCCTTTCCAGCCATTCCTGCCTGCAAGTTCCCCATTTGCGTACGTGAGTTTGTTTTGTTCATGCTGTCCTGGGTAGTAACTAAGTCTGTATAAGCTAGTAATTTTCACTGTGTCACCTGCGTTTTCATGTCCGCTGTAAATACCCGTGACTGCTCTTTTTGTTTATGTGTGTGTAAATAATAATAAACCCCGTTACTCTTCTGTACGTCTTCTTCTTCTTCCTCTTTGCATTCGTCGTCTTAGTCTTTTCCACATTGAGTATCTGTGGCGCGATACGGCTAACGTTTGGGTGAATCGGGTTTAGTCGGGGAACAACTGTTCGGTCGCGGAGCCTCCACTCGGCAAACATACCATCCTTAACCGCGTACCGTAACAATATATATATATATAATGCTCCCCACTGATGATGTGAATGTGCTGATGTGAATATATATATCTGTGCAGCGTCTGTCCTGTCCTGTGTTGTGTTGTCTTGTGTTGTGTTGTCACTGAACTACTTTCTCAAACTTTTGTGAAATCGTACCAAACTTCTGGTATGCACATATCTCTCCCGTCGGTATGTCCTAAGGGTATTTCTTTGAAAAAGTTTCCAAATTTTTTTTTTTTTGGGGAATTTTTTGGGGAAAATTTTTTTTTTCAACTTCAATTGTTTATAAAATGTGATATCACGTATATTACAAATACATTTGTGCAAAATAATTCTTTGAATCATGATTGGTTTAAACCATGACAAAACGGCAACTATGGTACAGTCATTTTAGTCCGTGGGCTGAGTAGGGTTTACATGCACCCCCCCCCCCCCCCCCACAACTTAACTTCCCGGGTATGTCCATGTACCCCCCACCTTAGGGGTTAGGAAAAACCATGTTAACAGAAAAAAAACTCATTCCCAAGGTACCTCCCACGCATATTTTGATGTTACCCCCCCTGTGTCAGTGATTTCCGAAAATTAGGGGTAGGCGAAATTCAAATGGCCACAACTTTTTACCTAGTCATCCTATGGTTGCATATGACCCCTCAAAATGTTTGTCCTGGGACACTCTTTACAATGATATGTGTTATATGCAAATGAGGTCACTAATGAGGTCACCAGAGGTCAAACTATGAGGGAATGAGTTTTTTTTCTGTTAACATGGTTTTTCCTAACCCTTAGGGTGGGGGGTACATGGACATACCCGGGAAGTTAAGTTGTGGGGGGGGGGGTGCATGTAAACCCTACTCAGCCCACGGACTATTTATCTGCAGTATATATCTATACATCTGTGCAGTGTCTGTGTTGTCACTTAACGACTCCCTCAAACTTTTGTTTCTGTGGTTGTGAAGTGTTTTTAATAACGTTGTGGTGGTTTTGAATCATGTGGTGGTTAGGTATTTTGAATTATGTGGTGGTGAGGTGTTTTTAAATGACGTGGTGCATGGTGGTGAGGTGTTTTTAAATCACATGGTGGTGAGGTGTTTTTAAATCACGTGGTGGTGAGGTATTTATAATTACGTGGTGGTGAGGTGTTTTTAATTATGTGGTGGTGAGGTGTTTTGAATTAGTTGGTGATGAGGTGTTTTGAATGACGTGGTGGTGAGGTGTTTTGAATTACTTGGTTGTGAGGTGTTTTTAAAGGACGTGGTGGTGAGGTGTTTTTAATTTCGTGGTGGTGAGGTGTTTTTATTACGTGTTTTATGGCTGAGGTGTTTTTATTACGTGTTTTATGGCTGTGAGATGTTTTTATTATGTGTTTTATGGCTGTGAGGTGTTTTTATTACGTGTTTTATGGCTGTGAGGTGTTTTTATTACGTGTTTTATGGCTGTTAGGTGTTTTTATTACGTGTTTTATGGCTGTGAGGTGTTTTTACTACGTGTTTTATGGCTGTGAGGTGTTTTTACTACGTGTTTTATGGCTGTGAGGTGTTTTTATTACGTGTTTGATGGCCTTGAGGTGTTTTTAATTTCGTGGTGGTGAGGTGTTTTTCATTTCGTGGTGGTGAGGTGTTTTTACTACGTGTTTTATGGCTGTGAGGTGTTTTTATTTCGTGTTTTATGGCTGTGAGGTGTTTTTACTACGTGTTTTATGGCTGTGAGGTGTTTTTATTTCGTGTTTTATGGCTGTGAGGTGTTTTCAATTTCGTGGTGGTGAGGTGTTTTTAATTTCGTGGTGGTGAGGTGTTTTTAATTTCGTGGTGGTGAGGTGTAATCATCCCAAACTTCCAGTCTGCACCTACCCCTCCCCTATGTATGTGCAGAGGGGTTCTTTCTTGAAAAAAAAAAACATTCAACCTGAATCTTCAACCTGAAGTGCCTATTAAAAATGTAATATCACAAAGAAAACAAATGAATTTGTGCAAAATAATTGTTTGTATTATCATTTGTGTAAATCATGACAACACAGCAACTCAGGTACAGTCATTATCCTCAGCTAAAATAAGCCCGTTCCTCAGTAACGATGCTTGGTGAGGCAAGCGCAGCGAGCCAAGCCAAGCTAGTGTGTATATATATATATATATATATATATATATATATATATATATATATATATATATATATATATATATATATATATACAGTGCATTGAGAAAGTATTCAGACCCCTTCACTTTTTTCACATTTTGTCACTCGAGGCTTGAACACGGAGGTGTCATAATAAACCTGTGTAAAGAAATCCTTTTAATAATAGGTGCACGTGAAATGCAGCCTTGTGCTGAAATCGTTTAAATTCATTTTTCCCTCATCAATCTACACTCAATACCCCATAATGACAAAGAGAAAACAGGCTTTTAGAAAGTTTTGCAAATTTATTCAAAAGAAAAAACTGAAATATCACATTGACATAAGTATACATACCTTTTGCTATGACACTTGAAATTTAGCTCAGGTGCCTCCCATTTATCTTGATCATTTTTAAGATGTTTCTACACCTTGGTTGGAGTCCACCTGTGGTAAATTCAATTGATTGGACATGATTTGGAAAGGTACACACCTGTCCATATAAGGTCTCACAGCTGATAATGCATATCAGAACAAAAACCAAGCCATGAGGTCGAAGGAACTCCCTGAAGAGCTCAGAGACAGGATTGTGTCGAGGCACAGATCTGGGGAAGCCTACAAAAAAAAATTCTGCTGCATTGAAGGTTCCCAAGAGCACAGTGGCGTCCATAATTCTTAAATGGAAGAAGTTTGGTACAAAAAGGACTCTTCCTAGAGCTGGCCGCCCGGCCAAACTGAGCAATCGGGGGAGAAGGGTCTTGGTAAGAGAGGTGACGAAGAACCCGATGGTCACTCTGGCTGAGATCCAGAGATCCTGTGTGGAGATGGGAGAAACTTCCAGAAGGACAACCATCACTGCAATACTCCACCGATCTGGGATTTATGGCAGAGTGGCCAGACGGAAGCCTCTCCTCAGTGAAAGACACATGAAAGCCCGCTTGGAGTTTGCAAAAAAGCACCTAAAGGACTCGCAGACTGTGAAAAACAAGATTCTGTGGCCTGATGAAACCAAGATTGAACTGTTTGGCTTCCGTCAGGCCACTCTGCCATAAAGCCCAGATCGGTGGAGTGTTGCAGTGATGGTTGTCCTTCTGGAAGTTTCTCCCATCTCCACACAGGATCTCTGGAGCTTAGACAGAGTGACCATCGCGTTCTTAGTCACCTCTCTTACCAAGGACCTTCTCCCTCGATTGCTCAGTTTGGCCGGGCGGCCAGCTCTAGGAAGAGTCCTGGTTGTTCCAAACTTCTTCCATTTAAGAATTATGGAGGCCCCTGTGCTCTTGTGAACCTTCAATGCAGCAGAATTTTTTTGTAGGCTTCCCCAAATCTGTGCTTCGACACAATCCTGTCTCTGAGATCTGCAGGCAGTTCCTTCGACCTCATGGCTTGGTTTTTGCTCTGATATGCATTGTCAGCTGTGAAACCTTATATAGACAGGTGTGTGCCTTTCCAAATCATGTCCAATCAATTGAATTTAGCACAGGTGGACTCCAATCAAGGTGTAGAAACTTCTCAAAGATGATCCAGAGAAATGGGAGGCACCTCAGCTAAATTTCAAGTGTCATAGCAAAGGGTCTGAATACTTATGTCAATGTGATATTTCAGTTTTTTCTTTTGAATAAATTTGCAAAACTTTTTAAAATCCTGTTTTCCCTTTGATATTATGGGGTATTGAGTGAAGATTGATGAGGGAAAAAATGAATTTAAACGATTTCAGCATAAGGCTGCAACATAACAAAATGTGAAAAAAGAGAAGTGGTCTGAATATTTTCTGAATGCACTGTATATGCATATATATATACATACATATATACAAATAAATATATATATATATTATATATATATATATATATATATACTGAAACGCAAAAGAAACTTACCACCTTTGAAACCTTTAAATATCAACAATAACACTGCATGTAGTAAATGTGTGAACTTATTTGTGGACAATAGTGTCCTCACTGTCAGACAAAACGGTCACGGATGGTCACTTGAACCTTCACTGGTCACTTCATAGCACAGCTGTTGAACAGCCGTTTTGACTGTCAGTGATTAGCCAAGGGGTACGGGATGATTTTAATGAGCTGCACGTGATGTCTTGATATTGGCTTTAAAAAGGCCAGTGCAAAATGGGCATTTCAATCAACATGCCACGATTGTCAAGGGATCAACGGCAGCGTGCCCTGGGCATGCTGCAAGGCGGACTGAGCTACCGTGAGGTGGCACGTCGCCTTGGCTGTTCACACCAGACGATATCGGCCCTGGTGGACAGAGACACCCTCCACAACTCTGCAGATGACAGACCTCGATCAGGGAGGCCAAGAGTCACCACTGCAAGGCAGGCCAGGCAGATGGTCCGAAGTCACCTGCGGGATCGATTCCGTCCAGCATCCCGCACTGCGGCAGAAACTCCGGGGCGTGCAAACCCACGGATCTCCAATGATACTGCACGAAGACGACTGCATGACTATTGCAGTCATGCAAGAAACTTGCCACTTGTTTGAAATGTAATAAAATTGTAACAGTTCAAAATAAAACAAACCAACAATTGCTAATTGAAACATTGGCATTTTATTGATGACATGTCAAGTTTTTGACCAAGATACACCATCTCATCAGTTTGTTCTACAGAACAGAACAGCACAGGGTGCAATGTCAGTCCCCTTTCAATAGCGTGTGTGGCCACCATTGTTTTGGATACAGGCAGTGCATCGTCGGCGTATACTGCCTACCAGTCTTTGGATGGATTGCTGCTGGATTCTATCCCACTCAGTCCTCAATGTCTGAAGCAGCTCTGCCCGTGTTCTGGCCCTGCCAACTACGCATCTCCCAAGCTCATCCCACAGGTGCTCTATGGGATTCAGGTCAGGGGAGAGCACAGGCCACTGCATGGTGTTGATGTTCTCGCCTTGGAGAAATGCAGTGGTAAAGTATATATATATATATGTATATATATATATATATATATATATATATATATATATATATATATATATACAGTATATATATATATTTATATATATGCATTTTTATTGCAGTATATATATATTTATATATATGCATTTTTATTGCATGAGGCATTGTCACTGTTGCTAATTAATGCAAGTTGGATGTAAGAAATGTCAAGTTTATCTTTTGCATACCCAGTAGTTATTGTGATTCTTTGCTTGTTTCATTTTCACACGAATAATTATTGAGTACATCAACTCCTCAGGATTAATCAGTTGGCTATATTGCACATAATTATAAATTATATTGTTACTCAGTTATTCTTGCAGCAAGTGTGGTCCTTACCACAAAGTTTGTGAAACCTGACAAATTACAATCATGGCCAGACAATTACCATGAAGCCATTTTAGCCAAAACAAGAGCAGGTGGAGAAACGTCAACTATTTGAAATCACCATTAGAGTAACGCCGGGCTCATTTGTCGTTGGCCTCAATCTGCTTTGTTTTATTTTTACTGAAATGTGGGATAACACCAATGATGAATAAAATAAGTGTCAAAATTCAGCACATTTGGCAAACTCTTCAACCCCAAGTCATTTCAGCATGTCCAATAAAGGTTACTAAGTTGATACCCAAGAACTGTTGTTTTCAGGCAATTGTGCTCGACTCGCATGTACTCGTGAAGATCTCCCAGGAATCACAAACAGATTTGCTGCCGTTGCTTCGGGCCGTGGTCTTGCAATCAGATGAAGAAAATAGTATTCTTGAACTAGCCTACAGAAGAAAAATCGTCGGAATCCCTGAATGTGAGTATGAACACCATACTCAACCAGGTCTCTGAAATCACTTACTTGAGCAGAATAGCAACTTTATACAACACACGTGACAAATAAATGACGATTAAAATTAATATGGCTAGCTCTTCATTGAGCATGCTTCAATCAAGAGTAAAGATGCATTACAACATCAAATTGAAAACAAAGAATCAAACAATGCCATTGTGCTAACATCAAAACTGTACAGTTGAAAGTCCTGGACTTGCCATTCTAGCGACAAGAGCAACTCCAACTGGAACAGCACTCAGTAGAGAGCATACCTCCGCCAGATGGACAGTTTACGTTTTGTATCCTAGATTAGACCAGAAAAACACAATACAGAATCTAATTTAATCAAAATCATCCGTCCACAAGTTTTTGAGCTTTCCTCCTATATATCGTTTTTGGCCCGATCTCCCAATGGTGAAGAATCACTTTTAAAATTCTACTAGCCGAATCCGGATCCGGATCTTCACCCGAATTAAATCGATTCTTCCTTGCCACATTCTCAACCTGTCCACCGAGTTTCATCCCAATCCGTCCATAACATTTTGAGATATCCTGATATAAATCGTTTTTGGTCATATCTCTCAATGGTGAAGAATCACATAAAACATTCTAATCTAATCATTTCATCCTTGTCACATACACTACCTCTCTGCTAAATTTCATCCGAATCCGTGCACAACCTTTTGAAATATCTTGTTCACAAACAGACAGACAGGGGTGAAAACATAACCTCCATCCACCTTTGGTGGCAGAGGTAACAATACGACCACTGAATAATTCTCAAAACCAAATGGCAAGAAAAGTCTCCAACATGGACAAACTCAAGCATTGCATAAAGCCAAGCATTCAATCACTGATATTTGAAGCCAAACTACATCAGACTGTTCATCTCTTTGGAATGGACAGTTCAAGAATACCAAAGCAATTCTTCAATAAATAGAGCAGGCCAAAAGAGGAGATTACATTGCCCAAGGACAGTATGAAAAACACAGTCGAAGCATTATGAAAGGAGGCAGAGAAATGGGAGACAATAAGAAGCTGTGAAGAATAAAATTCCATCAAGGACTGAAATCCTCTGAAACAGTCCAGGGACAGACAAATCACGCAAGCGACTGTATGATGGAATGAAGTATAACCATTAGTCAGAACATCAAAAGTAGGTGAAAGAAAATCACTGTGACAAGTGGAAAAGAATGCGAGCTTTTGGGCTGGAAGGCTAAGGCCAATCTTTTCAGGTGCGGAAATGACAAAAGATAATTGTTTTCCAAACAAATCTTACAACAATTTACAATATAGTCTTCACAGAACAGTTTCAAAACCGTCCAAACAATCCACACACACCTTCATGAATAACGAGCACGCAAACATTTTTACATTAGGTTCTCTTTTTAAGTAATGTGGGTTTAAATCAGCAATTTCTATTTTATTTTGACTGAGTCACAATAGGAAGGAGACATCCCACCATCCCCATTAGTAGTAACCTTTATCCGTCCGTCAAATAAACAATAATGCATTTCTGCGGTGGAAAGTAGTGCGTAATAAAATGCGAAAACATTGCAAACACCCAGTGAGCGATATGAAGGCAGAATTTTAACAAGCTCGCTTATAAGTCTGCGCCTCACACTGGGACTCTGAAAACCATTTGTAGCCAGTTGAGATGCTTGAACGAGCAAGGCAAGAGGAAATAGTATGAGCAACCAGGTGGCGAAATGTTTCTTGGACTTTTTGTCCTCGTATTATATTATGATATATTGCACCAGCGAACAACATGCATGTGACCTCATACCAAATGTCGTGCATCTCCGCTCCCCCATCAATAAACTGAAGGTATACAAGTTCCACCTTAAGAGTATACAACCCACACTTCTTCAAAACAATGATTGTGAAACGGCAAACATCATGAGGACATCTCGAGCGATTCAAATTTGAATCTTTGATCATTCCTTCAAATGTACAAAAATTGTTGCGTCCGGTACTTAGATGTGTTTTTTAATGACTGTACCATTACTTACAAATCTGATTATTATTTTTAATAACTTTCAACTTTTTGGGTTTTAAAAAAAATCACTGTCAAATGTAGGTAGTTTAACAAGAGGAATTGTGCAATTTACATCACTTGTACATGATGAAAATTCAGAAATTAGAATAAAGCTTATTGAAAAAAAAATCAATGGACAAAGGAATGGGCAAAAAAAACAAACTACAAAGGCCATCAATATGGAAGAAAAGCCTTCAAATGTTTTATGTAAGTGGCTAGTCATGATGGGTGCATCGACTTTTTTTTCATTTTTGGCATACAAAATCAAGACTTGTGAAAGCGATAGAACGCAGAATGTGTCAGGATGCAACAGAACAAAAGGAACAGTATAAAGAGGGGGGAACAATGACGGCAGGGTCAAATGACAAACTAGAGGGAGACTTGGTCAAATAAAGAATGAATGAATGAATGATCGTTTTAAGGCCATTTTTCCCCGCTAGGGCGGGGGTTAGCCTTGCGGGCCCCATGACAATCATGGTTCCCTGTTTGAGGCAATGTTTTTATGGCCGGATGCCCTTCCTGACGCCAACCCTTAGTCGCCTCTTATGATGCGCAGGGATACGGTGTACCTATTCCAAATCGGGGTGCACACCGTGATCATTCATCCCAGCAAGCTGGTACTCAATTTGCCGACCTCGGAAGGATGACAGGCTGAGTCAACCCCCCTGGCGTTAATTCAGCGATCGACCGGGATTCGAACCCAAGATCCTAGGATCCCACGCCGGCACCATAACCGCTAAGCCAACATCAGGCAAATAAATAACTTGGTCAAATAAAGGAAGTGGGCAAACTCTCAGGGATGGAAGACTGGAAATTTGGAAATAGCTTGGCTTGGGGAAGTGGGGGGAGTGAAGGATGGAATAACGGGGGTAGAAAAAGAATCACGGTTTTGGATGGGGGTGATCAGACAAGGTGGTGAAAAGCTGTCTTGAAGACCTGGAGGGAAGAATGAGATTGAAGAGGATGTGTGAGTTGGTGCAACAAGTGGGGAAAAAGACGAACGAAAGAGTGGAGGTGAACAGTAATTCTGAATTTAGGGAGTTTCTCCAGAAGGGGTAAATGGTGCACCATGTACACCCTGTAGATACCTGGAAGGAACAAAGCACAGAAAGGGCAGAGGGTGCAAGACCAGAAAGGAGGCACTAGAAGACAAGGAGACCACTGACCTGTCTATGATGGAAAAGCGATAGGCTCATCAACTCAGATACAGCATGGAATCTTTCAATGATCTTGAAGGTCTTGATTTCCATGGGGTTCAAGCTGAGCAAGGTGTGAGACAGGGGAGCCAGACCAGAGGTGAGAGGATAGTACTCCCCCAAACTGCGGAAGAAGGCCTTATAGGTGTATAAGAGCTCAGGTACTTTGTTTGATGGACTTTGGAGGAAGGACTTTGCATGATGGAGGATTGGAGGCCAACTAGGAAATATGGTCTGTCAAAGAGAGATCATGGCTGATAGTGAGACCCAATAGTTTGAAAGACTTAACCTCTTCAAGAAGATGGTTAAAAAGTGGATGGGAGGATTTGCTTGATTGTCCTTTTTGAGAGAGCGAGAGAGAGTGAGATTTGTCAGGTTTGAAAGATATATTACAAATGTTTGACCAGTTTGTGACTTTGTCAAGGTCTGAAGAGAGGGAAGAGACTGCTGCCTATCTTTTCACTCGGTTGAGGAATGCCAATGCAGAGAGTGGAGTCATCAGCAAGGAGATAAAGGGGGGATTTTACAGAGAATCATGAGATCATTGATGAAGATTAGGAATGGATCACTGCCTTGGGGCACTCCAGCCTTTACAGGGGGAGGAGATGAAAGAATTCCATTGAGATGAACACATTGGCTACAAGAGTAGAAGAAGTCAGTAAGCCATTTGTGGAGTTGGCCTGAGATCCCATCGGCAGACAGTTTGGAAAGCAAGGCAGGATGGCAGACTGTATCAAAAGCTCATGATTTGTCCAGAGGGACGATCCTGATCTCATGTCTGATGTTGAGGGTCTCCATCCATTGTTGGGAAAGTACAAGCAACATGTCCAAGCTGAAGTGACCTGGTCTGAATCCGAACTGATGATCTAAGATGAGGCTGTTGGAGAAAAAGAATGATTCATGTTCCTTGAACCATTTTAATTTTGTAGGGAAACATGCAAATCATCCTTCAGCAATTCAGCATACTCCAAAGGGATGTCCCTCTTTATGTTCTATGCTACGCTGAACATCCACATGCACAAATGCAATATTATCAGGTGTATGAACGCTTCTGGATCATACTAGAGGAGGCCTGGAAGGACATTTGTTAACATTGTAAATTATTTTGAAGTCTCTTTGAGCCTAGATGATTGAACCACACAATGTGCTTTAGGATCCTTGCTCGCTCGATATTTGTACACTCCACAATCTCAGTAAATCTTGGAAGGGTCCTTTATAATCTGAAATGAAAAGAATATCAACATTAACATTTTTTAGAATTTTGCATAAGTTTAAAATGCGTCAGATATGTTTTTCCCATCCTTTATAACAGGAAATAGGACCGCGGGTCCTGAAGATCAACTGGATGAGGAGAAAGTCATTCAAACCCTCCACAAACGCCCTCAGACCCACAACCCAGCCCCACGCAAACTCCCATGAGTGAAGATTTTGATGCGGTCAATACACCCTCGCTAGGCATCAGATATTAAGCTTGTGGCCAAGTTTCATCAACATCATGTGTATAGTTTCGGAGAAGAAAGCAAATACCTATTTTGGGAGGCCACCGCCCCCTCCCCCCACAGGGAGGCCACACCCCCCTTGGACCCCTTTAATGAGCGGAGATTTTGATGAAGTCAGTAACCTTTCGTTAGGCATCAGATATGAAGCTTGTGGCCAAGTTTCACAGAAGAGAGCAAATACCTACTTTGGGGGAGGGAGGAGGGTCAACCCTGCCTCCCCCCCCCTCCCCCCATAGACCCCCTCAATGAGCACAGATTTTGATGCGGTCAATACACCTTCGTTAGGCAACAGATATGAAGCTTATGGCCAAGTTTCATCAAAATTGTGTTTGGTTCAAGCAATAATGACTGAAATATTTACAGACTGACTGACCCACGGACACTGCTCAATTGCATAAGCTCCCCGGACTAAAGTCCAGTTGACCTTTATAAATTAAAAAAAAAAAAAAAAAAAAAACACACACACAACGGATCTGGTTTGGAAAACTTAGCTTTGATGCGGTGGAAGCAGCAGCTGCAGATTCAACCAACATGTGGAACAAACCCAGAACTGGAAGTGTAACAGAAGCAACATGAAGCAACAGGTACAAATTTGATTTACAGTACGAGTGGAAGAAAAAAGTGCTGATATGTTATTGACAGTGTTGACAATGGCAAATGATGATGATGATGATGATGAAGTCCATATACATTCCAGCGTCCACTGTTGCTGAAGCAGTCTGATGGGAAGGAAATACAGAAGGTGGTTTGTCATCGTCTCCACAGAGGTAGTAATGAGGGCAGGAATATACAATTTGGTCAGGGTGTCGGCACACAGCAGCTGACTATTTGTAAAAGACTATATCCACACGCAGCAAATGCGAGCAGACAGGACCCCAGCTTGATATCCCATCTGGCCGATATTGCGTGCAGAGATGCAATGCCCTGTCAGGGAACCACCAGAGTTATGGTTTAGCATCAGGTTGGGAATTGAACCTGTACCATGTACAATGGCCACTGGCGAATTACTTTTTAATATATAGTTTCATTCTTTGAATATGACAGGATGGTCTAGAGATGCGCATTTGCCTTTAAGCTGGAGTTTGAATCCAGAAGCAGATATAAAGACCGTCACCCCGGTGTTTCACAGGAGGAGTGCACTGTGCCTCAGATGGATGTGAACAGGCCGAGCGTCCTGTCTGCCGGCATTAGTTTGGTGGAAGTTAAAGATCCCGAGTCGTCCTTTGCAAAGAATGGGTGTGTTATAACCAGGACCATGAACCAATTCCAAATTCCTGCCACTTTCAATGGAACATCAGGCATGGCCAGCCAGTTGATGAAAGACCCAGGCCTAAACATTCCCTGGTCAACCCCACAGCAAGGATGAATGATTGGGGTTGTTAATGCAGTCGTGGTAGAACGAGTAGAACAGCTGAGAATGTCAAGTTAACCACATTCGCACACTTCTTGTTTCACATTAGCATATTTTTTGCTATTATCATCTATTAGCATATTAAATAAACAACAAACCTGTTTTCGAAAACTTCAGCCAAACCCTTGCGTCACATGGTTGGTTGACTCCAAATTATGTGCAAGGATTACTCCCATCGGTGCGAAGTTAGAACCCAGGATAATAAATATGGTCATTTGTGTGAAATGATATAAGTTCATGTTTCAGGTTTAATAAGGCTGGTGTAGTCGAGTTATTACTTAATTTCATTCTGAAGGATCTCCGCAACACCAGAAACAGTCATCTCCATCGGCATCCAGTTCCACTTCTAAAGCATATTTCTGCCTGCTTTTCTCATCCTACCCCTCGGTAACTGTCTCTATTATTTACCCGATGCTATACCATTGAAGACCCTGTTCTTTTTTTTACCTTTCACGAAGGACTGATGAATCTGTCAGTCAGATATTTGGCCCAGAATGCAATCATCACTCAATAAGCCTTGGAACGTTTACCTTGTGCTTTGTTTCAATCTGTAGCTCAAGCACCTGCCCCCGAAGCACTCATTTGTCAATGTCTTATCCTTGTGCCAGTCCTGCTGCTGTCATTTTTTGCTCGACTCTTGATAGCCCTCTTGAGGCAGTTTCTGACTGAGTAGATGGGGGAAGTGCAGTGGATGTAGTAGATCTAGACTTTCAAAAAGGTTTTGATGAGGTATCACACAGAAGGCTTTTGGTTAAGGTAAGAGATTGTGGAGTGGCTATATAGTAAGGGAAACATATGAAAATCTGTTAACTAAATTGTTACCAATAAATTTCTTCACCAATATGTTTGTAAAGGTGTGTAATAACATGTGTTAAAATGTTGAAGGTCAACTCCTGTGGGAAACCCAGAAAAAAAGCTGTTGAATTCGGGTACCGAAAAATTATTTTCGAGAATTTTTATTTTTTTTAATCGGCCCTTAAGTAACTTATCAGGGGTCAAATAAGGGTTTTTCATGATTCTGAGTTGATTGTTAACATTTATATTTCACCACAGACACTCCTTTGTGGAAAAATAATTTCTAAATATATCTCATTTTCTACTTTGCAGGACATGGAGTCTAGCAATATGGATGAAGACGTTACTCCACCTGTGCTCAATTGCTTCATCTGTGCACGCTCGGATACACCAGCTGAAAGGCTCATACAGGCAACTCCAAAGGGATACTCAACTTTATTGAAACAAGCAGAAACTGTCGAAAATGTTACTGTTGTGGAACGTATGAAGGAGGCTCAAAAGGAAGGAAAACTGAGGTACCACCAGAAGTGTAAAAATGATCTGTACAACAACTTTGTTGCAACCACCAAGAAGTCAGCTCAAGCATCAAAGGCAGAGAAAGAGTCATCAAAGTTGAAGAGAAGACGCACTACTTATGAGTTCAGTTCATCAACTGGCTGCAGTTCTAGAAGATCACAGTCAGTTGACCTCCTGTATAAGGATGTATGCATTCTTTGCAACCAACCAGCCCAGCTCTACAAAAATAATCCAGCACAAGCTAGAAAGAAATACAGAGTGCCAGATAATTTGACTGCAGATACACTGAAGGCAAGCTTGCTGAAGACAGCACGGAGTCGCGGGGATGACTGGGGCACTGAAGTCACTGGACGCCTGGAAGGGATCAACGACTTGGTAGCAGAAGAAACACTGTACCATTTGCGATGCAAACTTATGTTTGCGAGAGGTGACAGTTTGTCCAAGACTGATGAGGAAGGAAAAAGGAAGAGAGGACAGAGGAGTATTAATGAGGAGCGAGAGGCAGTTTTTATTGAATTCTGCGAATGGTTAGACTCAGAATTAGAGCATGGGGTAATGAACATGGACCAAGTCCATGAAAAGCTGCAGGAGTTTGATCAGTCACCAGAGAAGAGCCTTTATTATTCAAAGCATTGGCTAAAGATAAAACTTCTAGAGAAATACGAAGACACCTTGTATTTCACAACACAGGAAAGAAGGGCAGATGTACTCTGTCTCAAAGATGGCACCGACAATATTCTGCGAGGGCATCATGCTAATCTTGACCATGGAGATGAGAAGACTCAGATCATAAAGACGGCACTCAAGTTCATATCCAATGATATTGCCTTGATTGATTTAGGTCCAAAGTCATACCCCACCACACACAGTATGACTGACATCGATAGTCAGCTGACACTTGTTCCTGCAAGCCTTCAGATGTTCTTGAGACCGATTGTCAAGACAGACGAAAGAGTTGCCGTTTGGGGGCAGAATTTTATTAAGGCCTGTCGACCTCGGTCTGGAGTATTGCCACACCAAATGGGGCTTGCCATACAACTTGATCATAGATTTGGGTCAAAATGGATGCTCAACAAGTTCCACCGGCTGGGATACACTGAGTCTTACACGGAGACACAAAACTACAAATACTGCTTCCTTAATAGTAGGAGTGGAGATATGTTCCAGATACTTCTGGCAATCTTGACACCATTGTGGAGGAAACCGAAGAACAGATCAATGATGAGGTTGCGGTTGATGCTGCGCTTGAGGATCAATCAGTGATGACAGCCAAAGTGCCAGCCAGTGAAAGTGAATTGTCAAGTAATGATCAGGTGGTCTTTATGGAGGTTGGGGAAACAAACAATGCAGTCACTCAGTTTGTTGGAGACAATATAGATTTAAACATTGTCTCTATTCACGGAAACACTCCCTTTCACTCAATGGGTTGGATCGAAGTCACCTCTCCGGCACCACCTTTGCCAGATCCACAGACAACAGCAGCTTTCCCCCGAGTGAAGTTGAAGGCACTCGACAAAGCTAAGATCCTGAGAGGAACTGAAGTAAAGATTATTCCATTTACGAACAGGAAACAGATAGGAACGAACGCGATCATGTTTCTCCCCCTCGCTGAGCTTTCCTCCTCCCTGGCTCATGATCAGCCACTCCTCACTCCAGGTGACACACTCTGGGCAGCGGCAGGAGTGATCAAACCAGAGACTCTACCTCCAACAGAGGGTGCAGCTGCACAACATTCACTCCGTGCCTACCTGCAGACCCGGGACTGGATCCTTCTACAGAGCATGTCTCTGAACCCCAGTGACTATGGATGGACAATAGGTGTGCATGGGTATGAGCCAGTTCCAACACTGGACCCCATGGCTCCTGAGGAGCTATTGCAGTTCACGAGCTGTAATTGTCATGGAGATTGCAGCAACCGGCGATGCAGCTGCAAGAAGAATGGGGTCATGTGCATCTCGGCCTGTGGAGTCTGTAATGGCATTACATGCAGAAACTGCAGTCATGATGTTGTTGAGTCTGAAGAAGACATAGACAATGACTGTTGAAACTTCTGACATTGTGAATGAGAAATAACTCTTGAGTATTATATATGTATGTGAAATAAAAGCTACTTTGTGTGTAAATGTAAAAGTGAAAATATAAATGTTAACAATCAACTCAGAATCATGAAAAACCCTTATTTGACCCCTCATAAGTTACTTAAGGGCCGATTAAAAAAAATAAAAATTCTCGAAAATAATTTTTCGGTACCCGAATTCAACAGCTTTTTTTCTGGGTTTCCCACGGGAGTTGAACTTCAACATTTTAACACATGTTATTACACACCTTTACAAACATATTGGTGAAGAAATTTTTTGGTAACAATTTAGTTAACAGATTTGTGAAATATCTCATAAAATGCCCTTACTAATAGTAGAGTACCAACTTGATTGGAAACTGGCATAGTGATAACTGATAGGAAGAAAAGACTGGCTGTGAATGGGAGAATGTAAGTTGTGATGTACCCCAGTGATCAGTTCTTGGACTGTTATTATTCCTAATTTATATCAATGATTTGGACCGTGATATTAAGAGTAGGCTTTCCAAATTTGCAGATGACACTAAGATTGGTGGTAAGGTCAGATAAAAAAAAATTGTGGATACCTTAATGGATTGGGAAACAGACTGGCTTATACGTTATATACAATGCATTCAGAAAGTATTCAGACCCCTTCACTTTTTTCACATTTTGTTATGTTGCAGCCTTATGCTGAAATCGTTTAAATTCATTTTTTCCCTCATCAATCTACACTCAATACCCCATAATGACAAAGAGAAAACAGTATTTTAGAAAGTTTTGTAAATTTATTAAAAAGAAAAAACTGAAATATCACATTGACATAAGTATTCATACTCTTTGCTATGACACATCAAATTTAGCTCAGGTGCCTCCCATTTATCTTGATCATCTTTGAGATGTTTCTACACCTTGATTGGAGTCCACCTGTGATAAATTCAATTGATTGGACATGATTTGGAAAGGCACACACCTGTCTATATAAGGTCTCACAGCTGACAATGCATATCAGAGAAAAAACCAAGCCATGAGGTTGAAGAAACTGCCTGCAGAGCTCAGAGACAGGATTGTGTCGAGGCACAGATCTGGGGAAGCCTACAAAAAATTTTCTGCTGCATTGAAGGTTCCCAAGAGCACAGTGGCCTCCATAATTCTTAAATGGAAGAAGTTTGGAACAACCAGGACTCTTCCTAGAGCTGGCCGCCCGCCCAAACTGAGCAATCGGGGGAGAAGGGCCTTGGTAAGAGAGGTGACCAAGAACCCGATGGTCACTGTGGCTGAGCTCCAGAGATCCTGTGTGGAGATGAGAGAAACTTCCAGAAGGACAACCGTCACTGCAACACTCCACCGATCTGGGCTTTATGGCAGAGTGGCCAGACCAGAATCACACACACTCGAGAGTGTGCGCAGCGTGCAGCTCGATCCTCGATCCGGACGTGCAGCCTGGATGAAGTAAGGTCCGAAGGACGAACCGCCGCCTTAAAGTCAGCACGAACGACGAACTTCAGCACAGGTTGGACGAGCTTCAACACAGGCAGGGCTAGATTCAGCGCAGGTTGGACGACCAGCTTCAAGATGAGTCGCGGGAGGGGCCAGCGCTTGCAGGTCAGCCAGATCAGAGCGAGGGATCGGTGAAGAGCGATGGACGTTGGCGAAGTCAGAGGGTCGTCAGCGAAGCGAGGGGGTCGTCGGCGAAGCAAGAGCAAGAGGCATCGGTGAAGCAAGAGGAGCGCCCACAAAGCAAGAGGGTCGTTGGCGAAGCAAGAACAAGAGGGTGAAAATGCGATGAGCGGGGGTTTTTATCAGACCAGAAAAGATTCCAGAATGTTCCACAGCCTCCCATTGGCTGAGGTTGGTCACGTGCATGCATTCAATCCCTCCTCCCCCTAGGAAGGTTTCATTCCCCCTTCCCTCTTTCATTCGGGGAGGTTTCACAACCCACCATTGGTCGCTTGCTGGTGATGTGTCCACAACTCCTCATTGGTCACGTGGGCTTCACTTTTGGCCATGCCTTCCTGCACATCAAAATGTCTTCCCTCAATCACACAGGTTTGAAATCCTCCCTACCTTCAACGCATATTGGTGTGGATTATTATACAATGGGAAGGGGCTAATCTTCACATTCAATAAGAAATAATTTAACTACTGCAGGCTACATGTTGTCGTGCAATAAACTATAGGGGGTTTGCCTTTATGGCAAAACCACAACTTTACATATATATATATATATATATATGACTCCATGGTAAGATCTCCAACCTTTAATTGAACAAACAATGACTCAACGTTTCGATGAACAACATGTGAAGCCACACTCCTCCGTTAATCTTCCTCAAGAGTGATAAAATCATCTCAACATCCCCTTATATGCAAAGTGGGCGGGGTATATGCAAAGTGGGGTGGGCAAAGCTGGACAGCCAATGAAACCGTATCACACCGCTCTCATGAACGGAGACGTTATTGACCAAATTCAAAAATCAACCGCATATTAACGGCTTAAAATAATCCTGTAAGCAATGCTGGATTATAACTCAAGTGTTTAGAAAATCAGGAACAATAATTACATTTAATTAAAAGTTAAACTTGTAAACAATTAAATTGCAAATTAAATTAAAACTGTAAATATATGAAAGCAAAAAAAAATTTTTAAGATAAAATAAAATTGCCATAATATCAAGATCATCACATGGGGCCCTATGCGGTAAAGGGGAATGCGGGATGGAGGGGGGTAATAGGGGGGGATAGAATGGGGGGGGGGGAACCAGAGGGGGGTGGAAGCGGAGGGGGGGGGGTTGGGAGAGGGGTGGTTTGGAGGGAGGGGGGGAGGGGGGAGGGGGAGGGTGCAAATTGTCCGAATAAAAACCTTGTGTGACATATTATGTGGACTCGTTGTTCAAAGTACGGAATGCCTGCTTCGTTTACACAAGAGTGGGTCAAACGCTACCGGTAAGTCAACTACCTCTTGTGTGATCGAGGTAACAGTTTCTTCTGTGTGCCAAGCCTCCAAAACACGTCTTCTGTTTCTGTTGGGTGTGGAACCCAAAATATTAACCCGATCCCATAAAGGTGTGTGGCCTTCCTTAAGGCCGTGTTTGGCAATAGCGGATCTGCTGGGAAAATTACATTCAAATGCTTTTTGGTGTTCAGCAATACGTTGACCTAAGGTCCTCCCGGTTTCACCCACATACTCAGCTCCACAACCACAGGGCACTACGTATACCACCCCTGACCTATCCTTCCTCGGAAGCTTGTCCTTGACCCTCATAAGGGCTTGGCGAAGGGTGAAAACCGGTGTGAAACTCACCCTCACTCCTGCCGATTTCAAAATTCTGCCGACCCTCTGTGAAACCCCCGGTACAAAAGGGAGAACACACAAACCCTTTGGTTGTTCTCTCGGTCTCAGCCTGTTGTGTGGGGAAGCCCTTATCGTTTTCCTGTTGGGTAGCAAGCTGTCAGGATAACCATTTGCCCTCAACACATTTTGAAGATGGTCCACCTCACTCATCTTGTCTTCAAAGGTGGATGGTAAATCACGTGCTCTTTTTGAGAGGGTGTGCACCACCACCGATCTATATATCTATATATATATCTATATATATATCTATATATATATATATATATATATATATATATATATATATATATATACATACATAAATATATATTATATATATATATATACATACATACATACATACATACATACATATATATATATATATATATATATATATATATAGATATATATATATACACATACATACATACATACATATATATACATACATACATACACATACATACATACATACATACATACATACATACATATATATATATATATATATATATATATATATATATAAATATATATATATATATATTGTTGCGGATATGAGGATTGCATTTTTT
Organism: Myxine glutinosa; assembly: GCF_964187855.1. Taxonomy (NCBI): domain Eukaryota; kingdom Metazoa; phylum Chordata; class Myxini; order Myxiniformes; family Myxinidae; genus Myxine; species Myxine glutinosa. Next base: position 156,256,707 of record NC_136261.1, on the reverse strand, counting down.
TGATTGTGTGTATTGTATTGTGGTAAATTGTTGTGTAACATTGGTTGGATATGGCCCCTCCGGCCTCCAGAGTTGTGTAAAGGTAAAAAGGGCGTCCCGGTAGTTAATTCCATGAAACACCACATTGCAGGACACTATAAGACCCTTGTTCAGTAGTTTATATCCTTATTATGTGTTTTAGGGTAAGGCCTTGTCGTCCATTAACATGACACTCCATTGCACCGAGTGAAAGAGAAAGATTCCCTTCATTCCCATTCCCAAAAACCTCCATTTCCCCATTCGTAATGGCCAAGCCTCAAATTGGCAATTACATCCCCTCCAATTGCCGCCATTGACCACGAGGCAGGGTTGGGGAAGAAAGGCGGGTCCCCACCTCGTTATTGAGGGGAGGAGTGAGTCAGCCCCACTCAACCAACCACGAACAAGGGGTTGGACTTGGAGAGGGTGTGGAGAGAAACATCAAGGAGGTTCGCGAAGGTTGAGGGGCGGGGCCTATATAACCCGCCGCGGGACGTTCCCCAAAGAGAGTCGCAAAAAGGTCCAAGGCAGATGAGCTGAGAAGAGAGATGAGCTATGACAAGAGCTGAGTTGTGAGGTCCAAAAGCAGAAGATCATCCAGGGAAGCACAAAGCCTGCTATTCGTCACCTTGCTCGCCAGCAGCAGCGTCCACAGCAGCAACAACCCTCGACAGCCGTTTGGGGCCTGGACGGTGGTTTTGAGCAGGGCCGCGAAGGGACAGCGGCTGCCCAATGAGCCGATCGTGCTGCCGGACCCATTGGACTTTCCTCTCCTTCCAGCCATTCCTGCCTGCAAGTTCCCCATTCGTGTACGTGAGTTTGTTCTGTTTGTGCTGTCCAGGGTAGTCAATTAAGTCTGTATAAGCTAGTATTTTCCCTGTGTCTCTAAAAGCTTCTGTATATTATTTTCTTATCTTTCCTTCTCCTTGGTTATTTTGAGCCTGTAAATAGTAAATAAATTTAGTAGTATTTTCAACCTTTGTTTCGTTTTTTTATTCCTTTTCTTCACATCCGTCGTCTTTGTCTTTTCCCTGATTGAATAGCTGTGGCGCGATACGGCCAACGTCTGGGTGAATCGGGTTGAGTCGGGGAAAAACTGTTCGGCCGCGGTGCCTCCGCTCGGCAAACAACATCCTTAACCGCGGACCATAACAATTAGTGTAACGAATTTGAGAAGTGTAACGGATTTGAGAAGTGTAACAATTTTGAGAAAGTGTAACGAATGTGAAAAGTATGGTTTTGTTGTGTGTAACTGACCCTCGTAATGTAAAGAATGGTCGCAGCTCGTCCTCTTAGTTAATTCCATAAACCTACACACAGGACACGATATATCCTTTTAAATAGTTAGTCCCTTATTCTCTGTGTAGGCTAAGGATGTGTTTCCCACTAGTTTGACTCTTCATTGCACCGAATTAAATAAGAGTAGGCCCTCTGACGCCCCATGGCAGCTTCCAAGTGCCAGGTTCGCCACTTTGCTGCAATTGCCTCTTTAGGCACTTTACTGCATTTTCATCTGCCGTCCACTTTGCTGCATTTGACTCCATTACGCACGAGGTAACGCCGAAGAAGAAAGGCGGGTCTCCACCTCGTCATAGAGGGGAGGAGTAAGTCGGCCCCGCTCATCCAACCCAGAACAAGGGGTTTGGCTTGAGAGGGCGGAGAGAGAACGTTTGGGGAAGGTTCGAAAAGGGTGAAGGGCGGGGCCTATATAACCCGCCGCGGGACGCTCCCAAAGAGATACGAGATGAGCTTTGACGGAGATGGGTCCAGGAGATGCGCTGGAGACGAGCAGGTGTGACCGAGCCGCCGTGAGACGTGCCGCGCTGCAGGAAAAGCGGACCGGGGCAACGCAAGGAGCGCACGAGGCAGCAGTACAGAGGAAGGAACTTCGCCCGCGCAGTTTGGGACCAAAGCTCGGCTTCTTGACGGCAGTGCCTTCTGGCCCGACCGTGCCCAGTACCCGCTGAACCTTCCTTGCCTCGAAAAGCCACCCATCTCCAAGCCATTCATTCCTGCCTGCATTTCCCCGTGTAAGTGTGATCGTCCGTCTGTCTTTAACGTTGTCCTGGGGTTTATTAATTAAGCTTGTATAGGTAAGCTAAAGATTTCACTGTGTATCTGCTCCTTCCATTTTCTGTATATAACCAACTGCTCTCTTTGCTTTGGCTTGTGAAAATAATTAATAAAACCTGTTATTCCTCCGCACGTCTTCTTCTTCTTCCTCTTTACATTCGGTCGCTTTAGAGGTTTCCATATTGAATAGCTGTGGCGCGATACGGCCAACGTCTGGGTGAATCGGGTGAATCGGGGAAAACTGTTAGGTCGCGGTGCCTTCGCTCGGCAAACAACATCCTTAACCGCGGACCGTAACAATATATATATATATATATATATATATATATATATATATATATATATATATATATATATATATATATATATATATATATATATTGTTGCGGATATGAGATTGGCATCCATCCATATCCGCTTGTAAATATTCCCCTATTTCCTCCATACTTCCCAAGTATCCCCAATCCCCCATTCCCTAGTCCCATTTCCTGTAAACAACACTCTGTAGACCCGACCTCCCCCTATTTCCCCCATTAAATGTCGCATCCAGGTCCACCGCATCTCACGTAGACAACTATAGGACATCTTGCTAGTTATTCTTAGTTTATGTCAGTTAAGGACTCGTTTCCATTAATTCTGACTCTTCGTTGCACCAGAATGTGATTGTATGGCACCGTTAGGAAGTTTAGGACCTCCCAATACCTCCCCGCAGCTCTTCCTCACGGTTCAGCAACAACAACAGCAACAGCAACAACAACAGCGGCGGCGGCGGCGCGGGGAGTGTGCGTCCTCACTCCGGCTTGGTTGGTGGGGGGTGTTGGGAGGGCACCAAGCCTTTCCAACGAGCCGCCATCGACCATGTGCTCGACGGGGTTACCAAGTAGGGGCTCGCTGTCAGCTCCTCGTCAAGGGCGGAGCCGGGTAACCCCCGCACCCAATAGAAGCGGCGGACCGATCCCATCTGGGGCGGAGCCAACGAGCCGAGGGCGTGTCACTCCCCGCTGGACATGCGCAGGAAGAGGGAGGTGACGTCAGATGCGCCCCCAGCTTGGAGAGAGAAGTCGCCACCTCCAAGCGCTGAATACCTCCCCGCATCTCTGGACTGGACCGTGCCTGATTCTGTCCCTGAGCCAAGGTGCACCTTGTGCTATCGACTGCCTGTCCTTCCCTGCCATCAATCCCTGTGTAAGTCAGTCTTGTTCCGTTTGTCTGTGGTCTGTCTGGGATAGATAAGATTGTGTCTAAGTGCCTATCTCTTCTGTGCTTTACCTCATACCTTGTAATCTACCCGTTTCTGCATCACCAATATTATATCCTCCTCCGGAGGTCTTGAGAACTGTACCCCTTGTGTCGTTGCATTTATCCCAGCCGTTGTGTCCTTTCCTTCATTGATTTAGCATAGCGCGATTTGGCCAACGTTCGGGTGTAATCGGGTAAACTGTGCGAACACGGCGGCCATTCCGCTCGGTCAAGCAACATCTAAGTCGTGTCCGTAACAATATATATATATATATATATATATATATATATATATATATATATATATATATATATATATATATATATATATATATATATATATATATATATATATATATATTGTTGTGGTTTTGAGAACCCACACTCTTGTAAATAAATATGACATCATTAAAGGGTTAACGGTTGCACCCCATAGGTAGGCCACAAGCAACACGTAGGCCACCATAGGACTTCAGTTATTTCATTAGTATGTGTATAGGTAAGGCCATGTTTCCAATAGTTGAATCTGCGTTGTGTCAATCAAATAAGGAGTAGGTCCCCATTCGTCCATTTTGAAAGCCTCCCTCTCCAAGCGACGCCATTACACGCCCTCCAGTCTGCCCCATGGCCTTCCAAATTGTTACGCACCTCGGCCAGCAGCAGCTGCCTTAGCGCTCACTCAACGCCGCCATAATCCACGAGGTGAGGCCCGAGAAAGGGGGCGGAGCGCCAGGAAGAAGGTGTGGCCACGTCAACCCACCATCAGGGCGTGGCTGGTAAGCGATAACCAGTCAACCAGGGCTGAAGTGACATCGCCGACAGGCGTGGCTTTGGGGCTCGGGGAGTGATCGCTTGGTTGAGTTATAAAAGTGAATGCAAAGCCCTTTCACAGGACTGATGAGATATACGGTGCGCTTGATGAGAGAACTTACCGGAGGACTGATGCAGTGGCGCTGATTAAAGGAGGACCTTATTAAAGGAGGACTTATCGGGAGAGCGCACCTTTGTGAAGAGAGATACGGCACGCTTGATGAGAGAACTGTCCAAGACGGCGTCGTACGATCAGCGTTGTAAAGGACTGGTTGGAAACACGCTGTGCAAAAGGACCTTGGAGAGAGAGGGCGTTTGGCACAAGTGTGCATTTATTACATACGCCATAGGACACCAGCTTTCCCCCGCTATATAATTGTCCGGTCGCGTTCCAACTACACGCGGAGCTGCCTGCCGGGTTTCGTCCGCTGGATCGGAGCTTGGACCGGAGTCTGGACCGGAGCTGGGCTGGAGCCTGGACGCGTTGGTGACCATCAACCATCTACAATCCCCGTGTGAGTGTATGAGATGGGCCCGTTTGTCTGGGGTATTAAGAAGAAGACTGCCTAAGGCTGCCCTGTGTAACTGCTTCTTCCTCTTCCTATCCTGTACATTCCTTTCGTTTCCTCTTCTCCTTCTTGTAAATTGTTAATAAATTGCCCTGTTCTTTCTTGGTTTCCACTTATCCGATCGCATCCGTCTTTTCTCTCATTGGGTAAACGTGGCACAAAGAGAAACCACTCAGAATCGGGTTTAGTCCTTGCTAACGGCCCGAATTGCAGCTCGCTTCGCTCGGCGTGTCCACTAACGCTGTGGTTCGGGCGGGAGTTATCTCCTTGCTTTACGGCCGGTGGTAGTACTTAGGTAATTGGACTAAGACTCGACCAACAACCCTATTTACCACCGACCGGAAGGAACGTTATAACTTCCAGGACTCGGGTCGGCCAGATAGAAGGACAAGGGGATTAACCCCCCCCCCCCCTTGGTAAGGGGAGAGCCGACGTCCGAGATCCGCAACAATATATATATACATATACAGTCACGTGAAAAAGTAAGTACACCCCATGTAAAGTTTTGACTTTTTCAACATATTTCAACATACAGCTATTTGATCTTCATTTCAACAATATTGATAGATAAAGGTGATATAATAAAACAAATATCATGAAACATTTACATTTTGTAGTCCATTGTATAATTTAAATAAACATAAATGCAAATTTCGCATGTGGAAAAAGTAAGTACACCCTTGGCTCTAATAGGTGTTATTGCCTCCTTTGGCAGAAACAACCTCAGGAAGGCGTTTCTTATAACTGTCTACCAGTCTCTGACATCGACTGGGAGAAATTTTTGCCCACTCCTCCATGCAGAATTCTTTCAGCTGTGCGATGTTTGAGGGGTTTCTTGCATGCACAACTCATTTCAAATCCCCCCATAACATCTCGATGGGATTTAGATCCAGGCTTTGACTTGGCCATTCCAGAACCCTCCATTTCTTTATTTTCAGCCATTCCTTGGTGGATTTACTGGTATGTTTAGGGTCATTGTCATGTTGCAAGGTCCACCTTCCGTTGAGCTTCAACTTTCCGACAGCTGGCCTCACATTATCCTCAAGCACCCTCTGGTACAATGAAGAATTCATCGTGGATTATATGATTGTGAGCTGCCCAGGCCCTCATGCAGCAAAGCTGCCCCAAACCATAATATTTCCACCACCATGCTTTACAGTTGGTATCAGGTTCTTGTGGTCAAATGCTGTCCTTGGTTTTCACCAAACATGTCTTCTGGTATGGTGGCCAAATAGCTCTACCTTTGACTCGTCTGTCCAGAGCACATTGTTCCAGAAGTGCTGGTCTTTGCCTAGGTGTTCATTGGCAAACTTTAGTCTTGCCCTGATGTTCTTTCTGGACAGCAAAGGTTTCCTCCTGGCACACCTCCCATGCACATCAAATTTGTGCAGCCTCTTTCTAATGATAGACTCGTGCACTTCGACATCAACGATGGCAAGAGCTACCTGTAAGTGTAGGTCCCGTGATGACATTCTGGGTTTCTTGGAGACTTCTTTCAGCATCTTGCGGTCTGCTCTCCGGCTGAACTTGCTGGGGCAGCCTGGCCTGAACAAGTTCGCAGTTGTTTGGAATCTTCTCCACTTGTAGATGATCTTCCGGACAGTCGAATGATCGATTTCAAATTGTTTGGAGATCTTTTTAAATCCCTTCCCAGACTCGTAGGCATCTATAACCTTCTTTCTGAAGGCCTCAGAGAGCTCTTTTGATCTCGGCATGGTGACGCCGCACACTTCAACAACAAAGAGCAAACCAAACTAAATGTCTGAGGTTTAAATAAGACAGGTTCCTACAAGATCCTCTCTGATGATGTTCTAATCATTTGCACCTGAGCTGGTGCACCTGATTCTAATTTTAGGTATTCGAAGTGGTGATAAATGTAGGGGTGTACTTACTTTTTCCACATGCAAAATTTGCATTTATGTTTATTTAAATTATACAATGGACTACAAAATGTAAATGTTTCATGATATTTGTTATATTATATCACCTTTATCTGTCAATATTGTTGAAATGGAGATCAAATAGCTGTATGTTGAAATATGTTGAAAAAGTCAAAACTTTACATGGGGTGTACTTACTTTTTCACGTGACTGTATATACATATATATATGTTGGAACCCATCTGTGGATCGGTCCCATCGGCCGATGGGTCTGCGCCATCTGCGGATGTGTTGTTCACCTTGAAGGAATGTGTTGACAGAATGGTGCTCTTCAATCAGGTACACAGTCATTGGAATTACATGTGGTAGGAATTTAACAGAGATGATTTTTAAATGTTTTATTTAACTTTTATTTTTAAAATTTAAATTTTATTATTTTATTTTATTTAAATTTTATTTTATTTAATTTAATATAAAGGAATTTAACATTCCCCTCCGCCATTATCAGAAGAACACCTAATGTTTTGTATGAATGTTGAGTATGTTATGTAAAGCTTTACTAAAACTGCCATGTATCTGTTAATTACAAAATGTATTGACAAAATGTATAAATAGATGGGTAGAAATAGATAATAAAACATTTTAAAATGTTCCTTCAGGACTTCAACACATATATATATATATATATATATATATATATATATATATATATATATATATATATATATATATATATATATATATGTGAGCTGGAGCAATACAACTGTGGGCTCTAGTTGAATTTGGGGGTGAGGATTGAAGGGGGCAATAAACACATGACGTTGATAAAATTATTTTCATATCACGCTCTGTAAGCAAAGTGAAAAGCCTCCAATTGTTTTTCCAATTGAGATGAAGAATTAAGAATTAGAAAAAAAATCAACTCCACCCACTACCTCTCCTCTCCCACTTCCTTACCCACACAGAAATAAGCGATTTGAACCCTTGCATCTTAAGATACAATTACTTAAAATACTCATGCATCAATTTTCTTAGTTTTATCTGTTCATTCTGCATTTTAATGTAATCCATGTGCAAGCATCGCCTTCCATCTAATATTCTAATGTATACACAACTTGCTCTCCAAGCTCGGGAATTTTTAAGAGTTTTAAAACATTGGTTTTGCATTCCATTAATTAATGTACAAAGAAAGGACATTGTAAGCAGTTGTAATTAAGGCCTGAGAAAATTGCATTGCAGAAAGTGTCATTAGTTACTGGCATGTTTATGGGAGTGAGGGTGCCACAATTGTGGAGGATTTTCTTTCTTTTGTTTTTAGGTTTATTTGCCAAAAAAATGAATTATAAACAGTCCTGTTAATTAAAAGCAGTTGCATCACAAAGCTCCTGGGATAGAGCGCGACCATTCAATGTTTTACCAATGTTTGTGGTTACCATTATTTACAAGCGAAGATAATTATAGGGTGACTTTTGAAATTAATCACCTGGAAATTCAAGCAATGATGGCAATACAGAACAGGAAGCCAAGGTCCCATTGATTTGGAGGTTCCTGCAAATACACTGTAAATAGTAAAAATATTAGGACAGTTAGGAAATATACAAGCTTATTCATTTACAACCACTTCCATTCCTAATGGTGTTTTTCTATTGCATTTTGTATCAGACGTTGGGTAAAATCAGGAATAACTTGAACGGCACTCAGGAGAGAGCATACCTCTGCCTGGTTGGCCATATCACTCAATGGTGAAGAATCATTAAAAAAAATTCTACTATCTGGATTCGGATCTTCACCAAAATTGAATCGATTCTTCCTTGTCACACACACAACCTGTCCAACAAGTTTCGTCCAAATCCATCCATAACTTCTTGAGATATCTCGCTATGTATCTTTTTGGCCCTATCTCCCAATGGTGAAGAATCACTTTAAAATTTCTAGTAGCCGGATCCGAATCCGGATCTTCACCAAAATCTAATCATTTCGTCCTTGTCACATACACTACGTCTCTGCCAAATGTTGTCCAAATCCGTCCACAACATTTTGAGATATCCTGCTGTGTATAATTTTTGGTCCGATCTCCCAATAGTAAAGAATCACTTTAAAATTTCTAGTAGCCGGATCCGAATCCGGATCTTCACCAAAATCGAATCATTTCGTCCTTGTCACATACACGATGTCTCTGCCAAATGTCGTCCGAATCCGTCCACAACTTTTTGAGATATCCTGCTGTGTATCGTTTTTGGCCCTATCTCCCAATGGTAAAGAATCACTTTAAAAATTATAGTAGCCGGATCCGAATCCGGATCTTCACCAACATCTAATCATTTCGTCCTTGTCACATACGCTACATTTCTGTCAAAATTCGTCCGAATCTTCAGACAACTTTTTGAGATATTTTGTTCACAAACAAACAAACGGACAGACAAACAGACAGTGGTGAAAACATACCCTCCATCCATCTTTGGTGGCGGCAGTAATAAAGTTGCATTTCTGCTGCACATTAAGCACAAGTTCAGTGATGTATGTTCTATTTTGTACTGTTTATACTACTCCCTGGGTGGTGTTGAAAGATATTCCAGAGTGATTTGATTGAGTTTAAGTCGGCCAGGGTTCTCAACCGTTCATTGTGAATTTTATACGTTTTCTACCTCGAACCAATTTGTAACAGAATCAGTGCTGTGGCAATGTGGCATGGTCTGCTAGATTCAAGGGTTCTCATAACTGTATTTTATTAAAACTGGTAATAAAATCTGTTGAAAAAGTTTTTTTAATGGAAATCGCACCAAACAAGGCATAAAGCCACTCAAGGTAAGGGGCTAATGGAAGGCAAGAACAATATAAGGATAAAGCAAAACAAAATGAAAATAAATCAACAAGAAGGGGTCATGCAGAGCACGATACTTGCAAAATCCATCCTCCCTCCTCCCCCCAAAAGTTTTCCATTGATGCAGCAAAGTGTCCATTTCATGAAGATTAAAATTTTCGATCTTGATCAAAGCTAGGGTGAACAGGATGAAAAGTGACGATTTTTCAGATGAAAAATGATGATTTTAGAAGTTTGACCTTGAGTTGACTTTTGACCTTTTGACCTCAAAAATAGTTGGTTTCCCAATTCAGTGAGACAATACACAAATGCTGGTCTATTTTGAGGTCAATCGGATGAAAATTGATGGGTTTTCAGATGAAAATTTATGATTTTGGAAGTTTGACCTTGAGTTGACCTTTAACATTTTGACCTAAAAAATAGTATGTTTCCCAATTTAGGGACTCGATATGAAAATGCTATTCAATTTTCAAGTCAATCGGTTGAGAACTGACGGCTTTTTACATGAAAATTGAAGATTTTGAAAATTTGACCTTGAGTTGACCTCTGACCTTTTGACCTCAAAAATAGTTCATTTCCTAATTTAGTGACTCAATATACAAATGCTATTCAATTTTCAAGTCAATCAGACTTAAAATGGCGATTTTAGAAATTTGACTTCCAGATGACCTTTCACCTTTAACCTCAAAATCAATAGGCTTCTCAAATGGGACGACCTATACAGCTTGGTGAGGTTTCGTGACGATTGGCTTAGAATTGTGACCAGTAGGCCGGTGACAAACAAACAAACAAGAAGACGTCATGCGGAGCACGATACTTGCAAAATCTGCCCCCCCCCCCCCCCTCCCAAGAATTTTTTTTTCCAATGATACGGCAAATCGTCCATTTAAGCAAGATTAAAATTGCCAATCTTGATCAAAGCTCGGATCAATATGAAGAAAAGTGACGATTTTTCAGATGAAAAATAGTGATTTTGAAAGGTTGACCTGGAGTTGACCTTTGATCTTTTGACCTCAAAAATAGTTAGTTTCCCTATTTAGTGACTCAATGTGCAAATGTTGTTCAATTTACAAGTCAATCAGATGAAAATTGACGGTTTTTCAGATGAAAATTGATGATTTTGGAAGTTTGACCTTGAGCTGACCTTTGACCTTTTGGCCTCAAAAATATTATGTTTCCAAATTTAGTGACAATATGGAATCGCTTTTCAATTTCCAAGCCAATCGGATGAAAATTGATGGTTTTTCAGATGACAATTGATGATTTTGGAAGTTTGACCTTCGGTTGACCTTTGACCTTTTAACCTCAAAAATAGTGTGTTTCCAAATTTTAGACTCGATATGCAAATGCTGTTCAATTTTCAAGTCAATCGGTTGAAAATTGAAGGATTTTTAGATGAAAAATGATGATTTTGGAAGGTTGACCTTGAGTTGACCTTTGACCTTTTGACCTCTAAAATAGTTAGTTTCCTTATTTAGTGACTCAATGTGCAAATGCTGTTCAATTTTCACGTCAATCGGATGAAAATTGAGGATTTTAAAAACTTGGCCCATGTTGACCTCAAAAATAGTTGGTGGTTGAATTCAGTGACCATATATGTAAATCCTCTTAGAATTTCAAGTCAATCAAATGAAAATTGGTGATTTTAGAAATTCGGCCTTTGTTGACCTTTTGGCCTATGTTGACCTCAAATATACTTGGTGGTTGAATTCTGTGACCAGATATGCAAGTCCTCTTCAAATTTCAAGTCAAACGGATGAAAATTGAGGATTTTAGAAATTTGGCAAAGTTGGTGACCTTTTGTCTATGTTGACCTCTTGACCTTTTGACGCCAAAAAGAATAGGCTTCTCAATTGGGTCGACCTATACAACTTGGTGAAGTTTCGTGACAATCTGTTTAGAATTGTGACCTGTAGGCCGGTGACAAACAAACAGACAGACAGACAGAACCACAAACGCAACCGCCCAATATGCTTGAAAAATCTTCGATTTTGCAAGTAACAAGAAGACGTAATGCGGGGCACGATACTTGCAAAAGTTTTCACTTCGCGAGCGCAGGGTAATGAAAGGCGTTTCGTAATCAAATAAAAACGGCATTGGAGTCATCAGAAGGAACCCAAATAAACAAAGAGCAAAGATGGAGTCATCAGGAAGAACATGTACAGTAGGATTTGGCTTTCAACTGATACTCTTCCACCCTCAAACCCATCCAGGCACGGCCATGTGAGCCTGACAAAAATATTCATTGACGTTACTTCTCCTGAGGGAGATAGATAAATAAAGAGAAATGAAGAGTGAAAGAGGTAAAATAAAGGAAAATTAACAAAAAGAAAAGAAAAAACATGAATTAGAATGAATAAAGAGAAGTGTAAATAAATAGCATCGCAAAGCGGGCGTAACTCCTCAGCCCATGCATGGTGGAAACCAATTTCAAGATGGCTACCGTGGCGGCTACATTGAAAATCGCAGCACGCCCATTTTCGAAAGGAACCTTCCTCTACTCAACCCCAACACACACTGCAAACATGGATTTAATCGGGCAAGCTGTTCTGCTCGAAATTGACGGAAACCAATTTCAAGATGGCTACCGTGGTGGCCATATTGAAAATCGCAGCGTGCCCATTTTCAAAAGGAACCTTCTTCTACCCTTACCCCAACACACACTGCAAAAATGAATTTAATCGGACAAGCCATTCTGCTCGAAATTGATGGAAACAAATTTCAAGATGGCTGCCGTGGTGGCCATATTGAAAATCGCAGTGCGCCCATTTTCGAAAGGAACCTTCCTCTACTCAACCCCAACACACACTGCAAAAATGGATTTATCGGACAAGCCGTTCTCCTTTAAATTGACGGAAACCAAAAGGTGACGGACACCCGGACGCCTGGACGACGCCCGTGACGACAATACCCCTTAGCCCAATTTGGGCTGAGGGGTGAAAAGTGGATATATGTAAAAGGAACAAAAATCAAAGACGTTGGAAAGAATCCAGATGTATAGATTTCAGCAGTTACTCCAAAAGCTCAAACACAGCAACACATATAAACTACCAGAGGTTCATCAGTCGGGAAGCAGTCCACACAGAATAAGGATATGGTACAAACGTAATCAACTGAGAACAGGACAACTTCACTCTAATGCCGTGGTTCCTAACCTGGGTTCGACTGAACCCCAGGGGTTCAGTGAGCCAGTTTCAGGGGTTCGGCAGAGGTCTTCCGAAACACATTGCAATTTGTTTTTAGTTTTGTCAAGTTTGTATCTATGTGTAATTACGCTTATTATTAATATTATTATTATTTTGCTATGTATGTTACGAACGAATGGAAATGTTATTTGTAATTGTATTCCCATCCCATTCATGGTTTCTCTGGTCTGTGTTTAAGATAAGTTGTTTCACACTGACTGTAGTAAGTTGAATCAATGAGCAACTTGCTAATTATTCTGTTGATGGTGCCTACTTGCTTACTGGATTTTGGACTTTGCAGGTGTTCGGAAATTCCAGTGAATAGCCTCGATTAGCTTGCCGTGCATGTGCCGTGCGTCATTGGTCGTGCCTTACTTTGGAGTTACTGATTAATTGAAAAGTAAGTTGGAAATGTTTGTGGATATGCAGGGCGGGTTCAGAGTTATATTAAAGTCAAAAGTGGATGGTGATTATAAAATATGATTGAATTACTCAGAAAATTAGGTGGAGGTGATATAACTCCTTTGGTCATAATTCAAAACTAACAATTCGCAGTTTTCTATGTAATATTATAATGGGATTTGAAGTGACATAGAGTTGAGTAGATAATAAATCCCGTCATCGAAACTATAAGTTATGTTTTCTTCGTTAAAATTTCTCAGTTTTCAGAGGGGTACTGATTATATTTAAGCATGTTCCTTAATTTTTGTCATATTATTATTTGCCCGAACTCAATTAAGATCAGTTTGTTACTTTTTTTTTTTTTCAGTATGTCGAGCAAAAAAAGGAAGTGGTCGGAGGATTACATGCGGTACGGGTTCACGTGTTTGAGGGAACGGGACGGAAGTCAGCGTCCTCAATGCATGCTTTGCAATGTCAAGTTGAGCAACTCCAGCCTAGCACCAGCAAAACTACGGGAACACTTAAAAAAACTGCACGGTGAGGGGCAGTACAAAGACGCAACGCTGAAAAAGAAGAACCACCTTTAGAGGCCATTTTCCCCGCAGAGCAGGGGTTGGCCTTTTTCGGGCACCGTGGTCCCCTTTTTGAAGCAATGTTTTATGGGCAGATTCCCTTCCTGTCGCCTCTTAGTCGCCTCTTGCGACACGCAGGGTAATCAATTTGCCGACCTCAGAAGGATGACAGGCTGAGTCAACCCCCCTGGCGTTAATTCAGCGATCGACAAATTATTTGTGATTTAGCGATCGACAAAGACGCAACGCCTGTATGAATTCAAATTGAAGAGAGTCCGATTCGACGCAAGTGCTACCTTGCCCACTCTCGGCTTCGTTCCAATTGACAAACCGATCCTCACCGCGTCGTATGAAGTTGCGTACCTGATTGCAAAGCAGGGCAAACCGCACACCGTTGGCGAGACACTCATCAAACCGGCCACATTGAAGATGGCCAACATCATGCTGGGAAAAGCTGCTGAAAACAAGTTGTCTCTTGTTCCACTCTCAAATGACACCATCAGATGCAGAATCGACGACATGAGCGACGACATCCTCGCCCAGGTTGTTGCAGATTTTGTCGCGAGCCCGACGAAATTCAGCCTTCAACTCGACGAGACCACCGACGTTTCGAATTTGAGCCAGCTCATCTTATTTGTGCGTTATGTCAAAGGAGACGAGATCAAGGAAGACTTTCTGTTCTGCAAGCCTCTCACAACAACGACGAAGGCAGCTGATGTGAAGAAGCTTGTGGACGACTTCTTCAGAAGCAACGGCCTCTCGTGGAACATGGTGTCTGCAGTTTGCTCGGACGGAGCTCCAGCCATGCTTGGATGCAACTCAGGTTTTGGAGCGCTGGTGAAGGCCGATGCACCACACATCATCGTCACGCACTGCGTCCTGCACAGACACGCGCTGGCACCAAAAACCCTGCCTCCAAAACTGGCCAATGTTCTAAAAATCGTCGTTGAAACTGTGAATTACGTGCGAAGCTGTGCTCTGAATCATCGCATCTTCAAAGAGCTGTGCAATGAAATCGGCTCTGAATTCGAAGTCCTTCTCTACCACTCTAACGTTCGATGGTTATCACGAGGGAAGGTCGTGAGCCGTATTTTTGCCTTGCGTGTAGAATTAGCCCTGTTTTTGCGAGAACACCAGCATTGCCATGCAATGCACTTCCAAGAGTCAGAGTTCATCCTTGCCTTGGCGTACTTGGCTGACATCTTCGACGCACTCAATCATCTCAATTGCCAGATGCAGGGCGGTGGAGTGAATGTCATCGAATCTGAAGAAAAGCTGAGCGCTTTCCGAAAGAAGTTACCATTGTGGAGGCGGCGAACAGAGAACGACAACTTCGCGAACTTTTCGCTACTGGACAGGTACGTGAGTGGGATCGAAGATGAGTCTGAAGTTGGAGGCACTGCTGTACTGGGGGAGCTGAAGCAAGCAATTGCCACGCACTTGGATGAGCTGGGAAAGTCATTCGACGGCTACTTCCCCGACCAAGAGCAATACCCAGCATGGGTGCGGCAGCCGTTTACTTTCGACGTTGCAACGGCAGATGTCAACGACCAATACGTCGACGACCTCATCGAACTTCAGCAGAGCCAGACTCAACAACAACTCTTCGGCACAACAACGCTCTCAACGTTTTGGTGCCGCCAAATGGAAGGGTATCCTCACATCGCTAAAATTGCCCTTGAGATCCCCACGCCGTTCGCTACAACGTGTCTCTGCGATCATGCGTTTTCAAAAACTGGTGGACATTAAAACAAAGAAAAGGAGCAGGCTTGCATGCGAAAATGATTTGAGGGTGGCCCTTGCCAAAACAAAACCACGCATTTCCCAGATCGCCTCCCGAAAAGAAGAACAGAAAACGCATTAAGATGCAATTCTTCTTAATTTTTGGGTCAAATTTGAGGGGTTCCGCGAGTGTTCGGTGGGTTTCGTTAGGGTTCGGCACCTTTAAAAAGGTTAAGAACCACTGCTCTAATGGGTCCCTGGTTACAGAAAATTCTCTAACCTACACAACCACATTGACCATGCTAACTTAACATGGAAAGTTTGCTTGTTGCTCAGCATTTAAAAAGGATAGAGCATGGACAAACAATCATACCTTGGCAATACCAATGCAGGCTTTGATTGGCCCATTGGCATCATCTTGCATTGAAGTTCCTTGCAAGGAAATTCATTATAAAAGTTGATGGGAGAATCTTTAATCCCTTTGGAATTGAAGTGCGTCTGACATTTCGATGGTTAGGTCTTCCTCCTATGATCTGATGATGGACTGACACTCACATCTTTAATTGCAGCTTATTTCCCATGGCAGCCAACATATTCTTATCAACTCTTAGTTCATAAATTCCATTGTTCATCTTGTCTGCCAATGCAGACTGACACCGGCCTTCACAGGAAATAGTATTCCACTGTTATAATGCATTTCACCTCATATTGCCTACAAAGGTATACCGTATTGTATAGTTCTATCTTTCATTCATTCTTGTGATCTTTCTTTCATTGCTCTCACTCTCTGTCTGCTTTTGACCCCAACTCACCAGCTGTCTCAGCCCTTTCTCTGTCACTAGACCTCGATATGAAAAATGCAACAACTCTTCAAAGCTCAGCTGCTTCCAAAGCAAAGCAGCAGGTAGCATCGATCTTGCAAAAGCCTTGCAACGTCTTTCTTTCTGAAATTCAGCAGACTTAATTTGGGGTTACACTATTAACAATATCCGTCAAGTAACCTCTCAATATAAATTTTCATCACCATGTAATAATAACAGCATTAATCATTATTAGTACAGGAACGTTGCTTAGTGTTTAAAAAATCACATACTAATCTCTGAATAATAATAATACAAGTTATCTTCCAAGGAACTTCAACGCAGGAGGAGGCCACTGGCTCATCAAGCATACTCAATAGTTGTTTGTCTGTGCTCTATCCTTTTTAAATGCTGAGCATCAAGCAAAGAAGCAGGAAGTGCCACTTTTAAAGTCATTTGTATGGCTCCGCTGTGTTCGGGTTCAAACTGGTGACCTAGACTCAGTGGTTGCTCTAACCATTGCGACACTGAGTCTGGTTGGTCAGAAACCAATACTAATGGGAGCAAATCAAGAGGAAAAATGAAAATGGTGGGGGGGGGGGGGGGGGGGGAGTAGAGGATGAGGTATAAAAAAAAGGAAAGTAGGAGAGGGGAGTAAAGTGAATAGAGACAAGTGTGACTTTATAGTAAAGAAAGGAAAGAAGAGGATCAAAATTTCCTATATTTTGCATATTTGTGCCCCAGGATCAATCAGGTGCATGCGCGTCATTCTGACAACGAGCCAGTAATACAAATTTTTAAAAACCAACACTTTAAAACAAATTTTTAACAATTTTTTAAATTTCCTTAATTAAAAAAATAAAATAAAATAAACAAACAGCATTTTAAAACAATTTTTAAAAAACAGCATTTGTATAATTTTACTGCAAAAGTACCATAACATAATTAAGTAAAAAATTATAGTTCATAGTTGAGAGGTTGAAAAGGTAAAACGATGTTGGTGTTCCTATTGTGCGCAGCAGTGCCATGTTATTGGAGTCAATTTGAGGAGGCCTCACTGTGAGCTTCCAAGGATAAAAAAAAATTCAGGATCATTACAAAATCTCAAACCAACTTCTTAAAACCATAAAATTTGCTTCCTGATCCTCCTTCCTTTTCGAAGTTTAATTTGAAGTTTGAAATTTGAACATCCTCAAGTCGAAACCAATTGTGCAAGGTACAAGACAAAACTGGCATGTGGACAAAGCTTCAGAACGCATTCCAAGTTACTCTTTCATGGATGCAGTTCTTTGACTGTGCCCTTTTCAATGTCACTTCAGAAATACCAACTGTCAGAAGACAGCATAATAATTCACACACCATCAGACACACCTACAACGCAAAAGTCATGCAATATATTTATTTCTGAAGGAAATGAAAGTTTCTCTAAATAACTTAGCTGTATCTAGTTTGTTCGTGGACTTAGCGCAACGTTTCAGGTGAAGATTTAAGTCTAAGATAATATTGTTATTTTTGGAAACAGGACGAAGTTTTACATCGGCTCTTTTTACCTGCGACATGCACAGGTCCACAAGAGCTTTGCGTTGCTGTTGTTGTTGTTGTTGTTGTTGTTGTTGTTGTTGTTGTTGGGGTTCTTGTTGGGGGTCAATTTTTGAAATTTGCACCCACTGGTCGGACAGTTGCCGGACCACACCCACATGTCACTTGACTCCACCCACCATAGCACCACGACGATATGATATGACCGCCATCTTGGTTTTCTGGTGGGCCTAACACATTAGGCCTGTAGGCCTCTGCTGATGATACACTACCCAGGTTTGTTGAATCAGATTTCCATTGGGTCGAGTGTTATTTGTAGTGAAATCGTATTAATGCTGAACCCAGGTGATGCTCGCTGCTCGCTGACACCGCTAGGGGGGCGCGGCTATAAGACCCGATGCAGCCGTTGCGCTAGGCGACTTCTCCTGTGACATGTTACATTGACTAGTAGACTCGCTAATGGTACGTACTGCATAGAATATTACGCTTGCTTTCATTGAACTATATTATGGATTGATCTATGTGATGCCAAACCTTATTTCTATTGCATCCCTGTATTTGCAGAATGATGTCAAAGGTCTTAATGGAATTAAACCAACAGATGGACTAAAGTTGTGGTCTTGAATGATTTCCACAACACTTAATTCCATTAAGATCTACGGACATGGCGGGAAGCAAGATGCTGGCGGTTTCGCAATTCTGCGCCGACCCGCAAGCCCCGGATGCTGGTTTGCAACTGACTCACTGGTTGAAAACTTTGGAGAATCAGTTCGCTGACCAGGACACCGAGCCGACAGCTGCCGCGAAGCTAGCAGCGCTCCAGTCCAGAGTCGACTACAAGGTGTACAACAGTATTGCACGATGTGCGACGTATGACCTCGCTGTTGCGGAGCTCAAGCGGTTGTACATAAAGCAAAAGAGCGTGATATATGCTCGGCATTTGCTGTCATCACGACGCCAGCAACCAAACGAGTCGATGGATCACTATGCCCAGGAGCTCCGGCAACTCCTGCTAGACAGCACCCAAGAGCCACGGACTCACGAGCAGGTTCAAGATGACCTTCTCCGAGAGGCTTTCGTCTCCGGAGTCTCCTCTCAGGACCTCAGGCTCAAGCTCTTGGAGAAGACCGACCTGACCTTCACGGCGGCTCTAGAACAAGGAAAAGTATACACCGAAGCGCGGCTGCAGTCGAACGACTATGATCGCACGCGACTCGTGGCGGGGACCTCGCTACACGCACGGCCGGAGAGTGCTACCGCCGAAGAACCGGGAGCGGACCCGCTCGCGGAACTCCAGGTAGCCCCAGCGGAGGATCCGGGGATCCTGACGGCTGCCACTACGGTCAGACCCAAGGCCTTACGCGGAGCCGCATGCTACTTCTGTGGGGGTCAACGACATCCCCGGACAGTGTGTCCGGCTCGGGACGCAATATGCCATATGTGCTCGCAAAAGGGGCACTATGCAAAAGTGTGCCGGAAAACCGCACGCGGTTCGCGGCTGCGCGTGACCTTGAATGGGCTTATTGCAGAGCCTATGGGCCGAGCACGGAACACGGCGCCTTACCCGGCTTTGATGGGCAGTGTCCCTCCTTGCGGGCCCCTGGTCGCCCAATCGACCTTGGCGAGAGACACCGAACAGCCACAACAGTCTCATCCTCAATCGGACACGGAACGTGCGTCCTTGACTAGACTCCGGGCAACGCGAGGGACTTTGGGGCCTTGCCAAACCCCGACGGTATGTACACGCTACGTCTCTCAAGAGCGTACAGCGTCCTCTGGGGGCGACATGCGTTTGGTACAGACTACGGAGGCCCATACTCGTCAAACGGCGATTTTGAATGGCAAGACTACGGAGGCCCATACTCATCAAACGGCGACTTGAAACCACCTTTAACATTACCGGCACTGCCCTCTCTTGGATTAAATCATACCTCTCTGACAGACGTCAGTTCATCTCCATCAATAACTGCAAATCCCCCACTGCTCCCCTCCCCCAAGGTGTCCCCCAAGGTTCAGTTATTGGCCCCCTCCTCTTCATCCTTTACCTGTCCCCCCTCGGTCACTTAATCCGCCGTCATGGTCTCCAATTCCACTGCTTCGCCGATGACATCCAGCTTTTCATCTCCACCAAGTCCATCTCCACCGCCACCCACTCTATCCTGACAAACTGCATCACTGAAATAAAATCCTGGCTTCAAATCAACTTCCTCAAACTTAACTGTGATAAATCTGGAATAATCATCATTGGCCCAAAAACGCTCACCAAGTCCACCCATAACTTTGCCCTCAACATCGACGGTTTCCCAGTATCCACCTCCCCTCACATCCGGAATCTTGGCATCATCTTTGACCAAACCCTCTCCTTCGACAAATACACTAAACAGATCACAAAGACAGCCTTCCTTCACCTGAAAAACATCGCCCGTCTCCGTCCATCCCTCTCCTCCGTGGCTGCAGAAACCCTCATCCACGCCTTCATCACTTCCCGTCTGGACTACTGCAATAGCCTCCTTTATGGTTCACCCTCAACAATCACCAATAAACTCCAATACATTCAGAACTCCGCTGCCCGTCTACTCACCCATTCCCGGACCCGTGACCACATCACCCCCTTTACAAGCTTCACTGGCTCCACATCTCCCAGAGAATCCAGTACAAAATCCTCCTCTTGACCTACAAAGCCCTCCATAACCTGGCCCCATCCTACCTGGCTGACCTCCTCTCCAGACACACTCCCACCCGCAACCTCCGCTCTGCTGGTACCAACCTCCTGACCCCCCCCCCCCCCCCATCCGGACCAAATTTAGATCCTGGGGGGACAGGGCCTTCTGCATCGCTGCTCCCACCCTCTGGAACTCGCTACCTCACACCATCAGAGACTCCTCCTCACTCACCACATTCAAAACATCACTCAAGACCCACCTGTTCAACACTGCATTCAACATTTAACCCACAGCATCTAACCCCTGACTATCTCCTCTCCTTCTCCCTCCTTTGTGCTTTGAATATTTCCCTATTGATTCTTCTTTTTTTGCAATTGTTTTTATGTTTTGCTATGCATTATGTTTTGCACTCTGTCAAAGCGTCTTTGGGCTTCCTGAAAAGCGCTATATAAAATAAATGCATTATTATTATTATTATTATTATTATTATTATTTTGAATGGCAAGACAGCGGAATGCATGGGAAGGCTCTCTGACAGCTTTAACGGATGCCCCATGCACAACGAATACTCCGGCAATGACCGCAACACTGCTGATTGCATGGGAACGCTCCCTGACAACTTATACGAAACTCCACGGGCACCCTCTGACGCCCGGAAAACTGCGGCTGGCATAGGACCCACCCGCGAGGCGCGACCGACTCACTCGGGAGGTTCGGTCCCACTCCCAGCAGGCTCGTCTGGCCTGGCTCAAGCCGTTATTCCCCTCATGGTCGAGGGCCATTGTGTGCGGGCCTTGGTGGATACAGGGTCTACGGATATGTTTTATCGATCAGCGACTAGTGCACAGGCATGGTTGGCGGGTCTTGGGGGCTACGAGACGGATCTTCATGGCTTCCCAGGGACTTCGGCTCAGCACGAAGGGGGAATGTCGATTGAAACTCGTGTTAAAGGGGTGGGTTTTCCCAGATGTACACCTCATGGTCTTACCTGCTTTATGTGCTGACATTCTGTTAGGACACGATTTCCTTAAGCGACATGGACGACTGGAAATGGAGTTTGGTGGGCCAGACACGCTTGCTGTTGGTGGGACTGACACGCTTGCTGTGTGTGCCCTAGCGAAAATGGAAATCCAGCCACTTTCGCTGTTCCCCAATTTAACCTCCGACTGTACACCTGTAGCGGTAAAATCACGGCGCTACTCTCGAGCAGACATGCAATTCATTGCGGGAGAGACTGCTCAGCTCTTGAAAGACGGCATCATAGAACCCAGCCGGTCGCCGTGGTGGGCCCAGGTCTTAGTGGTGCGAAGCAACGCACACCGCAGACGCATGGTAATCGACTATTCCCAAACGATTAACCGTTTTACACAGCTGGATGCCTACCCCCTTCCGGGGATGGACGCGCTGGTGCGACAGGTGGCCCAATACTCGGTCTACAGCACTCTCGATCTATCTCCGTAGTGCGTATCATCAGATCCCTATCTCTAGGTCAGATCATATCTATACCGCTTTTGAGTCGGGGCAACGGTTGTACCAGTTTACTCGATTGCCTTTTGGGGTGACGAACGGGGTCGCCTGTTTCCAGAGGGCCATGGATGACCTCATTGCGAGGGAGAACTTGACCGATGTTTTCGTCTATCTAGACAATCTTACGGTTTGTGGGTATGACTAAGGGCACCACGATGCTAATCTGAAGCGCTTCCTCGAGGTCGCGCAGAGGTATCGCTTAACCATGAACGAGGCTAAGTGTCAATACTCCCTACGCAAGATAGATCTTCTGGGGTACACTGTGACCCATGGCTCAGTCGCTCCGGATAAGGAGCGTCTGCGACCTCTGCTCGACATGGCCCCTCCCAGCGATCGGGCGTTCCTGAAGCGCGCTTGGGCTATTCGCCCATTACTCTAAATGGGTCCAAAATTTCTCCGCGAAACTTCACCCCCTTGTGGCCTGCGACACATTCCCTCTGCGTCCGGCCACTTTGGCGGCCTTTGGAGGCCTTAAGGCCGACATCGCCAGTGCCGCTGTGGCGACGATCGACGAGAGCGGATCTTTCGTCCTAGAAAGTGATGCCTCGGATCATGCTATAGCGGCGACCCTCTCCCAAGGTGGGCGCCCGGTGGCTTTCTTTTCACGGACTCTTACCTCCGCTGAGCGGAGACATTCGTCCGTCGAAAAGGAAGCGTACGCGATCATCAAGTCGATTCGGCGATGGCGCCCGTACTTACTCGGATGATGCTTTCAAATCATCACGGACCAACAAAGTGTTGCGTTCATGTACGACACCTTACACGCCCAGCGCATTAAGAATGAGAAAATCACTCGCTGGTGTATAGAGCTTGCCGACTTCTGCTACACTATCAAATACCGCCCGGGGAAGGATAACCAGGTCGCCGATGCCTTATCGAGACCGGTTACGTGCGCGGGTATCGTCACTCTGGAGGGCCTACGCGCTTTGCACGAAACTGCAGGGCATCCGGGCGTGACGCGTTTCGTTCATTTTGTGCAACGTGGCAATCTACCGTACTCGATTGACGATATCCGCCGTATCTGTCGCGACTGCGCTATCTGCGCAGAAATCAAACCACATTTCTATAACCCTCCCATGGGGATGCTGGTTAGGGCTACGAGGCCGTGGGAAAGATTGGCGATGGATTTCAAGGGCCCGTTGCCGGTGTCGAGTAACTCTCACTATCTGCTCACTATCGTCGATGAGTACTCGCGATTTCCTTTTGCTTATACGTGCGTGGATATGACGGCTGCCACGGTAATGCGATGCCTGCAGAATTTGTTCTCCATGTTTGGGTACCCGGCCTACGTGCATACTGATCGGGGTGCGGTCTTTTTGTCTCAGGACGTGCGAGGCTACTTGCTCCAAAATAACGTCGCTTCTAGTTATACCACGCCGTACAGACCCCAAGCAAATGGGCAGATCAAACGCTTCAATGGGATTATATGGAGGGCTGTCATGCTCAACCTCCGGACCCTCGGCCGGGGCCTCGATAAATGGGCTTGGTCGCTACCTGCGGCGCTGAACTCGATTAGGGCTCTCCTATGTACGGCCACCAACCAGACTCCCCACGAGAGACTTTTCCACCACCCGAGGAGCTCGGGGTGTATCCGGTCATTACCCAGTTGGCTCGCTGAGCCCAGGCCGGCCTATCTCAAACGGGCAGTCCGCACGAGCAAGTACGACCCCTTAGTGGACAAAGTGCAGATACTCCAGGCTAATCCCGAGCATGCACGCGTGATGACGGCAGATGGGCGTGAGTCTACTGTCTCCGTACGCCATCTTGCCCCATGCGGGGTCACCGACCCTTATAAGGAATCGGACGAGCCAATCTATGAGACTATGGACTCTTCCGACACTTCTGTCACTGAACGTCTGCCGGCCCTCCCTTCACCACAGCCACCCTTGCCTGAAGGCTTGGCGGTACCCCCTTCGTCACCTGACCCCGGCAGCTACTCTGACGCCGGGGTCTCTGGGTTACGTGATGCCATACCCGGGGAATTTCGGACAAGTGCTGGCAGGGAAATTCGCCGTCCGGACCGGTACGGTTGGGCCGACTGATACCATGATTCCGCACCCTGTTAATGCTGACGCCTCGCTCGATTCTAGCCGCACGGCAGTGTAATTCTAACGGTGGGGAGAATTCCTCCTGACAAGGTGGAAAAGTTTCTGGCAACCCTCGACTCTGATTCTGCAACTGGTCCTGACGGCATCAGCCCACGGGTCCTAAAATCATGTGCTTCTGCACTTTCACTCCCTCTTTCTGTTCTCTTCACCCTCTCTTTTGCTCAAGGTCATCTGCCATCTGCTTGGAAATCAGCCAACATCACCGCTTTGCACAAAAAAGGTGCAAAAACAGATCCCAGCAACTACAGACCAATCAGCCTTCTCCCAATTATCAGCAAAGTCATGGAATCCATCATTGCTTCAGATATGAAATCTTTCCTCTTCTCCAATGGCTTGATCTCTGATCATCAATTTGGTTTCAGACCTGGTCACTCTACTCTGGACATGCTGCTTCTGCTTTCTCAACAATGGATGGAGGTCCTCAACGCCAAACAGGAAATTAGAGCTGTCTCCCTTGACATTTCACGTGCCTTCGATACGGTCTGGCACCCTGCTCTGCTCTCCAAACTCTCCTCCTTTGGTATCCAAGGAAATCTCCACGCATGGCTGGCGGACTTCCTCTCTGGTCGTAGTCAACGTGTGGCCCTGAATGGGTTTCTCTCATCTCCTCTTCCTGTTCAGGCTGGAGTTCCCCAAGGTAGTGTTCTGGGCCCTGTGCTTTTTCTGGTCTTCATCAATGATCTCTCTGACTCTCTTGAAAATCCTCTCTATCTCTTTGCTGACGACTCTACTCTCTGTCGCTCCATTCCTCATCCCTCAGATCGGCAGTCTGCAGCCTCCTCACTCTCTGCAGACCTGGACAAAATCACAGACTGGTCAAACAAGTGGAACATGTCTTTCAATCCTGACAAATCTCACACTCTTACAATGTCTCTCCGAAAGGACCGACTGGACAACCCTCCCATCTACTTTCTCAACAATCCTCTCCAAGAAGTTCTGTCGCTCAAGCTTTTGGGTCTCACTATCTGCCATGATCTTTCTTGGGAAAACCACATTTCCAAGCTGGCCTCCAAAGCCAGTCGCCGACTGGGCATCCTCCGTCGTGCGAAGTCCTTCCTTGGCACACCTGAGCTCCTCACCACATACAAGGCTTTCATCCGCAGCTCAATGGAATACTGTTCCCCCCTCTGGGCTGGTGCTCCTGCCTCACACCTTGCTCGGCTTCACGCTGTTGAGGCCAAAGCTTTCAGAATCATTGGAATCTCCTGCGATGTAGTCAATGCCGAGGGCCTTTCACTCACTCACCGCAGGCAGGTTGGTGGTCTTTCTGTCTTCTACCGACTCCTCTCCGGCCTTGCTCCCCCAGCTCTCTCTGTGCTCTGTCCCCCCAATATTCCTTCAGGTCGCACAAGATCTGCCTGCAACCCTCTTCTGGTTAAACTGCCAAAGTCTAGGCTCTCTGCTCACCTTCACTCTTTCATTCCCCTTTTCTCCCGCCTCTGGAACAAACTCCCCCACTCCCTTCAATCCCACTCCTCCCTCCAGGTCTTTAAAACAGCTGTTCACCACCATCTCTTATCTTCCCCCATCGAAAACCTTGATCTTTTCTACCCCCGGTAATTCACCCCAGAGTCCTTGCAGTGTTCATATGTTTTAATCCTCTCCCACCTCCCCCCAAGTCCTCCCGATGTCCCTGCTCTCAAATGTTGTGTTTGTGTCCTTCCCCCTCTCTTTTGTGTCCTTCCCCCTCTCTCCCCATCTTGTCTACCGCTCCCCTTGTTTTTTGTGTTTTGTGTGTCGGTTTGTCTTTTTGTGTGATTAATGTTAGCTCTTTCACGAGCCTCGATCTTGTATACAAAAAAAAAAAAAAAAAAAAAAACGTAGTGAAATCGTATTAATGCTGAACCCAGGTGATGCTCGCTGCTCGCTGACACCGCTAAGGGGGCGCGGCTATAAGACCCGATGCAGCCGTTGCTCTAGGCGACTTCTCCTGTGACATGTTACATTGACTAGTAGACTCGCTAACGGTACGTACCGCATAGAATATTACGCTTGCTTTCATTGAACTATATTATGGATTGATCTATGTGATGCCAAACCTTATTTCTATTGCATCCCTGTATTTGCAGAATGATGTCAAAGGTCTTAATGGAATTAAACCAACAGATGGACTAAAGTTGTGGTCTTGAATGATTTCCACAACATTATTCACAATGAGAGACCCCCAAAAAAATCCAATCATATGTTGAATAAAAATTTATGAGTAAGGTTTAATAGAGCCCATCAGAACGCACAGTTGTCAAGCATTATGTTATGTTATGAAATTAAGAGTTACGTTAAGCATATTACGGGAAAAAAACAGCACTATGTAATTTTTGAATGGCCGCATATTTGGATTAAGCAATCTGTGACCATGTGACGAATCAGCTCATTCTGATATAACCATGTAGGGTGACATGGATAAGAGGTGTCGAATTCATTTTTTTAAATAGCGCATTAAATGTGTTTCCCAATCGCCCGTTCGCGTATTTTGTCGCAGTTTGTGACCACAGTGCGGTCATTATTTTTACAGAACGAATAAGCAATCTGGTATATTTATTTAATATTATGAATAAATACAAGATCAAGGCTAATGGAAGACTGGTGTGGCAGAGGATAAACAGGTTTGATCTGACAGTGGCACAACAGTTGGACACAATAAAGCAAGGGAATGAACGAATAGGAAAGAGAGAGAAAGAGGGGGAAAGAGAGAAAGAGGGGGAAAGAGAGAAAGAGGGGGAAAGAGAGAAAGAGGGGGAAAGAGAGAAAGAGGGGGAAAGAGAGAAAGAGGGGGAAAGAGAGAAAGAGGGGGAAAGAGAGAAAGAGGGGGAAAGAGAGAAAGAGGGGGAAAGAGAGAAAGAGGGGGAAAGAGAGAAAGAGAGAAAGAGGGAAAGAGGGAAAGAGAGAAAGAGAGAAAGAGGGGGAAAGAGAGAAAGAGGGGGAAAGAGAGAAAGAGGGAAAGAGAGAAAGAGGGGGAAAGAGAGAAAGAGGGAAAGAGGGAAACAGGGAAAGAGAGAACGAGAGAAAGAGAGAAAGAGGGAAAGAGGGAAAGAGGGGGAAAGAGAGAAAGAGGGAAAGAGAGAAAGAGAGGAAGAGAGGGAAAGAGAGAAAGAGGGAAAGAGGGAAAGAGAGGGAAAGAGGGGGAAAGAGGGGGAAAGAGGGGGGGAGGGAGAGGGGGAGGGGGAGGGGGAGGGGGAGGGGGAGGGGGAGGGGGAGAGGGAGGGGGAGGGGAGAGGGAGAGGGAGAGGGAGAGGGAGAGAGAGAGAGAGAGAGACAGAGACAGAGAGAGACAGAGAGAGAGAGAGAGAGAGACAGAGACAGAGACAGAGAGAGAGAGACAGAGAGAGAGACAGAGAGAGAGACAGAGAGAGACAGAGAGAGAGACAGAGAGAGAGACAGAGAGAGAGACAGAGAGAGAGACAGAGAGAGAGACAGAGAGAGAGACAGAGAGAGAGAGTAGAGGAAAACACTGAAACTTTGTTTGGTTTGGTTTGTTGGTTTGGGTTGATGATCAAGAGGGTTGGTTTGGAGGAAGGGTAAATGGTGGTAGTAAAAGGAAATTTATTCATGCACCATGCCTGGAAAACAGGAAGGATGCAATTTATCTAGCCAATAACTATTGACTGATATTAAAATGCCTAATTCACTCTGCTGGCTGCATTACTAACAAGAAAGACTATGGTACTTTTGCAGCAAAATACATCAACCTAGTATTTGGCAAGGTGACCCCTTTCACACAATCCATTGAATGTGAGCTGCTTATAGATTAAAATCGATTTTTTTTACAATTCATCTCATCTATTTTGAATGTAAATTTATAACCCTATTATGTGTGCATGTGTTATAACTTTTAATGCCTTAGGCCTCAGTCACACCGGATCGTACGATTTCTGGATCGTGCGATTGATGGCAATCTGGCCGAGGTATGACCAATCGTCAATGTTTGCTACGCTCTCCATTTTCCATCGCAAACAGCAATTGGTCTTCGGGGTCAACGTACGATTGGTGGTACATGCGGTTGTGTGATCACCAACGATTGGAGAAGATCGATCG
Source organism: Myxine glutinosa (assembly GCF_964187855.1). Lineage (NCBI taxonomy): Eukaryota > Metazoa > Chordata > Myxini > Myxiniformes > Myxinidae > Myxine > Myxine glutinosa. The sequence goes on along the minus strand of NC_136261.1, from coordinate 156,228,747 downwards.
CAGGATCAATCGTAGGTAATCGTGCGAATAGTGGTGGCGACTTGTGACCGCTCAAACAATCAATCGTGGCGACCTGCGAACGCTCGCACTACCGATCGTGAGGTTGAACGACAGGTGGCACCACCAATCGTCAGGTGGCAGGACCAGTAGCACGACCAATCGTGTGACTACTTGACCCGCGATCATGCACGACTGGTGGTGCGTCCATGCGCGACTGGTGGTACGACCATGTAAGACCTGTCTGCAACCTCTTACGATTTGGAATCGCAGGTCAGGAGTTTTGAACATGACCATCGACCTTGCTGCGACGGATTTTTCTCTGGCGATCACCCACGACCTCTGGACCAGTCGCGTGCTCTTTCTACGATTTACCCGCGATTCACAAAATTTTCAGTCGCAGCTAGGTCGTAACCTGGTCGCAGGCCCGGTGTGACTGGGGATTAAGAATGAACGATATACATGGATTACAGTAGATTACAGATCTACAAACCATCAAACTGGTGTGGCTAACTTGGACGTAATCTGCATTAAAGGAACAAGAAAGAGCAATTGGAGATTGCAGACCCTTGCCAGGATGTGTTTTCAGTGGTTGTTAGGGCTTTTTTTTTTGCATTTTAAAAAAATCGCTCTGTAGTGCCTAAGCCTTTTTGATTAATGACAGTTATATACAAATACACATTCGCATAAATAAATACAAAATAATCACCAGACATTTGAACACAAATAATAAAACAATTCCAGAAGCGGTCGAAGTTGGTGGTAAGGCTTCTTCTTCCTCCTGAATCCCATCATGCTTAACTCAGAAACGTGATGAACGGCACATTCACCAGCAGATATTCAACGAAAAGGTGAAATGATGATTTGATATTTGTGATGGATTCTGATTGCGATGTAATTGCTTTTCCATTATATTTGCCCTCATTTCAAATATGTTAATGTTTCTTTTTCGCTTGAGCAACGCCGGGTACTCCAGCTCTAAACACATATACTTTACTCGGGGTACAAATACAACTTTGTCTGGGGGATAACATAGGCCATGTTGTGGCGGCCTCCTTCAGGTGTGTGGGGGACTGGGAGAGGGGCGTAAATTCTCCATGTAAATGTGTACCGTGTAGTGCCACCTGTTGATGGTGGCAGAGGGCATTACAATTTCCTTTTTTACCTGTGCAACACTGAGGTTATGAAGCACTCCTTGCACGGGAAAATGTTTCCTCCTTCCCACCACCCCCTCCCCCAAAACGGAGGGGCCTGTCAAAGGATGCATAATTATGTAGTATATCTTTCCCCTCCCTTTCCCCTCACCTCCCCCTTCCACTCCCTCTCCTTCTCCCCCACCCCCCTCTAGTCCAAAATAAAGGGTATCCTTTGATTCCACTCAATGCCTGCCAAGCGCTGGTTGTGAAGATCAAGTTATTTTTCAATACACCAATGACAACGGAATCAATTATGGAAACACACAAGTGATAAACAAGCGAGAGTTATGAAAACAATGAGGCATTGAAACTATATGAGAGATACCTAAGTGGTAAAATATTGTCACAGAAATAAATAGCAAAAGTCCATAGCTGGAGAATGCATTAGAATTTTGCATCAACCCTTTGTTTTACATAGAATATTATAGCTTGCTTTCATGTTGGTCAATGTACAATTGGGGAATAATTGTCATATATTCAGCCCCACAATGTAGCCAAGCTGCTTGATCACTATTTGACCTTCTCAATGTCCCTACAAGACCTTATATCCTCAATCCTCATGAATGTTTGAACTTTGTGCATACCAGGCTTATTGTGAGTGTTACTTATATGACTACTGGACAGTTTGACTGTGATGACATCATTGTACACAGCTCCTTTCATATTCCATCTCCAACCGCTGCATGACGCACGCTGAAAGGGATTACTCTATTGTCACTCCGTTTGTTTTCTTGTTATACACCGAGTGTTGGATCTTTGAATGGGAAAAGGGAAAGTTTTCTATGGATCATTGAATGGGAAACCAGAATGAAATGCTGTGACAAATACCAAATGGAAATTGCTGAAAGCAAAGCTATACATTGAGTGTAAAGAGAATGGGTGGGTTGGGGGCTGAAGATGCGATGTGAAGGAGGTTAGGTGCTTGGAGGTGGTTATTTTGCATGTAAAGAACTTCTGTGATCTTAGGTCAGATGGTAGGCCCAAAGCATGCCTGAATCGATTTCCCAGCTGAGCTTCCATATCACCCTCCTCCCAGTACTTCAGAGGTACAACAAGTATGGATTGGAAATATTACCTGGTGGAAAGGAACAAGGTTGCCAAGGTTACCGGCTCCACCTGCTGCAATATCTGCTCATTGCATTTTTGTACTGAATTCCCGTTTCTACCAATGCACACTCCAAAAATTGCTCATTTGAGTTGAGCCATCTACAAACCCATTGGAAATAGATACCCTATTAGTATGTTATAAGTACAGAAAGAGTGATATACATTTTAACAAATTTTTAAACAATGATATAGGTTTGGGTAAACCAACAAAATGTGTTGGCAGATGAGTTGGTGGCATATAACAACAACAACAACAACAGGCATTTTGAGGCCATTTTCCCTGCTAGAGCGAGGATTAGTAGGTTTGTGTGCCATTAAACGGTTTATGTGGGTTTTAATCCCACACAGGGGGGGTCGTGGGTGCCTATTTCTGCAGATGTAGTGCCACCATCGATTTGTAAAGGCCTCCCTCTGTGAGTCTGATTAGAAGAAAAAAAAATGGTGAGCTGCTGCGGTGCCAACATGGGGGGATTGCCACCCTTTCTCCGAGTGTCAGCAAAATACTATCCAAAAAAGGGTACTCCTTTGCTTGCATTCACTGGTGTATATTAAAGATCACAGAATACATATATTCCCACTGTAATGTACAAGGGTACTACGACATAATGTCGTGCCTCAACAACAAAGTATCCAGAAGATACTGGGCACTACATGTAGATTTTTGCCAGAAGTATAACGGATGGCTGGATATTTGCAAAGCCGATAATACATCACTATAGTAATATCCAGAGCCAAAATTACATAAATATGTGTTCAATGAAGATCTGTACAGACGAAAAAAAACTTGAAAAACCTGACAGATACATTTCTCTTATAGGACAAATCCACAGTATGAACACCGGACAAAATTGAAATTGAATTTTGGCCTCGAATATTATTGAATCTTTCTAACCCTTCTTTTACATTCCTTAACACTTTCCAGTCCTCCTTGCATTTATTTTCGTATTACAAAACATATTTTGAGCAACTGTGCATAAGTCAATCGATATTTCATCTTTTAGACTGATGGTGGATACAAATCAGAGTTTGTATACATTTGTCAGTTGCTGTTTATAAATATTCACTCCACAACCCCACCACTCTTTTTAACAATCTGGGATTTGACATTTTTAAAGAGCAAATCCTTCATCAAAATGCTTTCATCAAAAGCAATTATGAACAGTTTTATGTTTGATACAACTTAATTTTTTTCATTCGGTATTATATATTAGCTCTAACAAGCAAGCAAAAACGACCGCTTTCGACAGGCCACATACAAGATTTCACCATTTATAATGGTGAGAATTTATGGGAGGACATTATTTTGTGTTGAATTGGAGACTGGAAATGAGCTTACAACACAATTGTGTAGCTTACGTTTTCAAACGTTTCAATTGTGTAGCTTACGTTTTGTTCCCCCTCCATCCCCTCCCTCACCTCAAACGGCTTAACGGCTGACTCCGCACGTGAAAAACCTGAATGCCTCAACTCTGTGTTTGCCTCTAAATCTTGTGTCCCAAACCCATCCCTCTCTGTACCCACCGTACCCAGTCGTACCCAGCTGCTCCTGGACTCTGTGTCCTTTCCTCCTGACAAGGTGGAAAAGTTTCTGTCAACCCTCGACTCTGATTCTGCAACTGGTCCTGATGGCATCAGCCCACGGGTCCTAAAATCATGTTCTTCTGCTCTTTCACTCCCTCTTTCTGTTCTCTTCACCCTCTCTTTTGCTCAAGGTCATCTGCCATCTGCTTGGAAATCAGCCAACATCACCGCTTTGCACAAAAAATGTGCAAAAACAGATCCCAGCAACTACAGACCAATCAGCCTTCTCCCAATTATCAGCAAAGTCATGGAATCCATCATTGCTTCAGATATTAAATCTTTCCTCTTCTCCAATGGCTTGATCTCTGATCATCAATTTGGTTTCAGACCTGGTCACTCTACTCTGGACATGCTGCTTCTGCTTTCTCAACAATGGATGGAGGTCCTCAACGCCAAACAGGAAATTAGAGCTGTCTCCCTTGACATTTCACATGCCTTCGATACGGTCTGGCACCCTGCTCTGCTCTCCAAACTCTCCTCCTTTGGTATCCATGGAAATCTCCACGCATGGCTGGCGGACTTCCTCTCTGGTCGTAGTCAACGTGTGGCCCTGAATGGGTTTCTCTCATCTCCTCTTCCTGTTCAGGCTGGAGTTCCCCAAGGTAGTGTTCTGGGCCCTGTGCTTTTTCTGGTCTTCATCAATGATCTCTCTGACTCTCTTGAAAATCCTCTCTATCTCTTTGCTGACGACTCTACTCTCTGTCGCTCCATTCCTCATCCCTCAGATCGGCAGTCTGCAGCCTCCTCACTCTCTGCAGACCTGGACAAAATCACAGACTGGTCAAACAAGTGGAACATGTCTTTCAATCCTGACAAATCTTACACTCTTACAATGTCTCTCCGAAAGGACCGACTGGACAACCCTCCCATCTACTTTCTCAACAATCCTCTCCAAGAAGTTCTGTCGCTCAAGCTTTTGGGTCTCACTATCTGCCATGATCTTCCTTGGGAAAACCACATTTCCAAGCTGGCCTCCAAAGCCAGTCGCCGACTGGGCATCCTCCGTCGTGCGAAGTCCTTCCTTGGCACACCTGAGCTCCTCACCACATACAAGGCTTTCATCTGCAGCTCAATGGAATACTGTTCCCCCCTCTGGGCTGGTGCTCCTGCCTCACACCTTGCTCGGCTTCACGCTGTTGAGGCCAAAGCTTTCAGAATCATTGGAATCTCCTGCGATGTAGTCAACGCCGAGGGCCTTTCACTCACTCACCGCAGGCAGGTTGGTGGTCTTTCTGTCTTCTACCGACTCCTCTCCGGCCTTGCTCCCCCAGCTCTCTCTGTGCTCTGTCCCCCCAATATTCCTTCAGGTCGCACAAGATCTGCCTGCAACCCTCTTATGGTTAAACTGCCAAAGTCTAGGCTCTCTGCTCACCTTCACTCTTTCATTCCCCTTTTCTCCCGCCTCTGGAACAAACTCCCCCACTCCCTTCAATCCCACTCCTCCCTCCAGGTCTTTAAAACAGCTGTTCACCACCATCTCTTATCTTCCCCCATCGAAAACCTTGATCTTTTCTACCCCCGGTAATTCACCCCAGAGTCCTTGCAGTGTTCATATGTTTTAATCCTCACCCACCTCCCCCCAAGTCCTCCCGATGTCCCTGCTCTCAAATGTTGTGTTTGTGTCCTTCCCCCTCTTCCCCCTCTCTTTTGTGTCCTTCCCCCTCTCTCCCCATCTTGTCTGCCGCTCCCCTTGTTTTTTGTGTTTTGTGTGTCGGTTTGTCTTTTTGTGTGATTAATGTTAGCTCTTTCACGAGCCTCGATCTTGTATACAAAAAAAAAAAGAAAAAAAAAAAAGGGGCTTACATTACCTTACAGGCCTGATCAGCTGGTTCGTGAAAGACTTAGGACCAAAAAGACCAAAAATATTTCCAGGCCGACCCCACAGGATTCCCTTACATTAACACATAGGCTTATTTGGTTAAGAAAAAATTGGGGCTGTTGTAGAAGGAGTAGAAGAACAAGAAGAAGATCAGAACTGCATTCTTCAACGTCGACTGATATTCCTTCCGCCCACATTATTACATCATTATGCATACTTGTACCAATTTGATTTAAATCCATCCAGCTGTTCTCAAGTATCAAATTTTCACTTAACATGATCTCTGACATTTTGATGCTGAAATCTAATCAGTTCATCTTTGCATAATAATATATACTTATACCAAGTTTAGTGAAAATCCCATCACAGGTTCATAAGTTAGTGCAGTAACAGAAGTTTTACCTAGTGGGGCCTTGATCTTTGACCTCTTGATCCCATAATCTAATCTGTTTATCTTTACATCATCATACATACTTGTACCAAGTTTAACTTAGTTCCATTTAGCCATTCGTAAGTTATCACAGGAATGAAAACCTATTACAGATTCTGACCTTTGACCTCTGACCTCTTGATGCCATAATCATTTGATTATGTAATCATCTTTGCATCATAATCATCTTTGCATCATAATCATCTTTGCATCATAATCATCTTTGCATCATAATCATCTTTGCATCATAATATCTACTTGTACGAAGTTTAGTCAAAATCCCATCACTGATTCACAAGTTAGCACGTAACATAATTTGAATTTTTGGCTTACATAACTTCAGCAGTTAAGTTATCACGGTAATGAAATTATTTTTACTTAACACAACATCTGACCTTTGGCCTCTTGATCCCAAAATCTAGTCAGTTCATCTGTGCATCATTCTGCATACTTGTACCAATTTGGACTTAGATCCCTTCCGCCATTCTTAAGTTATCGCAGTAACGAAAAGCTATCACGGACAGATGGCCGGATGGACAGCCAGACAGACAACCCGAAAACATAATGCCTGCGGCGACTTTGTCGGCGGAGGCATGAAACTGTTAAAGACCCACTATTTTTTATTATTATTATTTTTTGTATACAAGATCAAGGCTCGTGTAAGAGCTAACATTAATCACAAAAACAAACAAAAAAAAAAAAACATGGACACACAAAACATACAATAAAGGGAGTGGGAGGCAAGATGGGGAGAGAGAGGGAAGCACACAAGTACAACAGCAGAGAACAGGGACATCGGGAGATCTGTGGGAGGGAGAGGGCTTGGGGGGAGGAGGCATGGGAAGGCGGGGGGGAGGGGTGGGAGAGCAATAAGACACATGGACACTGCTAGGACTTCCAGGTAAGAAGTTGGTATTTCAAAGAAGTGGATCTGGGGTGAATTAACAGGAGTAGAAAAGATCAAGGTTTTGGATGGGGGAAGATAAGAGATGGTGGTGGACAGCTGTTTTGAAGACTTGCAGGGAGGAGTGGGATTGAAAATAGTGGGGGAGTTTGTTCCAGAGGCGGGAGAAAAGAGGAATGAAAGAGTGAAGGTGAGCAGAGAGTCTTGATTTTGGCATAACCTTTGGCACATTTTGGCATATCTCGACGCATAATTTTGGCATACTGATCATAAATCACGATATATAAATCCTTTTGTTTTTTTTGTTATTCTCATTACATGATTATCAAAAGAGAGGTTGCAAATACATGAAGAATACAAACTCCCAAGGTACCGCAAGCAGATTATTCTAACTGTGGAGACAAACTGGAGTCCATGACTGGAGCCTTCAACATAAAAAAAACGGAATACTTACATTAACAAAATTATCCAAACAGATTTGACATCTTGTGATTTTTGTTGCAACATCATCATACAAAACCGATTCATGTTATGACTATTTCGACATGCGTCCTGCCACTCATGTGCTCACTGTGCCAAAGGCCATTCCGGGCTAATACTCATTAGGGAAGTGTAATACGTGTCCGTTTAACATGCTCATTCACATTAACATGTTTTTCTCACTTTTAAATCCATATTCATCATTACTGTATTATCTCTCCCATTCATACAAGCACCTTCTATATTTTCATTCATAAATGTAGCTTAAAATACATGTACAGTAGCCTGTTATGGATTTTGCTAAGTTTCAGATTTTAGACAAACAAGCTTTTGCAGAGAAAAGCTGCGTTTCGCCGACATGCCTTCACTTTCTGATTTCTTCATTAACTTAAGATTTGTTGAAGAACTTTGTGCTTTTGTAGCTCTGGCAAAAAAAAGGAAGAATCTGTCTTCTATCAAAAATGCTGTAAAGTATTTATCTTGGCTATATTAAGAAAGGAGGGGTGGGTAGAGTCAGAATAAGAAATTGAATTGACCAGTGCATCGGGTGTCTTGGAGCTGACATGTGTAGAAACTTGATTCAAACTAGTAATTCTCAAAAAACAATTGCGCTGTCAATCCAAAGAGAGAAAGACTACTTAATCACCAATAAACGCGAGACTTCATCGACCGCCTTACCCTGTGAAGTCTTGAGAAAAAGGACATGGGAAGGGTCTTTTCAACTCTTCCTTTGCGTTTGCGAACATGATCTATATTTCTTACGAGTTGGGATTTTGTCTGAATCTCGATATTCCCCAACGTTGAGAGCACCAGCGGCACACTTGATTGGCCCAGATGGCGTAAAATGACGTTTTTGAAATTGAAAAGAAAGCAATTTGTATTCTACAGCGTTCAAGTATATAATTCAATTGAAATATTTAAAAAATTATTAAAGGTTGTAGAAAAAGAAAATTCGGCAGTTTACCGCCGATGATGCAGCATCTTTTACACCATCTTATTTAACACGTTAAATTCGTTATTCATGTCTGTTGTTTGTGTCCTTTATGAAGTCCTTACAAACAGTAAGTTTCCCGTTTGGAATAATTTTCGATATTGTTTCATTGCCAGACATTGGCGCTTGGGACGAGATTCTGTACAATTTGCCAAATTCAGAGCCAAAGTACTGCTAAACTGCAGGTTCAGGTTCCAATGCATGTTCTGATTTGTGTTCAAAATAATATAACATTCAATTGATATTCAGTTGTTCCTCGATCATGAACAGACGTCTGTAGACAGACAGACCGACATACCGACAGACTGACAGACAGACAGACAAAGTGAACCAATTGCTTGCTTAACCCCGCTTTTCACTTCATGTGTGTGGGGTGAAAGTAAAACCATGAAAAACATGACATTTGATCCATGATCACATATATTAGGAATGACATAAAGAATTACAGGTTTGTAGATGCTAATTCTTGGACTGGCACGATAGGCTAGAGCTAGAGGTACAATATGCTGCAGTCTTGTCTCTGAGTTATCTATCCTGGGTTCAAATCTCAACCAAGCTATAAACTATCATTCTGGTATTTCCCATGCAGGGTGAGGCATCAATGTGTGTGAAATCCATAAGGAAGGTGTTAAGCAGGATGACATGTGTGCTAGCACTTGTCATTGGTAGAGGTGAAAGATCCCATAATTTCGTTTGCAAAAAAAGAGGTGAGTTATCCCCAAAAAAATCCCAGGAATCCAAATTCCCAGAAGCCGGAACAAATTAAAAGTTCTGCCCACATTCAGTCGAACATCAGTCCTGACCAGCCGATTTGGGAAAGATTTGAGGCAAAAACATTCCCAGGCTAAACCCACGCACAAGAAGGTGGCCTCACATTAACACAATGACGTTATCCCATCAGATGAAAAATTGGGGACTTTTAGAAGGAAAAGGAGAAGGAGCAGGAGAGGAATAAGAAGAGGAAAGGCACAACGAGCTAGGACCCGCTGATCATTAATCACAATCTACAATTCCTTTTGTTTTGTTCTAAATATTATGAAAAAGAGGTCGCAAAGACTTTAACAATACAAACTACCAAGAAAGATGAAGGGGTTGACACATTTTTGTCACTGTGAAGAAAACTGAATACTAACCACAGGAATCAAAATTCCCAAATCTCCCACTCACCGCTGAACATTATCCCAAACAGCGTGGAAATTATACAACCTGGGCTCCGGAAATGGTGACAAACAATGGGACGTTCTTTCCACTTGATCCATGACTGTGTGGTGCTCATTACAGCATTGTTGATGCTGACCCAGGAGACAGCAAGAAAATGGTGAACAAAAGCATGCATGAATAATTAACTAATTTAATTCAATATCATCTGAGCATTGCTTGTCCCAGAACAGTACAGCAATTACTATTTGGGTCGACAGGTTTTTTTTTCTTTGTGCCTCAAAATCCAGCAGCAATGGCAAAACTTTCTGGATTCTGCAGACACGTCCGGCAGAGTATTCAATAATTTACAAATCGACTATATTCTTCATCCTTGCATGTAATAAATACGCAGTTTTACACTTTTATGTCATTTTGGGTCATAAACATAGGGGCAATACCCATGGCGCTCACCTGGTAGAATAAACAGTATCCTACACTGACTAAAGGTATTTTAAACCAATTTCAATGGTTGCTAGAAGACAGGACAGCATGTAGAATCATACTAACATAATCATAAGACTTTAAACAAACAAACGAAAAAAATACCTATTTTGGGGGCAAACCTCCCCCTCCCCCAACCCCATATACCTCCTAAGACCCCAATTTTTATAATTCCTTGAACAAACTTTGGTACATCACGGGTGGTGAAGGTTGTGGTCAAGTTTCATCGAAATTGTGTGTGTAGTTTCAGAAAAGAAAGCAAATACCTATTATGGGGGGTCAAACCTGGACCCACTTTGACCCCTCATCCACCCGCTTAGACTTTGATGTTTTTAGTGCCGTGAACAAACTTTGATACAGCATGGGTGATGAAGGTTGTGGTCAAGTTTAATCGATATAGTGTGTGTAGTTTCAGAGGAAAAAGCAAATTCTTATTTTGGGGGGTCAAACCTGGATCCAATTTGACTCCCCATGGACCCCCTTAGACCCCGATTTTTTTAATGCCGTGAACAAACTTTATTCACAATTCAATAAATATCATTTGTGTCAAATTTGGTCACAATCCCATCAGCGGTTTTGGAGAAGAAGTTTCAAGAGTTTATGGACTGACGGACAGACGGACTGACGGACTGACAACGCGCCATCGCATATGCTCCCCTGAACTTCGTTCCAGGTGAGCTAAAATAAAAACAGCTGAACTGCGCTACTGTGTATATCTTGTACTAATTTATTTCGCCACCTGACTGCATTAAAACCCAGCGACCATAATAGAAATTCCCAATACTAATTTAAACAAGCCCCACCTCCCCCCCCCCCCCCCCCCATAGCCCACCTTAGACCCAGATTTTTTTTTTATGCCAGGAACAAACTTTGATACATCATGGGTAATGTAGGTTGTGGTAAAGTTTTATCGAAATAGTGTGTGTAGTTTCAGAGGAAAAAGCAAATTCATATTTTTGGGGGTCAAACCTGGATCCACTTTGACCCCGGTAGACCCCCTTAGACCCAGATTTTTTAAAATGCCGTAAACAAACTTTAGTCACAACACAACAAATATCATTTGTGCCAAATTTGGTCGCAATCCCATCAACGATTTCGGAGAAGAAGTTTCAAGTGTTTACGGACCGACGAACGGACGGACGGACGGACAACGCGCCATCGCATAAGCTCCCGTGAACTTCGATCCAGGTGAGCTAAAAATGTGTTTGTTTTTATTTCTGAGCAGAAATATTGGATAGGTAAGGTGTTTTTTTGTATTCTTGGAACTTGCAACTGACACTTATTGTCCAGCAAATGTAGCATTCCAATACAATGTCCATGGTCACTCCAGTCCATTAGGGCTGCTAAAGCTGTCTCTAGGGAGACATTTGAATTATACATTGTCATTGCTTGTCCTAATAAGTGTCAGGGAAGTTACTTGGAATTTGGCCAGAGTGATAGCATGCAAGAGCTAAGTTTCATATTGGACTTGTTGAAGAAGAAGAACCACGACAACAAGAAGACCAGAACGGCATTCTTCGACAGAGCAAATAAGCAATGAACACTTCTTGCAAAATACCTACAATGTCAACCAGCAACTACTGGCAGACCGAACACCAGGCTTAACATCCATCTGATATATAGCACACCAATTTGATGGAAAATCGTATCTGTGAAGTGCCGAGGTAACAGTTTTATCGTCAGGTCAGGAATCAATCCCAGAGTAGACAACTCACAGGCAGGAATTCACCTCTGCATTATCCCATTAGATGAACAGAGAACAGTCTCTTGCTCAATTTCAGGACATCGTATCCCAGAAGAATGATAATCAGATGTCAGACAAGACACCTTCATCATGACAAATTCACTATCCTGGCCGTACTCAAATCAACCGTTGGGATCATTATCTTGAATTGCAAGACTGGAGGCAAAAGCAACAATATAGCACAAGATGGATCACTAAACCACTGAAAGTCACCCTAAGGGGAGAGATCCCTGAAACAGATATTTTGATGGGAAATACATTTCATTACTCTTATCACATTAAACCTCAATACTGTGCAAAAAGAGTTTGGGAAGTCATTGTGATGTACAGTTTGTTAATCCTTGCAATCTGTGGAATAACATAGAAGAGAATAGCAATTTCAAGTGCAATTTGCTCAACCAATCTAATCCAATCAAATATTCGGCGTGCAAGTCACCAGCAAATTGTTTTCAAGCACTAAGACAATCCCACGAATCTCAACAGCTCCATCCAAAGAAAGTGCTTTATACCAGAGGTCTTGCCTCTGGTGTGATATATCACACTTCTTCTTTTTCTTTAGAAAGATTATTTTATTCCTTTGTGCTGTCCCTTTTGTTCTGCAGCATCCATACCGGTATTGAAAGTGTTTAAAATTTTAAAGTTTTTATAAACTTGTGAAAACTGAACTAGTTAATGGGGGGGGGGGGTCACTACGTGGAAATATTGGCACAGAGGGAGGGAAAGTGTGTCTAAACGTTGTATGCGAAATCACAGACCATGCATGAGGCATTGAGGAGGCATTGTATGCGAAATACAATTGCGAATTACAATTGTATGTTTTGAATTACAATTACAATTACAATTACAATTACAATTTTACAAATATTTGTAAAATATTTTACAAAATTTAAAATTTTTACAAAAATACAAAAGAATATTTTACAAATATTACAAATATAATTACAATTACAATTACAATTGAATTACAATTACAATTGTATTACAAATACAAATACAATTGTATGCGAAATACGTTGTATGCGAAATCACAGACCATGCATGAGGCATTGCATGAGGAGGGAAAGGCATGAGGACAGCGAGGTTTTACTGTACTCGTTTCAGTTGATTTTGGGGATGCCGGTGGGATATGTATCGCTTTTGGCTAATGGTTCTGTCCATGTTCCTCCCCTCCCATCATTCTGGCTTGTTTTGGTTGAGTCCACCGTTTGATTTCTTTTCATAAAATGCTGTTTTATGTTTTTAACTCAACTGGACTATGTCCAGCTGAGTTTTTGTCGGCACCCAGTGTCCGTCGTTCGTCTGTCGTCCGTCTGTCGTCTGTCTGTCTGTCTGTCTGTCTGTCGTCTGTAAACAATTCGACGTCTATGCTCTAAAAGTCACAAATATTGATTAAATTTGATGAAACTTGTTATGCGGCATCTTTAAGACATAAACTAGTTTGGGATTGCATTTGGGCATTGCACGCCCAAAAATGGGCGCGGCAGGGCGGCCATATTGAAAAATCCATTTTTGTCAATCTGGTACTTCCTAATGTAGCTAGAAGGCTGAAACTTGGTGTGTAGACAGTATGTAACAAACCTCAACACATATATTACGGGTTTTGACGATGTCCGAAAAATGGGCTCGTCGTGACCTATGACATGACTTGAGACTTGACCCATAAACATCAGTTTGGACAACGTCCAAGCTCTAAAAGTCACAAATATTGATACTCAATTTTTTCTAGTTTCCTGTTTAAACATGAGATACCTTCAACGTTACTGTACCTCTTTAGCACATATAAACTATATAGTTTGTGGTTCTATTATGCATATTCTAACAATATTGATGTAGACCAGTTGAGTTCAGGTTCCCTGGAACCTCTAGTTTAAATTTTGTTTCACGTGTTTTAATAATAATTGCTTAATGTTTCATATATTTTGTTATTTTGGTATGGACTAAATCTATCTATGTTATTAAATTTGGGTTGTGGTACATTCTATCCATTCACCCCCCACCCCCACCCCCCCACCCCACCTCAAATATCCTAAATTTGGTCCACTCAACTATTTGGATTTCCACATCTTATGCAGAAATGTCGATGCGATTATCGGTTTTTTAAAAATGATAAAATGCTTAATGTTTTATACAGTTTGTTATTTTGGTGTGGATTAAATCCATTTAAGTTAGTAAAATATTTTAATACTGGTTACAGTTGATTTTGACTAATGGTGCTCCCCCCCCCCCCCCCCCCACCCCCCCTCCACTCCCAAAGCAACCTTCCATAATCCTGGCTTGTTTTGGTTGAGGCCACTTTTGCGTTCGATTTATTTTCATAAAATATAAAATGCTACATGTTTTATGAATTTTCAAATTTAGGGTTGCATGCATTAGGCCTGAGACAAAGTAACCTCCTCACATTGAAATCACCTTAATCGTTTCAGCCGTTATTAGTCCCCTACCGGTGTAGTAAGGTCGATATATGGAAAATACCCCCTCAACCCCCAGAAAATTGCTACAAAAGGTTTCTCAACTGATTCTGGTAGGGTTTAGTGTACTTTATAACATACTAAAAGTTTACCAACGTAGGACCCCCGGAAAAGTGTTTTTTTCAAGATGGCGTCCAAGATGGCCACCGAAACCTCTTAATGATCATAACTATGTAACTATCAACTCAAATTTGATGATCTTGGTGTCTATCCCTAGGTTTTTGGGGGCAAGGAACACATCAAGACCATTAAAAATGAAAGTGGGCCATTATCTAACAGGTTGAGGGGGCATTTTCCATATATTGACCTGAAGAATGTGTCGAATTGGATCTAACTGAATAACTAATTCTCATCTTTCTCTTTTTCAGACATGATTCAACAATGAGTGCAAGCACAGCCAGTCAAGCTTTTTGTCCAATCTGCAAGAAGGAGATCGAGGATTCCAGTGATAACTGGGTTGCAATTCAGTGGAAGGGGGCGAAGGGAATAAATGAAGCCAGTGTAAAGCGGAAGGACGATCTTGTAGTTGAAGCCAGTACTAAAGTGCATAAAAGCTGTCGTCAACAGTACATAAATGATAAAAACATTAAAAGCCATGTTGCAAAGAAAAGTAGTGGTTCTGTGCCACCAAAGAGAACCACAAGACAATCAAGTGGAGGTTTTGACAGTGAAAAGGATTGCGTATTCTGTGGATGTACAATTGATTTGGACAAGGGACACTTTAGCTGGGTACGGACTGACAAATTTGTGGAGACAATTGTGGAGGTCTGTGAATCCCGTTCAGATGATTGGGGACATACTGTAAAGGGTCGGATTGAATACTATTTACGAGATTTACATGCAGCAGACGGACTTTATCATCATTCGTGTAGTGGAAATTTCCGGTCCTTCAAGTCTGTGCCTTTAGAGTTCCAGAAAGCCCCCGAAGCCAAGCGCAGAAAGTGTGGTCGTCCTAAAGATGAAGATAAGTATGAAGCATTTCAGAAAATGTGTGCTTACCTAGAACTGAACAGTGAGGAACAACTAACTGTTACATCTTTGAGCCTCATAATGAAAGGGTATCTTTGTAATCCTGATTCGGAACCGTATGACAATTACAGTTTGAAAAAGCGTCTTAAAGAACGCTTTAAGGACTCAATTTTTTTTGGTGAAAGAGAAGGCTTGGACGATATTGTTACGATGAGAGAACAAACGTCGCAGATTCTGAGATCATACTACAAGCAAACGTGCCAGGAAGGCGATGAAGAGTCCCAAAAACGCGCTATTATTGAAACTGCTGCTAGGTTAATCAGAAGTGATATAAAATCTCAGGTTTCTACCGTGACGAATCAGTATCCAAGTAGTGATGATTTAAAACTTGATTCAGCCCTATCGTTCATTCCGACTAGTCTGCGGACAGCACTGGAAACATTGTTCGTTGGGAAAGACACAAGACGCAAGGTTGCGGCAGTTGGTCATGCCATAATTCAGGCAGTTCGCCCACGAGCTGTCATTGCCCACGAGCTGTCATAGTAGTGATCTTGTCATCGAACAAACGTTGATGAGGTCTCTGAAGAGCACTGGTGGTCTAACTCGCGGCAGTGGGATGACCGAGGACATGCGAAACCTTTGGACCTTATCTGCACCTGTAACATCCGAGTACAACATTGCGATGCAGGATTTCACAAACCTAACCTATACTACAAGTCCGCAACACAAAGACTCAACTGAGGCGCGCATCAAAAGAGATGCATCTGATCTCGAGAAAATTCGGATAAAGCTTGCAGCCTGCTCACCCTTCACATCTGATCCTACTCTGAGAAACATTGTCAACGGGATAGTGGCTGGGCCAGATGTGAATGTACATGACTTTGAATCGGTTGGAAACAAGATCATTGAAGATATAATCGGAAAGTCGGCATTTACTTACAAATTCAAGCGGAAAGACAGAGCCAAAACCCTTGGGAATATCTCTGCTGTGAAGATTGCTCCTGATCGTACCATTGATCCTGCCCTTCTGTTCCAGCGTTTCCTTATGGTGTCAAGGTCAGGAGATCTTTCCCTTGAAGAGGTTTTGACGTATGAACTAAGCCCCTACCCTCCAGCCCTCTTTGAGACCAGGAACATTCTTCGAACAGCAGACAAACCTCAGCTTGCTCAGGCAATTCGAGACCATGCTGCGGACTTATCAAGTGAGGCTGTGATGAACTCTATTCCCAAAACAGATTGTTACGTGCTTGATGGTGGCTCTTTGCTCCATCGTTTACCGTGGAACAAAGGCGACTCATATAATGCAATAGCTGAGCCTTATGCAGACTTCACTGTGAGACATTACGGACAAGCGACAGTGGTGTTCGATGGCTATGGTGAAGGTCCCTCCATAAAAGACAACACACATCAGAGACGAGGAAAAAACCTGCACCCTATTGTTAGTTTCACTGCAGAAACAGAGTTTGCAGGCAAAAAGGACGACTTTTTGTCTCGTGACAAAAACAAGGCAGACATGATTGCTCTCATCAGCACAGCACTAACTAAAAGGGGATGCCATGTCATTCAGTCACCAGGGGATGCAGACGTTGATATCGTTAAGGCAACTGTTGAACGATCCCGTCATTGCACCACAACGTTGGTCGGTGAGGATACAGATTTGCTGATCTTGCTCCTTCATTACTCCAGAACAGACAATGAGATCATCTACTTCCGTTCTGATGCAAACAAGCAGTCAAAAGAACACAGAGTGTATAACATTACCCTGTTGAAAGAAACTTTAGGAGACGATGTGTGCAATGAGTTGCTCTTTGTACATGCCTACTCAGGATGTGATTCTACTTCAAGGATTTTCGGCATCGGAAAAAAGTCAGCCTTCCGGAAATTAGTGAAATCTGATCCTGTCATGAAGTCCTGTGCTAGTGCATTCATCCTTCAAAACAAATCTCAAGAGGACATATCAGATCTTGGCAAAGACCTGATGGTTGATCTCTTTGGTGGCAAGTCTAATGATACGCTATCATCACTGCGCCATATCATTTTCACCAAAAAAGTGGCAACTGCTCAAGCATTTGTCACTTCTGAACGGCTCCCCCCAACATCACCTGCAACAATATTCCATAGCCAACGTGTGTACTTTCAAATTATGGTATGGATGGGGATGGCAAATGAAATGAACCCAACTGAATGGGGATGGAAACAGGAAAATGATCAGTTAATTCCAATTATGACCCAAAACAATGCTGCGCCTGACGAACTCTTGAAAATTATCCATTGCAACTGTTTGGGGGGATGCAAGTCCTCTCGATGCAGCTGCAGATGCTATGGACTCCACTGCACTGCTGCATGTGGCCCTTGCCAAACTGAAAACTGTGACAATCCAAACAACACTCAAGAGGTCGATACTGAGGAGGAGGATGACACTCAAAACTGAACGCTCTGAAACTTATTCGATGGACAAAGGTGTTTGTGCATTAGGTGACAGCTGAAGGTCATGAGTTCAATTTCATAATGATTCAACAGCTCAGTAATATCCAAAGTTGTCTTAATGTGTTCCTTGCCCCCAAAAACCTGGGGATAGACATCAAGATCATCAAATTTGAGTTGATAGTTACATAGTTATGATCATTAAGAGGTTTCGGCGGCCATCTTGGACGCCATCTTGAAAAAAACACTTTTCCGGGGGTCCTACTTTGGTAAACTTTTAGTATGTTATAACGTACGCTAAACCCTACCAGAATCAGTTGAGAAACCTTTTGTAGCAATTTTTTGGGGGTTAAACTGTATTTTGACCTGACTAGTGTACACCGGAGGGGACTATAGGTTTGCACGCCGTCCCTCCATCCATCAGTCCGTCACGCAAAGAACAGTTTTCCGGACTTTTTTTTAAACGCTTAATGCTAATTATTTCAAACCTGGCACATGGTTTCCTCCTGATAAGTTACAGGTCAAGTTCGAACTTCACGACGTTTCGATCATTTTTGACAAAGTTATGCACTTTGAACTTTGGGAATTCTGATAATTCTGATGATCCTTAACTCAGTGCCATTTTAAGTTTTAATTTCCTTTTTAAAAGATTTTCTCTGCAATAATAGGACCGATTGAGATCAAATTTTCACCATAGGAGGGACTCGGTCTGTAGAATATTTCAATGGTAATTATGACGTCACAGGTCACGTGGTTCGGCCGCCATGTTGTTTTTCGTGAAAACACGAAAACCCCTTTTTCTCTACAAAGGCTGAACAGATCGAGGCCAAACTTTGCAGGCAGCATCGCATACCCATGACGAACAAAAAAGTCAGCGAGCATGACGTCATGCGTCACATGGTTTCAGAGTTATGACGTTTTTAAGCCTGAACCTTTAAAACCGAGCTCCTCCCTCATTGTTGATCCAATCGAGGGGAAACTTCACAGATCTGTTCAGCACTAAAATGTCCTTTTGGAATTTGCGATAGGGCACGTGGTTTGGCAGATATCGTTGATTAAACGCAAATATTTTTTTAAATGGATATCTCTTGTTTATTCTCGAGTTCTCCTCAAGCCGCACTGCGCGTCCTCAGCCTCGTCTCGCGAACGTCAACAGCGCGACACAGCGCGTGCTTTTGGGAGGGGCGGAGCCAAGCCGAGCAACATATATATACACATCGATCATTGATCGTGAACCGGAAAATATAATAAATTACTGATGGTTTCAGAGTTATGACGTTTTTAAGCATGAACCTTTAAAACCGAGCCCCTCCCTCATTTTTGATCCAAATCGAGGGAAAACTTCACAAATCTGTTCAGCATGTCAGTCTACTAAAATGTCCTTTTCGAATTTGCGATAGAGCACGTGGTTTGGCAGATATCGTTAATTAAACGAAAATATTTTTTTTAAGGATATCTCTTGAATCGCTAGTACCTCAGACCGTGAGTTGGTAATAATTTATATAATTCACACAGTGCAATACGTGCAGGCCGGTCCACGGAGCGACCTTGCGGCCTTATCAATGAGGCGAGGCGTGACACCACAAGTGTCTCAGCATACCTCAGATCAAGTTTGAAAACCAGCATCAACCGTGCATAAATTTGCATATTCGATCATTTTTGACAAACTTATGGCACTTTGAACTTTGGTAGGGGACATGTATTGCAGCGCAATACTCAGAATGCTTGTTGTGTTAGTTTCAGCAACAGTTTAACATTGTTTTTAGAGTGGAAGACGAAGAAGTAAAATTTGGCAATTTAGCGATCTCCCGATGTGATACTTGAGCAACAGTCTTTTTAAATCCTGATAGTTCAAGAATGCTCAAAAATAAAAGTTGTGGCTTTTAAAGCTTATATTCTCACTCTATATTAACTTCTCAGCAAACTACTTTGTAGACATTTTATGCGGTGGCCATTTTTTCACCATGATCATCCCTCCATACGAACCAAACATTGGTTCATATAAAGGTCGGGTTCGTATATCACACACATGATACCAAACATTGACTTATCCTTGATGCAGAACTTCTCTGCATCTCACTCGCAGTGTACAGAATGCTGAAAAAAAATCCGGAGCAAATACTCTTCAGAGGGAGAACCTGATTTGACAATTGATGTCCCGCAGCTTCCAGGAGAGCAACCTGTCTGTCATATTCAAAGACCTGTAACCAGAGCAATGCCTTGTCAACATACTGTTTGTCGAAGTGAAGCTCAAGTAAGCCATTCGGTTGGTTAGCAATCAACGGTTCGACAAAGAACCATATGCTGACAATCAATCAGATTATTATTATTATTGTGCAACAAAGCCCATAACAATGCAACATTTCAAATAAAACCACCAATGGAATATTGTTCATACAGGCCATTGTGACTATGGTATTTTCTATCCAGTGCTGCACAACACGACATGAGAAAAGGGTCGATTAAACGCACACATTGTACATCAAGCAATAATACGAAATGTGAGAGCACTTCAATGTGCTTCACATACTAAACACAATGGAATTGATTGCGGTTGACATATCTGTCTAGTGCTTATCGGAACTCGTGCAGTGAAGTGCACCGGGCACCACGAGGGATTGCTGAAAAGAAACAGTGCTAAACGATGCCCAAAATTTCCCGTCTTCTGCCAGGAACCTTCAACATATTCTCCAGAATTCGAGGTAAAACACAACAGAAGTCATAACCTGGGGTGATTGAGGCACAAGCCTTAGGGTGAAAGTTGCTCATATTACAAATCCAAAAAACAAGGTTGAATAGTCAAGCAGATCCAGCAACTGTGCAAGTAGAATCGTACACATGCAGGTGGCTAGAAACTGCACTTACTAAATGACGTGTGAACGCAAAAGAGGCATTTTGCACATGAGTTGTGTTGTGCGTTTTGTCTCGCTCCTTTCATTTCCTGTTAATACAAGTGAGATACAGCAGTGGATATAACTAACACTAACACTAACACACACACACACACACACACACACACACACACACACACACACACACACACACACACACACACACACACACACACACACACACACACTAAAACATCGGAGGGCTCTGTTCCACCTTATTAAACCCACTTAGGGAGATAACATGAAACCCACTTATGGGAATAATTATATGAAATAAGATGAAACCCACTTATGGGAATAATTAAAACAGCTGTTCACCACCATTTCTTGTCTTCCCCTATCCAAAACCTTGATCTTTTCTACCCCCGTTAATTCACCCCAGATCCACTTTTTTGAAATTCCGACTTCTGTCCTGGAAGTCCTGGCAATGTCAATGTGTTTTATACCTTTTCCACCCCCCCCCCCCCCTTCCCGTGCCTCCTCCCCCCAAGCCCTCCCCCTCCCACAGATCTCCCGATGTCCCTGCTATCAAATGTTGTACTTGTGTGCCTCCCTCTCTCCCTCCATCTTGTCTCCCGCTCTCTTTATCTTATGTTTTATGTGTCAGTTTGTCTTTTTGTGATTGTTAGCTCTTACACGAGCCTCGATCTAGTATACAAAAAAAAAAGAACAGGAAATAGAATAGCAAGAAATGAATAAACACAATCCTAGCAAAAGTATTGGGATGGCAAATCAAAACTTGACACATCTTTCCTACATTGTAAAACAGCATTTTCTTTCTGAAAGTGTATTTTTGTAACATTTTGTAAAAATGCTGTATAAGCAGCTCTGATGTACAGTATTACTATGGTGAAGCATGACAATAGAGTATAAATTATAATGTGGATAAGTAGATAAGACATGGGCTAGATGAATAAATTGCCTTTTCATGCATTTGAATATAACCCTGTAAATTAAACACGATTGGCCAAAACCTATTCATCTCTTTATCACATGTAATGTTGTTGTGAATTGTGAATGTGAAAATGTCAATATGCGAACAGAATAGACATGGTCATCTTTGTTGTAATGCGGTGTTGCAAAAGGTTTATATTCCTGTGAAGAAGCCGATTGTAATAATCCAATTTATAGCGTGCATGGTGGTTGTGCCTGGCTTGCTCACCTCGCAGACAAACGCCAGCCATTTCAGACGGGATTGCTTCTTTATATCCCATCGCCAGAGTTGTGTAAAGCAATGCTATTACTACCTGAACAAACTTTTAAAAGTGCTCTCACCATTCCTCACCACTCATAATTTTCCCCAGAGTGCAAAACAAAGATCATCCCAAACTTATGGAAACTCATGCGCATATTCAGCAATTGTACTACACCAATCATGTCAGGTTCAGAAGTACCGAATTTTTTGATGTACAAGTCGATACCTTTTCCCAGGAAGTCTGGGCCTCGAGTTATACTCAAAATCGACTTATCTATGCTTTCAAACTTGAAGACATCCATGTTTATGCTTTAAGACATCTATGGATCAAAATCGACTTATCTATGCTTTAAGACTTTTCGACATCCATGCTATGCTTTAAGACATCTATGCTATGCTTTAATACATCTATGCTATGTGTTACGGGGACCCTTACCTCTGGTCTCGGTGGACATCCGAACCCCGAGAGGGTCCCCGGCAGAAAGATGTGTTATCCTTGGTTGAAATCCAGCAAATAGTGAAACCATCCATGAAACCAGCAAATGAAACAGTCAAATCAATAATGCAATCACACCAGGTTATAAACAATCAATGATATATTACAAATCACACACAAAGAGCCATACAACAATGGGGGCAATCACCCCTACTTTCAAATCTTACGATGATATCCTTGTCAAGCCCCTTAACCCCACACTCACGGCAACTCCCCCAATGTCTCTGCACCCCTCCAAGGCGAAGTCCCAATGTCTCTGTGCACTCCCGCGATCGGGGAGTCAAGGCCCGATGGTCAATTGAGGCGTAGGCGAGTGAGACAACCCCGAGGTCACGTGCTCAGCACCCAGCAACACAGCGGTGGAAAGGAACCTCACAAAGACGCGCTCCGATGTACACATTGCGGTTCCATCCACGAACCTCCGTTTCATTCTCACGTGCCCCTTTCTGGCACAGCCGTGCCCGGCAAACCAGCGGGGAATAATGCCCAGCCGACACGACAAAAAACAGTTCCCTGCAGGTTGCTGGCATGGCGAAGATGGCGGACGGCTTTCACTCCAACCCGGGTTTTGAGGCCCGGATCCTCCGGAACCTCAATTAAAATACCCGACGACACAGACTCCACGCACTCCCGCGATATTTCTTATCGCCTGAACTTCCCTTCAAGGACGCAAAGTTCACTTGCACTGTACGTCGAACGCTCGGGCCGGAGCTTCAACAACAACGTCTGTTCACGATCTCCTACCGCCTCTTTCTCCTCGCTCCACCTCTTCCGGTCATGATCCGGATTTCCGGCCACATTTCTTGAGGGGCGCTTTTAAATCTTTTAACCACAACAACCCTTTCCCTAAAGTCACAATAAGCATAATATCTAGAATACTTCGAACCAACAACAATAATCATAACAACAATCATTAAGGCCGAATCCGTAACACTTCCCCCCCCCCCCCCCCCCTCAAGAAAGAAAGTTTGAACACCGCGAAAACTTTCTTTGCATGCCCTCTTTAAACAAGCAAAAGTAAATTCACAACCTAAATCAGCAATCCCCGTGGGCAACAATATTCAACCTTCCCCAAAAATAAAGCAACAAAATTTTACACAACCCCCAGAGCTTTCCAAAGTTAATTCCCTCTGGACCAAGTGTCAACAACGACATTGTCCCTGCCCCTCTGATTCTTACTTCTAGTTTCTCTTGAATGAAGGTTAAGGGGTTGTGATCAAAAACCCAAAGGCCAGCAAATCTATAGCACTTTCCCCGGGAGTGCCGAGCTGAAAGCCAGGTTCCATGGTGGTTGGGTGGTGAGGCCTGGAAGTATTCCACACATGGACGCCTTTAGGAACGTGGAGTTCACGGTTAGTCCAGGGAGGAAAGTTCACTACATGGACGCCTTTAGGAACGTGGAGTTCACGGTTAGTCCGTGCAGGGAAGTTCACTACCTGGACGCCTTTAGGAACGTGGCGTTCACGGTTAGTCCGTGTAGGAATCTTGGCTCGGCGGCTCCGCAGCATTCAGTGCTTCCACTTTTCCGGACTCCTAATAATTACGGTGGGACCACTTGTCACAGTAGTCACCTGACTGGCGGTCTCCTTCTCGGCCACTGCTCTGATAATCCTTCCTTCGGGAGCTGTCATAACTCTGGAAGCCTCCATAATAATATCGCTTGCGGCCACCACCACTACAACTCCATGGTCCTCCTCTGTAGCCCCCTCGGCCCCGAGGAAATGCCTTCCCTACTGTGATGGTCCGACCCTCCAACTCCTTGCTATTCAGATCCTTTTCTGCCTCTCTGGCATCCTTTGAGAGTTCAAACGTGACAAAGCCAAACCCTCTTGACTTTCGTGTCTCCCTGTCTTTTATCAGCAGCACTTCCAAAAGCGGTCCATAGTTGCTGAAGGCAGACTCCAAAACATCTTCCTGTGTTTTGAAGTTCAGTCCACCTACAAATAACTTGCTAAACTTGTCGCTATCCCTAACTGGTGTGGTGTTATTTTCCCTACTGGGCTTTTTAACAACCATCGGGTTACCATAAACTTGACTACCAGCCAAATCATTCCCGATAACAACCGATACTCCCTCTACAGGAAGCGTGGCTTGTAAACCGACGGTGACCGGTCCTGTCACCAAATCGGACTCCAAATGGATGACATGAAGTGGAGCACTAACACAGCCACCAATCCCCTGCAAATGAACACTATCCCCAGTTGCCGTCTCCTCGGACCGTGGCAAGATGCCTTCAAGCATTAAAGATTGATGTGCTCCTGTGTCCCTCAATATCCTAACCGGTCTGCGGTTCGTCGAGGCTCCATCCAGTGACACAAACCCCTCGGAAAAAAATGGTTGGTAACCCTTTTGAGGGCGATTTCTCACAATGGCCATTGCATTTGGAGTCATACTAGTCGACCTCCACTCCTGATTTTCCTTTCCCAGAGCATAACAGTTGGACATCCAGTGTCCAGGTTTATGGCAAAAAGTGCAAGTAGGCCCAGAGGAGAACCTCGTGGTCTGCCAAGGCATGGGGGCGGCGGTCTGCCTCAAGTCCCCCGGACGATAGCTCTGTCTTGGAACCACAGTCTTCTGATTTCTAGAAGTCGTGGTGTCAAAGTGGACCTCATTTTCATCCCGAGGCCCCCCCCCCCCATGGATTTTCATTCTCCGCCCCTGATGTACCATAGCTCCCCTGGCTCGGCCTGGGCGAGAAGTTCGGTTTGTGGAACCCCATCCTGTGTGTTAAGGCATAGTCATCTGCCATGGTGGCTGCCTCATACAGCTTTGGTACTTTCCTTTCCTCCAGATGAACTTTAATGTCCTCGTGGACACACTGTTGGAATTCCTCCACCAGGATCAATTGTCGCAATAGTTCGAAGTCTTTCCCAACTCCTTTTGAATCACACCACCTATCAAACATGGTTTCCTTCACTCTGGCAAATTCCACATGGGTCTCACTCTCCCTCCTCCTGGCATTCCGGAATTTTTGCCGGTAAGCTTCCGGGACCAATTCATAGGCTTTGAGAATGTGTTTCTTCAATACCTCGTAATCTGCACATTGGTCAATCGGTAAAGCCGAATAAATCTCTTGAGCTTTACCCACCAGAACACTTTGCACTAGTATGGACCAGTACTCCTCAGGCCAGTTTAACTGTCGAGCCACTTTCTCAAAGTGTGGAAAAAACTTGGCTACCTCCTTTTCATTGAAGGGTGGAACCAGCCTCACATGTCTGCCAACATCCCAGGTGTTCTGACTAGGTGTGGAACCAGTCAGCAGGGATGGTACCTCTCCCGGTTCTCTCATTAACTCCAGCTCCTTGACTTTAATCTCCTGCTGACGCACCAATTCACGGTCCTTTAACTCCCTGTCGGCTTTTCTCTCCTCTGCTTCGAGTTCCCTTGCAGCTCTCCTTTCCTCTGCTTGTTCCTTTTCTCTTCTTTCCTGGAGTTCTCTTTCCACTCTCCTTTCCTCGGTTCTTTATTGTGCTTTTTTCTCTTCTAACCTTTCCTGGAGTTCTCGTTCCAGTGCTGCTCTTTCCTTTTCTGCTTTCCTTTCCTCTGCTTTTTAATCTTTCCTGGAGTTCTCGTTCCTGTGCTTTTTCCCTTTCCTGGCTCTGTAATTGCATCTCCAGTTTCCGGAGCTCCACATTTTCTTGCTCTTCTGGTAACCAATCCCAGGCTACCTCTTCCCATGCTTCTAATCCCACCATAGATTGTATCACCACTGTCTGCAACTCTGCCTTCTTCATATTAGTTCAGACCTCCAAGCTAAAATGTTTGGCCAATTTCAAGAGGTCCGATTTTACTAACGCTCTGAACTGTGCTTCACTAGGGGTCACTGTAAACTTCTCTGCGTCAAACTCCATAGTTAACCTTCTGGTACTGGTAACACCTGTTAACCTTCACACAAGAAATTTTTAACAAACAAATTTTTTTTTTATTGTTGTTGTTGTTTGTTTTTGGAAAAAATTTGGGAAGGTTGGAAAAAGTTCCAAATTTGGGAATTCTGGGAATGTTAGGGAATTCTTTTCCGGACTAAATTTCGGAATTTATATATCCCGAACGCAGACCCAATTGCGAGCCCACGAATATCAATTGGACGAGCCCCCAATTTCTGTTATGGGGTCCACCCCTTACCTCTGGTCTCGGTGGACCTCGGAACCCCGAGAGGGTCCCCGGCAGAAAGATGTATTATCCTTGGTTGAAATCCAGCAAATAGTGAAACCCTCCATGGAACCAGCAAATGAAAGAGTCAAATCAATAATGCAACCACACCAGGTTATAAACAATCAATGATATAATATAAATCACACACAAAGAGCCATACAACAATGGGGGCAATCACCCCTACTTTCAAATCTTATGATGATATCCTTGTCAAGCCCCTTAACCCCACACTCACGGCACCTCCCCCAATGTCTCTGCACCCCTCCAAGGTGAAGTCCCAATGTCTCTGTGCGCTCCCGCGATCGGGGAGTCAAGGCCCGATGGTCAATTGAGACGTAGGCGAGTGAGACGACCCCGAGGTCACGTGCTCAGCACCCAGCAACACAGCGGTGGAAAGGAACCTCACAAAGACGCGCTCCGACATACACGTTGCGGTTCCATCCACGAGCCTCCGTATAATTCTCATGTGCCCCTTTCTGGCACAGCCGTCCCCGGCAAACCACCGGGGAATAATGCCCAGCCGACATGACAAAAAACAGTTCCCTGCAGGTTGCTCGCGTGGCGAAGATGGCGGACGGCTTTCACTCCAACCCAGGTTTTGAGGCCCGGATCCTCCGGAACCTCAATGAAAATACCCGACGACACAGGCTCCACGCACTCCCGCGATATTTCTTATCGCCCAAACTTCCCTTCAAGGACGCAAAGTTCACTCGCACTGTACGTCGAACGCTCGGGCCGGAGCTACAACAACAACGTCTTTTCACGATCTCCTACCGCCTCTTTCTCCTCGCTCCATCTCTTCCGGTCACGATCCGGATTTTCGGCCACATTTCTTGAGGGGCGCTTTTAAATCTTTTAACCACAACAACCCTTTCCCTTAAGTCACAATAAGCATAATATCTAGAATACTTCGAACCAACAACAATAATCATAACAACAATCATTAAGGCCGAATCCGTAACATATGCTCTAAGACATCTATGTTATGCTTTAAGACATCTATGATATGCATCAAAATCGACTTATCTATGCGTTAAGACTTTAAGACATCATTGCTATAAGACATCTATGCTATGCTTTAAGAGTTTAAGACATCTATGATATGCTTTAAGACATCTATGATATGCATCAAAATCGACTTATCTATGCATTAAGACTTTAAGACATCCTTGCTATGCTTTAAGACATCTATGCTATGCTTTAAGACATCTATGCTATGCATCAAAATCGACTTATCTATGCGTTAAGACTTTAAGACATCATTGCTATAAGACATCTATGCTATGCTTTAAGAGTTTAAGACATCTATGATATGCATCAAAATCGACTTATCTATGCGTTAAGACTTTAAGACATCTATGCTATGCTTTAAGACATCTATGCTATGCTTTAATACATCTATGCTATGCTATAAGACATCTATGTTATGCTTTAAGACATCTATGATATGCATCAAAATCGACTTATCTATGCATTAAGACTTTAAGACATCCATTCTATGCTTTAAGACATCTATGCTATACATCAAAATCGACTTATGTATGCGTTAAGACTTTAAGACATCATTGCTATAAGACATCTATGCTATGCTTTAAGAGTTTAAGACATCTATGATATGCATCAAAATCGACTTATCTATGCGTTAAGACTTTAAGACATCTATGCTATGCTTTAAGACATCTATGTTATGCTTTAAGACATCTATGATATGCATCAAAATCGACTTATCTATGCGTTAAGACTTTAAGACATCTATGCTATGCTTTAAGACATCTATGCTATGCTTTAATACATCTATGATATGCATCAAAATCGACTTATCTATGCTATGCTTTAAGACATCTATGCTATGCATCAAAATCGACTTATCTATGCGTTAAGACTTAAAGACATCTATGCTATGCTTTAAGACTTCGATGCTATGCATCAAAATCGACTTATCCATGCGTTAAGACTTTAAGACATCTATGCTATGCTTTAAGACATCTATGCTTCAAAATCGACTTATCTACGCTTCCGTAATATCACACAAGTAGTACATATCAGCTTTTAAGTTGGAAGTGGTTAAGTTCGCTGAGGAAAATGGTGGGGAAAAGGCTGTGCACAGGAAATACGGTATCAGTGAGAAATGTGTTCGGGACTCCTGTTCAGGGCCGATGAGAGGAGGGAGGAGGGTCAGGAGACGTCGCTGCCTCGGGCCCCAGGGTCTGGTGAGGGGCCCGAGCTTATCCTATAACTTTTTTTTAACAGTACAGCAAAACCCCTCATTAGCTCATCCTCACTTCCTCATCGTTACATGAGTCATGGCCGGTGAAAGATCAAGTCATGCTTTGTTTTAGTCCAACGTTCTTGCGGGGTTGGCCGGGGGAAATTCGGCTCAAGTCTAAGGTTTGGGCAGGATTTTGTAATTTGACCAGGGTGCTGGCAATAACTTGCGTACTCTTAACAAAGGACACCATGGAATCTTTAGCATCCACCAACTAATGTTGATGATGGGACGCCCAGTTTAACATCCATTGGAGGGACGGCACACACATTGATGAATCACCCAGTCTGTAAAACACTGGGATGACAGTTTATAGCTGGGTCGGGATTCGCACTCAGGCTAGAAAAGCAAACGCAGCACCGAAAGCGGCCGCCGACGCATGGATAGACACGAACTTCAACTGATATAATACTAGTGTAGCGGCTGCCGCTGGGTGTTCACAATCGCCTTGCACCTATCAAGGACGCGGAGCGATCACCATGCCGGGCTCGTCCAGGACGCCCGGGCAGGCTCGCCCTCAACTTGCCAGGCCTCGGTCGGGACGCTGGGCCACGCCCCCTGGCGCCGGGCCTGGGCAAACCCCCTGGGTTAATAGATATATATTGCTGACCGATAAACGGGTTTTCAGAGTGCCTGAGTGTTTGATTTCAATAAAGCAACTCAGATGAATTCCAGCTTTTTGTCGCGTCCATTCTTCCGATCGACGTGGGAGCCCCAGCTCCTTCATTGGTGACCTATCGACATGGACACGGCAGTCGCCCTTAAACTGCCTACCTTCTGGGAGGCTCACGCGGTGGTTTGGTTCGCACAGGCGGAGTCCCTGTTCGCCCTGCGAGGCATCACGGCCGACGACACCCGCTTCCACCATGTGGTAGCTGCGCTCGGGTCGGCTACCGCGGCCCGCGCCCTGAGCCTCCTCGAAAGCCCGCCAGCCGCTGACAAATACGGCGCGATTAAGAAGCTTCTCCTCGATGCTTTCGCCCTCCCATCGGCGGAACGCGCACGGCGCCTGCTCGTACTGCCTGAGCTCGGCGACACGCGCCCTTCCGAGCGAATGGACTACATGCTTTCACTGCTCGGCGAGCACTCTCCGGCATTCCTGTTCCGGGAGCTGTTCCTCCGTCAGCTGCCTAACCCGGTACGCCTCGCCCTGGCAAGCACGACGATCACAGATCCCCGGGCCCTTGCCAGAGAAGCCGACAAGATCTCCGCTGCAGGACGGCGCATCGCAGCGGCGACATGGGACCCACCGCCGTCCGACGCAACAACCATGGCGCCCGAGCACCCGGCACGGTCGACGGCCGAACTGCCGACGCAATTGGCGGCCGCTCTACCGTGCCGACCACCTCCAGCACGACGACCGAGGCCTCCACCCGACCAAGCGTGGTGTTACTATCATGCCAGGTTCGGACAAAAGGCCCGGACATGCCGACCCCCGTGCACCTTCGGCAGGCCGGGAAACGGCCGGGCCGGCGTTCATTACCAGCCATGAGCGCCGGCCACACGGGCAACTTACTGTTCATCACGGATAAAGCGTCCGGACGGCGCTTCCTGTGCGACACCGGCGCCCAACTGAGCGTCATACCCGCCTCTGACCAGGACAGGCAATCCGCGGTTTGCGGCCCCTCCTTGGTTGCGGCCAACGGATCGACTATCCGCACCTTCGGCCCGCGCAACATCACCCTCTGCTTCGGCGGCCAACGCTTTGCTTGGACGTTTGTAACCGCCAACGTGCCCATGGCTCTGCTAGGCGCCGACTTCCTCTGTGCACACGGACTGCTGGTGGACGTCCAACGGCGTCGTTTAATCAACGCTGAAACCTTCAGCTCCCTGGTATGCACATTGAGCAGCTCCGCGCCGACCAAGTTGGCATGCACCGTCCCGGTGGCGAACGAGTTTGCTCGCCTGCTCACGGAGTTCCCGGCCCTCACGCGGCCGACGTTTTCGGCCGTCGCAGTACGGCATGGGATCGAGCACCACATACCAACCACGGGCCCGCCGGTCTACGCCAGGGCCCGCCGCCTCGACCCAGCCAAGCTCGCCGTAGCGAAGGCCGAATTCGACGCGTTGGAGCACCTCGGCATCGTGCGGCGCTCCGATAGCGCGTGGGCCTCGCCACTGCACATCGTGCCAAAGCCGGGGGGTGGATGGCGCCCGTGTGGCGACTACCGCCGTCTCAATGACGCTACCACCCCCGACAGGTACCCGATCCCGCATATCCAAGACTTCTCCGCCCGTCTGGCGGGACGGGTCATTTTTTCGAAAATTGATCTCATACGGGGATATCACCAGGTACCTGTCAGGGCGGCCGACGTCCCTAAAACGGCAGTCATCACGCCGTTCGGCTTATTCGAATTCTTGCGGATGCCGTTTGGTCTCAAGAACGCGGCTCAGGCGTTCCAGCGCTTGATGGACGGCGTGCTGCGTGACCTGCCGTTCCTTTTCGTTTACCTGGACGACATCCTCGTCGCCAGCACGTCCCGGGCCGAGCACCTCCTCCACCTCCGAACACTGTTCGGGCGCCTCAGCGAGCACGGCCTCATCGTCAACCCGGCCAAATGCCACTTCGGCACGACGGCCGTTGATTTTTTGGGCCACCACATCACCAAGAACGGGGCCGTGCCGCTGCCAACCAAGGTCGAGGCCATCACCACGTTCCCGCGTCCCCGCACCATAAAGGCCCTGCAGGAATTCCTGGGAATGGTGAATTTTTATCACCGCTTCGTGCCCCGCGCTGCTCAACTCATGCGGCCCCTCTACGAAGCCCTCCGGGGCAAGCCGGCCAAGCATGACATCGCCTGGTCCGCAGCAATGGATGCGGCCTTCCAACGCTCAAAGCGGGCCCTCGCCGACGCAACACTGCTCGCTCACCCGGTGCTCAACGCTCCCATCGCCCTCACCACGGATGCCTCCGACTACGCTGTGGGCGCCGTACATGAGCAATGGGTGAACGGGGTTTGGCAGCCACTCGCTTTTTTCAGCCGGCAGCTCCGGCCGAACGAGCTCAAATACAGCACGTTTGACCGGGAGCTCCTCGGTCTACACCTGGCCGTCCGCCATTTCCGCCACCTCCTGGAGGGCCGACCTTTCACGGCGTTCGTCGACCACAAGCCGTTGGTTTACGCCATGGCCAAGGTCACGGAGCCATGGTCGGCCCGCCAACAGCGCCACCTCTCCGCCGTGTCGGAGTTTACCACGGACATCCGGCACGTCGCCGGCAAAAACAACGCCGTGGCCGACTGTCTTTCCCGGGCCAGCGCGAACGCGGTCCACCTGGGCGTGGATTTTGCGCTTATGGCGGCGGACCAAACCACCGACACCACGGTGCAAGCCCTCCGGGCGGCGGACACGGGCCTCCGCCTGGCCGACATCCCCTGCGCGGACACTGTCCTGCTCTGCGACGTCTCCCAAGGCCAGCCTCGCCCCATCGTGCCCGTCACCTGGCAACGCCGCATCTTCGCCTCCCTCCACGGCCTTTCCCACCCGGGCCGGAAAGCTTCCCAGAAGCTGGTGTCGGCGCGTTTCGTCTGGCACGGCCTTCGTCGGGACGTCCGCGATTGGACCAGCACCTGCACGGCCTGCCAACGGGCCAAGGTCCACCGACACACCCAGGCCCCGCTGGCACCGTTCACCGTGCCCGAACGACGTTTCGACCACGTCAACGTGGATCTGGTGGGCCCCCTCCCCCCGTCACGGGGGTTCACACACCTGCTCACCATGGTGGACAGGACCACCAGGTGGCCGGAGGCCGTTCCCCTCGTCTCCACCACCACCGCCGACGTGGCGCAGGCTTTCATCGCCACCTGGGTCGCCCGCTTCGGCGCACCGGCGGACATCTCGTCAGACCGCGGACCACAGTTCACCTCCGAGCTGTGGGGCGCGGTCGCCCGCAACCTGGGGGTCAAGCTCCACCATACTACGGCCTACCACCCCCAAGCAAACGGGTTGTGCGAGCGATTCCACCGCTCCATGAAGGCCGCGCTCATGGCCGGCCTTCAAGACGGCGGTTGGGCCGACCGGCTGCCGTGGGTCCTTTTGGGCCTTCGCACGGCCCCCAAGGAGGACCTCCAGGCATCCACCGCCGAGCTTGTCTATGGCCAGGTGCTACGCGTCCCGGGCGAATTCGTGCCCGACGCTACCAGTCCCTGGTCCGCAGCTCACCAGCGCTCGGACCTCCAGGAGGCCGCCCGACGGTTTGCCCCCGTGCCAACATCCCACCACGGTGACCCCCAGTCCTACGTCCCCCCAGCACTCCGCACAGCGGAGTATGTTTTTGTGCGTCACGACGCACATCGGTGGCCACTCCAGCCGCCGTACGACGGGCCCTTCCGGGTGCTGCGACGGGACGACAAGTCGTTCGTCATCGACATCGGCGGCAGGGTGGACCGGATTGCAGTGGACCGCCTCAAGCCGGCGCACGTGGACGTCGACCACCCACCACGGGTGGCCCTTCCGCCGCGGCGAGGCCGCCCCCCGTCCACGGTGCCCCCCACTCGACCGCCCACCACCTCACCGGACCCCCTCCCACGACCCGCCAGGGGTTGCTTCGGCCGGGTCATCAGGACCCCCCTCAAATTGACCCTGCCGGTGCAAGTCGATTCTGGGGGGACGTGTGTAGCGGCTGCCGCTGGGTGTTCACAATCGCCTTGCACCTATCAAGGACGCGGAGCGATCACCATGCCGGGCTCGTCCAGGATGCCCGGGCAGGCCCGCGCTCAACTTGCCAGGCCTCGGTCGGGACGCCCGGGCATGCCCGGGCATGCCAGGGCAGGCTCGCCCTCAACTTGCCAGGCCGCAGCCAGGACGCTGGGCCACGCCCCCTGGCGCCGGGCCTGGGCAAACCCCCTGGGTTAATAGATATATATTGCTGACCGATAAACGGGTTTTCAGAGTGCCTGAGTGTTTGATTTCAATAAAGCAACTCAGATGAATTCCAGCTTTTTGTCGCGTCCATTCTTCCGATCGACGTGGGAGCCCCAGCTCCTTCACTAGCATCGATCTGCTCGCTGCGCTCGCCTCACCACACATCGATACAGAGGCACGGGCTTGTTTTAACTGAGGATAATGACTGTACGAGAGTTGCTGTGTTGTCTTCATTTACACCAATCATAAAGCAAACATTTATTTTGTACAAATTTATTTGTAATATTGATGATATTATTTATTTGAAATTTATTTGTAATCTAAAAAGGTCCAGGTGGTGTAAAGCTCCAAATGGCCAAGGGTGCAAGCTGTATAATCAGTCTGAAGCATGTCGGGGTCCAAATGGACGAAGGGGTTGAAAGGTACTTAAGGGGTGTGAAGGTGTAAAGGGTATAAAAGGTTGGAAGGGTGAAGGGATCTAAAGGTGTCGAAAGTATTGAAAGGGTCTTAAAGGTAAAAGTTGTCTTAAGGATCTTGGGGGGTCTTCAACATCCTGGGGTATAATGGGTCTAATGGGTATTTTGGCGTATTTTGGGGGTATTGGTGGTTTTAAGGGTCTTGGGGGACTTAAAGGGTCTTGAATCGTCTAAGGGATCTCAGCAGTCTAAAGGGTCGAAAGATATATTGCAACAGTACATAATTTATAGACGAACATAATTAATAGACGGGATGCAATGAGCGTTCAAACAGTACATAATTAATAGACACATAATCACAGCTTCATGGCTTCCGGGATATACGGACGGTTTCATGGACCGTGTTTTTCGGTTTTATATAGATATATACTCGTAGATAGATATTTGTTAATACTTTATTTATTTACTTTTCGACACTTATACTGTGATCTAAAAAGAATGCTGCTGTGAGTTTGCTTTGTTTATGAGCTTGTTGCTGTCATCATTTAGGATCTTCATTAAATAAAGTTCTTTATAAAAGTTACAAAAGAGAGCAAATTGGTGGGTGAGAGGGAAAAGGAATAATCAGCCAATTCAACTGATATTCCACATCGACGTACATGTGAAATATACAGTACTAGCAAAAAGCAATCACTTATAAGTTGTTCCTATTATTAATTCCCCTTCTTACAATCATAATTTTCTTACAATCCCACAAGACCACATCAAAATGGTCGTTCTGTGTGTGCAAGTTTGGACATGTTCCGTCCGACGACATGGTGTGTCTACATGAGCGGACTCGGGGATGGTGACATGACAGAGACATGCGAGTAACTTCAGAGGCAGGAGAACATTCGTGGATCTTGCGTGGTGGGGTTGAGAAGCCTCTCTGTGGCCCATAATAGCCTCTTTGTAATAAATAGCTGGGGATTCAGTTAATTAAATGTGCGTACAAACCTCCATGTAAACATCCACCGGGTGCACCAGGTCACAGCTCTGTAGAACATAGAAGAACAAGGTAGATAGCAATGGGACTCTGCTCGGCAATGAGAGAGAGGGGCGGAGCTATGATCGTTTCATGGAAGGGGTGGAGCCCAATGGCTCGAGGGGTGGAGGGTTGTCAAGGGAGACAATGTAGGAGCTGAAAAAAGGCACAAAGGGATTGTGAGAGTTCAGAGGACAAGAGGGAGGAGCATTGCCGGAGAGGCGAGGTAGGAGCCAGTAGCTCCGGTGCTTGTAGGAGTGGGAACGGATCTGAGTGGGGCTTGCGAGTTTGTGAGGGAAACTGAGGTAGATCTGAGGAGAATTGTGATTGAGGAGAGCTAAGAGTTCGGCCTGCCTTCCTGCCTTCACCATGTGCCTGTGTTCATCTGCCTGATGCTTATTCATCGTCCTGATCGCCTCATCACCTCTTCATCATCCTGCTGTCTCATCATTCCACCCATCATCCTGTCTATCACCTCCTCATAGTCTGCTCCACACCCATCCTCCCTCTCCCATTACCACCAGAGATAAATGGCCCGGTTTTGTCCCTCTTCCCCATCTGTGCTTGTGACTGGAGTGAACGCCTTAGTTTTTATAGGATTTATTTTACCATTGTTTACCCCGTCGTATATTGTTATTACTGAATTAATCTCCAGTTATTAGGACTCATCATAAGAGGTGACTAAGGGTTGGCGTCAGGAAGGGCATCCGGCCATAAAAACTGCCTCAAAAAGGGAACCATGAGGTCATGGGGCCCGCAAGGCTAACCCCTGCGCTAGCGGGGAAAATGGCCTCAAAACGATCATTCATTCATTCATTCATATTTTGTTGTGTTTCGGGAATAACCCCATTTGGTTTTAAAAGAGATAAGGTTCCTCGTGTTTCTCCTCAGGTTCACGTGAGCAAACACCACCATCAATTGAACAGAGTCTCGGAGGGAGTTATAAAGCCTGTTCGGTCCATCCGTTCAGAGGCGGTGTTAACCGGCTTGTGAACATGACAATTATATGTGTATATATACATATATTGACGTGTGTCTATCCTGTAGTGAACACCGCAGGGTGACACGGATGACCAAACGAGCTTTAACTCCAAGGCGTTCAATCCAAGGATGTCGGTATTCTTTACAAGCGAGGGAAAGGAGGATGACGAACTTACCTGGACGGCTTCCACCCAACGTCTTCGCACCTGGATATAATCAATCAACTCAAACCGACACGGAATTAAAATGTACAAAAATACCGGCTTTATTGAAGAATGCCAGTAACCCAAATAAAACACAGCAAAATAAGATCCTAAATGGGATGTCCCTACACAGACTCGAAAAACAGACAAAGGGAAAAAGAACTGGAAAATAAATGTGTTTGGTTATTTAGTGGGCACTTAGCTCAACTTGGCCGGGATGTCTCGTCAAGAATCGTCCAGGTCCTCTCCGAGCGCGCAGTCCGGACGCGGCTCTCGTGTTAGCGGGAAAAAGGCCTCACTCACCCTTGTTGATTAGGCCGCGCTCGTTGGTGTGAAACAGGCCTTACGTGCAAAGCGAACGGCAGGCGTGCAGCCCGCTCTTCCACGCCGTGCTCATCCACCCATCCTCTGCACAGAAAACCGCAGTTCCCGGGCCGTGGCTCTTCCTCCGCACAACCACCAGCAAGATGTCCCAACATGGCCGCTCACGATGAAGCTTCCCTGTGCAGAGAGCAAGCACAACCATCCACTTATCACTTTTGGAACGAGAAAGTGCAAAAGGGAACATTCGCTCTCGATGCCTAGATGCCAGAAGTAAGAGGGGAACGAGGAGAAGATGCCGGTACAAAACTGTTCACTGCCAGACCCAAACTGAGAAGGGGAGATGCACGACCGTTCACTATGACATTTAGAACGAGAAGGAAAAATGTCTGCCGCTCCAACTATTTTGTACACGCCGCTCTGACGTCATCCATGCCTGCTTCACCAATCAGCGTGTGCCACCTCTTTGTAGTCCATCGCTGCTCCCATCAGCAAGTCCCATCTTACCCGGGCTTGTGCCAATCAACTCCCCCCACTCAATCACCGCTCTTCTGGGCGTGGCTCACGGCCTGCCCGTCCTGTGCGATTCACCACGTCGGGATAATCAGTGCCATTGCTTCAGGCATGGTTTCCAGTGGTTTTATTATTAATTAGTGTAGCTTAATGGGCGATTTTGGCTAGTGTCTAGTGCGGTGTCATAAGGAACAAAGGTATCAAATACAGAGGCATAGACACACAGGGGATTAATTAACATAATCCCTAAACTAATTAACATGACCCCACCCCTCATGATGGGAACGAAGATATACCTTACACATCCCAGCTAAACAAGTACTTATTACATGGTGGTTATTCTTCTTCATCACGACATACAGTGCATGCTAATTAATGCAAATCTACCTGGTTATATGTTATCACTACCCCCTACAAACATAACAATATATACACACACGTACATCATACACAATGCAAGCAAGATAAATTAATTCACACCTATTCACCCAGAGACCTATGAGAATCCTTTTTGACAAATTTATCATGAAATACATTTGTGGAATAACCCAAACTAAAAGCTCATCAGGCGCTTTCGGCATGACTTGCAGGAAAGAGTGCATTGATATGCTTGAAAAGAAGGAAGAATGAACAATTTGTCCACAAATAATATATATATTGCTGCTGTGCTGCTGTCTTTTTTTTGTTTTTTGTTTTTTGTATACAAGATCGAGGCTCGTGAAAGAGCGAACATTAATCACACAGAAAGACAAACAGACACATAAAACAAATAACATCGGGAGCGGTAGACAAGATGGGGAGAGAGGGGGAAGGACACAAACACAACATTTGAGAGCAGGGACCGAGAGACATGGAGACATCGAGAGAACTGTGGGAGGGAGAGGGCTTTGGGGGGAGGCATGGGAAGGGGAGGGGGTGGGAGAGGTATAAAACATATGGACACTGCCAGGACTACCAGGAAAGAAGTTGGAATTTCAAACAAGGTGGATCTGGGGTGAATTAGTGGGGGTAGAAAAGATCAAGGTTTTGGATGGGGGAAGATAAGAGATGGTGGTGAACAGCTGTTTTAAAGACCTGGAGGGAGGAGAGGGATTGAAGGGAGTGTGGGAGTTTGTTCCACAGGCGGGAGAAAAGAGGAATGAAAGAGTGAAGGTGAGCAGAGAGCCGAGATTTCGGCAGTTTAACCATCAGAGGGTTGCTGGCAGATCTTGTGCGACCTGTAGGAATATTTGGGGGACAGAGCACAGAGAGAGCTGGGAGAGCAAGGCCGGAGAGGAGTCGGTAGAAGACAGAAAGACCACCTACCTGCCTGCGGTGAGTGAGTGAAAGGCCCTCAGAGATAGCTTCATCGCGGGAGATTCCAATGATTCTGAAAGCTTTGGTTTCAACAGCGTGAAGCCGAGCTAGGTGTGAGGCAGGAGCACCGGCCCATAGGGGAGAACAGTATTCCATTGAGCTGCGGATGAAAGCCTTGTATGTGGTGAGGAGCTCAGGTGTGCCTAGGAAGGACTTCGCACGACGGAGGATGCCCAGTCGGCGACTGGCTTTGGAGGCCAGGTGTTGATTGTATTTGCCAATCCATTGGACATTATGGTCTATTATTGTACATGGTCTAAAGTACAACAGTTTCCTCATTATACAATGATGTTCAAAAAGGTGTATTCAAGACATTTCAAGCTACCTTCCTGCAAAGTCAGGCCACATGGGCCGAAGAGGGTAGCTAAGTGGTAGCAGTAGCATGCTTGCCTTTGACCTGTCTAGTATGGGTTTGATTCTTGATATGACTACAAACTGTCAGATTTGCGCTTCATTAGATGGTACGTCACATCAATGAGCGTGCCATCCGTCGGATGGGACTCCAAGCCGGTGTCCCATCTGCCACCATTTGCTGGTGGACAGTAAATATCCCATAATGTGCTTCACAAGAGTCGGCTATTGTGTGCCAGTACCCTGGTCAAATTACAGCTTTCAACAGCTATGAAGCTTTTGCCGATCACTGTCTATAGTGTATTCCTCGAGGACATCACTGTCTACAGTGTCTATAGTGTATGCTCAGTTTGCCAAGGACACACAACACTTCGTTGAGGGGAATACAATAAAAGGTGGTAGAGAGAAAAAGAATGGGGGTGGAGTGTGGTGGAAGAGAGAGAAAGAGAGGGGGGGGGGAGGGAGAGGAGAGAGAGAGAGGGGGAGGCAAGGGGAGGCAAGGGGGGAGGGGGGGGAGTGGGAGATTCACGGAAGCCTTCACCTCACTCGTCGGAGCCTTTACGAATACACACATATACACATATACACATATATACACATATATACACAAATACACATACACACATATACACATACATACACATACACACATACACACATATACACATACACACATATACAGATATACAGATATACACATACACACATACACACATATACCCATATACACACACACACACACACACACACACATACACACATACACACACACACATCAATACTAGCAAATACAACCTGTCGCTTCACTGATGGGAATATTAAGAGAGGGAGAGAGAGAAAAAGAGGATAATGGGAGAGGAGGAGAGAAAGGAGGGTGGAGAGAATGAGGGGGGGGGGGGGGAGCGAGGAGAGGGGAGTGAGGACTTTCCACGATATATACTGGTCCCACCATTATCCTTCAAAGGATTTGATTATCGGCTGCCTGAATAACAAAATCACACACACTAACAAAAGATGAAAGGTGGGATGTCAAAGTGGCTCCCATATCCAGGTTGCACACTAAATATAATAAAAGGATGAAATCAACCAGTGCAGCTAAACACTCAGTGGGCCTCTTTTCCTGGACACCCAACAGTGAAGCAATTCACTTAATAATGCATTGCTATTCAAATATAGGCTTTTTGTTCCAGTTGAACTGACTTAAAGTTGTTGGATAAAGTGAGAAATAGTTTGTCCTTAGATTCCAAAGCTAAAGTGAAAGTCTATAGAGAGAGGTGATTAAATGAATGTCTATGGGTTTGATATTCAATCGTAATTTTGAAAAGATAAACAAGGTGTGAATGGTTACCTTCCTTGATTAGCATTAACAGCCTTTGCATGAAATCCTTTGTTTATTACCTCCACCACCGAAGGTAGATGGAGGTTATGCTTTCACCCCTGTCTGTCTGTCTGTCTGTCTGTCTGTCCGTTTGTGAACAAAATATCTCAAAAAGTTATGGACGTATTGGGATGAAATTTGGCAGAGATGCAGCGTATGTGGCAAGGACGAAATGATCAGATTTTGGTGAAGATCCGGATTCGGATCCGAATACTAGAATTTTAAAGTGATTCTTCGCCATTGGGAGACCGGGCCAAAAACGATACATAGCAGGATATCTCAAAAAGTTACGGACGGATTGGGACGAAATTTGGCAGAGATGCAGCGTATGTGACAAGGACGAAATGGTCAGATTTTGGTGAAGATCCGGATTCGGATCCGAATACTAGAATTTATAAGTGATTCTTCACCATTGGGAGACCGGGCCAAAAACTATACACAGCAGGATATCTCAAAAAGTTATGGACGGATTCGGACGAAACTTGGTGGACCGGTTGGGTGTCTGACAAGGACAAATAGATTAGATTTTGGTGAAGATCTGAATATGGATTCGGATATGAGTTATTTAATTTATCAAGTGCTTCATCGCCATTGGGAGATAGGGCCAAAAACAATACATAGTAGGATATCTCAAAAAGTTATGGATGGATTTGGACGAAATTTGGCAGAGATGTAGCATATGTAACAACGACAAAATGATAAGATTTTTGTGAAGATCCGGATTTAGATCCGGCTAATATAATTTTTAAAGTGATTCTTCACCATTGGGAGATGGGGCCAAAAACGATATCTCAAAAAGTTGTAGACGGATTTGCAGGCTATCTCAAAAAGTTGTAGACGGATTTGGACGAAACTTGGTCGAGAGGTTTGGTGTTTGAGAACGACTATTCGATTCGATTTTAGTGAAGATCTGAATATGAATTCGGATATGAGAATTATTTATTTTTTAAAGTGATTCTTCCCCATTTGGAGATAGGGCCAACAATTATACATAGCAGGATATCTCAAAAAGTTATGGATGGATTTGGATGAAACTTGTTGGACAGGTTGTGTGTGTGACAAGGGAGATTCAATTCAATTTTGGTGAAGATCCGGATCCAGCTAGTAGAATTTTTAAGAGATTGTTTGCCATTGAGTGATATGGCCAACCAGGTGGAGGTGTGCTCTCTACTCTGTGCCGTTCTAGTTTTTAAGCGCGTTCAGTGTCTGGCCTAACATTAAAATTTTCAAGCGAAGAGAAAAATGAATCTATCATCTCAGAAAGCTCAAACTGAGTATATCTGTAAATATTGGTAGAGATGGATTCATTAAAGGTGGGAATGTTGGTAAAGAAGTAGTGTATTTAAGGTGGACCCAAGCAAGGAGGTCAAGGAGCAAATAGTGGGGGAGAAAACATGGGGAAAAGGCTTTTCGACTTGAAAACAAGTGGACAAGCGAAGACAAAGAGACATTTGTACATGAAATGTGAAGGCAAGTTAACTTACTTGATTATATTAGCAAGAGTAATAAATAGGAGCGTTACGCCCTCTCATGGAATCAGCACACTGTGCAGGTGTCTGCACAAACAAAGCAAAGAGTATCCCTCACTACCTGCCATCGTTACTCATTCTGCCAACATCATCGCAATACCTCCTGATGACTGCTGTGTATCCTTGGATGAAATGAACAACACGTTGATGGAGGTGTGTGCTGACCGCTGTGGGAAGCAAGGAGAAGCTGATGTTTCGGTTCCCCTGTTCAGGTTACTTTCCGATTTTATTTATGAGTATTAACAGCAGATGGCGCTTCATGGTGTCTTTTCGTCTGATTTTGTCCCTCCAGGCTGGTGTTCCACAAGTCAGGGTCTTCGTTGTGGTAAAATAACTTTTGTACTGCCCTTTGCCACTCTTTTAGTCCACGAAGGGTTAACGCCCGGAACGTCAGATTGATCTCCTTGCTTCCCAGGGAGGTTTACGTACCCCAATAAATGTCCTCTTGATTTAATCCATTGTCCTACCTGTCTGCCTCGGCAGATCGACATTAGCCTTCAAGAGCACGACCGGTTCGTCATTCTCCTCCACATCCTGGCCGTTTTGTACTTCAGTAATCTGGTTTATTCGAAGTTTCATTCCAAAATGCTAACGAATAAAGTATATACCTAAAAAAGCAACTTTATTAGATACCAGCAAATACCACCAGTCACTTCGTTTAGGACAATCTATATATATAAAACAGTTTGTGTGTGTGTAATGTTACCGATAGACTCCTAAACGGAGAGGCTCACATACTTGATATTTGGCACAGACATGGCCATTGAGCCTGCGAAGAACATGGCCGACCTAAAAATATTTGACGAGATCCATATTTTTTATTCATATTTACCTCAGCGCATTTCAGCGAGGAACATTATACACGGAATCTGAGCGGTGGCAGGGCAGCGCGCTGATTCGCTCAGAGCGATCACGTGATGTTCCATTCCCGCCGCCAGACCATTGAACATAAAACACAGTTTGTGTGTGTGTAATGTTGTAATGTGTGTAATGTATGGGTCTCCCTTCCCCCGCCCGGCAACGCCTGTACTGGAGGGCGTCACAGGATCGGTGTCTCCAAATCCGCTTCGTGCTGTTGCGAAGATGCAGGACGATGTCGCGATTGTTGTGCTGCTCTCCGACCATGAGAACTGCAACGTCATTGTTGACTGGCCCTCCCCTTCCCCCACCACCCTACCCCTTCTCCCCTCCCTTCCCCCCTCCCCCTCCCCCCCCTCATCCCTCCCCCTCTCCCCCCCACCTCCCCCCCCCCTCATCCCTCCCCCTCTCCCCCCCACCCCACCTCTCCTCCCCCCCTCATCCCTCCCCCTCTCCC
This sequence comes from Myxine glutinosa, assembly GCF_964187855.1. Lineage (NCBI taxonomy): Eukaryota > Metazoa > Chordata > Myxini > Myxiniformes > Myxinidae > Myxine > Myxine glutinosa. Next base: position 156,185,746 of record NC_136261.1, on the reverse strand, counting down.
CCCCACCCCACCTCTCCTCCCCCTCTCCCCTTCCCCCTCCCCACCCGGCAATGCCGGGTACTTCTGCTAGTACAACAATAATGGGTAGAGAGAGAGAGGGGAAAGAGACGAGGGAGGGGAGTGAGGAGGGGTGGAGATTCACGGAAGCCTTCACCAACACACACACACACACACACACACACACACACACACACACACCACACACCACACACACACACACACACACACACACACACACACACACACACACACACACACACACACACACACACACACACACACACACACACACACACACACCCCAGGGAAGAATGGCCGTTTTCCTTCCCTCATCAAAAAAGCCGTGCCAGTGTTTGTGCCTTTATTGAATTTCCACACACGTTTTACAACTAAAGTGTGACAAGCTCGAGAAACTCTCAACATGAGCTAAATTTCAAATTTTAAACTGCAGAACTCATATTCGTAGCCGTTATAACTGCTAAAAAAAAGTGTTAATTTGTCCAATTCGCACATTTATTGGTATCCCTTTCTCTCCTCCACCTCTGAAGAGTTGTATGGTGGTGGAGGTGGTTTGGGAGGAGGTCTGTGTGAGAGGAGGGGAGGGATGGCAGTGTGAGGGGAATGATTGGCAGTGTGAGCGGAATGGTTGGCAGTGTGAGGGAATGGTTGGCAGTGTGAGGGGAATGGTTGGTAGTGTGAGGGAATGGGATGGCATTGTGAGGGGAATGATTGGCAGTGTGAGCAGAATGGTTGGCAGTGTGAGGGGAATTGTTGGCAGTGCGAGGGGAATGGTTGGCAGTGTGAGGGGAATGGTTGGCAGTGTGAGGGGAATGGTTGGTAGTGCGAGGGGAATGGTTGGCAGTGCGAGGGGAATGGTTGGCAGTGTGAGGGGAATGGTTGGCAGTGTGAGGGGAATGGTTGGCAGTGTGAGGGAATGGTTGGCAGTGTGAGGGAATTGTTGGCAGTGCGAGGGGAATGGTTGGCAGTGTGAGGTGTGAGGGGAATGGTTGGCATTGTGAGGGGAATGGTTGGTAGTGCGAGGGGAATGGTTGGCAGTGCGAGGGGAATGGTTGGCAGTGTGAGGGGAATGGTTGGCAGTGTGAGGGGAATGGTTGGCAGTGTGAGGGGAATGGTTTGCAGTGTGAGGGGAATGGTTGGCAGTGTGAGGGGAATGGTTGGCAGTGTGAGGGGAATGGTTGGCAGTGTGAGGGGAATGGTTGGTAGTGTGAGGGGAATGGTTGGTAGTGTGAGGGGAATGGGATGGCATTGTGAGGGGAATGATTGGCAGTGTGAGCGGAATGGTTGGCAGTGTGAGGGGAATGGTTGGCAGTGTGAGGGGAATGGTTGGTAGTGTGAGGGGAATGGGATGGCATTGTGAGGGGAATGATTGGCAGTGTGAGCGGAATGGTTGGCAGTGTGAGGGGAATGGTTGGTAGTGTGAGGGGAATGGGATGGCATTGTGAGGGGAATGATTGGCAGTGTGAGCAGAATGGTTGGCAGTGTGAGGGGAATGGTTGGCAGTGTGAGGGGAATGGGATGGCATTGTGAGGGGAATGATTGGCAGTGTGAGCGGAATGGTTGGCAGTGTGAGGGGAATGGTTGGCAGTGTGAGGGGAATGGTTGGTAGTGTGAGGGGAATGGGATGGCATTGTGAGGGGAATGGTTGCTAGTGTGAGGGGAATGGATGGCATTGTGAGGGGAATGGTTGGTAGTGTGAGGGGAATGGTTGGTAGTGTGAGGGGAATGGGATGGCATTGTGAGGGGAATGATTGGCAGTGTGAGCGGAATGGTTGGCAGTGCGAGGGGAATGGATGGCATTGTGAGGGGAATGGTTGCTAGTGTGAGGGGAATGGGATGGCATTGTGAGGGGAATGATTGGCAGTGTGAGCGGAATGGTTGGCAGTGTGAGGGGAATGGTTGGCAGTGTGAGGGGAATGGTTGGTAGTGTGAGGGGAATGGGATGGCATTGTGAGGGGAATGATTGGCAGTGTGAGCAGAATGGTTGGCAGTGTGAGGGGAATGGTTGGTAGTGTGAGGGGAATGGGATGGCATTGTGAGGGGAATGATTGGCAGTGTGAGCGGAATGGTTGGCAGTGTGAGGGGAATGGTTGGCAGTGTGAGAGGAATGGTTGGCAGTGCGAGGGGAATGGTTGGCAGTGCGAGGGGAATGGTTGGCAGTGTGAGGGGAATGGTTGGCAGTGTGAGGGGAATGATTGGCAGTGTGAGGGGAATGATTGGCAGTGTGAGCGGAATGGTTGGCAGTGTGAGGGGAATGATTGGCAGTGTGAGGGAAATGGTTGGCAGTGTGAGGGGAATGGTTGGCAGTGTGAGGGGAATGGTTGGCAGTGCGAGGGGAATGGTTGGCAGTGTGAGGGGAATGGTTGGCAGTGTGAGGGGAATGATTGGCAGTGTGAGGGGAATGGTTGGCAGTGTGAGGGGAATGGTTGGCAGTGTGAGGGGAATGGTTGGCAGTGTGAGGGGAATGGTTGGCAGTGTGAGGGGAATGGTTGGCAGTGTGAGGGGAATGGTCGGCAGTGTGAGGGGAATGGTTGGCAGAGTGAGGGGAAGAGTTGGCAGTGTGAGGGTTCAAATATTTCAATTTCCGTTTTTAGTTCAATAACTCTTCCGAGAATCTTCCCTCGAGAGAGCCAACGAACATCACAGTGGAACAGCAAGACCTGGTGATGTGATCCCATCTCTTCACACATTTTATGGAAAATGCATGAGTTTAAAGCCCTGGCCTTGACAAAATTCACAATTTGGATGGCATTATTGAGAACTACACGGAGGTCCGGTTGAAAACGTTGAGTGACAAGGTTTTCCCGATGTAAGAAACAGTGAATTATTATGATATCAGGGTTTTCTGCTTTACCACGAGTAACAAAACCCAAACGACTTCCCATCATAGATGGAGCTCCGTCAGTGCACACAGCCAAACAATTGAATTGCTATTTCTTGCTATTTTGCTATTTCAAGATCATGTTTCTTGAAAAAATTGTTCATCATATTAAAGATGTCTTGTCCAGTGGTGGTACTTGACAGGGCATCACCTGCTATGTCTACTGATTCATCAGTCTGCAACGAAAAATTTCCTACTTTTTTCAGTGCCACAATCAGTTAAGCCAAAATATCATCTGAAATGAGATCAATTTGACATTTGATGCTGTCGTCAGAAAGTGGTACCGATTCAATCTTCTTGGCAACATCTGCTCTGCAAACAGTTTTGACCATTGCCACTGCTGCTGGCTTCACCAGCTCCTCTCCAATGTTATGGGACTTTTTGCATCTTGCAATATACCACGCCACTTCAATGGACGCCAAGGAAGCTTTCTCCAGAGAAAAGGCTGAACTCGAGGGAGCATCAATCCGACTTCGTTTTACCTGTTCTTCATTGTTCTCCCAGTAACTCGGTGGCTTTTCACCAAAATTTGAATGAACTGAATGCAAATGACACTTCAATTTGTTTTCCTTCATAGATCCATTGGTGAGGACTTGCAGGCCCTGAACACACTGAGGTCGGCCATTCCCAGATTTATCTCTCATCTCGGTGAAGCCATATTTCAAAAACTCATGTTTATACAGCAGTTGTGTTTTATGCTGGACAATTTTTCCAGTTAAAGACCAGACCTGGAATGAAAAGAGTTATAAATTATAACATTTTTAGAAAACATTGGAAATTGTTTTTTTTTAATGTTTAAAAAATAACCAATTGTAAAGTTAATGATTATTAATTAATACTAGCCGAAACCCGTGGAACATCCACGGAAGGGAGGATGTGGTGTATGGATAGAGTGTACCATTATGGATGGCATAGGGAATTTGCTTGTCCGAGTAAGAGTTAGGAAGAAAGATGCGAATGAAGAGTGCGTATATGAACAACGATCGCCGACACCGGCACAAATGCATGCTCTGGATTGTCCACTTAGTGGACGGCTTGCTTTCGCCTTCGCCTGTCCAATCAGCGGACGGCTTGCTTCGCCTTCGCCCAGCAGACGCCAATACGATGGCGTCGTAAGATGGCGTCGTATCGGCAGTTAATCGGATGCTTTTGGGCCCCCAACGTCGGCTAATTCAGATTTTTCGAGTATGGCTGTACATGATAAACAAAGAGTGCGGTTCGTAGATCGTAAATCTATTAGTGCCGTGGGCATCGGGTCACTGGGTGCGGCGTAAAAGGGATAACAAAGTCGAGTCCTTACGCTATTATTATATTACTAGCCGAAACCCGTGGAACATCCACGGAAGGGAGGATGTGGTGTATGGATAGAGTGTACCATTATGGATGGCATAGGGGAGCGCTCATGGGATCTTCTTCTTCCGTTAAGCTCCAATTTTTTCTCTTTAAGGGTGTAGTACTGGTGAAAAATTGAGAAAACTACATAGGTACCTTTGAGAGGCCTTTACACAAAAACAAAGTCAAGTTAATATCTAATTTTCAGTTTTTCTTGAAAGATATCATCTTGGCTTTAACTCAGACCAGTTTCAACGCTTCTTTGTCATATTACATGCATATCATTTGCATAAATTAGACCGTCAATAAAAAACAAGGAAAAACAAAGAACACATTTCTACTTCTATCTTCTATGTCACCTATCATTCTTTTCACACAAAACTTGGTACATGTATTATACATGTGTTACTCTACTACCTGATGAGAGGATTTTGTGAAATTATGTCAAATGTTCACTAATTAGCTAATTATGCCAATTACCAGATAAAACTTGGTTGTCCTTCAATAAATCCACAATGGCTACTCCTATAAACAAAAGCCTTTACATCATTTTAAAGGAAGTGATATTCTGAATATCCTGTCCAAATTTCAGCCCAAAAGAATGATGCATTTCCCAAGTTATAAAAAATTTCATGCAAAATATTATATTGAATTGAATTGAAATTTGAATTTTTCAATAATTAGGGGTACTTCTATGACCTCTAATAGCATGATTCTTGTTTATAAGACTATAAGGAAACTGTTCAGCTAAAAAGAAAAGAAAAAAAATCACCTGTTCGCCAGTACTACACCCTTAAGTTAAGTCCAATCAGTCCTCTCTGCTCGAAGTGCTCAGGCCATGCCTTCCTGCTCTCATACTTTTATTTCCGTTCGGTGTAGAAAGAGATTGACATATCGTTCGTCTGTTTTCAGCTCGTTATCTTTAAGCTTCCTTACGTCTCGCCACCTGCTACACCTCTCTGAGTTACGAGGATTTATGCAACGCACCCCGAGTATCGCAACGTCACTCCATTTAACTTTATTAAAATGACGATAAAGACGTGAAACCCGTGGAACATCCACGGAAGGGAGGATGTGGTGTATGGATAGAGTGTACTATTATGGATGGCATAGGGGAGCGCTCATGGGATCTTCTTCTTCCGTTAAGCTCCAATTTTTTCTCTTTAAGAAAAGTCCAATCAGTCCTTCTCTATGCTCGAAGTGCTCAGGCCATGCCTTCCCGCTCTCATACTTTTATTGCCGTTCGGTGTAGAAAGGGATTGACATATTGTTCGTCTGTTTCAGCTCGTTATCTTTAAGCTTCCTTACGTCTCGCCACCTGCTACACCTCTCTGAGTTACGAGGATTTATGCAACGCACCCCGAGTATCGCAACGTCACTCCATTTAACTTTATTAAAATGACGATAAAGACGTTTCCTTATATATCCTAATTTAAAATGTTCAAGGGAATAAAAAGACCATTTGGTTCACACCACCCATCACACCACTCGACTGTCCAATCAGCGGACGGCTCGCATCGCCTTCGCCCAGCAGACGCCAATACGATGGTGTCGTAAGATGGCGTCGTATCGGCCGATAATCGGATGCTTTTGGGTCCCAAAGTCGGCGAATTCAGATTTTTCGAGTATGGCTGTATGTGATAAACAAAGAGCGCAGTTCGTAGATGGAAAATGCATTAGTGCTGTGGGCATCGGATCACTGGGTGTGGCGTAAAAGGGATAACAAAGTCGAGTCCTTACGGTATTATTATATAGATATATTATTCGACTCCACATACAGTAACATTCATCAAAAACCACACGTAAATAAAGACAAGTAAGATGCAGGCAATACTGACTGTTTGTAGTAATATTAGATGTAAGCCTCCAGTAAACAAGTGAAAGCACGACTGTTAGATTTGCGAATTGTCGACATTTGAAAATCAAATTTCTTATTTGCGAAAAATTTGTTTTCTAGTACATTCTTGAATGATTCAGAATTTTAAAAAAATTGGCAACAGAATATAATAAAATAAACTCCAATGATAAAACTCATCTGGAACAGTTATGAATGTATAAAAATCAAACATTTTTTATTTGAATAAAAACGTTTTATGAATAAAAACAGTGCATTTGATAATATTAACCTCAAAACACTAAAATGACAGTGCCATCTATAATATCGCATTCAGATAAGAATGCGACTTAACAACAGGCTCCTCGCTGGTCTGCTTGACGCACGAGTATTGGACGTGAACGGACTCGAAAATTATTATTTTAAGTGTATATGGATGCTGTTGCATCCAGCAATTACCCAAAACGTACTTGATGGTAACGTCTACGGTTTAACCCGAAATCTCAACACAGCACAAGCATGCCCATTAGCCCTCCAAAAACCCCGTCTTTCCTTAGCTTCTCCCACTCTCCAAAACCAACCTTCACTTCCGTTTCCCATACATATGAACTATAACATGTAAATTCCAAACATAAATTACATGTGAATTATAACACGTGAATTCCAAGCATAACAGATGCTATATTATCCACAACTATTCTACTTTAATTACCATTTCAATAATCCTTCATATTGTGCAAGTGAAGTAATCCCCTTATAACACTGTAATATTTCATTTTTTGAGACCGTCCCGCAACCCTCAGGAACACCCTCGCAACCCTCATTTGGGTCACGACCATGGGTTTGGGAATTACTGGGCTAGGCCTTGCCAGCATTGTTTGTTTGTGCTATATCCTTTTAAATACTGAACGTCTAGCAAACCTTTGATTTTCATTCGAACCTTCCAACCACATGACCTATGACGTCAAAAAATGTACACTTCTGCTATGATTGGGCAGAGGATAACTTATGTGAAGTTTGGTGTTGATCGGATAAGATTCGTTTTTCTATCCAATATGGCTGCCGTTTGGCATGTGATAGATGTGGGGGGGGGGGGGGGTGAACATCATATCCCCATGGGTAGTCGAACATATGGTTAAAATATTGCATCGTTCTATTCAGTGCTTTCAGAGAAGAACAAGAATTTATTTTATGCAGTTTTTGTTTATGCCAATATGGCATACCATGCCAATATGGCTGTCAGACCATGTGACCTAGAAATTAATAGTTTTCAACCTTTACTCCCCAAGGCTAGTAGATCATGTGTGTGGTGTTTTGCATCGTCTAGTAAGCCGTTCTGTGATAGAGGATTTTTGAAGGTTTTCATTTTCAATCTAATATGGCTACTGAACCACGTGACTGATGACGTCATCAATGTAATTCTCCCACACAATTTTTGTGGAGATCGTGATCAATAAATTTCAAACTGATCGGATCAAGTTGTCCACTTGTCTAATTATGACATCATAATGAAGGCACTGATGACATCATCATGAGGAAATGTTGTTCCTAACCCCATGGAGAGCCATGTTTCAGTTTTTCCCTGAAGCAGTATTAGAGATAGAGGTGCAAAGTTTTTCGTTTTTTACAAAATGGTGCATGTACCACATGGCCTATGATGTCATAACTTTAATTAAAGAATTCTACAGGAGGAAGTGACCCTATGTCGAAAATGTTGTGTCAATCGGACCAACGGTTGCAGAGAAAAGCATACTCGTGTTCTCTGCGGATAAACAAACAAACGGACCCAATTTCAATACCCTCTCCTCTGGCGACGGCAATAATGTCTGAATTACATTTTCTACATACAAATGAATAAAGAATAAATTCAATTATAAATATACGAGTTGAAAGCACCCGGCATTGCCCGGGTTATTTTTGAATGAATTTACTACTATAATTCAGCTTTTACTCGCGGCCATAGAAAATTGACTACGATAATTCAGCTCAGCTTTTAATTGTGAAAGGGGCCCAGCCCGGCCGATGCGGCCTCGACCGACCTAGTCACCTAGCCTATAACCTTCCCGGGGCCCGTCCCGACATTTTTGGTTCTTTTTGAATGAATTTACTACTATAATTCAGCTTTTACTCGCGGCCGTAGAAGAATGACTACTATAATTCAATTCAGCTCAGCTTTTAATTGGAAATGGGCCCAGCTCGGACAGCACGGCCTCGACCGGCCTCGCCACCGAGCCTATAACCTTCCTGGGGCCCGTCCCGACATTTTTGGTTCTTTTTGAATGAAGTTACTACTATAATCCAGCTTTTACTCGCGGCCGTAGAAGATTGACTACTATAATTCAGCTCAGCTTTTAATTGCGAAATGGGCCCAGCCCGGCCGAAGCAGCCTCAACCGGCCTCGCCACCTAGCCTATAACCTTCCCGGGACCCGTCCCAACATTTTTTGTATTAGAGGTTTCCTCCTATCTTTCACCGTTCAGGAGATTAGCTTGCGCAGACAAACAAACAAAAACTTTCTTTTATAATATAGAGAGAAGAGAAGAGAAGAGAAGAGATAACTGTCTCCATGCGTCTCCAGACATCCTGTTCAAACGTAATACTAACAAGTACAGATACATTCAAAGTATTGCTTTTTCTGGTCTTCATCAATGATCTCTCCGACTCTCTGGAAAATCCTCTCCATCTCTTTGCTGATGACTCCACTCTTTGCCGTTCCATACCTCATCCCTCAGATCGGCAGTCTGCAGCGTCCTCACTCTCTGCAGACCTGGACAAAATCACAGACTGGTCAAACAAGTGGAACATGTCTTTCAATCCTGACAAATCTCACACTCTCACTATGTCTCTTCGAAAAGACCGTCTGGACAACCCTCCAAGCTACTTTCTCAACAATCCTCTCCATTCTGTCACTCAATCTCTTGGGTCTCACTATCTGCCATGATCTTTCCTGGGAAAAACACATTTCCAAGCTGGCCTCCAAAGCCAGTTGTCGACTGGGCATTCTCGGTCGTGTGAAGTCCTTCCTTGGCACACCTGAGCTCCTCACCACATACAAAGCTTACATTCGCAGCTCAATGGAATACTGCTCTCCCCTCTGTGCTGGTGCTCCTGCCTCACACCTCACTCGGCTTCACGCTGTTGAAACCAAAGCTTTCAGAATCATTGGAATCTCCCGCGATGAACCCGATTGTGAGGGCCTTTCACTTTCTCACCGCAGGCAGGTTGGTGGTCTTTCTGTCTTCTACCGACTCCTCTCTGGCCTGGCCTAGCCCGCCCGACCACCCCCCCCCCCCCCCCCCCCCCCCCCACCCGTCTGTGCTCTGTCCCCCAAGTCCTCCTGCAGGTTGCACAAGATCTGCCTGCAACCCTCTTCTTGTGAAACTGCCAAAATCAAGACTCTCTGCTCACCTTCACTCTTTCATTCCTCTTTTCTTCTGCCTCTGGAACAAACTCCCTCACTCTCTTCAAGCTTACTCGTCCTTCCAGGTCTTTAAAACACCTGTTCACCAGCATCTCTTATCTTCCCCCATTCAAAACCTTTATCTTTTCTACCCCTGTTAATTCACCCCAGATCCACTTTTCTGAAATACCGACGTCTTTCCTGGAAGTCCGAGCAGTCAGTGTCCATGTATTTTTTTTTTTTACCTCTCCTATCCCCCACGCCCCTTCCCATGCCTACTCCCCCCAAGCCCTCTACCTCCCACAGATCTCCCGATGTCCCTGATCTCAAATGTTGTACTTGTGTGCTTCCCCCTCTCTCCCCATCTTGTCTCCCTCTCCCGCTCCCTTTATTTCGTCTTATGTGTCCGTTTGTTTGTTTTTTGTTTTTTTTTGTCATTAATGTTTGCTCTTACACGAGCCTCGATCTTGTATACAAAAAGATAATAACGATAATTTAAAAAAGCACACCGCCCCCATGCCAAATAAATAAATATACTCCAGCGCTGCATTGCCGGGGCGCCTTCGGCACCCGGCAATACTGCTGTGCAGCTCATAGAGACTGTATTTGGTGGGAGAGGTGTGCAATCATTGATTGATTAATTGCATAATTAAAATCAATAAATAATTATCATAAAATATTTTCTTCATCAATTAGCTAATAGCATACCGAAACTACTAGTGATTCATCCGACTTTTTGAAAATTAATTAAGTCATTAATCGGAAAAAAAAGAATAATTGATCAACAAATAATTAACTAGAACGGGCACTCGGTAGAGCGCATACCTTCGCCGCAGCTACTGTTCTGTACTTGGCATGGGAGTGTAGGGAACAGAACAGTGTAGGGACAATCGCGGGAGATTGCGTTATAGTGATGACGTCCTGGATGGACATCTTCTTCTTCAGTCGCGCATAACTTTGAGTGAAATACGATCGAGTTAAAAATAGTCAGAATTTGAGCAAATCTGTTTCATTCGTTTGTTAATATGCCTCATCTATTGTCAAATCTGCAATTATAATTTTTTTTGAGGTTGAAATGATCGCGGGAGATCGCGTTATAGTGATGACGTCCTGGATGGACATCTTCTTCTTCAGTCGCTCATAACTTTGAGTGAAATACGATCGAGTTAAAAATAGTCAGAATTTGAGCAAATCTGTTTCCCAAAATCTAATCAAATGTGTCCCGTATAATAACCAATCATCCCACCAAATTTCATGCAATTCGGTTGAATACTTTTTGAGTTATGCGATTAACATACACACAGACATACAAATAAATACACAGCGATCAAAACATAACCTTCCGCTTTTGCGAAGGTAATCAATGAATCAATAAATGAATCAATTGAATCAATGAATCAATGAATGAATGAATGAATCAATGAATGAATGAATGAATCAATGAAATGAATCAATAAATAAATGAATCAATGAATGAATTGAATGAATCAATAAAATTGATAAATCAATGAATCAAAAATATCCTTTATAACCACATCAGTTGGTCACTGTCATGTCCAAATATTAGCTTCCTAGCTCAAAAGGTGCCTGAGATATTGCCCAGATGAGAAAGAAAATAAATAAATGATTAATAATGAAAATAAATAAATAATAATCATAAAATAATTAAATAATTAATCAATAATTGGCTAATAGAATACCTAAACCACCACCGTTTCAACCGAATCGAACTTTTAAAAAATTAATAAATCAAGTCATCATTCGATTAATTAAATAATTAATCGATTAATTGATTAATCAATAAATAAAAATAGCCTATACAGCAAAATCAATTGGTCATTGTCATGTCCAAATATCAGCTTCCTAGGTTAAAATGTTCCTGAGATATTGCCCAGATGAGAAAGAAAATATACAAGTACTTAATTAATCGATAATAATAAAATAACTAATCAATTAATTGATTAATCAAAAAAACAAAAAATACTGTTTTTGCCAAAGCATTTGCTCACTATTATGCCGAAATTTCAGCTTCCTAGCTCAAAGGATGGCAGAGATATCGCCCGGACAAACAAACAAACAAGAAGACGTCATGCGGAGCACGGTATTTGCAAAATCCGCCCCCCCCCCCCCCCTCCAAAAGTTTTCCATTGATACAGCAAATTGTTCATTTCATGAAGATTAAAATTTACGATCTTGATCAAAGCTCGGGTCAACAGGATGAAAAGTGATGATTTTTCAGATGAAAACTGATGATTTTGGAAGTTTGACCTTGATGACCTTTGACCTTTTGACCTCAAAAATAGTTGGCTTTCCTATTTAGTGACACATTGTGCAAATGCTGTTCAATTTTCAAGCCAATCTGATGAAAATTGACGGTTTTCAGATGAAAAGTGATGATTTTGGAAGATTGGCCTCGAGTTGACCTTTGACCTTTTCATCTCAAAAATAGTACTTTTCCCAATTTAGTGACTCAATATGCAAATGCTGTTCAATTTTCAAGTCAATCGGTGGAGAATTGATGGCTTTTTAGATTAAAATTGATGATTTTTAAAATTTGACCTTGACTTGACCTTTGACCATTTGACCTCAAAAAATAGTTCATTTTCAAAATTAGTAACTCAATATACAAATGCTATTGAATTTTCAAGTCAATCGGATTAAAATGGCGATTCTAGAAATTTGACCTCGATTACCTTTGACCTTTGACCTCAAAATCAATATGCTTCTCAATTGGGACAACCTATACAACTTGGTGAAGTTTCGTGACGATCGGTTTGGAATTGTGACCTGTAGGCCAGTGACAAACAGACAAACAAGAAGATGTCATGCGGAACACGATACTTGCAAAATCCACCCACTCCCCCAAGAAAAAAATTCCATTGACACAGCAAATTGTCCATTTCATCAAGATTAAAATTGACAATCTTGATCAAAGCTCGGGTCAATAGGAAGAAGTGACGATTTTTCAGATGAAAAATGATGATTTTGGAATGTTGACCTTGAGTTGCCTTTGACCTTTTGACCTCAAAAATAGTTAGTTTCCCAATTTTGTGACTCAATGTGCAAATGCTGTTCAATTTTCTAGTCAATCGGATGAAAATTAAGGATTTTTGAAACTTGGCCTATGTTGACCTTTTGGCCTTTGTTGACCTGAAAAATACTTGGTGCTTCAATTCAGTGACCAGATATGCAAGTACTCTTCAAATTTCAAGTCATTCGGATGAAAATTGAGGATTTTAGAAATTTAGCAATGTTGGTGACCTTTGGCCTATGTTGACCTTTTGACCTTTTGACCACAAAAACAATAGGCTTCTTGCTTTTGACCAACACTACCATTTGGTGAAGGTTCGTGAAGATCGGTTGAAAATTGTGACCTGTAGGCCGGTGACAAACAAACAGACAGACAGAACCACAAACGCAACCGACCAATATACTTGAAAAATCTTCGATTTTGCCTGTTTGATTTCTAAAATCCAAAAAATAAACATCAATCTTCGATTTTGCAAGTAACAAACCAACAAACAACCGGAGTGAAAACTGAGTACTCCCTTTCACCTTCGGTGCTCGACAATGACGTTGTGCATCGCTTGGAGATGACATAGGAAAGGAGCGGTGTACAATAGGAAAGGAGCGGTGTGCAATAGGAAAGGAGCGGTGTACATACAATAGGAAAGGAGCGGTGTACAATAGGAAAGGAACGGTGTACATACAATAGGAAAGGAGCGGTGTACAATAGGAAAGGAACGGTGTACAATAGGAAAGGAGCGGTGCACAATAGGAAAGGAGCGGTGCACAATAGGAAAGGAGCGGTGTACAATAGGAAAGGAACGGTGTACAATAGGAAAGGAACGGTGTACAATAGGAAAGGAACGGTGTACAATAGGAAAGGAGCGGTGCACAATAGGAAAGGAGCGGTGCACAATAGGAAAGGAGCGGTGTACAATAGGAAAGGAACGGTGTACATACAATAGGAAAGGAGCGGTGTACAATAGGAAAGGAACGGTGTACAATAGGAAAAGGAGCGGTGCACAATAGGAAAGGAGCGGTGCACAATAGGAAAGGAGCGGTGTACAATAGGAAAGGAACGGTGTACAATAGGAAAGGAACGGTGTACAATAGGAAAGGAACGGTGTACAATAGGAAAGGAGCGGTGCGCAATAGGAAAGGAACGGTGCGCAATAGGAAAGGAGCGGTGCGCAATAGGAAAGGAGCGGTGCGCAATAGGAAAGCAGCGGTGCGCAATAGGAAAGGAGCGGTGCGCAATAGGAAAGGAGCGGTGCGCAATAGGAAAGGAGCGGTGCGCAATAGGAAAGGAGCGGTGCGCAATAGGAAAGGAACGGTGCGCAATAGGAAAGGAACGGTGCGCAATAGGAAAGGAGCGGTGCGCAATAGGAAAGGAGCGGTGCACAATAGGAAAGGAACGGTGTACAATAGGAAAGGAGCGGTGTACAATAGGAAAGGAGCGGTGTACAATAGGAAAGGAGCGGTGTACAATAGGAAAGGAGCGGTGTACAATAGAAAAGGAGCGGTGTACAATAGGAAAGGAACGGTGTACAATAGGAAAGGAGCGGTGTACAATAGGAAAGGAACGGTGTACAATAGGAAAGGAGCGGTGTACAATAGGAAAGGAGCGGTGTACAATAGGAAAGGAACGGTGTACAATAGGAAAGGAGCGGTGTACAATAGGAAAGGAACGGTGTACAATAGGAAAGGAACGGTGTACAATAGGAAAGGAGCGGTGTACAATAGGAAAGGAACGGTGTACAATAGGAAAGGAGCGGTGTACAATAGGAAAGGAACGGTGTACAATAGGAAAGGAACGGTGTACAATAGGAAAGGAACGGTGTACAATAGGAAAGGAGCGGTGTACAATAGGAAAGGAACGGTGTACAATAGGAAAGGAACGGTGTACAATAGGAAAGGAACGGTGTACAATAGGAAAGGAACGGTGTACAATAGGAAAGGAACGGTGTACAATAGGAAAGGAACGGTGTACAATAGGAAAGGAGCGGTGTACAATAGGAAAGGAACGGTGTACAATAGGAAAGGAGCGGTGTACAATAGGAAAGGAACGGTGTACAATAGGAAAGGAGCGGTGTACAATAGGAAAGGAGCGGTGTACAATAGGAAAGGAGCGGTGTACAATAGAAAAGGAGCGGTGTACAATAGAAAAGGAGCGGTGTTCAATCGGAAAGGAGCGGTGTACAATAGGAAAGGAGCGGTGTGCAATAGGAAAGGAGCGGTGTGCAATAGGAAAGGAGCGGTGTGCAATAGGAAAGGAGCGGTGTACAATAGGAAAGGAGCGGTGTACAATAGGAAAGGAGCGGTGTACAATAGGAAAGGAGCGGTGTACAATCGGAAAGGAGCGGTGTACAATAGGAAAGGAGCGGTGTACAATAGGAAAGGAGCGGTGTACAATAGGAAAGGAGCGGTGTACATACAATAGGAAAGGAGCGGTGTACAATAGAAAAGGAGCGGTGTACAATAGGAAAGGAGCTGTGTACAATAGGAAAGGAGCGGTGTACAATAGGAAAGGAGCGGTGTACAATAGGAAAGGAGCGGTGTACAATAGGAAAGGAGCGGTGTACAATAGGAAAGGAGCGGTGTACAATAGGAAAGGAGCGGTGTACAATAGGAAAGGGGCGGTGTACAATAGGAAAGGAGCGGTGTACAATAGGAAAGGAGCGGTGTACAATAGGAAAGGAGCGGTGTACAATAGGAAAGGAGCGGTGTACAATAGGAAAGGAGCGGTGTGCAATAGGAAAGGAGCGGTGTGCAATAGGAAAGGAGCGGTGTGCAATAGGAAAGGAGCGGTGTACAGTAGGAAAGGAGCGGTGTACAATAGGAAAGGAGCGGTGTACAATAGGAAAGGAGCGGTGTACAATAGGAAAGGAGCGGTGTACAATAGGAAAGGAGCGGTGTACAATAGGAAAGGAGCGGTGTACAATAGGAAAGGAGCGGTGTACAATAGGAAAGGAGCGGTGTACAATAGGAAAGGAGCGGTGTACAATAGGAAAGGAGCGGTGTACAATAGGAAAGGAGCGGTGTACAATAGGAAAGGAGCGGTGTACAATAGGAAAGGAGCGGTGTACAATAGGAAAGGAGCGGTGTACAATAGGAAAGGAGCGGTGTACAATCGGAAAGGAGCGGTGTACAATAGGAAAGGAGCGTTGTACAATAGGAAAGGAGCGGTGTACATACAATAGGAAAGAAGCGGTGTACAATAGGAAAGGAGCGGTGTACAATAGGAAAGGAGCGGTGTACAATAGGAAAGGAGCGGTGTACAATAGGAATGGAGCGGTGTACAATAGGAAAGGAGCGGTGTGCAATAGGAAAGGAGCGGTGTACAATAGGAAAGGAGCGGTGTACAATAGGAAAGGAGCGGTGTACAATAGGAAAGGAGCGGTGTACAATAGGAAAGGAGCGGTGTACAATAGGAAAGGAGCGGTGTACAATAGGAAAGGAGCGGTGTACAATAGGAAAGGAGCGGTGTACAATAGGAAAGGAGCGGTGTACAATAGGAAAGGAGCGGTGTACAATAGGAAAGGAGCGGTGTACAATAGGAAAGGAGCGGTGTGCAATAGGAAAGGAGCGGTGTACAATAGGAAAGGCGCGGTGTGCAATAGGAAAAGGCGCGGTGTGCAATAGGAAAAGGCGCGGTGTGCAATAGGAAAGGCGCGGTGTGCAATAGGAAAGGCGCGGTGTGCAATAGGAAAGGCGCGGTGTGCAATAGGAAAGGCGCGGTGTGCAATAGGAAAGGAGCGGTGTGCAATAGGAAAGGCGCGGTGTGCAATAGGAAAGGAGCGGTGTGCAATAGGAAAGGAGCGGTGTGCAATAGGAAAGGAGCGGTGTGCAATAGGAAAGGAGCGGTGTGCAATAGGAAAGGAGCGGTGTGCAATAGGAAAGGAGCGGTGTGCAATAGGAAAGGAGCGGTGTGCAATAGGAAAGGAGCGGTGTGCAATAGGAAAGGAGCGGTGTGCAATAGGAAAGGAGCGGTGTGCAATAGGAAAGGAGCGGTGTGCAATAGGAAAGGCGCGGTGTGCAATAGGAAAGGCGCGGTGTGCAATAGGAAAGGAGCGGTGTGCAATAGGAAAGGAGCGGTGTGCAATAGGAAAGGAGCGGTGTGCAATAGGAAAGGAGCGGTGTGCAATAGGAAAGGAGCGGTGTGCAATAGGAAAGGAGCGGTGTGCAATAGGAAAGGAGCGGTGTGCAATAGGAAAGGAGCGGTGTGCAATAGGAAAGGAGCGGTGTGCAATAGGAAAGGAGCGGTGTGCAATAGGAAAGGAGCGGTGTGCAATAGGAAAGGAGCGGTGTGCAATAGGAAAGGAGCGGTGTGCAATAGGAAAGGAGCGGTGTGCAATAGGAAAGGAGCGGTGTGCAATAGGAAAGGAGCGGTGTACAATAGGAAAGGAGCGGTGTACAATAGGAAAGGCGCGGTGTGCAATAGGAAAGGCGCGGTGTGCAATAGGAAAGGAGCGGTGTGCAATAGGAAAGGAGCGGTGTGCAATAGGAAAGGAGCGGTGTACAATTGGAAAGGAGCGGTGTACAATAGGAAAGGAGCGGTGTACAATAGGAAAGGAGCGGTGTACAATAGGAAAGGAGCGGTGTACAATAGGAAAGGAGCGGTGTACAATAGGAAAGGAGCGGTGTACAATAGGAAAGGAGCGGTGTGCAATAGGAAAGGAGCGGTGTGCAATAGGAAAGGAGCGGTGTACAATTGGAAAGGAGCGGTGTACAATAGGAAAGGAGCGGTGTACAATAGGAAAGGAGCGGTGTACAATAGGAAAGGAGCGGTGTACAATAGGAAAGGAGCGGTGTACAATAGGAAAGGAGCGGTGTACAATAGGAAAGGAGCGGTGTACAATAGGAAAGGAGCGGTGTGCAATAGGAAAGGAGCGGTGTACAATAGGAAAGGAGCGGTGTACAATAGGAAAGGAGCGGTGTGCAATAGGAAAGGAGCGGTGTACAATAGGAAAGGAGCGGTGTACAATAGGAAAGGAGCGGTGTGCAATAGGAAAGGAGCGGTGTACAATAGCAATACCACCCAACACTTGTCAACAGCACACACCATATTAAAAGAGATTTTTACATGGGTTTCTCTTGAGAGATGCGACTCGAAATGCGGCTGCCACCATGACGTGTACCCACTAAGCACTATGAAGCTGGGGCTGGGCCTCTCGAGGTGAAGGTTACCTTTTAACCTTTTGTAAGATTTGACCAAGACAATGGAACACGCGCTTGTGTATGGACTTAGTTTCTTTATCACCTTAACATTTTCTTGACGATTAATTTGTAATTGTATTTTCAAAAAATGACAAAAAAATTCAATTATACTACTGTCTACTATATTGCATGGCTTGCAAACATCGGTTAATAAGAAACGCCTGGCTTGGCAAGCGATCAGCGATGTATATAACGATTTGGCGGTATGAAGTTATATCACACAGAAACCATTACAACCTGTTTCAAGGCAAGGCGTTTTTGATTAGGCCGAACGGATTAAGGCCCCTGTGAGGTGAACGTGGGCTGACCAAAGGTGATGCCTGTTTTTATTGTTATAAATATATTTTTTTGTTTTATTGTTTTATAAATGTTTTTTTATACAGAAATAAAATGTTTTATTTTATACATAAATATAAATATATATAAATATATATGAATATATGAAAATATAAATATAAAATAAAATTTTACAGAAAATAAATGTTTTTATAAATAAATAAATATAAATGTTTTATTGTTATAATAAAGCCATTAATTATCTTCAAAAGGAGTGTATAAATTTAGCCAAACACCCAGTTTTCATTCATGCACTCCCTTGGAATGCATGCAAAGTTTCACGATGCTAGTTTGGAGTTATAGAGACACAGACACTGACATTTATTATTAGAGATGCAGGCACTTCCCTATTTTCATTATATTGTGGCGGACACGACGGCTCGCTGGCGCGATGACATCATTCCGCGCACCAGGAGGGTGTCGGCCACGCCCCAGGGGTAGGCGTGGCCTCGGGATATACACGGGGCACACAGCCCCGAGCACGGCAGTGCTATAGTGTGATCCTTAGAATAAAGACTCTTTTGATTACGTTCGTTGTTGCTTCCTTCATTGGCAAGACAAGTCGTGCGCATAGCACCGCACTACATTGGTGACCTCGACTAGTTCCGCCGACGCTGAACTACAGAACGCGCCATGACGAGCAGCAACGCGGTCGCGGTGAAACTCCCCGAGTTCTGGGAAGCTCAGGCGGAGATATGGTTTATGCAGGCAGAAGCCCAGTTTCAGCTTCGTGGCATAACGGCGGATGAGACGCGCTACTTCCACGTCATCGCCGCCCTCGGGCCCGGCACAGCCGCCCGCGTCGTGTCCGTCCTGCGGAACCCACCGGCCGACCACAGATACGAGGCGCTCAAGCGTCGCCTCATCGCCACGTTTGGCCTCACAGAGGGCGAACGGGCCGACCGTCTCCTGGACCTTCCCGACCTCGGCGACACGCAACCATCGGTCCGAATGGACCATATGCTGTCGCTACTGGGGGACAAAGCACCGGATTTTTTTATTCCGGGCGCTCTTTTTACGCCAGCTGCCGGCACAGGTACGCCTCGCGTTGGCCGGTTCAAAGATAAAGGAACCCTGAGCGCTGGCCGTTGAGGCCGACAAGTTTTTCGCGGTGTGTGACACGCGGGCGAGCTTCGGTGCGGCCGTCGTGGATCCTGGGGCTGACCCTGATGCTGATGCACCACACCTCGTGGATCTCGAGGCTGATGCACACCACGTGGCCGCCGCCACGCCCCGCCCACCACCACCGCGAAAACCGTGGCCTCCGCCTTCGCCGCAAACCTGGTGCCATTTCCACGCCAGGTTTGGCCACAAGGCGAGGAATTGTCGCCCGCCGTGCTCGTTCGGCAAGTCGGGAAACTGCCAAGCCGGCGCTCGGTAGCGGCCCTGAGCGTCGGCCATTCCGGCAGCCTTCTTTTTATAATGGACAGCTTGTCCGGGCACCGCTTCCTATGCGACACGGGTGCACAGGTGAGCGTTATCCCTGCCTCTACGTCCGACAAGCACACCACGGGCCGGGGCCCCGCGTTGCTTGCAGCCAACGGAACACGCATATGCACGTTCGGGAAGCGCTGCTTCTCCCTGCGGTTCGGAGGGCAACGCTTCACGTGGACGTTCGTAACCGCCAGCGTGCCCATGGCATTGCTCGGTGCGGACTTCCTTCTGTGCAAACGGGTTGTTGGTAGACGTACAGAACAGATGCCTCGTCCAGGCTGAAACGTTCAGCTCGCTTGCTTGCGCGCTGAGCAGCTCGTTGAGCGGCTCACTGAGCGGCTCACCGAGCGACTCGCCAAGCGGCTTGCTGAGCGGTTCGGTCCCGGCAAGGTTGGTTTGTACCCTCCCGGCAGCGGATGAGTTCACCCGCCTCCTCGCCAGTTACCCGGCCCTCACGCAGCCCACCTTCTCGGCGGTGGCCGTAAAGCACGGGGTGGAACATCACATCCCCACCGTCGGGCCACCGGTCTACGCCCGGGCCCGCCGCCTCGAACCAACGAAGCTCGCGGTGGCGAGAGCAGAGTTCGCTACGCTGGAGCGGCTGGGCATCGTGCGGCGCTCCAAGAGTGCTTGGGCGTCGCCGCTACACATTGTGCCGAAGCCTGGCGGGGGATGGCGGCCGTGCGGGGACTACCGCCGCCTCAACGATGCCACCACCCCCGACCGTTACCCGGTCCCCCACATCCAGGACTTTTCCGCCCAGTTGGCGAACATGTCCTGCTTCTCCAAGGTGGACCTCATACGCGGCTACCACCAGGTCCCCGTCAGGCCGGAGGACATCCCGAAGACGGCCGTCATTACGCCGTTCGGCCTCTTTGAATTCCTTCGGATGCCCTTCGGTTTGAAGAATGCGGCTCAGGCATTCCAACGTCTGATGGACAGCATCTTGCGCGACCTGGATTTCGTCTATGTCTACCTGGACGACATCCTCGTCGCAAGCGCGTCCCGTGAAGAGCACTCCGCCATCTCCGCACGCTCTTCGAACGCCTGGGCCAGCATGGCCTGATCGTGAACCCCGCCAAGTGCCGGTTCGGCGTCGCCGAGATCGACGTTTTGGGGCACCGCGTCACCAGGCGCACACGATCCCTTACCAGCCAAGGTGGAGGCGGTCAAGGGGTTTCCGCGCCCCCGCACGATCAAGGGGCTCCAGGAGTTCTTGGGCATGGTAAACTTTTACCACCGTTTCCTGCCCCGCATCGCCCAGCTCCTGCGCCCCCTGCACGAGTCCCTCCGGGGGAAGCCGGGCAAAGGTGATGTCGTTTGGACCGAGCAGATGGACACGGCGTTCGCGGGTGCGAAGCTCGCCCTGGTTAACACCACCATGCTCGCGCACCCGGCACCCGATGCACCGATCGCCCTCACCACCGACGCGTCGGACTATGCGGTGGGCGCGGTGCACGAGCAATGGGTGCATGGAGCTCGGCAACCGCTGGCGTTTTTCAGCCGGCAGCTTCGCCCGAACGAACGCCGGTACAGTACCTTCGACCGCGAGTTGCTCGGGCTTCACCTGGCGGTCAGGCACTTTCGCCATCTGCTCGAGGTCCGTTCGTTCACGGCCTTCGTCGACCACAAGCCCCTGGTCTTCGCGATGGCCAAGGTCGCCGAGCCGTGGTCGGCCCGGCAGCAGCGTCACCTCTCGGCCGTGTCCGAGTACACGACGGACATCTGGCACGTCGCGGGGAAGGACAACCCGGTGGCGGATTGCCTTTCCCGGTCCGTCGCCCACGTGGTCCACCTCAGCATCGACTATACCCGGATGGTGGCGGACCAGACCACCGACCCCGACGTCCAGGCCTTCAGGACCGCCGTCACGGGCCTCCGCGTCACCGAGGTGCCGTTCGACAGCGCGGGCACGGCCCTCCTGTGCGACGTCTCCCTCGGGCGGCCTCGCCCCATCGTGCCCGCGGGCTGGCAGCGCCGGGTTTTTGACGCCATCCACGGCCTGTCCCACCCGGGCACGAAGGCCTCCCAGAGGCTGGTCGCCGACAAGTTCGTCTGGCATGGCCTCCAGAAGGTCGTCCGCGATTGGACCAGGACGTGCCTCGCGTGCCAGCGCGCGAAGGTGCACCGCCACACCCAGGCCCCGTTGGCCCCGTTTACGGTGCCCGAACATCGGTTCGACCACGTTTGACCATGCATTCCTGGAAAACATCATTTAAATCTAAATTATGTAAATCAAACTTCAAAATCACATTGACTTAATTAGTGGGGCGGCTTAGCCCAAATATTCAAAAGAATTGTGCATTTTGTGATACAAGCACCAAATTTGGCACACTAGTAGACTATCATATTATGAAAAGATCTGGATATTGGGCCATCTCAGATTCAGAGATTTGATTTTTGCAAGATTTGCAGATTTTGCAAGCTGAGATTGCAACGCCAGGGACGGCCGACTCCTTCCTACGAGCTGCCCACGTCACCCGCACAAGAAGAGCTCATCAAATCACTGCAGCGGCACTGCACATCCTGCAACACCGTGCGTATGAACGCCACTGTATGACATATGCTGATGATGCAGAAGACCTGCCTGAGTTCGAAGACTGGTGTCACCAGAGAGGAGAAGACATTCCCAACTTTCAGTACTGGGCAACTGTGCTGGAACTAGAGATGTTGGTACTGGTCTACGTGCGTTCTCTGCGGCAGGCTTCATTCACGACGTACCTTGATGCCCTGACGGAACTGGTCCCATGGTTCCATGCCTTAGACCACACACACTATGCCAGGTGGGTCCCTGTTCACCTGAGGGACACGGTTGCACTCCCAATGAAGCACCCAGATGTAGCCAGAGAATTCAGGGCTGGCAACTTCACTGCACAGAAGACGAAGAAGGTGTTCTCTTCGATCCCAATCGAATCGAAATCTTGCAAAAATCAAATCTCTGAATCTGAGATGGCCCAATATCCAGATCTTTTCATAATATGATAGTCTACTAGTGTACCAAATTTGGTGCTTGTATCACAAAATGCACAACAGGTTTGCTATGCTGCTACACTAAATGTATTAAAGAGGGAATGCGTTCCTGATAGAAAAAAATATTGGGAATAAATTTTTCAAAGAGTAAACAAATTAAAATATCACAATTAAAAAAACCATACATAGGGGTCTGGTCATCTCCTTTTTTCCTGTGCAGCACAAGGCTGCGAGTAGCATCGTTGACTGAGAGTGTGGCAGTGCTACCGATACAGTGCCCCTGTTGGGTAGAGTAGGAATTTGGAATTTGGCCAGGATGCTGGGGAGAGTTCTACTCTTCGCTAAGGGACCTTTGATGTCCACCAATTCTGGCAGATGGGATGCCCAGTTTAACATCCATCTGAGGGATGACATGCACATTGCTTAATTATCCTGCCTGTGAAACACCGGGATGACAGTTTATAGCTGAGTTGAGATTCAAACCCAGATTTCAGATTTCACTCCAGATATCAACACTTAATTAGTCCACAAGCTGCGAATCTCATATCCGAAGATATATTTCAATTATACACTTTAATTAATTTGTGAGGCCATCGTGGAAAATCACATCACATGATGCATTCAATTGTTCTAAGCTCCTAAGTTGAAAACTGCAGTACCTACGAAAGTGATGTATACAGCGAGTCATAGGTTATATGAAGATCAAGCATTCAATGATGAGTGAGGAGAGTGACAGAAACATTTTTAAAGCACTTTCTTGTACAGAAACTGTTGTGCCCTGTTCCAAGCCAAAGGCACTTTCAGCAGGCCGAACCAAAATGACATCTTAAGACCCCTGCGAGGTGACAGCGGGCTGACCAAGATGGCATGCCGCCATCTTGGTAAGGTTTTTTTTATGATGAGCACCCCCTAAATTATCTTCAAAAGGGATGTTTAAATTTACCCAAATGCCCAGTTTTCACTCATGCACTCCCTTGGACTTACCCTGGTATGCATCCAAAGTTTCAAGCCACATGGTTTCATGGCTTTGGAGTTATGGAGGAGAAACACACACACTGGTACACACACACACACACACACTTTTTCTTTTATTATTATTATTATTATTATTATTATTTGTATTATAGATAGAACAACCTCTATGATATGGGAGTCCCTATCAGACTTTCTGTGATACACAAGGAAATACAAAGATACACAAGGAAATCTTGACACAGGAGAAAATCGATAGACCAATCATACTTCTGCTATATCCACAAACCCTCACCCAAACCCAATCAACCAATTAACGAGCACACGATCCCTTCATGATACCAACCCCACCCTACCCCACGTACACCATTAAATCAATCCAACCTGACCTCCACTCATTGGACAGGGGGAGGCGAACAATGGTGTATTGGGGGTGGAGGTGTCGAGCAATGGTGTGGGGAGAACAGGGAGGGAGGAGGTCAGAGAGAGAGAGAGAGAGAACACTAGAGCAGTCAGGTGAAGGTTACATGAACACCGATGACATGTTGATGTATGACAACCCTTACAACTCAGAGAATCAATATCTCAAGATACTTTGACAGTGCAACATGTGCACAACAGCTACAGATCAACCAATTCAATTACAGTCAACCTTCCATTTCTGCTTATTATGTCGCTCGAAGCAGAAGCTGTCCGGACAAGCCTCACACACCAAGGAATCAAAAGTACATGCCATCGCCCTGGCATTTAGCTTCACACCATTGCCAGTGATTTTGCAGCACTAGAAAGAGAAAAGTGTCAACACGACAACCATCCGTTCAAACATGAGTCACCGTCACTAACAGCCAGCAGAGGACAGTTGGTTTCTCACCAGAGAACGCAGAAGCCAGGGAAAAGAGGATGCTGTTGATCATCTTCGTCATGTCGATTCGAAAGCAATAACGAGAAACACAGAAACAACACTAGAACGCCACTCAGAAGAGCGCATACTCCCGCCGTGGGTCAAGTTGGAATAGTACGATTTCACAAAAGTTTGAGGGAGTAGTTCAGTGACAGCACAAGACAAGACAACACAAAACAGACACTGCACAGATATATATTTAGAATATATAGAAGATAATGTTAAAAAAAAACAAGGCAATTTCACTTACATTTTCGGATTCAGCGTTCAATTCTATATATTGTTACGGATCCGGGGGACGGCACTCCCGTTAGCAAGGGGGGTTTAATCACCTTGTCTTGTTAAGCTGGCCGTCCGACCGGTCCTGGTACTTGTAACGCTCTTTTGCGGGGTGGGATTGATCAGGGTTATTGGTCCAGGTATTAGCCCGAATACCTTTATCAATCCCTCCGCAAAACAGGGAGACAAGTACCGCTCGAATCCCGGACAAGATGGAGTTTGCCGAGCGGTTTAGCAATCCGGGCTCCGAGCCGTTAGCAAAGGACTAACCCGATTCATAAGCGGTTCTGCCAAAATCGTGCCACAGATATTCAATAGGGAAAACACGAAGACGATCGGACGAGAATGAAAACCAAGGAATAAGGTGGAACAGGTATTTATTAACTAACTATACAAAACCAAAGAAACCAAAGGAGGAACGAAAGCAATTTGCAGAAGAAGAAGACACAGCGCAAATCCTTATACACTCTGAATTATACCCAGGGACAAGACAAACAGAACAAACTCACGTACACGAATGGGGTTTTCAGGCAGGAATCGCGGGAAGGATGAGAAGGGCAGACGGTCCAAAGAACTGGTGGGCAGGGAGGTTCGGAAATCGCGGCACGCCATTGGTGGCCCACGTGAGCGTCACGCTCTGGTGCAGTGGCGAAAACCCTGTCGTCAGTGATGGTTGGTATCGCGTCTCTCTCCGGTGCTCCTTGCTCATCCGCCTCTCACCGTGGCTCTTTAATCTCCTCCCGCGTCTCTCTTGCCTTCTCACCGCGTCTCTTCAATCTCCTCCCGCGTCTCTCTGGTGGGGGCCTCGCGCCAAAGGGTTTTATAACCACGCCCTTGGAACCTTCTCGAACTCTCCAGATGGTTCTTGCCACACCCTACCAAGCCATGCCCACCAAGCCCTGATTGGTCGTTAAGGGCTCTCTGGCTCCACCTTTGATGACGAGAGCTCTCTGGCTCCACCTTTGATGACGAGGTGGGGCCACGCCCTTCTTCTCCGATCCTGGCCTCGTGGGCAATGGAGTTTTGGCGCGAAGAAAACAGCCCAACTGTTACTGGCAGCGAACGCTGCCTTACCGCTACTGCACTTGAAGAGCGGGAGACGATTGGGGAAAATTGAAAGGGGATCTATCTTATTTGATTGATGCAACGTAGAGTCGACTATTGGAAACACAGCCTTACCTGGAACACATACTAATGACATAACTATTGAGAGGTCCTATGGTTCGCTACGTGCTGCTCGTGGACTAACTGAGGTGCAATCTTTAATTAACAGCCAATTAAGGGGAAATGTACACAGGGGTCATTTATAAGGGAATTTACTACTAAATTTACATGTGAAGGTTCTAAAAACCGTAACGCAGCACCCTCATTCCTCACGGCACGTCTCGGGCCGAAAAAAACTTTAACTTAGTGTGACACGCAGGTGTAATACCCCTCTACTATTAACCTTGCCCTTGAGTGCGACAGTTTTAAAACACAATTAAGTATGTCCCGCCTGCTACGTTGCATCCTGCCTAACAGATTCGCACCCACAATTAACCGAATTGCGGAATTAATTCTCAAACTATACATTGACGGTGGGGAGCATTATTTACACGACACTATTTGTATTTCCAAAACTGCAACCCAGGACCTGTCATTTGTTTTGGGGAAACAAAAAGAACCCTGTGGGAGGGAGGAAAAAGCATGCACTGCATCGATACACCACCTCTACATGCTCGGGGATGCAGGATTGATATTGCAATGCATCCCCGAGCATGCGAGCACCAAAGCACCAATAAGCACCATCAAGCACCAATAGGCACCATCAAGCACCATCCAGTGCTACATTGCACACAATCAATAAAAACAAATTGATGGTCTTCTTTCTGCTCTGCTCCCTCTGCTGGCCAATGTTTCTTCCAGATGTTGTCGTTCTTGGTGGCTTACTGCCTATTTGCGATATAAAAAAGGCACACAACGCGTCCATTTTTTATTTATAGCCCACAGGGGCCAACTATGGGTGGTCCACCTGTAGGGCAAAAGGGGCCACCTCTCCGTGGTCCGCAAGCAAGATCTTTCTCTGGCCAATCTGGCCGGTCCCAGCAGAGGGGTCAGGCCCCAAAACATGGGGTCCATCAGTGGTGCTCGGCCACAGTACCGTGGTCCATAGGGGTGTGGTGCTTAGCCACAACGTGTGGTCCATAAAGTGGTGCATCGATCCAGGCAGCTGGCAGCGGCGGCTCGGGCACACAATTGCGGCTCCCGCACACTCTCCCTCAGTGCCCAGAGAGCACGGTCCATGGGTGGGGAGGAAGACAAAGCAGAGTCAGCGAGGGCAAGGGCGCAAGGGTACACATCAATAAAGGCAATGCAGAGGTGAGGTGCACCTGGAGATCGAGCAGAGAAAGCTCGTCCCTAACGTACGTCACCCCCCCCCCCCCCCCTGTCACCTACTCTACCCTCGCCCCTTACCCCGTATTTACACAACAATTTACAAATTCGTCACTACGTCTCGTCCTCCCCATATCTCCCCTAATACCAAATTGGTTCACAATCCCTCTAACCAACCAAATTTGCCATAACCCAATTCATCATCAATCCCTCTAAAGGAGGAAGAGATGGAATACCCAGCACAATGTCTCATCCACATCATGATGCGTCTTATCCTCCAAAACATTTGCACACAAAAATAATCAAACCATGGCATGGCGTGGAGTGGATGCAGATGGAGCGAGGAGATTTCAATCCTAACTACTTTCTAAATGACATTAACACACTTTACACTACCCGGGGTCTTTCCCTGCCAAACCATTGGCCATCTTACTCTATGCGGTTCTAAAAACCAAACTCCCTTTGACCAAACTGTGGTGCTCATCAATTTGGGGTCTCACTCCCCCGATTCAACTCCCTGTGCCTTCGCACAATTTCGGGGCTGAGTCGTGTGGCTCCCCTAGCAGGTCTACTCACCTGCACACCTCCGCCACTGCAGTTGCCTCCGAGCTTACCTGCTCCTTTACCCTAACCTATCTAACTGGGGGAAGGCCCTCCCTGGCACTTACCCCCTCGGTGCCCTCTCTGGCACTGGGCTACCCGGGTCCGTCCGCCGGATCCTCGGGCCCCATTCACAACTCTACCGGCTCCCAGAGCCCACCTGCGGCCTCACCTGGCCGACATCCTCACAGTGGCGGAGTGCCCATTTAACCACACACACTAACAGGCCACACGCCTAGTCATTTCCAAGTCACTAATGCACCCATCCAAACACCATTCTACCACTCGCACCACAGATGCCAATATCCACCACAATTTACCTAGACCCTCTACCTAACTCTTAAACTACCCTCCCCGGGTATTCGTGATAGGGGTCCATCTTCCCCATCCACTCCCTTCGCACCAACCACTCCACTCCACGTTTTCCACCATACTCACTCCACACCATCCATTCCATACTCCATTCCATACTAGTTATTCCATTCAACCATTCTCCATACACCTGCGCTCACACACACCTGGTGGCTCTTGCACCCTCCTTTCCTCCCAGGCTTCTTCATTCACTATAATGCCCAATCACCTCACTCACAATACTCTGCCCAATACAACTCACAATCACGCTTTTCACCATACGCTGCTCAATACACTTTCCATTCTCCAAACCATTGCCTCAGGCACCCAGATTTTCCCACGCTCACACACACATCTTCCCCGAGCATTGCCTCTCAATTCCTCATTTCAACATGCTCACCAGCAAGAACTTCCATACCAATTCCTCATTCAATAAACCACAAACACACTGCATCATCTGATCTACCTGGTGCCCTTCTAAAACTCGCGCTTCCCAGTCGCCCCTTACACTATTGCGCTCCCTCGTCGTTATAATCCACTAATCTGCTTCGTCCCCTACTACAGGTACAATGTCACTACTTAAATCTAAAGTTACCTACTGTCATTGCTCTAGATCCCTAATCATTATCCAAACCCTCCCTCGGCGAGCTTACACTGCCAAACCCCATAAACTATAGCTCATGTGCCCGGGGGATGTGAGGGATGGTGGATTTGCCATCCCTCCACATCGGCTATCTCTCACTATTAATTTTGCCCATCCCATTTTTCTGCCAATCCAACATTTGCCAATCTTTACTGCCAATCATCTTTACCCATCAAATTTGCCAATCATCAATTTCCTACCCCTACCATCGTCCATTAATCTTCGAGCCTCGGTGCGTCATTACCTTCTCAAAGCGCGGTTTCGCAAAGCCGAGCAATGAAGGTGGGTGGTTTGTCTACCGCGGTTGGGTCCGTCCGGCACTTGGTTCAGGGGAGGTTTACTCGGCCCAAGATTCCAAGGTCCACCTCGGCGCGGAGCCTTTCGGTCTCCTGCCCGATGGCCCAATCTCGCCCGGCCGGAACGCCGCAACCACAAGGGGTCGCCGTCCCGACCCTTCTTACCTTCCCTCGCACCGGGCCGCCTGCTCCGCTTAGCAGAGCGCGGACGCGACCGTGAAGGGCGAGGCCCGGCCCGGGTCGCGCACGGCGGTTCTTTTGAAACCGCCGTGATTACGACCCCCGCCGGTTCCCGCAGTACCCAAAGCCCGGCACGGACCGAGAGCTCGCGTCGGCTAAACGTCGGTCTAACCGCTGCTCCGTTTAACATCGATGCTTCACTTGCATGCTCACACCACGCGTTCCATTCCTTATTCACACATCCAGGTGTCTCCATACACTCCGTCATTGCACCTTCTCTTACACACCACCCAGGTACACTCATTCCGCTCACAGACTTCGTTACACACCTGACCACCGCACACCTCGGCACACACTCGTCGTTTGCACACGTCATCAACACACCTCGCGCCCACTCCTCGGTCACATCCTCTGTGACAACCATGGATGTGCACTCTTTTGCACACCCAATCACGCGCTTCACTACCAACTCAGGTGTGCATTCCCACACGCGCTCAACCATTCCAGGTGTGCATTCTTCCATTCCAGGTGTGCATTCTTTCTCACCTGCCAAAACCAACTCATACTCCGTGTCACTCTCACCACCACACTATGTCGTGCGTTCACTCTCACTCTCGACAGCACACTCACTCCTCGGTGCACAATTTTTCCTCACACACACCTCCGTTCCACACCTTTCTCACGCACCTTCTTGCGCACTCTCTCCCGGTACATACTCCGTACCACTCATGGGGGTGCATTCTTGCACACACCCGATCACCACCGCACACCCTGGCTCACAAATACCTTCCGCATTCCCCATAGTCGGACATCCTTGCACAAACCCTCCGTCCACGCACTCTGCACCTGTCGCACACCTCACCAGCGGCCTTTCACGAACGCCTGGGTCTAGACCAACACCCAAGCTCACTGAATCTCCCCTCACACCATATACATTCCCGAGCATATCGCCACTCACCTCTTCTCTTCCGCTCCTCCTCCGCCACCTGCAAACTCTTTATTTGGTCAGTAAGCACATCATCACGCTGTGAGCACAGACCTTGCACCAATTCCATCACCTCCTCCTTTATTTCCTTCTTAGTCTCCCTCCGTCTCTTCTTAATTTCACTTACCCCCTCTTCCACTTCCTCTAATTTTTATCTCACCTCCTTTATTTCCTGGTGCGCCCCTTCAATTTCTCCCTCTAAGG
Organism: Myxine glutinosa; assembly: GCF_964187855.1. Taxonomy (NCBI): domain Eukaryota; kingdom Metazoa; phylum Chordata; class Myxini; order Myxiniformes; family Myxinidae; genus Myxine; species Myxine glutinosa. The sequence goes on along the minus strand of NC_136261.1, from coordinate 156,155,534 downwards.
CCACCTTGGTCATTTCTATGTGCGTCCTGACTTCCCGTTCTTTTGTCTCCATTGCCTCTACCACCTCTTCTAACCTCTTCATCAACCCCTCGTGTACCGTCTGGCATTCCTTCTTCATCGCTATTAATTCCTTCTTTATTTCCTTCTGGGTCGCTTTCAACCCTCCTATCACCGCCATGTTCTTTTCCACCTGCTCCCCTAACTCCTTTTGTCCCACTGTCAGCTGCTCTACTCCCCGCGTCAGGTCTTCTATTCCCCGCTGTAACCTAGCTGTGCTGTTCCTCACCTCTTTCTCCATGCGCTCCTCACCCCGCTTTACCTCCTCGCGTACCCCCGTGACCTCTTCGCCCACTCTGCGCCTTATATCCTCCCCCATCTCTCCCATCTCTTTGGTAGATGCCACCCTCATCTGCTCCAAATCATTCCTTTGGGCATCCAATTTACTTTCCAACCCGATTTTTACCTCCTCTATCTGATTCCCCATCTGTTTAATTTCCCGGGCGGATTGCTCCCCTATGTCCCTCAATTTGCCTTCCATATTGTTTTCTAACCCCCCTAACCCATTCTTCACCCCTTCCATTTGGTTCTCCTGCGTGGCCATTCTATTTTCCAACCCCGTTAACCCATCCTTCATTTCCCCAATTTGATTACCCACATCCTCCAGTTGGCCCCCCAATTTACCTTCTAGCCCTTCCAACCTGTTGTCTAGCCCCTTAAACTTATTGTCTAACCCCTCAAATTTATTGTCTAACCCTTCAAACTTATTGTCTAACCCCTCAAACTTATTGTCTAACTCTTCAAATTTGCGGTCTAATTGCTCCAATTTGCTGTCTAGCTTCCCAATTTGGTCACTGGTACCTCTTGCCTCATCCCTCATTGCTCCAATTTGGCCTCCCAATTTCTCCCCCAGCTTATTGCTCCGAGCATCCATTTTATTTTCCATTTGCTCACCCATCTTGACCGTAAGGGCCTCCATTTGCATCATGAAGAGGTTCAAATCCACCGGCGCCACGGGCGTGGCTGCCGCAGCCACGTGCGAGGCGCCATTTTGTGCGCCTCTAACCTTGTGCGCGAGGCCGCCATCTTGTGCGCCTGAAACCTCGTCTACCACATCCTCATCGCTCTCCTCCTCCCTCTCTCCCAATTCCTCTCTGGGGTCCTGGGTTACCTCCAAACCCTCCTCTTCTACCCCCACCGGCATCCGATCACTTTGACTATCCATGGCACGACTTTAATTTGGGATATTAATAAAAAATTTGGCCGCTCCAAATTTTGACAAAATTTTTTCGATGGATTAAAAATTTGGTTCGAGTCCAAATCCCACTCCTGACACCAATTGTTACGGATCTGGAGGACGGCACTCCCGTTAGCAAGGGGGGTTTAATCCCCTTGTCTTGTTAAGCTGGCCGTCCGACCGGTTGTGGTACTTGTAACGCTCTTTTGCGGGGTGAGATTGATCAGGGTTATTGGTCCAGGTATTAGCCCGAATACCTTTATCAATCCCTCCGCAAAACAGGGAGACAAGTACCGCTCGAATCCCGGACAAGATGGAGTTTGCCGAGCGGTTTAGCAATCCGGGATCCGAGCCGTTAGCAAAGGACTAACCCGATTCATAAGCGGTTCTGCCAAAATCGTGCCACAGATATTCAATAGGGAAAACACGAAGACGATCGGACGAGAATGAAAACCAAAGAATAAGGAGGAACAGGTATTTATTAACTAACTATACAAAACCAAAGAAACCAAAGGAGGAACGAAAGCAATTTACAGAAGAAGAAGAATAAGAAGACACAGCGCAAATCCTTATACTCTCTTAATTATACCCAGGGACAAGACAAACAGAACAAACTCACATACACTAATGGGGTTTTCAGGCAGGAATCGCGGGAAGGATGAGAAGGGCAGACGGTCCAAAGAACTGGTGGGCAGGGAGGTTCGGAAATCGTGGCACGCAGTTGGTGGCCCACGTGAGCGTCACGCTCCGGTGCAGTGGCGAAAACCCGGTCATCAGTGCTGGTTGGTATCGCGTCTTTCTCTGGTGCCCCTTGCTCATCCGCCTCTCACCGTGGCTCTTTAATCTCCTCCCGTGTCTCTCTTGCCTTCTTCTCACCGTGTCTCTTCAATCTCCTCCCGCGTCTCTCTGGTGGGGGCCTCGCGCCAAGGGTTTTATAACTACGCCCTTGGAACCTTCTCGAACTCTCCAGATGTTTCTTGCCATGCCCTACCAAGCCATGCCCACCGAGCCCTGATTGGTCGTTAAGGGCTCTCTGGCTCCACCTTTGATGATGAGGGCTCTCTGGCTCCATCTTTGATGACAAGGTGGGGCCACGCCCTTCTTCTCCGATCCTGGCCTCGTGGGCAATGGAGTTTTGGCGCGAAGAAAACAGCCCAACTGTTACTGGCAGCGAACGCTGCCTTACCGCTACTGCACTTGAAGAGCGGGAGACGATTGGGGAAAATTGAAAGGGGATCTATCTTATTTGATTGATGCAACGTAGAGTCGACTATTGGAAACACAGCCTTACCTGGAACACATACTAATGACATAACTATTGAGAGGTCCTATGGTTCGCTACGTGCTGCTCGTGGACTAACTGAGGTGCAATCTTTAATTAACAGCCAATTAAGGGGAAATGTACACAGGGGTCATTTATAAGGGAATTTACTACTAAATTTACATGTGAAGGTTCTAAAAACCGTAACAATATGTTATGTATTGCATGGGATTAAACCGGAAGGCGGATATAGAGGAGGCAGGGCATACGGCTTGGCAGAGGAAGCTGTGCTTACGCTGGGTGCTTGTGGTTTTCCCGGCTGCGAAATAAACAACCGATGGTCGGTGCACTCAAACTGTCTTCCCAGCCTGATACATTACATGGCGACGAGGATGCGATTCTGGTGAGCGCGTGCAAAGCAAGCTGAGCTATTGCAGTTAGCTGTTGGCCTACCAACTCGTTATTTCACAGCATACACTACTTGAGCACCATACCATGTCCTACGGCCGGATTGACGAGTTCAACCGAGACGTTTACTATTCTGAAGAATCTCGCCATGCCCAGGACCACGATGGATTTAACACACGCCGAGCTTGAGGCAGCAATGAAGGAGCACTGCGAACCTGCACCCTCAGTCATTGTGAGTCGATTCAATTTTTACATGTGTCGCCAAACCTTAACGCAGTCCATTTCGGCATTCGTAGCTCACCTGAAACACCTTGCCCAGCATTGCCAGTTTGGTGCTACATTCGACGACATGCTAAGGGACTTGCTCGTAGTGGGAGTGGAGCAAGATCGAAATCGCCAGCGCCTACTTGCTGAACGGACTCTGACATTTTCCAGTGCAAAGGACATTGCTATTGCAATGGAGTGTGCAGACAAAAATGCTGCATATATTGCACGCTCCATCACTTACCAGCCAAGAGCTGACCTGTCATCTGTCAATCGGGTGGGACAACATCCGACCAGAAAATCTGACGCCAAAACACTTGGAAACTGCTTGGCAGCTGGTGCTGGAAAATGTTTCCGCTGCAATGGGGAGCATTCTCCCACTACGTGCCGTTTCAAAAATGCTGCTTGCAACTACTGCCACAAGGTGGGTCATATCGCCTCTGCGTGCTTGTCTCGAAAACGGAGGGCAAGGAGAGAGGAATGCAAAACCCACCTCCTTGACTCAGAGCCTAACCAAGAAGATGTGACTGATGGAGACAGCCCTAGCCACAGAGTTCAGTCGTATGACCTTCTCCACACAAAGTCTGGCAGACAGTCTACTCCAATACTGGTTATAGCAGATATAGACGGACAGAATGTGGAAATGGAGATAGACATGGGTGCTGCCGTCTCACTCATGAGCGAAGCTGCTTTCCGTAACCTGTGGGGGAATTGTGAACAACCCAGCCTCCATTGGTCCCCGATCCAACTCACCACATATACTAGTGAGTCAATACAAGTCTGCGGGTCGTGTGATGTCACAGTAACCTACGGAAACAACACTCACCAATTACAACTCTTGGTCGTCCCTGGGGATGGACCCACACTTCTCGGGCGAAACTGGCTCGATGTTGTCAAACTCAATTGGGAACACATCCACCAACTACAGGCTTCCAAGCCAGCAACTGTACTGCAGCACCTCCTCAGGAGATACCCGGCCATCTTCAAGGATGAACTCGGGACATTGAAGGGCTTCACTGCCAAGCTCAACGTTGAGAAAGATGTGAAGCCAATTTTCTGCAAAGCATGCCCCGTCCCTCTTGCATTGCAAGAAAAAGTTAGCGCAGAATTAGCCAGACTGGAAAAGTTAGGTATCATTGAGTCAGTTCAGTACTCAAATTGGGCTGCTCCAGTTGTTCCTGTTGTGAAGGCAGACAGGTCGATACGCCTTTGTGGGGATTACAAAATGTCAATCAACAAATGTTCCACCTTGGTCAAATATCCCATCCTCGTCGCCATGTAATGTATCAGGCTGGGAAGACAGTTTGAGTGCACCGACCATCGGTCGTTTACTGCGCAGCCAGGAAAACCACAAGCGCCCAGCGTAAGCCCAGCTTCCTCTGCCAAGCCGTATGCCCCGCCTCCTTTATATCCGCCTTCCGGTTTAATCAGTGGAAACAAAGACTTCACCATGACAAACATGCTGTGCAGCGTTCTATAAAGGTCGGGGACCCGGTGTTTGTGAGAAACTTTGGTCGCGGAATGGTTTGGTTACCAGGGCGGGTTCACAAAAATGAGGGACCGTTGTCCTACGTTATCAAACTAGAGGACAATCGAGTCGTCCGGAGGCACCTTGATCATGTCCGGTATCGGTCCTATGATCCTGTCATTTTCACAAATGATATCTCACCACTTCCTGAACCTGTGAACAGCAACATTGTTGCCGCAGATAGTACTGCACCACTCCCTGAGGCTGAACCCCATAACGCTGTTGCAGCACCACCAGTGGAGCCATGTGGCGGCTTTGCACCCCGACGATCATCCAGAGTTCGAAAGGCGCCCACTCACCTTGACTTGTAGCTAATATTCTTGTATGCATTTTGCATTCGATTTTCAATTTCAATTCAATTTTCGCATTCAATTATGCATTTGCAATTTCGCAATTTTGTATGTCTGTATTTTTGTATGCATTGGTATGCTTTTCACTGTTATTTTCACATTGGTATTTTCACTGCTAATGGGAGGGGGGGGGGGGGGAGATGTTATGTATTGCATGGAATTAAACCGAAAGGCGGATATAAAGGAGGCGGGGCATACGGCTTGGCACTTGGCAGAGGAAGCTGTGCTTACGCTGGGCACTTGTGGTTTTCGCGGCTGCGCAATAAACGACCGATGGTCGGTGCACTCAAACTGTCTTCCCAGCCTGATACATTACAATATAAGTAAGTGTATTTTGAGGCATGTGTGACTTCAAATAAAATTGCAAGCCAGGGATAACGTTCGTTTCATTCCTTAGGGATACAACATGTAAAACTGGCCCAAACGTCAAAACAAAACTCGCTCATTTTAAGTCGTACAAGCTAATGCGACCACTCATTCTTCTGGGAAGAATCCCGTGCACATGCTTGTCACACTTATAACTCACCTAAGTCTTTATAAGTTCATCAAATACTGACACCGCGATTGACATTCGCTGAGGTAAATGTTGATATCTCTTCTGCGGTAAAAAAAATAAATAAAAAAATAACAGTTTTAAAGCATTATACGTATCAAACGATACATTTTATGAAACGGGCAAACCGAATACACACTTTGGTGGTTTTAAAATGACAGAATATGTCTTTATTAGAAGAAAAAAAAGAACATTGAAGACGACGCTGCTAACAAAATACACCACTCTAACGCATAACCACGAGTTTAAACTACATTTACAACAAATATGAAAACTATTTTCATATCACAATGTTAAATATAGAATATATAGAAGATAATGTTAAAAAAAAAATGAGCCCTGTCTTCCAATGCTAAACAATCCTTCAAAAAATTCCTGGATCCGGAATAATATCCTGAGGTTTTTTTTTTTTTTTTTTTTTTTTTTTTGGTATACTGAATCGAGGCTCGTGAAAGAGCTAACATTTATTTCACAAACAAATCAACCAAACAAAATATATAAAAAGAGGGAGCGGAAGACAAGATGGGGAGAGAAGGGGCTGCACACAAACATAACATTTGAGAGCAGGGAGATGTGTGGGAGGGAGAGGGCTTGGGGGGAGGAGGCGTGGGAAGGGGGGGGGGGTGGGAGAAGTATATACAAGGACACCAAGGACTTCCAGGAAAGAAGTTGGTATTTCAAAAAAGTGGATTTGGGGTGAAATTAGCGGGGGTAGAAAAGATCAAGGTTTTGGATGGGGGAAGATAAGAGATGGTGGTGAACAGCTGTTTTAAAGACCTGGAGGGTGGAGTGGGATTGAAGAGAGTGAGGGAGTTTGTTCCAGAGGCGGGAGAAAAGAGGAATGAAGGAGTGAAGGTGAGCAGAGAGTCTTGATTTTGGCAGTTTAACCATAAGAGGGTTGCAGGCAGATCTTGTGCGACCTGTAGGAATATTTGGGGGACAGAGCCCAGAGAGAGCTGGGGGGGGGGGGGGCAAGGCCAGAGAGGAGTCGGTAGAAGACGGAAAGACCACCCACCTGCCTGCGGTGAGTGAGTGAAAGGCCCTTGGAGTTAGCTTCATCGCGGGAGATTCCAATGATTCTGAACGCTTTGGTTTCAACAGCGTGAAGACGAGCTAGGTGTGAGGCAGGAGCACCAGCGCAGAGGGGAGAGCAGTATTCCATTGAGCTGCGGATGAAAGCCTTGTATGTGGAGAGGAGCTCAGGTGTGCCAAGGAAGGACTTCGCACGACGGAGGATGCCCAGGCAGCGACTGGCTTTGGAGGCCAGATTTGAAATGTGGTTTTCCCAGGAAAGATCATGGCAGATAGTGAGACCCAAAAGCTTGAGTGACAGAACTTCTTGGAGAGGATTATTCAGAAAGTAGATGGGAGGGTTGTCCAGTCGGTCTTTTCGGAGAGACATCGTAAGAGTGTGAGATTTGTCAGGATTGAAAGACATGTTCCACTTGTTTGCCCAGTCTGTGATTTTGTCCAGGTCTGCAGAGAGTGGGGAGACTGCAGACTGCCGATCTGAGGGATGAGGAATGGAGCGACAGAGAGTAGAGTCATCAGCAAAGAGATAGAGAGGATTTTCAAGAGAGACAGAGAGATCATTGATGAAGACCAGAAAAAGCACAGGGCCCAGAACACTGCCTTGGGGAACTCCAGCCTGAACAGGAAGAGGAGATGAGAGAAACCCATTCAGGGTCACACGTTGACTACGACTAGAGAGTAAGTCCGCCAGCCATGCATGGAAATTTCCATGGATACCAAAGGAGGAGGGTTTGGTGAGCAGAGTGGGGTGCCAGACCGTATCGAAGGCACGTGATTTGTCAAGTGAGACTGCTCTGATTTCCTGTTTGGCATTGAGGACCTCCATCCATTGTTGAGAAAGCAGAAGCAGCATGTCCAGAGTAGAGTGACCTGGTCTGAAACCAAATTGATGATCAGAGATCAAGCCATTGGAGAAGAGGAAAGATTTCATATCTGAAGCAATGATGGATTCCATGACTTTACTGATAATTGGGAGAAGGCTGATTGGTCTGTAGTTGCTAGGATCTGTTCTTGCACCTTTTTTGTGCAAAGCGGTGATGTTGGCTGATTTCCAAGCAGATGGCAGATGACCTTGAGCAAAAGAGAGGGTGAAGAGAACAGAGAGAGGGAGTGAAAGAGCGGAAGAACAGGATTTTATGACCCGTGGGCTGATGCTGTCAGGTTCCGTTGCAGAATCAGAGTCGAGGGTTGACAGAAACTTTCCCACCTTGTCAGGAGTAAAGGACACAGAGTCCAGGAGCAGCTGGGTACGACTGGGTACGGTGGGTACAGAGAGGGATGGGTTTGGGACACAAGATTTAGAGGCAAACACAGAGTTGAGGCATTCAGCTTTTTCACGTGCGGAGTCAGCCATGTAGCCGTTTGAGGTGAGGGAGGGGATGGAGGGGGAACAAACACCAGAAACAGATTTGACCAGACGCCACCAGGATTTGGAAGAGGGAGACAGATAAGAGAGTTCGTTCTTGAGAACGGAGAGATATTGTTTCCTGGCTCTCCTGAGGGTGGACACACACTTGTATCGGGCTTTGTGAAAGGAAATGAGATTTCCTTCCGTTGGATTTGCTTTCCAGGAGACGAAAGCAAGTTGTTTCTGGGCAACAGCCTCACCACAGGATTCCGTGTAACATGGACGGGAGGAAGGGTATGACAACTGAAGACGAGAAGGGATAAATCTGTGCATGAGAGAGAGCAATTTACTTTGGAAGAATTCCCAGGATGAGTTGATGTCAGAGGCAGTAGAGATGGGAGACCAGTCCAGATGATTGATGGCTGCTTGAAGACCGTGCCAGTTGGCCTGAGTGAAATGCCAGACTCGTCGACGCTGAGCAGGCTCTCTGAGAATGGTTAGAGAGATGTCCACTTTAACAAGCACATGATCAGATGAGCCGATTGGAGCAGAAGAAGAGCAGCAAACATTTTCAGGGAAGTTAGTCATAACCAAATCCAGAAGAGAAGATGCTCCATTGACTGAGATTCGGGTCGGGAAATTGACAGATTGTGTCAGTCCCAGTGAGTCGCAGAAGTCCTTTGCTGAGGTGCCATGGCTGGTGAGAGAGGTACCCACACCCAGCCAACTGGCATGGTGACAATTGAAATCACCACATATGAGGAAGAGAGAGTTGGGATGGGTAGATAGAAGTTGGTCCATATTATCAGAACTAATCAATCACCAAAAAAAAAAAAAATCATCAAACAAAAACTTTGGCTTCACCAAAAACTAATCAATTCTTCATTATCCCAAGGGCAATCATCCCACCAACTTTCATCCAAATCCGTTCAGAACTTTTCCAGATATCTTGTTCACAAACACACGAACACACACACGCACACACACACACACGGACACGATCGAATGCATTACTCCCTGACGGGAGTAACAAGTCGTCTAACTCAGGTTGTTGTAAGGCTTGATAGAAAATGCATGAAGCATTAAATGGGGATTGCACGGACAATACAAACAGTGAATGTTTGCGATTTAAAATGCTTTAAAATCTTACCTTTATGTCTATCTACTCAATCAAAAAAGCCAAGCCTGCAGAAAATTGAGTGGACATCTGTGAAGTTTCCTTTTTGGTATGTAAACAGTCACAAGGGACTTCTGTAAATATGAAACTGGATTAACACTTCCAGTGACAACAAGCACAGTTAATACAACAGGAATGAAACCCGAAGTTTGAAAAACTCATCCTCCAGCTTCTAACCACAACTTGCTGCCGGTGGGATAGCCGAGAGGTTTCCGCATTGAGCTGTCTCGCCTGAGTTAAAATCCTGGCGCAGCTATAAATTGTCATCGTGCTGTTTCGCAGGCAGGCCATGCATGGCGTCAATGAGTGCGCCATCCCTAGGAGAGATGTTCAACTGGACTATCCGTTCTGCCGTTATTGATTGTTGGTGGGCATTAAGATTCCACGAGGTCTTTCACCAAAAAGAGGCTAGTTATTGCCAGCACCCGAAATGAATTCGAACTTCTTGCCTTGACAACATGTGCTGCACACCATTTAATGGATTTTTGTAGACAAAGGCCTAGCTAGGCTCATGCTAGGGAGGGGCTAAACGAAAAAGGAAAGCAGTTTTATCAACTACCACAGGATATGGGAGGGGAGGAGTGGTCAAAAAAGGAACAAAGGAGGAAGAATACAGAAACCGCGATCTCCCGCGATGAAGCTAACTCTGAGGGCCTTTCACTCTCTCACCGCAGGCAGGTTGGTGGTCTTTCCGTCTTCTGCCGACTCCTCTCCGGCCTTGCTCCCCCAGCTCTGTCTGTGCTCTGTCCCCCAAATATTCCTACAGGTCGCACAAGATCTGCCAGCAACTCTCTTATGGTTAAACTGCCAAAATCTCGGCTCTCTGCTCACCTTCACTCTTTCATTCCCCCTTTCTCCCGCCACTGGAACAAATTCCCACACTCACTTCAATCCCACTCCTCCCTCCAGGTCTTTAAAACAGCTGTTCACCACCATCTCTTATCTTCCCCCATCCAAAACCTTGAACTTTTCTACCCCCGCTAATTCACCCCAGATCCACTTTTCTGAAATACCGATTTCTTTCCTGGAAGTCCTAGCTGTGTGCACGTGCTTTTACTTGGCAATTTTTTTATTTTATTTTGCAAATATGTTGATCACTCCGTTTGTGTTTGTTTGTTTGTGTGTTTGTCTGTCCGCTCACTTATACTTGCCTACAGGTCACAATTTTATACCGATCTTCACGAAACTTCACCAAATGGTAGAGTTCGTGGTCCGACAAAATCCTATATATTTTTGAGGTTAAAAGGTCCAAAGGTCAACTTAGGCCAAAGGTCAACCACTTCTTTTCAAATTTCTAAAATCCTCAATTATCATCCGATTGACTCGAAATTTGAATAGGATTTACAAATCGGTTAACTGAATTCAACCACCAACTATTTTTGAGATCAGCATAGGCCAAAAGGTCAACATAGGCCAAAGGTCAACAACCATTTCAAATTTCTAAAATCCTCAATTTTCATCCGATTGAGTTGAAATTTGAATAGGATAAGCATATCAGCAAAGTGAATTCTACCACAAACTATTTTTGAGGTCAGCGTCGGCCAAAAGGTCAACATAGGCCAAAGGTCAACCACTTTTTTCGAATTTCTAAAATCCTCAATTTTCATCCGATTGACTTGAAATTTGAATAGGATTTACAAATCGGTTAACTGAATTCAACCACAAACTATTTTTGAGATCAGCATAGGCCAAAATGTCAACATAGGCCAAAGGTCAACAACCATTTCAAATTTCTAAAATCCTCAATTTTCATCCGATTGAGTTGAAATTTGAATAGGATAAGCATATCAGGAAAGTGAATTCTACCACAAACTATTTTTGAGATCAGCGTCGGCCAAAAGGTCAACATAGGCCAAACATCAACCACTTTTTTTGAATTTCTAAAATCCTCAATTTTCATCCAATTGACTTGAAATTTGAATAGGACTTTCATAGCAGCTAACTGAATTTAACCACGAACTATTTTTGAGATCAGCATCGGCCAAAAGGTCAACATAGGCTAAAGGTCAACAACAATTTCACATTTCCAAAATCCTCAATTTTCATCCCATTCACTTGAAATTTGAATGGGATTTACATATCTGTAAACTGAATTCAACCAACAACTATTTTCGAGGTCAACATAGGTCACAAGGTCGACATAGGCCAAAGGTCAACCACTTTTTCCAAATTTCTAAAATCCCCAATTTTCATCTGATTGACTTGAAAATGGAAAAGGATTTTCATATCAGCTTACTGAAAGCAACCACTAACTATTTTTGAGGTCAACATAGGCCAAAAGGTCAACATAGGCCGAATTTCTAAAATTGTCACTTTTCATCCGAATAACTTAAACTTTGAATACGATTTGCATATCATGTCACTGAATTCAACCACTAATTATTTTTGAGGTAAAAAGGATGCTCCACTGAGTGCCATGCTACTATGTTCTTTGTTGTCAAGTGTCACTCTTTGAGTGATTTTTCATTTTTTTGTTTGTTTGGTTTTTTTACTCCGTGTTTTTTACTTCTCTCACCCCCACCCCCCTTCCCGTGCCTTCTCCCCCCAAGCCCTTTCCCTCCCACAGATCTCCCGATGTCCCTGCTCTCAAATGTTGTACTTGTGTGCTTCCCCCTCTCCCCATCTGGTCTCCCACCCCCTTTATTTTGTCTTGTGTTTCCGTTTGTTTTATTTGTCATTAATGTTAGCTCTTACACGAGCCTCGATCTTGTATACAAAAAAAAAGGATAACAACGGCCTGGACAATGCTATAATGAAAAAAATATCAGCTTGTGTAGAATAGATTGACAGTTTGGAAGGATGAGCACATGGGGCAACTAGAACTCTCCGCAAGCACGTGTTGTATCACCCCTCCCATTCTCTTTCCTCCGTCTCCATCTTTTCCAGCCAATTTCACCTTTCTATCCTCAGTCTGTTCATGAAGTAATTCACCATACACCTTCACGATCTTTCAACCTTTCTCTTTCTTACTCAAATATGCTTTCACCTAACTTTCTAAAAAAAACAAAGTCAATGAAGAAGACAAAAAGGAGATCCCTTCTCCCATACGAACAAATTCTTATATACACCTCCACCTTCCTTCCTTCCTTCTGAACCAGCTCTGCAATTCATCATCCCCCTCAGCCTCTCTCTCCTCATTCCAGTGAATACCCAGACAGTGTTCACGGTTTTGTTTTAAAATGTTTAAACTTCCTTATCCAGTGTTGCACTCTCTCTTCTATTACAGCTCAATATTCTTCTTCCTTTTCAAAAGTCTGTCTTCAAATCGCTCTTTCAATCATTCCAGTTCAAAAATTTCAATCTCCTTCAGTTCTTCCTTTCACCAATCTCAAAACTCACCTTTATTTCACCCCTCCTCTAACGTTTTCAAACGTATCTTTGGCTTGAAAATCAAAAGAAACACAGTTTGTTTTGGATGCCCGAATTTCATTAATCATTCAAAACTTTCAAAACTCCCCCGTCACGCCTCCCCTTCAAAACCACCCCCTGAACCTACCCCTTCAAATCTCCCTTCCCCTCACCCCTCCCCATCAAAACTGCCATCTCACCCCTGCTCCTCAAAGTTTCCTCTTAGATCATCCAAAAAGCTGCCCCTCCCCCTTCCTCTCTCTTCCATCTCTTTCCTCCACCTCCTCCAATCTTCTACTTCCCCCCCCCCCTTCGCATCCCCTACCCCCCCCCCTCCCCCACCTCCTCACATTCCTTCTCACTGTGCATCATCCCATCACCATCTAGCCTTTTGTCCCCCTCATCCTTCCTTTTCTCCTAGCTCTTCTGCAATCCCTGACACACCGTCAACAGATCTCCCTACCTACTCCTCTACTCCCTCATCTTATCCTCCTCCACCCTCCCCTCTCTTGTACCTGATGCTCCCCCTCCTTTTTTCTTAACGGTATGGACCTCAAACATACTGGGCCTTCGCTCAAACCTGACTGATCTCTCCAACCTGGTTGCTTCTGACAAACCAGACTTGATCTGCTTCACTGAAAGTTTGGTCCTTCAAGACATCAAAGACTCTTTAATATCTCTCCTTGGTTACTCCCTCCTTTGGTATGACAGACCTGAGCCAGCCTCATCCTGGGAGTGGAGTTACACTGCACATAAAAAACGCTATTCCTCACTCTCCCTGCTCTGTCCTCACTCCATCACACCCCCAGGAGTACCTGTGGCTATGGCTTCCTCTCCGCTCCCACATTTTGTTCATATGTGTTCTGTACCGTCCACCAAACAGTGATGACTCAATTTACATCTTGCAGTCCGACAACATGGACCAACTTCTATCCACTCATCCCAACTCCCTCTTCCTCATATATGGTGACTTAAACTGTCATCATGCCAGCTGGCTGGGTGTGGGTAACTCTCGCACCAGCAATGACACCTCAGCAAAGGACTTCTGCGACCAACTGGGACTGACACAATCTGTGAACTTCCCAACCCGGATCTCAGTCAACGGAGCATCTTCTCTCCTGGAATTGGTTATGACTAACTTCTCTGCAAATGTCTTATGTTCTTCCTCTGCTCCAATTGGTTCATCAAATAATTTGCTTGTTAAAGTGGACATCTCTCTGGCCATTCTCAGAGAACCTCTCAGCACTGACGAGTCTGGCATTTCACTCAGGCCGACTGACACGGTCTTCAAGCAGCCATCATACATCTGGACTGGTCTCCCATCTCTACTGTCTCTGACATCAACTCATCCTGGGAATTCTTCCAAAGAAAATTTATCTCTCTCATGCACAGATTTATCCCATCTCGTCTTCAGTTGTCTTACCCTTCCTCCCGTCCATGGTACACGTAATCTTGTGGTGAGGATGTTTCCCTGAAACAACTTGCCTTTGCCTCATGGAAGGCTAATCCACCTGAAGGAAATCTCAGTTCCTTTCACAAAAGTCAGAATAAGTGTGTGTCTACCCTCAGGAGAGCACTGTATCTCTGTATCCCTCCTCCAAATCCTGGTGGCATCTGGTCAAACCTGTTTCTGGTGTTTGTTCCCCCTCCGTGCCCTCCCTTACCTCAAATGGCTACACAGTTGACACCGCACGTGACAAAGCCGAATGCCTCAACTCTGTGTTTTCCTCAAAATCTTGTATCCCAAACCCATTGCTCTCTGTACCCACCATACCCAGTCGTACCCAGCTGCTCCTGGACTCTGTGTCCTTCTCTCCTGAGAAGGTGGAGAAGTTTCTGTCAATCCTCGACTCTGATTCTGCAACTGGATCAGACTGCATCAGCCCACGGGTCCTACTATCCTGCTTTTCCGCTCTTTCACTCCCTCTCTCGGTTCTCTTCACCCTCTCTTTTGCTCAAGGTCATCTGCCATCTGCTTGGAAATCAGCCAACATCACCGCTTTGCACAAAAAGGTGCAAAAACAGATCCTTGCAACTACAGACCAATCAACCTGCGCCCACCTCAATGCCAGACAGGAAATCATAACGTTTGCCATATCTCATGCCTTCGATACGGTCTGGCACCCCACCCTGCTCACCAAACTCCCATCTTATGGTATCCACGGAAATCTCCAAGCATGGCTAGTGGATTTCCTCTCCTGTCGTAGTCAAGGTGTGGCTCTACATGGAATTCTGTCATCTTCCTGTCCAGGCTGGAGTTCCTTAAGGCAGGGTTCTGGTTCTTGGCCACAATGAAGTTGATTCTGAGGGCCTTTCACTCTCTCACCACAGGTAGGTAGGTGGCCTTTCTGTCTTCTACCAACTCCTCTCCAGCCTAGCTCCCCCTGCTCTGTCTGTGCTCTGTTTCCCAAATATTCCTTCAGGTCGCACAAGATCTGCCTGCAACCCTCTGATGGTTAAACTGCCAAAATCAAGACTCTCTGCTCACCTTCACTCCTTCATTCCTCTTTTCTCCCACCTCTGAAACAAACTCCCACACTCTCTTCCATCACACGCCACCCTCCGTGTTTTCAGAACAGCTCTCCACCACCATCTCTTGCCTTCCTCGAACTAAAACCTTGATCTTTTCTATGCCTCATTAATCCACCCCAAATCCACCCTTTTCAAATTCCGTTTTCTTTCCTGAAAGTCTCTGGAGTGTCTATCTTGTTTATCCCGTGCACTCCGCCCAGCCTTCTCTCTTCCACAGATCTCCCTGTTCTCTACTGTTGTTGTGCTTCCCTCTCTCTTGTCCTCTTTCTCCTGCTCCCTTCATAATATGTTCCATGTGTTAGCTCTTACACGAGCCTCAACTTGGTATACAAAAAAAAAAGATCCTGGCCATGGTTTACCGCCGAAATGGGACAGTGTGCCTTGATCACCTGGAATTTAAGTTTCACATCCACACCAATCCTGGAAAACGTTGTTTCTGCCTTAATGAGCAGAACAATATTGATAATATCAAGCTTGTAAAAAAAAATAATCCCTTGACTACAAGCAAGAGGACACCAGGAATAGGAACAAGCGTTACGCCGAGGTCCCCCGTCGGTGAAGTGATGTGAGTTGACAAAGTGGAAGACGCAAGGCGGCCATCTTGGATTTTGACGTGGCGACCCAATTTTCCATAGCGTTCTTCCTTATGCCGAGATGCACCCACGCACCAGATTAGAAGTTAGTAATTCGTTTATTTTTCAAGATATTCCGCTCACAAGGTTCAGACATACATGGCGGCGGCCATCTTGGATTTTAGGTGGGTTGCACCCACACCAAATTAGAATTCGGTCCTTCGCCTACGCACGCACGCACGTACGCACGTCCGCACGCACGCACGCACGGACGGACACACACACGGACGGAGGGGAAAACCATAGTCCCCATTTCGCTCCGCGGTGCGACGGGGGACAATAAGCAGTTAACAACATGGGGCAGAGGCACGAGGGAGAGATAACGAATGGGAAATCATTATCCTCCTGCCTTGTTTCTCTCCAGCATAAGTAGAGGGAATCCATCAAATGGAAACATCTGCTCTATCTACCATAAAGCAATCGGTTCCATTTTCCTGTCTTCGAGATCAGGTAGCTACATCTATTAGAATACCGCAATCTTGTAGATATGCTGGTGTAGTGGAAAGCCTGGTTAGGGTGGCTGGCTTCAGATCTTAGGGTCCTGAATTCGAACCCCTGTCAGCCATTGAATTAACACCACGTGGGTTGATTCAGCTTGTCAGCTTTCCTTCCGAGGTCGGAAAAATGGGTACACCAGATGACTGAGAATGCATGGGGGGCACTGCATCAAAGGCACAGCTGCATCCACCTTCGCCCCCCCTCCCCCCCCCCCCAGAAAATGATGCAACCAGACCAGGTATACCCATATGCTTATGTTCAAATGCAATATTGAAAACAGCAGGCCTGAAGGAAAATGACATGTTGATGGAAAATACAACCATGCTCACTCATGACCTTGATGGAGGAGAAGTGATCCTTCAGCCGAGCATTGTGTACATGTCCGTGAGTCCACATTTCATGGTCGACTCGTCATGCTCTCTGGGAAAATAGTGTGCAGGCATTACAATGCTGACACCTGAAAAATGGCAGCACAGCCCACAGCTGATCCCCACCTGAAAACAAAAGAATGAGCGAATAGGGCCCAGAGGCATTAAAGCGAGCGTGCCCCTTGATAAGAAATGCTTTATTACACATCATGGTATTTTCATTCCAGGTAAATGTGATGCAGCTGGTGAGAGGCACAGATTTCTGTCTTTATTAAGTGGCTGCTCTTTGATCTTTCCCGAGACTTCAAAACAACAAAAGCAACCCACAAGAAAAATTAATAACAATAACATTGAGCAGAAAACAGCAAATATAGAGAAGCTCACTTTGAAACCAACTTCACATTGGTCTCTTTGAAAGTCTTATCCTGACCTTCAGGCAATCCCCATCGGCCCTTTCATGCAAGGATTGGGAGGCCCACACATGACACACAAGCAAAGAAAATGTCCTTACAGATAAGGTAATTCCCGCAGAATTATGGATGAATGAGTTCCACCAGAATGATGGATGGATAAATTTCCCCAGAATGATGGATGGATTAATTCGCCCAGAATTATGGCTGGATCAATTCCCCCAGAATAATGGATGGATAAATTCCCCCAGAATAATGGATGCATAAATTTCCCCAGAATGATGGATGCATAAATTCCCCCAGAATGATGGATGGATTAATTTCCCCAGAATGATGGATGGATTAATTTCCAAAGAATTATGGATGGATTAATTCCCCCAGAATAATGGATGCATAAATTTCCCCAGAATGATGGATGCATAAATTTCCCCAGAATGATGGATGGATTAATTTCCAAAGAATTATGGATGGATTAATTCCCCCAGAATAATGGATGCATAAATTTCCCCAGAATGATGGATGCATAAATTTCCCCAGAATGATGGATGGATTAATTCCCCCAGAATGATGGATGGATTAATTCCCCCAGAATTATGGATGGATTAATTCCCCCAGAATGATGGATGAATTAATTCTCCCAGAATGATGGATGAATTAATTTCCCCAGAATGATGGATGGATTAATTCCCCCAGAATGATGGATGGATTAATTCCCCCAGAATAATGGATGGATAAATTCCCCCAGAATGATGGATGAATAAATTCCCCCAGAATTATGGATGGATAAATTCCCCCAGAATTATGGATGGATAAATTTCCCCAGAATGATGGATGGATAAATTCCCCCAGAATGATGGATGGATAAATCTCCCCTGAATGATGGATGGATCAATTCCCCCAGAATGATGGATGGATAAATTCCCCCAGAATGATGCATGGATTAATTCCCCCAGATTTATGAATGGATAAACTCCCCCAGAATGATGGATGGATAAATTCCCCCAGAATGATGGATGGATTCATTCCCCCAGATTTATGAAAGGATGAATTCCCCCAGATTTATGGATGGATAAATTCCCCCAGAATGATGGATGGATAAATTCCCCCAGAATGATGGATGGATTAATTCCCCAATAATTATGGATGATTTAATTCCCCCAGAATTATGGATGGATTAATTCGCCGAGAATTATGGATGGATAAATTCCCCCAGAATTATAGATGGATTAATTCACCCAGAATTATGGATGGATTAATTCCCCCAGAATGATGGATGGATAAATTCCCCCAGATTTATTAATGGATGAATTCCCCCTGATTTATGGATGGATAAATTCCCCCAGAATGATGGATGGATAAATTCCCCCAGAATGATGGATGGATTAATTCCCCAATAATTATGGATGAATTAATTCCCCCAGAATTATGGATGGATTAATTCGCTGAGAATTATGGATGGATAAATTCCCCCAGAATTATAGATGGATTAATTCACCCAGAATTATAGATGGATTAATTCCCCCAGAATGATGGATGGATAAATTCCCCCAGATTTATGAATGGATGAATTCCCCCAGAAGGATGGATGGATTAATTCCACCTGAATTATGGATGGATAAATTCTCCCAGAATGATGAATGGATAAATTCCCCCAAAATGATGGTTGGATAAATTCCCCCAGATTTATGGATGGATAAATTCCCCCAGAAGGATGGATGGATTAACTCCCCAAGAATTATGGATGGATTAATTCCCGCAGAATAATGGATGGATAAATTCCCCCAGCATTATGGATGGATTAATTCCACCTGAATTATGGATGGATAAATTCCCCCAAATAATGGATAGGTAAATTCCCCCAGAATGATGAATGGATAAATTCCCCCAGAATGATAGATGGATAAATTCCCCCAGAATGATGGATGGATTAATTCCCCCAGCATTATGGATGGATTAATTCCACCTGAATTATGGATGGGTAAATTCCCCCAAATAATGGATAGGTAAATTCCCCCAGAATGATGAATGGATAAATTCCCCCAGAATGATGAATTGATAAATTCCCCCAGAATGATGAATTGATAAATTCCCCCAGAATGATGGATGGATAAATTCCCCCAGAATGATGAGTTGATAAATTCCCCCAGAATGATTAATTGATAAATTCCCCCAGAATGATGGATGGATAAATTCCCCCAGAATGATGAATTGATAAATTCCCCCAGAATGATGAATTGATAAATTCCCCCAGAATGATGGATGGATAAATTCCCCCAGAATGATGAATTGATAAATTCCCCCAGAATGATGGATAGATAAATTCCCCCAGATTTATGGATGGATAAATTCCCCCAGAAGGATGGATGGATTAACTCCCCAAGAATTATGGATGGATAAATTCCCCCAGATTTATGGATGGATTAATTCCCCCAGAATGATGGATGGATAAATTCCCCCAGATTTATGAATGGATGAATTCCTCCAGATTTATGAATGGATGAATTCCCCCAGATTTATGAATGGATGAATTCCCCCAGAAGAATGGATGGATTAATTCCACCTGAATGATGGATGGATAAATTCCCCCAGATTTATGGATGGATTAATTCCCCCAGAATGATGGATGGATAAATTCCCCCAGAATGATGAATTGATAAATTCCCCCAGAATGATGGATGGATAAATTCCCCCAGAATGATGAATTGATAAATTCCCCCAGAATGATGGATGGATAAATTCCCCCAGAATGATGAATTGATAAATTCCCCCAGAATGATGGATAGATAAATTCCCCCAGATTTATGGATGGATAAATTCCCCCAGAAGGATGGATGGATTAACTCCCCAAGAATTATGGATGGATAAATTCCCCCAGATTTATGGATGGATTAATTCCCCCAGAATGATGGATGGATAAATTCCCCCAGATTTATGAATGGATGAATTCCTCCAGATTTATGAATGGATGAATTCCCCCAGATTTATGAATGGATGAATTCCCCCAGAAGAATGGATGGATAAATTCCCCCAGAATGATGGATGGATAAATTCCCCCAGATTTATGGATGGATTAATTCCCCCAGAATGATGGATGGATAAATTCCCCCAGATTTATGAATGGATTAATTCCCCCAGATTTATGAATGGATGAATTCCCCCAGAAGAATGGATGGATTAATTCCACCTGAATGATGATGTATTACACATCTAATGACATTACTCCCCCCCCCCCCCCCCCCTCCCGTCTTTCTTACCTGTATCAGGATTGGTACATGCCTGTTTTGTCTCATTTACTATTGACTCTATCAAGTGTGTAATAGTCTAAATAGCCGGGGGAAGTCCTCTCCACCGATTGGCTCCAAAATTTAGCCGGTGCGTACTTGGCCAGTTCCGCTCGACCGTACTTAATTAGGTTAGACAAATACGCATTGAGGGTACGTGTCCCAATTGGCAATACCAACCCACCGGAAAGGCAACGCGCTTCGTAGAAAGAGCGAGGAACCTGCCAGGTTTGGCTGTATCAATCAGCGTTCGTGGTTGACTGGCAACCCGCAAGACCGCGGAGTTGTCCGGACATGGTGGCCTCAGGGCCAGAGTTCGGGAGGAGTCCGAAAATTCTCCTCCTTGTAAACACTGAAACCCGGTTCTATTCCGTAACATTCCTGAGAAATGGTAGGTCAAACAAAATTTTCCAGAGTATCACTCACTGTTCACCATGTCTCGTTACAAGTACAAGCCAACACCTTGTTTCAACTCAAACGATTGTTTACCTGCAAATAAGAAAAAATGGTGTTGGAAAAGAATAAAATATTAAATAAAAAATGGGGAAAGAATAAGCATTGGAAAAGTGAACATTGTATTGCAATAGCTGCTTTATTTGAGAAACAATGGCAGAATAAAAATTATACTTACTTTTCAGACAGACAGTAAGATTTACAATTGTAGTTTTTTAAGTTATAGTCTGTACTATAAAGCATGAATAATCTGAGTTTGCTTTTTCGTTAACTACTCCTCAAGTTTTGTGGCCAATCCTGACCAAACTTGGCAAGTGTACTTGGGGTCCAAGTGGCGGCATGACGAAAACAGCCAAAGGTAAAGAAGGTCGGGATCACATTCCACCTGTTGGTCATGACGAAAGTTTGAATTGTCACGAGAATTCACAAATGTTGAGTGGGTAGTTGAAGAATGATGTATCCCATATTCGCTGTCCCACTTTTCTAGCCATGAGATTATATGAGGACTGTATTTGGATTGTTTATAACTTACATCTTAGACTCAGAGCCTCATACTGTATGTGATTTATCCTGTCCATGGCTTCAAGTGCGATGTGCGATATTGGCTCCGACACCCTTATGGCCAAATTGTGACCTTTATTTGATGTATATCCCAATGCTTAACTATGGCTATAGCATTGTTGAATACTCTCCTGAGGGAAATTTGGAGAAAATTGGATGTATGTTCAGTGTACACCTGGGCTAGGAGTCGCTGGTCCTGATCACATTTCTACAAACATCCCTATCCTGCACGGCTTTCTGAAGCTCTGGCAGATATTGCTTGGTTTGCATCCTTTACATCATCCAAGAACAAGGTCTGCCTCTTCCTCTTCTTTTATCAACCATATCCAGCAGGGGTTTTTTGGGGTTTTTTTGTATACAAGATCGAGGCTCGTGTAAGAGCTAACATTAATCACACAAAAAACGGACACACAAAACATACAATAAAGGGAGCGGGACACAAGATGGGGAGAGAGAGGGAAGCACACAAGTACAACAGTAGAGAACAGGGACATCGGGAGATCTGTGGGAGGGATAGGGCTTGGGGGGAGGAGGCATGGGAAGGGGGGTGGGGGTAGGAGAGGTATAAAACACGGACACAGCTAGGACTTCCAGGAAAGAAGTCGGTATGTCAAAAAAATGGATCTGGGGTGAATTAACGGGGGTAGAAAAGATCAAGGTTTTGGATGGGGAAGATAAGAGATAAGATGAAGATAAGATGGGGAAGATAAGAAACAAGGTGTTGGCTTGTACTTGTAACGAGATATGGTGGTGAACAGGTGTTTTGAAGACCTGGAGGGAGGAGTGGGTTTGAAGGGAGTGAGGGAGTTTGTTCCAGAGGTGTGAGAAAGGAATGAAGGGGTGAAGGTGAATAGAGTGTCTTGATTTTGGCAGTTTCACGAGAAGAGGGTTGCAGGCAGATCTTGTGCGACCAAAGTTTGACTTCAAAGGGTTCACTTCTCCAGACTTCCATTTTCTGCACGTATGATGTGTCCAAACTAAAGTATGACAGTTTCTGTTTTAGCATCAGCGCTTCCAATGTACATGGTGGTCCAATTTCCTCAAGCACTGATTTATGTGCTCCTCTTTCAGTCGATAGAATTTTTTAAATTCATCTCCAACACCACATTTCAAAAATGTCAATCTTCTTCCTCTTTTCCTTTTTTACTGTCCACGACTCACGTCCACACATTGCAACTGCAAATACCAGAGCATTCACCAGCCCCCTCTTGTTTGCATTGTCACATCATTGTCTTTCCAGATCTTTGTCAATCCTGATATTGCTGTTCTTCCCAATGTTAGCCGTCTATGAATTTCTCCTCTACATTCTCAACTCACTTCATCTTAGAACCCAGGAAGATGAAACTTTCCAATATTTCCACATGATCGTCTCCCAATCTGAATGCATCAATCTTATCAGTTGACCAATATTTTAGTATTTTTAGGACGTAGCCCATAGGGCAATGCCGTCTAGAACAACGTTTGTCTGCCCGCATGTCCCCACAAGCGTACACCAATCAGAGCTGATGATCTGGTCACATGACAGGAGGACAGCGCTTGGTGACCATTACAGTTGCATATTTTACTAAAAGGAAATGTAATAACCTTCTGTGGAACGTTTTGGGGTACCAGCGGGTGTCGTAAGGTAGGTTGGAGGTTTCAGAAATTCCTCAATACAATTGTGATTTTGAAATGTGATCGACATGGGCCTTGCTCTCAAATCCGGAAGTGAACAGATTATAACGGTTCGCTGGTTTGATATCTCAATTCAATCATGATTTTGCATTATATTTTGATACATTAATATTATAGTATTAGTTTGTGATTGGAATGATTAATGATGCTTTTTCGAATGAAAATATAGAGAATGTCCTGTCAATGCCTGACGTTCGACTGAGGGTGGCACAGGAATGTGGAATTTATTGGTTCATCGTTTGCCATTCACCGTTTTTTTAACCCAAGCCATTCACGAACCGGCTGTCCATGCCTGAAGGCAAAAAAATTAATACTTACATTATTTGCTAACTGCTGACAGGTATCCGCACCCAGGTCATGCAATCCTCTTCAAATAAAGTGTCAAACAAGCCGCTGTTAGACTATCGGTCCAGTTTAGGTTTGTGACAACAATGGCGGCCATTTTTTAAAAAAAGGACAAATCTGCGATGGCCCTATAACCAAATATCTTTCTTAGGACATACTCTGACTGTGTGCCAAATGCCATGCTTGTATCATGAAAGGCACAATTCCTGCACCTATCTGCCATACTATTACTTCCTGCAAAAGGAGTGGTATCATCAGAATACCTTAGATTGGTGATACACCTTCCTCCAATCCTGACTTCAGCCTCCATTTCATCCAAGTTAGAAGTTTCTTCAAGATTATTATAACCACAAATTAATCAGTCAATTTCTTCCAATGATAATGGCATATTGATAATGGCATAATAATATTAACATGAATAATAATAATAATAATATTGACATGGGTGCTGGTAGGATGGCCGAGAACTACGCACACTCACCTCTAAGTTGTCTAGCCTGGGTTCGAATCTCATCCCAACTATAAACTGCCAATCTGGTGTTTCACAGGCAGGGTGATGCATCAAAGTGTATGCCCTCCCTCGGATGGACATTAAACGAGAAACCCGTCTGCCAGCATTCGTTGGTGGACATTAAAGGTCCCACAGTGTCCTTGGTGAAGAGTAGGCGAGCTATCGCCGGCATCGTTGCAAATTTAAAATTTCTGCCCCAAATTTGATGAGCTATCTACAAAGAGAGACAACTTGAGCTTGAACTGATAACTAACAGGGTTTCAACATAGGCACAGTGAAGTCCTCGGCCAATGATGCTACCCCACAGCCTCGTGCTGCATACAATAGAATAGAAGAAGAAGATTTTCTCATAGAGTTCAGGAGCGATTTATGAGCAGAATTCCGTATTGACATGGACGCCAATGATTTAATATCATCGTTGAGGGATGCAATGCAGAAGCAAGACGTATGAAGAGTGAAACAGTTCTTGATGCGCTTCATTGTGCCTGGTGTTTGTCTCAATGAATCCATTGATGTTCTCCAGCACATAAAGGGTTAATGCCCTTGAAGTTGCCTTGGCTTTTCCTTACTGACAACTCCATTGCTGCCCAAGGAAGGGCATTAGCATTAGAATGGCGGTTCTCCTTATTGTCATGCTTCTCAGGTCTCATGTAGCTTGTTTCCCACACGGGCATGACCCAATGCCTGGGTCCAATACAGCGACGTTTACCAGCTCTTCATCTCTCCGAAGACTTTCAAACGGTGAAGCATTCCCTGCCAGTAATCGTCACCACAAGTTAAAATGAAATAAACAAATGAATGAATGAGATCGTTTGAAATTTCATCTCAGAATGGCGAATCTATCGCATTACATCCCAATTTAATTAATTATTGAATGGCTCCTTTTCCTGCAAAACGTCTAATGTTCACGTCAAATGCCAATGGGCTCGAGTACGGTATTTAATTAAGGGGCGAATTTGCTTTTAGACTCGTTTTATTACTGCAAATACAACCGACATGTTTTCCCCAGAATATTGGCATCGAGCTGTGTCTTTGCAGAAGAGACGCCTCTGAGTCTCCACTTGTTACCCTTGAAGTTGCCTTGGCTTTTCTGAGTCTCCACTTTCTGAGTCTGAGCTTTTGTGCATCTCCACTTGTTACCCTTGAAGTTGCCTTGGCTTTTCTGAGTCTCCACTTGTTACCCTTGAAGTTGCCTTGGCTTTTCTGAGTCTCCACTTGTTATCCTTGAAGTTGCCTTGGCTTTTCTGAGTCTCCACTTGTTACCCTTGAAGTTGCCTTGGCTTTTCTGAGTCTCCACTTGTTACCCTTGATGTTGCCTTGGCTTTTCTGAGTCTCCACTTTCTGAGTCTGAGCTTTTGTGCATCTCCACTTGTTACCCTTGAAGTTGCCTTGGCTTTTCTGAGTCTTCACTTGTTACTCTTGAAGTTGCCTTGGCTTTTCTGAGTCTCCACTTGTTACTCTTGAAGTTGCCTTGGCTTTTCTGAGTCTCCACTTGTTACTCTTGAAGTTGCCTTGGCTTTTCTGAGTCTCCACTTGTTACTCTTGAAGTTGCCTTGGCTTTTCTGAGTCTCCACTTGCTACCCTTGAAGTTGCCTTGGCTTTTCTGAGTCTCCACTTGCTACCCTTGAAGTTGCCTTGGCTTTTCTGAGTCTCCACTTGTTACCCTTGAAGTTGGCTTGGGTTTTCTGAGTCTCCACTTGTTACCCTTGAAGTTGCCTTGGCTTTTCTGAGTCTCCACTTGTTACCCTTGAAGTTGCCTTGGCTTTTCTGAGTCTCCACTTGTTACCCTTGAAGTTGCCTTGGCTTTTCTGAGTCTCCACTTGTTACCCTTGAAGTTGGCTTGGGTTTTCTGAGTCTCCACTTGTTACCCTTGAAGTTGCCTTGGCTTTTCTGAGTCTCCACTTGCTACCCTTGAAGTTGCCTTGGCTTTTCTGAGTCTCCACTTGCTACCCTTGAAGTTGCCTTGGCTTTTCTGAGTCTCCACTTGTTACCCTTGAAGTTGGCTTGGGTTTTCTGAGTCTCCACTTGTTACCCTTGAAGTTGCCTTGGGTTTTCTGAGTCTCCACTTGCTACCCTTGAAGTTGCCTTGGCTTTTCTGAGTCTCCACTTGCTACCCTTGAAGTTGCCTTGGCTTTTCTGAGTCTCCACTTGTTACCCTTGAAGTTGGCTTGGGTTTTCTGAGTCTCCACTTGTTACCCTTGAAGTTGCCTTGGCTTTTCTGAGTCTCCACTTGCTACCCTTGAAGTTGCCTTGGCTTTTCTGAGTCTCCACTTGCTACCCTTGAAGTTGCCTTGGCTTTTCTGAGTCTCCACTTGCTACCCTTGAAGTTGCCTTGGCTTTTCTGAGTCTCCACATGTTACCCTTGAAGTTGCCTTGGCTTTTCTGAGTCTCCACTTGCTACCCTTGAAGTTGCCTTGGCTTTTCTGAGTCTCCACTTGCTACCCTTGAAGTTGCCTTGGCTTTTCTGAGTCTCCACTTGCTACCCTTGAAGTTGCCTTGGCTTTTCTGAGTCTCCACTTGCTACCCTTGAAGTTGCCTTGGCTTTTCTGAGTCTCCACTTGCTACCCTTGAAGTTGCCTTGGCTTTTCTGAGTCTCCACTTGTTACCCTTGAAGTTGGCTTGGGTTTTCTGAGTCTCCACTTGTTACCGTTGAAGTTGCCTTGGCTTTTCTGAGTCTCCACTTGCTACCCTTGAAGTTGCCTTGGCTTTTCTGAGTCTCCACTTGCTACCCTTGAAGTTGCCTTGGCTTTTCTGAGTCTCCACTTGTTACCCTTGAAGTTGCCTTGGCTTTTCTGAGTCTCCACATGTTACCCTTGAAGTTACCTTGGCTTTTCTGAGTCTCCACTCCACCACCGGAGATGGATGGTCATGTTTGCATCCCTGTTTGTTTGTCTCTGTCTGATTGTGAACAAGATATTTCAAAAGGTCGTGGACGACTTATGTCGAAACTTGTGGATGAGTTGGTTAGGTGACAAAAACAAGCCAATTCGATTTTGGTTCAGGTCCGAATCCAGATCATATCTATAGGTGGGATACAAAACGTAACCTGTTCAACCTGACGGAGCTATGCTCCCTACCTCGTGCCATTCTAGTTTCTGTCTGTCAAACGCCTACAGGTCACAATTTTAAACCGACCTTCACAAAACTTCACCAAACGGTGGACTTGGTCACACGGAAGAAGCCTATTGATTTTGAGGTCAAAAGGTCAATATAGGCTAAAGGTTTAAAAAAAACCTTGTCAAGTTTCTAAAATCCTCAATTTTCATCCAATTTACTTGACATTTGAACAGAATTTTCACATCAGATCACTGAATTTACTCACCAATTATGTTGAGGTCAAACCAGGCCAAAATTTCAACATCGGCCAAGTTTCTAAAATTGTCAATTTTCATCCGATTGATTTGAAATATGAAGAGGATTTGTACATCTGGTCACTGAATTCAACCACCAATTATTTTTGAGTTCAACATATGCTAAAAAGGCAACAACTTAATTGAAATTTCTAAAATCCTCAATTTTCATCCCGATTGACTTGAAATTTGAAGAGGATTTTCATATCGGATCACTGAATTCAACCACCAATTATTTTTGAGTTCAACATAGGCCAAAGGTCAACAACTTAGTTGAGGGATTTCGCAAGTGTCGTGCGATGCAGGTCTGTGTGTGAACAAGATATCTCAAAAAGTTATGGACGGATTTGTACGAAACTTGGTGGACAGGTTGTGTGTGTGACAAGGAAGAGTTTATTCAATTTTGGTAAAGATCTGGATCCGGATCAGGATCAGAGAGTTTTAACATTTTTAACTGATTCTTCAACAAAGCCTGGTGTTGCCTTAGCGGTTAGGGTGCCAGCTTGGGATCCATGATCCTGGGTTCGAATCCTGGTCGATCGCTGAATTAAAGCCAGGGGGGTTGACTCAGCCTGTCATCCTTCTGAGGTCGGCAAATTGAGTACCAGCTTTCACTGGTAATTCCCTGTGTGTCACAAGAGGCGACTAACAGGGTTGGCGGCACGAAGGGCATCCGGCCATAAAGCATTGCTTCAAAAAGGGGGCCATGGTCCCCGAAAAAGGCCAACCCCTGCTCTGCGGGGGGAAATGGCCTCTAAAGGTGGTTCAAGTGATTCTTCAACATTGAGCAATTTGGCCAAAAACGAAATATATCATGATATTTCAAAAAGTCAGGAACGACTTGTGACTAAACTTGGTAGATGAGTTAGTTTGGCGACAAGAACAAGCCGATTAGATTTTGATTCAGGTTCGAATCCAGATCCGACCTATCAGTGGGATACAAAACGTAAACTGTTCTGCTTGGTGGAGGTATGCGCTCTACTGAGTGCCGTTCTAGTTTTATCATGTTTCCAGCTATCATGTAACCCATGTAGATTTCCACCTTAAAACGTTATTGTCAATACTAGGGCATGCCCGTACGTGGGTGCCCGTTCCTTGCCAAAAAAAAAAAAAAACGCTACCCGTACGCTCTACCCCGCCCGTACGCCCGTACGCCCGTAAACAAAAAAAACAACGCTCTTCGCTTCCGCCCTTCGCTCTGACTGAATTGGGAGAAATAATGCGCATAAGAAATCGAGAAATTATTATTTTCTCTGGAAGAAATCGAATTACGAACCGTAATGGCGCACGCGCTCGGCTCGCTCTCACATCGGCCACGACTACGCAACAACGCGTTCTGTGATTGGCTGCCGGAAGTGCAGTCTTCACTGTCCGGAAGGTCGCAAATCGCAGTTACGATGAATCGCAAATTAGTTTTAATTAGTTTTAAAACATAGTTTAACGGCAACATAGTTTTCCAACGTGAAATAAATGAATACGCTCTCAAATGTGCCGTCCGAGGCAGAGTCTGTTCGCCACGTTCGGCACACGTGATAGCTCGCTGCTCTCTGATTGGTTGAATCGTTTTTTGGACATAGCTTGGTAACTACTTCTCCGATTAATATGAAACCTTGAAAAGGCACATCCTCGGGTCCCCAGCAATATACCTGGCAAGTTTAAAGTATATCGGACCCGTGGTTGTCGAGAAACAGCGGTCACAGACATACAGACATACAAACATACAAACATACAAACATACAAACATACAAACATACACACAGAGATTACTGGAATTATAGATAGATGCATCACCGTATATAGTAGAGACGGACCATTTATTATCGGCTGGTGCTATATATATATTCTATATAGGCTGGTGCTTATATAATTTATTAAATTATATACAGTATCTAAATATCTATAAAGCTCAGTTGACTTTTTGCTCCACCAAATAACTGCGAAACGGAGTCGAATAAAAGGGTGAAAATTCTACAGATGCTGTGATAAATAACTACCTCTATCGGTTTGAATGTTTGAAAGAGAATAGACGTCTGGATCAATTTTTGAATTAAATTGAAATCCCGATTTATACAGTATATACAGACTTGGCATTTAATATGGAATATTTTTTTTGTGGGGGTGAACTTACTTTTCAAGATGACTTAGAACCAAAAGTTCATTGGAATTATGTTGAAATTATTCTAGATTTTGTTAATGTGACGTTTAAAAGAAAGAAAAACCACATTTGACATTTCGAAGCAAATAAATTGATCCTCGAAAGTGATCTAAACTGATATCGAACTCAATTCACGGACAGTACTGTGTTAAACTTCTGTACGTTTTCCAGAAGTATCTCTTTATTTTGCACATTAGCCAAACATTTTTTCAACAAAAACAAAAGCTAAATTATGACTGGGATTACGGACAGTAAAATTACAGTTCAGTACTTCGTGTAACCCCCACGAGCATTCAGGAGAGCACGTACACGTTGAGGCATGCTGTTCACGAGATTTGCCAAGGTTTGGACAGGAATCGCTTGCCATGCAGTGACAATAGTCTGCTGCAATTCACGCACAGAGGTCGGCTGCTGGTCCAAGTTGTCGATTTGATGCGTTAATTCTGCCCACAAGTTCTCTATCGGATTCATATCCGGGGACATGGCAGGCCACTCCATATGCTCTACACCACGTTTAGCAAGAAAGTGTTGGATCATGTGAGCACGATGAGGCCGTGCATTGTCATCTTGGAAGACAAAGTTTCCTCGAAAGGCTGCACGAGCAAATGGAAGCAATGTTTCTTCCAGAATGACCCTGTACTTGAACTGGTTCAGGTTTCCATTCAGAACAACCAGGTCAGTTTTGCACCCTGCATGAAAAGCAGCCCAAACGGTCACCCCACCACCTCCAGCTTGGACTCTTGGCACTATACAATCTTCGTTGTGGGCTTCATGCACTTGTCTGCGCACTCGGACACGGCCATCTTGACGATAGACCAGAAATCTAGACTCGTCACTGAAGGTCACGTGATTCCAGTGTCCTGGCTGCCATTGACGGTGCTCTCTGGCCCACTGCAATCGGCGCTGGCTGTGTTGTCTGGTCAGGCGTGGCTTTCTCAGGGGACACCTGGCACGATAGCCTGCTTGAACCAGTCATTGGTTGACCAGCCTTCTGGATACAGGCACATTCGTCAGTTGATGCCACTCAGCCCTACACCGATTAGCTGACTTCGTACGGCCATTGCAGACTAACCGGTGCAGCTGGCGATCATCTCTCCTTGTGGTTCTGCGTGGACGTCCTGGCCTCGGTATTGGAGTAGGGACACCCCTCTGAGCATTTCGTTTCAGGATCTTTGACACCTGACCTTGAGTGATGCCATACTGCCGAGCAATAGCACGCTGTTTCATGCCAGAATTTCGTAAAGCCACCACTCCATGACAAACAGCATTGTCAAGTTGACGGACCATCTCCAGAGGAAGCGGCAATAACTTTTGTAGACGTGCAGCAGTTGTTTTCCACTAATACAGAACGCAATAACTCTTGTATACCCGATTGTGAAGCCAATCGTCAAATGTACCTGTCCTTACATTTTGTCATGCCACCTTTGATATAATCCTGTTATTGACTTCTTGCTGCGAAAGACATTCAGTGACATTGTTCTTTAAACAAAGACATCACTGAAGGGTAAAAAAAACTCATCAGATTGATATACTGAGTTCAGAAAGTAAACCCAAGTCAAGAAAAAATATATATATTCCATTTTAAATGTCAAGTCTGTATATATAAACGCGAGTTGTCTGTGTGTGTCCGCGTTTTATTCAGAGATGACTGAACGGATCTTCATCAACCTTTCAGAGGTTCATCAGTGAGTGCCTGGGAGTGTTTTAGGCAAGAAAAAAAAATTGAAAAAAAAGTTCGTTTTTTTTGGAGTTTAAAAATTAAAAAATTTTTAAAAAAAAATCGCTCGATAGTGCCGAAGCCTTTTTAAATGAATGACAGTTATATACAAGTACACATTCGCATAAATAAATACAAAACAATTACCAGACATTTGAATACAAATAAATCAATCAAGTCCAGAAGTGTACGAATTTGGTAGTATGGCTTCTTCTTCTTCCTGATCAGCATCACACTTAACTCAGAAACGTGAGCCACATTCACTCAGAAACGTGAGCCACATTCACTCAGAAACGTGAGCCACATTCACTCAGAAACGTGAGCCACTCCCCTTCCTCTCTTGCCTCCCCCTCCCGTTCCCTTCCCCTCCTCCCCTCCCCTTTAAGATATAAATTCTCTGTAAAAGAGCTTCCACTTCTGACTGCTCCCCTTCTCCCTCTCCCAACCCTTCCCCCATCCTTCCCCCTCCCCTTCCCACCCTCCCCTCCCCTCACCCTCCTCCTCTCCCTCCCCCTCCCGTCCCCCTCTACCCCTCCCCTCCTTCTCCCCTCCCCTTTAAGATATAAATTCTCGGTAAAAGAACCTCCACTTCTGACTGCTCCCCTTCCCCCCCCCCTCCCCTCCCCTTCCCCCACTCCCCTCCCCTCTTTCTCCCCCTTCCCCCCTCCCCCCTCCCCACCGTCCCCCCCTTCCCTCCCCCTCTCTTCCCCCTCTCCTCCCCATTCCCCTCCCCTCCCCCGCCCGGCAACGCCGGGTACTTCTGCTAGTCTTACTATAATTCACCAAATGTCCATCTGTCCGTTCGAAGGTACTGCAAAAACGGCTCAACTGATCGCAACGATATTTTGGGTGGGTATTCCTGGGACCCCTGGTAGTTGAAAAATAGGCTATATTGTTTTTCCAATTTTTCAAAGTTTTCCAATTATCCAGTTTTTCCAAACCCGATGGAATAATATTTACCGATATCAACAATGATGTGGCTTTTATTGAAATTCTACAAATACTGTTTTGATTTTGATGAGAATTACGAACCTGCAGCAAATGCGGAAGTGGACAGATGACAGCAATGCGCGGGTTTGATAATATCCCAATACAACCGTCATTCAATCTAATGTTAAATAGTTAAACGTTAATCGTGTTAATCGTTTTGTTAATGTATCAATAGATGATTGGAATTGAGTGAATACAATTACGATTTTGAATTCGTAATTGTATTCACCCAACTGTACGGAACTTCACATCAGGATTTAAATATTTGTTGATGTCACGAATGTTGCTAAAAGTTTATTTTTTATATTAATGTTATTTCATTTGTGATTGGGGTTATGCTGTTTGGAATGAAAAAAGAGATATCGAGTTCAAGTGAATGACGAAATGCCGTGACGGTTTCTACTTTCTAAACGTGAATTCGCAGATCGCCATATGCAGATTCGCCATTGACTGGGTATAGAACACACACACGTACCTGCTTGTTTGCCAACGGGTACGTTTTTCATGGAAGTCCTTCACGAACTTGCTGTTCATGTCTGACGTGCGACTGAAGGTGCTACAGGAATGTGGAATTTTTTGGTTTCATGCTTTGGCATTCGCCGTTTCTACATTGTCTGTTTGCTTCTGGCCTCCCACTCATGCATAGCACGGGTACCTCACGAGTATATATTATGAAGGCTTTCCTGTTGAAAATGCAGCTCTCTCTAAATACTTGTAACTCGATCCAAAAGGGTGGCGCAGAGGTGACACACATACGAATATGAGCTATCTAGTCTGGGATGAAATCCCGACCCGACAGACTGTAAACCCTCGGATTGGTCTTCCTAGCAGGGCGTTGCATCATAAAATGCACCGTGGCTCAGATGGAAGTTAAGCTGGTTGTCCCATCGGATAGCATTTGCTGTTACATGTTGAAGATCCTACGGTGTGCTTTGTGAAGAGTAGGCGAGTTATCGCCGGCATTCTGGACACGTTCTAAATTTCTGCCTCTTGGTGGCCTATGCTGTATTGGAGTGGCGACCCATCCATGATCGCAATTCATATTCGAAGATAATGCCCTGGAAGCCTCACTGCGTGAATAGGAAGCCTGGTGTTGGCTTAATGGTTAAGGTGGCTAGCTTAAGATCTTAAGGTCTTGAGTTTGAGCCCCTGTCGTGCCGCTGAAATAACACCAGGTAGGATGATTCAGCCTGTCATCCTTCTGATGTAGGCAAAATGAGTACCTGCTAGCTGGTAACAGGGGGCACTGCATCATTGGCACAGCTGCATTTCCAAAAATCATGCAACCTGCAGCCACGGGCTGCATACCAAACAACACCAAGCATGAGTAGGATAAACAAACAACATCAAAAACATGAAATATGTCATGCATCGCACGATACTTGCAAAATCCATAAAACAAGTTGTTGCCTTTGGCCTATGTTGAGCTCAAAAATAATTGGTGGTTGAATTCAGTGATCTGATATGAAAATCCTCTTCAAATTTCAAGTCAATCGGATGAAAATTGAGGATTTTGGAAATTTCAACTAAGTTGTTGATCTTTTGCCTATGTTGATATTTTGGCATATATTGACCTAACAGCTGCATTTGGCTGTTTGAAATGCAGCTGTGCCAATGATTGGTGGTTTAATTAAATGACGAAGTGGGCAAATCCTCTTCAAATTTCAAGTCAATCAGATGAAAATTGAGGATTTTATAAACTTGCTGTAAGTTGATGACCTTTGGCCTATGTTGATGTTTTGGCTTATGTTGACTTCAAAATAGTTGGTGGTTGAATTCAGTGACCTGATATGTAAATCCTCTTCAAATTTCAAGTCAATCGGATGAAAATTTAAGATTTAAAAAATTTGACAAAGATGTTGACCTTTGACCTATGTTGCCCTTTTGGCCTATGTTGACTTCAAAATAGTTGGTGGTTGAATTCTTTGGCGTGAAATGTAAATCCTCTTCAAATTTCAAGTCAATCGGATGAAAATTGAGGATTTTGGAAATTTCAACTAAGTTGTTGATCTTTGGCCTACGTTGATATTTTGGCATATATTGACCTAACAATTATTGGTGGTTTAATTAAATGACGAAGTGGGCAAATCCTCTTCAAATTTCAAGTCAATCGGATGAAAATTTAAGATTTAAAAAAATTGACAAAGATGTTGACCTTTGACCTATGTTGACCTTTTGGCCTATGTTGACTTCAAAATAGTTGGTGGCTGAATTCAGTGACCTGATATGTAAATCCTCTTCAAATTTCAAGTCAATCAGATGAAAATTTAAGATTTAAAAAAATTGACAAAGATGTTGACTTTTGACCTTTTGGCCTATGTTGACTTCAAAATAGTTGGTGGTTGAATTCAGTGACCTGATATGTAAATCCTCTTCAAATTTCAAGTCAATCGGATGAAAATTTAAGATTTAAAAAATTTGACAAAGATGTTGACCTTTGACCTTTTGGCCTATGTTGACTTCAAAATAGTTGGTGGTTGAATTCAGTGACCTGATATGTAAATCCTCTTCAAATTTCAAGTCAATCGGTTGAAAATTGAGGATTTTAGAAATTTGACAAAGTTGTTGACCTTTGACCTATGTTGACCTTTTGGCCTATGTTGACTTCAAAATAGTTGGTGGTTGAATTCAGTGACCTGATATGTAAATCGTCTTCAAATTACAAGTCAATCGGATGAAAATTGAGGATTTTAGAAATTTGACAAAGTTGTTGACCTTTGACCTATGTCGACCTTTTTTTAACCTAAATCAATATAGACTTCTTAGAAAATATAGAAAATCAATAGACTTCTTCCTTTTGACAAACTCCCCCATTTAGTGAAGTTTCGTAAAGATCGGTTTAAAATTGTGACCTGTAGACGATTGACATACAGAGAAACACACAGACAGAATAATGCACAAAACCAACCAATACACTTTTAAAATCTTCGATTTTTGCAAGTAATAAATCATCCACTTCATCATCACAAACGACTTTGTAGAATGCCTGAACCTGGTGGTCTTCTTCTCCTCCAGATGTTGTCGACACAACGCATCCCTCGATGTTCCAAACCCCGCTCCCCGATTCTAATTACGTCTGCACGGTGGGGAGAGGGAGAGGAGTCTGTTTGGCCGGTGGAGTGGTGGGGAAGTGCCGAAATAATTATGGACGTTGGAGGAGCGGTTGGAGGGGTTAATGAGTACCTCTTAATCAGGATAAATCAATATACTTGTAATCACATTATATTTGTAGTACCTGGCACGAAGAAGCGTGTGTAATATTGACCAATGTGTGGGCTATAAGGCGATATAAGTAAGGGCTCCACGATCTGTGACGACAAAATTCTCTTGGCTGGAAAGGACAAACATTATTCACATGATTTGCGCTCAAATAGAAACGACGGTACTCAAACCCAAAGAGACATCCCAGTGCTCAAACAAGGTTGATTCGGTAGATCACGGGGTCAGTGAATTTAGTGATTAGAAACAGAAATTGAAAAGTCACCGACACCTGGGGCTGAACTCTTCAAATAACAACTCCACTGCCACACAATGAATCGTTTAATCCAAGGAACATATTGCTTTTGAGTTTCTTTTCAGCAAACTTTTTAATGAGACAAATTTTGAATATCGTATGAATTAAGTAAATATTTCATCAAGAAAAGGAAGTAAAAATTTTTTATCGACATTCAAAGCCAGACCTCATTAACCCTCTTACTTGCAGCTAATTGTTCCCCTACCTCCGTTCTCTTATCTTTTCACGTTAATTATCTTCCCTGCTCGTTTTGCCCAAAGGTGCTCCCGCTCCTCCCTCATTCCCCCAGTAAATACAATGTCTTTTCCCCCTCTATCCCCTCCCTTTTCCACTAGTCACGATTTTGTATAGAAACAAAGCCCTGCTCTTGCTGCTTTTACACTCGTTTACTCCCTTAGCTATATGAGCAACCGTATTCCAAACCTGAAACGACACTCGGTAGAGCGCATACCTCCGCCAGGATGAACAGTTTATGTTTTGTATCCCACTGATTGGCCGTCTCTGGATTCAGACTGAACCTTATTGTCGCCTAACCAACTCGTCCACCAAGTTTAGTCATAACTTGGCCCCAACTTTTTAAAATGTCATACCATATATCGTTTTTGGCCCAATCTCTCAAGGGTTAACAATCACATTAACCCACCTTTAGAGGCCATTTTTTTCCCCGCAAGCGGGGGTTGGCCTTTGAAGATTAACATTTTCTGGTATCTCTTTCCGGATCCAGATCTTCACCAAAATCTCATCATTTCATCCTTGTCGCACACCCATCCTCTGCACCAAATTTCACCCGAATCCCATCCACAACCTTTTGAGACATCCTGCACACAAATAAACAAACAAGAAAGATGTCGTGTAGACCACGATACTTGTAAAATCTATCCCCCACCCATCTCCATCCCCCCTCCAAACCCCACCCCAAGAAAAAAAAAAACAGAAAAAGTTGACATGGAGACATCAAATTGTCCATTTCATTATGATTAAAATTGACGATTTTAATCATATCTCCGGTCAATCGGTTGAAAATTTATTTTTTCACATGGAAATTGATGATTTTAAAACTTTGACCTAGAGTTGACCTTTGACCTTTTGACCTCAAAATAGTTGCTTTCCCAATTCAGTGATGCACTATGCAATTGCTGTTTAATTTTCAAGTTAATATGATGAAAATTGACGATTGTTCAGACAAACATTGATGATTTTAAAAGTTTGACCTTGAATTGACCTTTGACCTTTTCACCTTAAAAATAGTTGATTTCCCAATTTAGTGACCCAATATGCAAACGCTGTTCAACTTTCAAGTCATCACATGAAAAATGGCGATTTTAGAAATTAGACAACAATATGACCTTTGACCTCAAGATCAATAGGCTTCTCAGTTTTAACTACCTCAACAACTCGGTAAAGTTTCATGACGATCGGTTTAGAATTTCGACCTGTCGGCGAGTGACAAACAAAGAAACAGACAAGAAGACGTCATGCAGAGCCGGAACTTGCAAACCCCCCCCCCCCCCCCCAAAGTTTTCCATTGATTTAGAAAAATGTACATTTCATCAAGGTTAAAATTTACGATCTTGATCAAAGCTTGGGTCAACAGGATGAAAAGTGACGATTTTTCAGATGAAAAATGATGATTTTAGCAGTTTGACCTTGAGTTGACCTTTGACCTTGTGACCTCAAATATAGTTGGTTTCCCAATTCAGTGACGCAATACACAAATGCTGTTCTATTTTCAAGTGAATCGGATGGAAATTGATGGTTTTTCCGATGAAAATTTATGATTTTGGAAGTTTGACCCAGAGTTGACCTTTGACCTTTTGACCTCAAAAATAGCTGGTTTCTCTATTTAGAGACTCAATTTGCAATTGCTGTTCAATTGTCAATTCAATCGGAAGAAAATTGACGGTTTTTCAGATTTAAATTGATGATTTTGGAAGTTTGACCTTGAGTTGACCTTTGACCTTTTGACCTCAAACGTAGCATGTTTCCCAATTTATTGACTCGATATGCAAATGCTGTTCAATTGTCAAGTCAATCGATTGACAATTGACTGGTTTTCAGATGAAAATTAAAGATTTTGAAAATTTGACCTTGAGTTGACCCCTGACCTTTTGACCTCAAAAATAGTTCATTTCCCAATTTAGTGACTCAATATACAAATGCTATTCAATTTCCAAGTCAAACGGATTGAAAATGGCGATTTTAGAAATTTGACCTCCAGATGAATGACTTTTTTTTTCTCTTTTTTTTTGTATACAAGATACAACTTGGTGCCCTACCACCTATACAACTTGGTGCCCTACGTCAGCTCGTGAAAGAGCTAACATTTATCACACAAAAAGTCAAATCTACACATAAAACAAAATAAGAGAAGCGGTAGACAAGATGGGGTGAAAGGGGGAAGGAACAAACACAACATTTGAGAGCAGGGAGAACTGTGGGAGGGAGAGGGCTTGGGGGGAGGTGGAAGAGGTATAAAACATACGGACACTGCTAGGACTTCCAGGAAAGAAGTTGGAATTTCAAAATAGTGGATCTGGGGTGAATTAATGGGGGTATAAAAGATCAAGGTTTTGGATGGGGGTACGATGCCTTCAGAAAGTATTCACACCCCTTGACTTTTTCACATTTTGTTGATAAGAGATAGTAGTGAACAGCTGTTTTAAAGACCTGGAGGGTGGAGTGGGATTGAAGGGAGAGAGGGAGTTTGTTCCGGAGGCGGGAGAAAAGAGGAATGAAGGAGTGAAGGTGAGCAGAGAGTCTTGATTTTGGCAGTTTAACCATAAGAGGGTTGCTGGCAGATCTTGTGCGACCTGTTGGAATATTTGGGGGACCTCAAAGTCCACTCAAAAGGGGACCTTTGACCTCAAAAACAATAGGCTTCTCAATTGGGACGACCTATACAACTTGGTGAAGTTTCGTGACGATCGGTTTAGAATTGTGACCTGTAGGCCAGTGACAAACAAACAGACAAGCAGACAGACAAACAGACAGAACCACAAACGCAACCGACCAATATACTTGAAAAATCTTCGCTTTTGCAAGTAATAAACAGACAGGAGAGAAAACGTAGCCTCCATCTGCCTTCGGTGGGCAGAGATAGCAATGTACGATGCCTTCAGAAAGTATTCACACCCCTTGACTTTTTCACATTTTGTTGTGTCACAGCCTGAATTTAAAATGGATTAAATTGAGATTTTTTGTCACTGATATACACATAATGTCAAATGTCCCATAATGTCAGAAGGTCATAAGGTCACATAATGTCCCATAATGTCAAAGTGGGATGATTTTTTAGAAATTTTTACAGATTAATTAAAAATGAGAAACTGAAACGTTTCAACAACCAGGCCAAGTTCTCGGAGTCATGACTGGTTTCTCTCAACTGATCAGAGTAAATCCTTCCTCATGTCAGAGGCAATCAGTGGTGCCCTTGCTCTATGACAATCGAGCTGGACGTATAGCCCATGACCGCTACCTCCCATGTTGTTTTCCTTGGGGTTTTCCTCCTAAATGAGCAAGGATGAAGTTTCCTCTGCATTTGCTCGCTGCATAGCCGAAGCAGGGTTTGCATCCCATCTGCCAATAAATTCAAACTGCCAGTGACAATGTAAACCTTTGAGATGGTTTTAAGCGAGCACTTGGTCCGACTATATCAATGTCGCTCCTCTGAATTCCAAAGATGACAAAGTACTAACTGATAGGACGAAGGAAATGGACTGCTGGGTAGAGCACTATTCTGAGCTGTACTCATGTGAGACTGATATCTCCCAGCCCGTGTTTGATGCTCTTCTGCAGTTACCGGTCATGGGATGAGATTGATGCGAAAACCTCATTATTTGAGCTTAGGAAGGCGAGTGACTCTCTTCCAGGTAGGAAAGTACCAAGCAAGGATGCAATTTCGGCTGAACTTCCCAAGTATGGAAACTTACCTGCTCCCATACTTCGATGACCCTCTCCTCCTCTGCTGGAATTATTGCTCTGTCCCACAGGGTATGTGGTGCAAACATCATCACACCATACTAAATTAAAGGTGACCAGGGCGAGTGCAACAATTACCAAGGCATCTCACTCCTTAGCGTCACTGGGAAACCTTTGCCAGTCATCTTAAACTAGCTGACAGTCACTGAACTTCATCATCTAGCTGACTAGTATATCCAGAGGCACAGTGTGGCTTTAGAGCAGGTTGATTCACAGTATATGTGATTTTCGCCCTCCGTCAACTAGTAGGGAAGTGCAGGGAGCAGCAAACACCACTCTATCGTGCTTTTGTGGATCTCGCAAAAGCATTTGACACCATGAGAAGGACAGGTCTCTATCAGATATTGGAGAAAATTTGCTGTCTCCCAAAAGCTACTCGGTCTCACTCATGCCTTCGATGATAACATGCGTGGTACTATACAGTTTGATGGCGC
Source organism: Myxine glutinosa (assembly GCF_964187855.1). NCBI lineage: Eukaryota > Metazoa > Chordata > Myxini > Myxiniformes > Myxinidae > Myxine > Myxine glutinosa. The sequence goes on along the minus strand of NC_136261.1, from coordinate 156,115,628 downwards.
TACTTCTGACAGTTTTGTGATACAAAACGGGGTGAAACAGGGCAGTCATAGGCCCGACTCTGTTCTGTATTTTCCCTCTGTGCTGTTGACCTACACCTTCCCTGCAGACATGGAAGGAGTGTACCTCCTTACACAGTCAGCCGGAAAGCTGGTTAACCTGCCCATATTGAAAGCTACGACAACAGTGTGGCAGGTCCTGATCAGGGAATCCCTCCATGCCGATGATGATGCTTTCGTTGCACAGACAGAGGAGCCGCTTCAGCCCCTCATGGATCGTCTCTCCCATGCTTGCACTATGTTCTCCCTCACTATCAGCATTGAGGAAACTGTAGTTATGGGACAAGGTTAGAGCCTAACAATGTTAAGTCGAATCATGTATTAGACTTAACACTCTGCTAAAAATAGACAGAAAATTCTGCTGTCTTGTGTAACAGGCAACTTGTCTCTTGATGACTAACTCAGCATGCACATTGGAAAGGTAGCCACCAATTTTGGCCAACTAACAAAATAGGCTTGGAAAAATAATATAATGACCATCAGGACTAATATTCCAATCTACAAGGCCTGCACTCGTGGCATATTGCAGTATGGCAGCGAAGAATGGACAAATTACAGGTGCCAAGAAATCAGTTCAATAACTTCCACCTTTGATGTCTGCAGCACATCCTTGGCATCTTATGGAAGGACAAAGTCACCAATACAAGAGTTCTCTGAGGAAAACATGCCAAGTATCCTATCATTTATCAAGCAAAAAGACTTCTGGCTTGGGCATGTGCACAGGATGGAAGAGGGCCGCATCCCCAAGGATATGCTATATGGCAAGGTAGCCCAAGGCAAAAGCGAAGTGGGCACCCAAAACTTTGTTTTAAGGATGTTAGTAAAAGGGATATGAAAACCGACAACATTGACAAGTGGGAAACAGTTGCTGATGACAAGCGAATGGCGGCATCGGCTGTGGGTAGGGGAGCGCCACCACGATTACCAGTGGTTTCAGCAGCTCCATAGTCCATGCCAGCACATTAAGCAGGGCCATGGCATAGATAACCCAGATCCCGCTACCAGACACGTTACCAGACAATGAGAATCTCAGATGTCGTGCTTGTGGCAGACTCCGTATCTCCAAAATCTGCCTGTTCAGCCATCAATAAAAGTACAGTACTTAGATGATCTGACCTCACCAACGTTAATACTGCATATCCATCATCTCACGTAGATGGATGGTTGCCGATGAGAATGTAGTCATTACTGTGAAAGCGCTCTTGCCACTTACACATAGCAAACCACTTTAAGTCTAAAAATTATGGCTTTGTCAATTTAGTCAGTTATTTATCTTCAGCACAGATTGTACTCCCCTTCAAATTCACATTCTACAAATATACACACCCTTATAGGGTGTATGCTATAATTATTACCTCTGTCACCTAATGTGGATGGAGGTTATGTTTTCACCCCTGTCTGTCTGTCTGTCTGTCTGTCTGTCTGTCTAACTATAGTCAGAGAGACGTTGACTCTTACAAGCACATCATGCACATGATCATATGAGACTATTAGGGCAGAAGAGCAACAGGAGACTCATGGATCACATTTTTAGGAAAATTTGCCATTACCATGTTCAGAAGGTAGGACATGCTATTGGGGGAAATCAGGGTTGGAAAGTTCATTGATTGGGTGAGACCCATGGCACACTTGATATTGTGCCATACACTTACAGGCAAGCACTCTAGACATCAAAACACCTTTCAGAGTAATTATTGAAGAGGATTGTTGAGTAACTAGTGTCCCTTTAAGTTGACAAAGTTATAGGTTCCAACTCAATCAGATCAAAATTAATAATAAAAAGGCAAATAAAATTGATTTTACAATGGAAACTTGTGATATGTTTCCCCTCCCAAGATGTGGCCAATGTGGTCAGTAAATGCTCAGAGTGCACCCAAGAGCATCGAAAATCCCAAAGCTTCCGGAGTCCTCAAGCGACCCGGACCACACTCTTAGTGGCTTCGCGCTCGCAGCATCTGGAAAAATATGTACCCATTACCTTGATTTATGGAGTCCCCTTTCTAAAAATCCTTGATCCACTGCTGTTAGATAGACTATAGATGACAGTGATTTGTGTGTTTCACGAAGTATAAAAAATATTTGGAATATTCAGTTATTCAGAACTTTGTGAAGCCCCAAGAACCCCTACCCCCAGACAGGAATTGCAACTTTTCAACGAATGTTGAGAAGACTCCAATTGGGTCAAACAGTTTATCTGCAACTGGGTCAAACAGTTTATTAAATTGTCTGCTGGAGTATCAGTCAGCACCATCTGATGCAGACGTTCAAGAAACTGAACAAATAACCTGGGTTGTGTTCCGCTAGCAAGGACTCCAACGGAACGGAGTGCTCGGCACTGCTTAATAACATGGCGGCCTCCAATGTAAACAGTGCTATCGTGGTTCTCGAATAAATACCGCACTCTGAGCTGTCGTTTTCAGTTTTACACCATCCTCTTATGACCCCAACTTCCCCAAACAAATTAATTGTGATAAAAGTGACTTCAAAGAGTACCATAATCTATACTATACGATGAGGGGTTTTGCATGTTTGTGGATTTTTTTAAAGTTACGATGAAAAGTAGAAGTAACAATGAAAATATGAACTGCACGTTTCAATATCGTTCTCTGTGTCAGTAGAATTGAAGAAATAGCCAATCGTCGTTTTGAATCTGACTACGGCAGCCATTTTGTTAACGTAAGTGGGCGCGTTCTGTTAGCAAGCGGCTTGCTTACCGCTTGCCAATAATCTCCCTTGATCGCTTGCTACTCTTGCTAAGTGGCTTGATAAGCGGTTTATATGGAACGGCTGGCTTGGCAAGCGATAGTAAGCTACTTTCTAATGGAACACATCCCTAGACTGAGGATGTATGGATAAAGCATTTTGCCCAAACTCTCCTGCCAAGGTCAGTTGGTCCCCACTTGACTCGAGAACGAGAAGGTATATTTTCCTTCAATTTTAGGGATTACGAAAATGAAAAAAAGCCTCCTTGTACTTTTGGATGATGCATGCAGCACTGGAACAAATTGCAATGGTTAAACTTTAAAGCATTTCATTACTCCCGCCAGGGAGTCATGCATTCACTCGTGTCCGTGTGTGTGTGTTCGTGTGTTTGTGAACAAGATATCTGAAAAAGTTCTGAACGGATTTGGATGTAAGTTGGTGAGATGATTGCCCTTGGGATAAGGAAGAATTGATTAGTTTTTGGTGAAGCTCGGGATATTATTCCGGATCCAGGAATTTTTTGAAGGATTTTTTTTACCATTGGAAGATAGGGCTCATTTTTTTAAAACATTATCTTCTTTATATTCTATATTTAACATTGTGATATGAAAATAGTTTTCATATTTGTTGTAAATGTAGTTTAAACTCGTGGTTATGCATTAGAGTGGTGTATTTTTTTTAGCGGCGTCGTCTTCAATGTTCATTTTTTTTTTTTTTCATAAATTAACATTTTTTTTTAGCAGTTTATAACTAGAACGCCACTCAGTAGAGCGCATACTCCCGCCGTGGGTCAAGTTGGAATAATACGTTTTGTTTAACATCCCCCCCTCCCCCAAAACAATGAATGAAAAATAAAGTAGGCCCTAACTGTCAGAGAATTTATTTTGATATATCTCGGAATTAGAGGAGAAAAAAATCATTTAAGAATAAGAATAAAAGCTTTAATGCAGTAAAACAGAAAAAAAAATTCCCCAAAAACATTTCCAAAAATAATTCCTGGATCCGGAATAATATCCTGAGCTTCACCAAAAACTAATCAAGTCTTCCTTATGCCAATGGCAATCATCCCACCAACTTTCATCCAAATCCGTTCAGAACTTTTCCAAATATCTTGTTCACAAACACACGAACACACACACGGACAGACACGATCGAATGCATTACTCCCTGGTGGGAGTAACAATAAATGCATTTCTAGAAAAGGCACATGGGTATAACTAGAAGGGCACTCGGTTGAGAGCATACCAAAGACAGGCTGAACAGTTTACGCTTTGTAGCCCAATGTATCTGGATTCGGACCTGAACCAAAATCTAATCGGCTTGTTTTTGTCACTGAACCAACTCATCCACCAAGTTTTGTCATAACTCGTCGACAACTTTTTGAAATATGCTTTATCTTATTTTTACCTTATCACTCAATGGTAAAGAATCACTTTAAAAATTAAATAACTCTCGTATCCGGATCCGGATTCGGACCTTCACCAAAAGCGAATTGATTCTTCCTTGTCACCCACCCAACCAGTCCACCAAATTTCGTACAAATTCGTCCACAACTTTGACAGGCTATACGTCGGTTTTTTGCCCTATTTATCAAATAGTAAAGAATCACTTAAAATTATCAGATCCAGATCCGAGTATTCACCAAAATTGAAACAATTCTTCCTTGTCACATAGCCAACAACTTCACCAAATTTCGGCCGAATCCATCCACAACTTTGAGATATCCTTTTCACAAAACAGACAAACAAACAGACAGACAGACAAGAAGCGACGTCAGGCGGTAGCCTGACAGGTATGACTAAAATCGCGAGGATCAATAACTAATTGATGAATTATGTAATTAAAATAAATAAGTAATAATCGTAAAATAATGAATTTCTTATCAATTGGCAAATAGCATACCCAACCCACCATTATTTCATCCAAATCTTTATATTTTGAATATTAAGTAATTGATTGAATAATTAAATAATTAATCAATTAACTGATTAATCAATAAATGAAAATACCCTTTACAGCTAAATCACTTGATCATTGTCATGTCCAAATATCAGCTTCCTAGCTCAAAAGGTGCCTAAGGTATTGTCCAGATGAGAAAGGAAATAAATAAGTACTTAATAAATCGATAATAATTAAGTAATTAATCAAGTAATTGATTAATAAAAAAATACAAAATTCTGTTTTTGCCAAAGCACGTGTTCACTGTTGTGCCAAAATTTCGCCTGGACAGAGATTTCGCCCAGAGATATTGCTCGGACAAATAAACGAGAGAACCTTGACCTGTGACCTTGACCTTTGACCTATATCGTCCAAAAACAATTACAACCTCACTTTTGTCCTTCGGAATGCTCTGGTAAAGTTTGACAAAGCTCGCTGAAAGCGTTCCGCGAGCTATCACACTCACAGACAAACAAACAAACAAACGAGACAGACAGAAAATTCTCAATTTTGATCATAACAAACAGACAGTGTTGAAAACAAAACCTCTATCTACCTTTGGTGGAGGAAGTAACAATCAAGATGAATATTGGGTTTAAGTTTAGATCAGCAATTTTCCTGCACGATTTTTTCCTGCTGACTCCAAAAAACACAACCAAATTCAGTTTTGAGTTGTCGAGCCTATATTTTGTCAAACATAAACATAAAACAATGTCAGCAAATCACCGATGAGTTATTGAACTTAAAATGTATTTAAACGTAGGCTTTGGCAATTTTAAGATTGATTCGGGGATTGGCTTATATTACACACAGTAGAGTGACGATTAGATAATGCGGTCATTTAAAGGAAAGGACAACATGATGTGAGTAATGTTGTTCTGATACTCATGATAGCCTTGAAAAGGGTATGAGTGTTGAAAAGTAATAAATCATTTGAGACTTTAAGCATTTGATCATCATTGTTTCTTTAACATCCACACAATATTATACAATGCAACCCTTTTTGTTTTCCCAACATTTGCAAAGAATATTTTTCTATTTTTTTTAAATTTTTTTTTTGTATACTGAATCGAGGCTCGTGAAAGAGCTGACATTTACTTCACAAACAAATCAACCAGACAAACAAAATATATAAAAAGAGGGAGCGGAAAACAAGATGGGAGAGGAGGGGAAGCACACAAACACAACATTTGAGAGCAGGGAGATGTGTGGGAGGGAGAGGGCTTGGGGGGAGGAGGCGTGGGAATGGGGGGGGGGGGGGATGGGAGAAGTATAAAACACAAGGACACCAAGGACTTCCAGGAAAGAAGTCGGTATTTCAAAAAAGTAGAATTGGGGTGAAATTAGAAGGGGTAGAAAAGATCAAGGTTTTGGATGGGGGAAGATAAGAGATGGTGGTGAACAGCTGTTTTAAAGACCTGGAGGGTGGAGTGGGATTGAAGAGAGTGAGGGAGTTTGTTCCAGAGGCGGGAGAAAAGAGGAATGAAGGAGTGAAGGTGAGCAGAGAGTCTTGATTTTGGCAGTTTAACCATAAGAGGGTTGCAGGCAGATCTTGTGCGACCTGTAGGAATATTTGGGGGACAGAGCCCAGAGAGAGCTGGGGGGGGGGGGCAAGGCCAGAGAGGAGTCGGTAGAAGACGGAAAGACCACCAACCTGTGAGTGAGTGAGAGGCCCTTGGAGTTAGCTTCATCGTGGGAGATTCCAATGATTCTGAATGCTTTGGTTTCAACAGCATGAAGACGAGCTAGGTGTGTGGCAGGAGCACCAGCCCAGAGGGGAGAGCAGTATTCCATTGAGCTGTGGATGAAAGCCTTGTATGTGGTGAGGAGCTCAGGTGTGCCAAGGAAGAACTTCGCACGACGGAGGATGCCCAGTCAGCGACTGGCCTTGGAGGCCAGATTTGAAATGTGGTTTTCCCAGGAAAGATCATGCCATATAGCGAGACCCAAAACCTTGAGTGACAGAACTTCTTGGAGAGGATTATTCAGAAAGTGGATGGGAGGGTTGTCCAGTCGGTCTTTTCGGAGAGACATCGTAAGAGTGTGAGATTTGTCAGGATTGAAAGACATGTTCCACTTGTTTGCCCAGTCTGTGATTTTGTCCAGGTCTGCAGAGAGTGAGGAGGCTGCAGACTGCCGATCTGAGGGATGAAGAATGGAGCGACAGAGAGTAGAGTCATCAGCAAAGAGATAGAGAGGATTTTCAATAGAGTCAGAGAGATCATTGATGAAGACCAGAAAAAGCACAGGGCCCAGAACACTGCCTTGGGGAACTCAAGCCTGAACAGGAAGAGGAGATGAGAGAAACCCATTCAGGGCCACCGGAACCATCCCATTAGGGGATGCTAATGTCCCCTATTGGGTGCGACATGACATTATTTCCAGGAAGAGGGCCAGAATGGGATCAAAAGACATCAGAATGAGCTATAGACATGCTTCGAGGAGCTTCCCAATCATATGAACTGATGTATGCTGCTCAGGTAGAGAAAGCCTTACATTTTACCAAATGATAGTTTGACGGTGCAAGAGAACAAATGGGTCAGGAGGATTGCGGGAGTGAAGATGGTGGATAGAAGGAGGATGGAAACACTAAGGGAGGAGATGGTGTGCACATGAGCTTGACGGGGAGATTGGTGAAAATCCGGCTGAGATGGGCTGGACATTTGGTGCGGATGGGGGAAGAAAGAATGGCAAGGAGAGCGGATAGGTTGAGGGAACAATGTATGAGGAAAAGAGGTAGGCCATGATTGAGATGGGAGGATTGTGTGAAGAGGAATATCAGTAAGGTGGGAGTCTGATATTGGCTTAGTGGTTAGGGTGCTGGCTTGGGATTGAGTGTTATTGGCTTAGTGGTTAGGGTGCTGGCTTGGGATCCTAGGATCGTGAGTTTGAACCCCGGTTGATCGTTGAATTATCACCAGGGGGGTTAACTCAGCCTGTCCATCCTTTGGAGGTTGGCAAATTGAGTACCAGCTCGCTGGTAATTGGGGCAATGCGTCAGCGGCACACAAACGCGCTTCCAGAGAAATGATGCAACCAGCAGCCACAGGGTGCATACAAAACAACAACAACAAATAAGGTGGGGATGGTTGGAGAGTGGAGAGAGTTAGCTGAGCACATAGGGAAGTGGAGGAGTATCATGGTCAACACAGGACAAGAGTTTCGTACCATTGGACCTCATGCCTTATAAAGGGAAGAAGAAGAGAAGAAGAAGGTGCAACTGCTTCAAGTGAAAGCACAGAGCATTGCCTAGTGGAGGCAAAGCGTTTGATTTTCCTGATTTGAAAACAAGATATGGCAATAATTATTCAGGTCAAGGAGAGATAGTGAACAAAGCGATGCTGTAATTGCCACACTGTCGCCTAGTGAAACAACAGAGGAAGCAACTTGGATGGGAATTGCCCTTTATAAAGAGATAGCTATGCCTGGGTGCCTAGCCAAAACAGGATACACCTGACATGCAGACACTCAACCCTGCGGTATCCTCACCAGATACTTAACCTGAGCCTATGAAGATAGCTACATCCACCAGTGACACTCCTAGTTCGTTCATTTGTCTGCATATTGGTTAACAAGTCAATAACTAGCGTGGAAACAAAATGTTGAGTTGATTTTGAAAGATCACTTTTCTGATTTGAAGGTATGTATTCGGACTGCTTAAAAGTAATGAGCCAAGCCATTACTATTTTCTGACGAGTAATTACTTCTCCTCAATTTCTATGAATTCGAGAATGAATGAATGACAGCAACAACAAGAAAAAGAGCAATCAGAGATTGCAGACCCTCGCCAGGATGTATTTTCAGTGGTTTTTAAGGCTTTCGTGTTAAAACAAATATGGCGGCCGAACCCCGTGACAGATGACGTCATAATTTTTTTTTTCTCCACCAATTTATGCCTACATGACGCTCAAGGAATTTCACCTTGATCGGATGAAGATTTGTACTTGTCGAATTTTGACGTCATAATGGAGGCACCTATGACATCATCATTAACATAATTATGTTATTCCCTATGGAGAGTTCTTTACAATGAGGCATGTCTCAATTGTTTCTATGCAGCGCTTTCGGAGATATAGAGGTGCAACGTTTTTCGGTTTTTCCAAGATGGCGGCCGAACCACGTGACCTATGACGTCATAATTATAATTATAAAATTATACAGGTGGAGTTGCACCTATAGTAAAAATTTCCTGTCGATCGAACCAACGGTTGCAGAGAAAATCATATTTATTCTGTGCGGACAAACAGACAAACAGACAAACAGACTCAAATGCAATACCTTCTCCTCAGGCGAGGATAACAAAGCAAGATGCCGCACATCATATGATGTCAAAAAAGGCAGGTTAAATATAAATGTTGGCGTACATCATCTGTCCTCGTATCTCTGGTTTCAATTAAACGACCTGATTCATAAAAGGCTTGAGATTGGTTTATTGCAGGAAAAATAACAACAGACATCAAAGTATGAATGACAATGCCCTTTGACAAACTCTCATATGGGTCAGTGCCAGTGATCGATAAAAGAGTCTGGAGTCTGGGATTGAATGAAGGACCTTCTTCGTAGCGAGAATCTGACCTATCCACCAGGTTAAATCAAGACAGGACCAAGTTGTGGTCAGTTTCCAGGACATCTGGAGTACTAACCTCTTTTGTCCTGGATTCTTCTCTTTAAGCGCATATGTAAAAAAAAATCAGTACGTCGATGACTCCCACCGCCTGACCCCAAGGACCTCAAGGTCATCAGTACCCCTACCGCAACTGAAAACAACATTTGTATGCTTGAGTGGTCTCGATGTGCACATGGTGCATATGGCTACCTTCCCGCAGAGGCAACGGCCCATAAGAGTCGAGCCCCACTGCAAAGATTAGGAATCTTTGCAATTGCCAAGGAGGGAAATTAATAGAAGAGAGTTGAGATTGTTATTAAATGAAACATCAAATACTACATTAGAGCTATCAGCAACCCAAAATAAGCAAAGGGCAAAGATAGAGTCATCAGATATTAGAGGAAAGACAATGCCTTGTGAAATGATGTTGCGCATTCAGTAATAAGACTCCATTTCGCTGCTAGAGCTTCGCTTTTTGGTTTGGTGCTTACATGTTGTGGCTGTTTGTTTGCTCTTTTCAAGAAAATCTTGCTTCTTACACATTTGACTATTCCTCAACTTTTTTTCGTGTTTGTGGATCCCAGCAAGAGTGCTGAATGAAGGGGTCTTTCCCTGTCAGGTGGAAAGAGTGTCAGAATATTTATGATGGTAGTTGGTAGTTTTGCTTTCTCAGTGGTCGATTTCAACAGCAACCAGGACTCTGATATGGATAGGAACAATGGGCACCCCATATTGGTCAGAATGCTTGCAGCAAGTAGTAGTGTGGGTTCATACAAGGGTTCACAGTCACCATTCTAGTGAAGAAGTACCATTTGGCATTTAAGACGACAACATAAACAAATAAACTCAACTCTTGAAGAGAATCCATTTCGCCTAAGGATGGCCAGTGGCCCTCAGGTTATTGTATGACCATGCATTCTGGCATTCTGGCCCTGTGGGTTAGCATAGGTGTGCTTTATTGACCATATGCTTCAGCCTTTGGGCTGAGGGCATGTGTATGCTCATGGGACAAGCTTATTGGATTGTGGACTTTGGCTGTGGGGTCAAGGTGCATATCCCAAGCTTGTTAAAAAGTTTGGATGTTTTTATTATTATTATTTCCAAAAAAAAAGTCGCTGTCATAGCATGGTGAGATGTTAGTCAGTGGTTCCCTGCTAGTATTGTATGACCATGTGTTCTGGCCCTGTGGGTTAGCATGCATGTGCATGTTTGACCATGCCTTCTGGTCCTGTGGATTGGCATGCATGTGCTTATTTGACAATGCATTCTGGTCCTTAGGGATGGGATACATGTGTTTGCTTCACCATGTGTCCAAGCATTTGCTTGAGCTTTCGATACAGTCTGGAATCCTGCCTTGATCTCCAAACCGTCTGCCTATGGAATCCAAGGCCAACTCCACTCTTGGATTACTGACTTCCTCCACTCTCGTAGCCAATGAGTGGCACTCACCGGAACCCTTTCTTCTCCTCTCCCTGTCAAAGCCTGGAGTACCCTAAGGCAGTGTTCTAGGCCCCATCTTATTTCTAATTTTCATCAATGATCTCTCTGACTCTGGAAAATCATCTTTGCTGGTGGCTCCGCACTCTGCCGTGACATCCCACATCCTTCTGACAGACAGGCAGCAGCCTCTTCCCTCTCTTCAGACCTTGGAATATGTATTTTCACCCTGAGAAATCTCGTCCTCAATTATCCTACCGTTATTCCCAACCAAGGTACACTGAATGTTGTGGTGAAGCAGTTGCTCTGAAACAACTTGCCTTCTCTTTCTGGAAAGGAACCCCGACCAAAGGCAATCTCAGCTCATTCCTCAAAGCCCGGAACAAGTGTGTATCCACCCTCAGGAGAGCCACAAAACAACATCTGTCCAACTTCAAGAATGAACTTTCAAACTTGTCTCCCTCCTCTAAAACCTGGTGGTTGTGCCATATTAAATTGTCTCTGGAGTGTGCTCCCTCTCCATCGCTTTCTTCACTTCAAATGGCACCCCATTATGCTCATGAGAAGGTTGAATTCCACAATTCTGTGTTTGCTTCCAAATCCTGTGTCTACAAGCCCTCACTCTCTGTACGGACCCGACCCTGATACACCCAACTGTTCCTGGGCTTTACAATCTTACTATAATTCACCAAATGTCTGTCCGTCTGTTCCCAGGTACCGCAAAAACGGCTGAACCGATCGCAACAAAAATTTGGGTGGGTAATCCTGGGACCCCCTGGAGTAAAATAGGCTGTATTGTTTTTCCATTTTTTCCCCCAATTTTTCCAATTTCCAATTTTTCCAATTTTCCAGTTTTTCCAAACATGATGGAATAATATTTACCGATATGAACAGTTTATGTGGCTTTTATTGAAATTCTACAAATACTGTTTACATTTTGATGATTTGCGTGTGATATGATTCAACGGATGTTTATATAAATCGTTTAAAATAAAATAAAAGCCTTCAATTTCTGATGTTTTGCCTTTTCATTTGGACCTCCCAATTGAAGCCCCGCCCGGAGGGCAGGTACCGTTGCTAGTTTACATAAATAAATATTTCATTGCTTTAACTTCTTGTTTTCCTTTCCATTTCCTGGTGTATTTTTGGTGGTGAAGTTCTCTCAACTTCTATGAGAAAATGTGTTTTAAATGATCTGAATACCAATTACTATCAATTACTATAAATTATCTTTCAATACATATGTTTACAAAGTAAAAAGAGGTGGCAAAGGGAGGGAATGCTTTAATGTGGCATTGCAATTTGAAGCACTTTTTATACCTGGCTACATCTGGAATCTAATATCTGATTTTAAAGAAATAAACGCAATTTCCCAGACATGGTGGTTCATCAATGTGTGTGCCGTCCCTTGGATGGACAATAAACTGGCCTCCTGTCTGCCAGCATTCATTAGTGGAAGTTGAGGATCCCACGGTGTCCTTGGCGAAGAGTAGGCGAGCTATCGCCATCACCATGGGCAAATTCCTGCCACAACTACTGGCGAGAGAGGGATTGCAAACCGCACAGGATAACCCCAGGCCAAGGAACTGCTTTGGCAGAACCAACGCATTGGAACACAGTGTGTGGTATATCAGATCTGAAACCTCAAAACTCTCGTCTCTCTCCTCCCAGCTCATAATGAATAAACAGCCCTCTATTCCATGGATGCCTTGTTCTCATTGGCTGTTCAGCAAAAAACCTTGCAGTTTCATTGGCTGATGAAACTCTATATGGACCAATGTGAGTTGAGCATTTCCTGCATTTAAACCAGTATACAACGTTCAGTGGATTATTCAGACATTAACTAAACTATCAGGATGATTACATTAGAATGCAATTTTACCTTGCCATCAAAGGTAGGGAGGTTATGTTTTCACCCCTGTCTGTCTGTTTGTCTGTCAACAGAATATCTCAAAAAGTTGTGGACGGATTTGGCAGAAACTTGGTGGAGAGGTTGGGTGTGTGATGAGGACGAATTGATTCGATTTTGGAGAAGATTCGGATCAGGATCAGAGAATATCTGAGTGATTCTTCACCACTGAGAGATAGGACCAAAAATGATATACAGCAAGATATCTCAAAGTTTTTGACGGATTCTGATGAAACTTGTTGGATGAGTTGGGTAAGTGACAAGAACGAATTGATTCAATTTCAGTGAAGGTTCGAATCCGGATCCGGATGACAATATTTTTGAAGTGATTTCTCACCACTGAGAGATAAGGCCAAAAACGATATATAGCACAATATCCCAAAGTTTTGGACGGATTCAGACGAAACTTGGTGGATGAGATGGGTATGTTGGGTATGCAACAAGAACGAATCGATTCCATTTCAGTGAAGATTCAAATCTGGATCAGGATCAGATAATTTTAAAGTGATTCTTCACCATTGAGTGATAGGGCCAAAAACAATATACAGCACGATATATCAAAGTTTTGGACGGGTTCTGACGAAACTTGGTGGATGAGTTGGGTATGTTGGGTATGCAACAAGAACGAATTGATTCAATTTCAGTGAAGATTCAAATCTGGATCAGGATCAGATAATTTTAAAGTGATTCTTCACCACAGAGATAGGACTAAAAATGATATAGAGCACAATATCCCAAAGTTTTGGACGGATTCAGACGAAACTTGGTGGATGAGATGGGTATGTTGGGTATGCAACAAGAACGAATCGATTGCATTTCAGTGAAGATTTAAATCTAGATCAGGATCAGATAATTTTTAAGTGATTCTTCACCAAAGAGATAGGACCAAAAATGATATACAGCAAGATATCTCAAAGTTTTGGACGGATTCAGATGAAACTTGGTGGACGAGATGGGTATTATCGAGCAACTCCAGTTACCACCAGAAGGTCGCGGATAGGCCTAAACGGTTTATTCGGAGGAAACAACCAAACACGTATTTTACTATGTCGAACGGGAGGAAGAAGGAAAATGGAAGGCTGCGGCAAAAGCTTACCTTCAACGAACCCACGGCAGCTTAGGTCCTGTAAAGGAATTAACTCAACCGGGCACAGGTTTAAAAGGGGATGGAAAGTAATACAGGGGTTTATTTCCAATAAAGACAGGGACAGGAAAATACGCGCCAGTAATAAAATGTCCTAAATCGGGACGTCCCCACACACAGATATCAGAAACAGCCAAGAGATTATGAATTAATAAAAGAACACGTTCGTCGTGTTATTGGGGAATGTGGGGTACGAGCTTATCTGTCTGCACTCTTGTAGTCGTGTGCGCCGACGTCCATGCGGCCCTCTCCGTCTACCTCCGAGCACCACCAGGCCTCGCTCCAAGCGCCACAAGGCCTCGCTCCAAGCCCCTCACCACTCACGAGGTCCATGCACCAAGCACCATGAGGCCCCTAAGCAGGAAAAGCACCGCGCGTCCAACGCAGGCTAGCGGCTCCAAGCGAGGTCGATCTTCACACACGATCGGTCTGCCACATCCCAGTCAGCTCTCCCGAAGCAAACGTGCAAGAAGCAAGCGAACTCCACTCGGGCTATGACTCAACTCAACTCGGGCTGCGCAAGACGAAGAAGAGCTGCAATAGCGAGCTGCGCAAAACAAGAATCGGATGTGCTCTCTCCAGACCAACTGAAAAATGGTGTTCGGTGCTCTCTTAAATAACCTTTTCGGTGACGTCAGCCTTGGCGCGCTACCAACCAGCGACTCCAACCGAACCTTCCAGCTTCGCGCCTCTCGCACTCGTTGGCTGAAGGTTCATGCCCAGCACGCCGACCAATCACAGGACCGTAGCGTGGCGATAGCTCGTAGCATGTAGCGTGGTGATAGCACGTGGCATTCGATATGGTTAGGCCTGTCGGAGGTGTAATTGGCGGCGGCCGTCATTGGCGGTGCCCCGGCCTGGTTTCTTTGCCTGTTCCTTCCGAAGTCACTGTCAGGGAAGGGCGTTATTTAGTGTTGCACTAGGGACCTATCTATGGTGTCTAAATGGGTGCAGTGCCAAAAGGGACAAAGGTTTGGCTGACCAGGTGAGACATACAGGGGCGCTACTCTTTAATCCCTAACTCTATCTATCACACGAACATCCTGGTATGCTCACAGGTATACTCTTAACCGACAAAACGCCTACACATGAAACTTATTACAAGGTAGATTACTTACCGCGACAGACGAAGCACGTTACCTACACAGATCTATCTGGCTCTACATATTACTACCCTACCGACATAACACAGCCCCCCACCTGGAACCGTAGCTCCTGCTCAGTTCACTGCAGGTGCCACCATCCCAGCCTTAACACTTACTGTCTCACACTTAATTAACCTATGAAATAAATCAGGAGGGCTGTGGGAAGTGAGTCAGACGTCCTACCTATGCTTCGTAACATGCTAATCCCCTTAACAGTCATGCAAACAACTATGTACGTTTTCTTCTTTGTTCCTGCAGAAGGAGGAAACAAACAACACAAAAAACTAACTTCACCACAAACTTAACCAACTTACAAAAATTCACAACTCTATGAACATTTTTACATACCCCGGGCTACAGACCGCGTCCCCCGGTGGATGCCACAAGACACAACCTTACCAGCGGGGCCATCCCCAATGCACCCCTAGATTTCCACGGGTCCTGTCCAGATGTTGCAGGTGAGTGACATGGCTCGGTGGTTTTCGCCCACATTCGTACAACACAAACCCCTTAACCACTCACTCATTCCGAAAATCATTATACTACACAAAAATCATTCCAAAGCACATTTTTCACCTCCCCTGCAGTACCATGGCACTGATGTCATATACATGTGTGTGTGCATTCCTCAACTAGGCAGCGGGGAGGTACCGCACTACAAGATTGTGGGGGCGCTTCAGGCTGTGGTGCCCGCAGTCCCAAAAACAAGTCAACCGACTTACAAGTTCATTGCCCCCCCCCCCCCCTCTTTACCTCTTGGCCCCGTGACAGCCCAACAGCCCCTTTCCGCTGTTACCTCGCCGGTGAGGGTCTCCACACACCAGGCTCCTCCATGGCCTCCTGCTTCCGCGCAGCTACACGGGTCACCGGGGATCTCCGTTACCCCACGGCGCCCAACCGGACCCTCCACCGACGAGCTCCAATTTCCAGATACCACTGGCTGCCAGGGGTAATTGCCGCAGAGGGGGGCCGCAGGCATCGCTCCTCAGAGCTTGATCCATACCTGAGGACACACACACCTTCCCCACCCACCAGATCCCAAAACACACTTCCTCCCCCGCTGCCATTCAATTCCCAACACAACTCAGCACAATTCCAGAGAAGATGGTACAAAATATGTTGCAAAAGCTTTGCCATGGCCTGCCATTGTGAAATCCCCTATTCACATTTGCCATTACACATTTCCAAAAGCACATTTACAATAATCACCACTCATCCTCATTTCAATTTCCACACTCACGACCACATAGAAACACATCACCTCTACACATAAACAAACGCCACCCACAAGACTCTGTGTGGCACACATTCCATCCCCCTCACTGGCCATGTCATCACTCTCACCCGCCTCCCAACTCCAAATTACATGTCCCCAAAATTTCCACAAGCAAGTCCTGAAGCCTGGGACAGTAAACATCAAGGCCTTACACCTAACTTGATGTGCAGGTAATTTCCAGTTGGTCAGGTCCAAAGTGCAATGCACCCACTAAATCCCAAAATTTCACATCGGGCCAACCAAACACTTCCAAATTTCACTTTTGTCCCACTACACTGGCAGGTATGTGGGTCTGCATCCAACGGTGATCATCACTACACAACTACCCATGGCCACGACAGCTCTGCACCTCTACCGTGCAAGGGTCATCGGGACAAGGTGAGCAGTCAAACCGCCAACATGGCCCATGAGTGTCCACAAGGGTGCGACCCACCATCCATCCTTCGGCCCCCCTGCGAGGAACACGGCTGCACCAGCCCCAGCTGGCCAATGTGGTGAGCACCTGCTGCCATAAACACAACCGCACGCACAACCTTGGCCCTGGGGGGCACGGTCACAGTGCGTGGCATCCCTACAGCCACGTCCCCTGCGCCTCCACATCATCCCCCAGTCCGACGATAGAACTGCAGCCCCCCCCCATCCCCCCAGTGCTCACCCACACTTGACCACACCAAGGTCCAGTCGACAGCCATGCTCCACCAGGAGACCCACCCAGAAGACATGGTCCACACACCTCGGACACCCATAGCACCACGTTGACCCTCAGACCACACAACTACATCCCCATGACTCCATGTCCCAAATATCAGCACAGTCGCCCCCGCAACCAGTTGAAAGCTGTGTCCTGCTACCCTGCCAATTTTATCACAGCCTCCAACACTTTGGTCTAACACACCTGGATCAATAATGGCATCACTGTACAGTGTCCACCATTTCTCTTCACAAAATTCACCCTTAAATTTGCATATAACCCCGAGATTACCCATGCTAAACATTTATTCACATTTTACTAAACTCACCAAAGAAAGATGCTTTTCCATACACATGCCAGCCGAGCATGGCCCATATACTCGGCTCATTACACATTCCCGATTCATCAACCCCATGGCTCTCTTCCCAAACCGAGAGTCCATAACTCATAACGAGACATCTGTGGAAGGTCACTCTCTCACCATCACATTCCACAGATGCCCCAATGGTTGGCCGGCAGGCTGTCTCATTGCTGTCCATTCGGTTCGACCCACGTCCATATCCCAGCACAGCATGGCAGGTCACCACATGCTGGCTGTCCCAGAGTCTCAGGAGGAGTGTGTCAGGCCTCATGCCCGGGTGGTCACCACATCAGGCCCACGTTGGCCGTCCGCGATGCCACCACCAAAGCGCGACCCACAACACCTCCCCCTAGTGGTCCTCAACAAATGCCATCCCAGGCTTGAGAAACCACCTCGGACCCCCTGGAGGTCTTAACCCCCACCAGGGTCCAGTGACCCTGTCGGCCTGAGCCACACGCCCGGACAGCGCCCCGACGGACAACGGACGCCACACGCCACCAGACACCCCGTGGGGCCCAGGTCGTGCCATGCCACCCATGGTTGGACCCCACGTCCAAATCTCGCCAGCACAGCCCCCCAGCTGGCTGGCATCCCCAAATTTCGAAAGGGGCAACTTTTGCCCAAGGCCATCACCACTGACCTCTCCTGGTCCACATTCCACAGCCTGGGGACCAACTCCAACCAAGGCTGTTCCAAATCCAACTCCCATTTAAATTTTATTTTAGATTTACTTTTAACAATTTTGGTCCCAGGTGTCCAATCACCACAGCTGCAGGTAACAACCTCTATCACAGGTTGTTCTGCCCCTCCCTGCAGCTGGTCCAAATTCCCTACGGGGACAAAATCGTCCGAGGCTCGACCTCCCGACTCCCCAAGGTCCGAAACCAGCCCGGAGCCAACACACTCCCCCAACTGGTTCTGTAATTTTGGAGCCTCCGTTGCCCAATTGTTATGCACGGTGAGGGTCCCCTTGGTCACCTCAACCACCTCCTCGGACCAACTCACCTCCTCCCCCAGACTCCTTTGGACCTGGTCATACTCGTCCTCCATGGGACTGTCCCAGATCCCTAGCTGCTGAATCACATCATCCTCATCATCATCCACCATCAATTCCGGCTCCGACAGGTCTTCCCCAATATCCCCAATAAATACCCGGTCCGGCTCCATCGCACGGACCCCCAATAATGTTACCCCCTCTTGCTCTGCACCACCGCCCTGGTGCTGCAAAGATTCCAATTCGTCCCCCCGTTGATGTGTTGGGGCGTCCACCCGGCACCGATAAACCTCCAGGCCAGCAGGTGTGAAACATCGTCCATCACCATTTCCACATTCCAAATTTCCTTCCCCATTCACCTGTGGGCACTCCACGCACACCTGTGCGCATTCCCCATTCACCTCTTCACATGCCGTTCGCGGTGCAATTCCCAATTTGGCTTCCCCCCGTTCCGATTCAAATTTTGCCACCATTGGCTTCTCCTGTGCCCCAACGGCACCATTCGTTTGTCCTTCCCTCAATTAATTCGTCCAGGCATCCATTTTGTTAATCAGTCCCTCAATTTTTCCTTTAATTTGCCCCTCCAATCAATCACTCAATCCCTTCATTCCTTCCCTACATTCATTCCCCTGGGACTCCATTGTGTTTTTCATTTCACTTTTCATTTCTTTCATGTTATTTTCCAATCCCCCAATTTGATTTTCCAACCCATCCTTCATTCCCTGCATAAATTTCATTAAGGCCTGTAAATCCATTGGGGCCTCCTTCGTAGAGAGGGAAGTTCCATTACTATGCTCCACCCCAACTACTTCCGACTCACCCCCTATGCTATGCTCACCCTTCCGACTCACCCACTGTACAGTGTCCACCATTTCTCTTCACAAAATTCACCCTTAAATTTGCATATAACCCTGAGATTACCCATGCTAAAC
The DNA here is from genome assembly GCF_964187855.1 of Myxine glutinosa. Lineage (NCBI taxonomy): Eukaryota > Metazoa > Chordata > Myxini > Myxiniformes > Myxinidae > Myxine > Myxine glutinosa. Next base: position 156,096,435 of record NC_136261.1, on the reverse strand, counting down.
ATTTATTCACATTTTACGAATCGCATTGCATATAACCGCATCTCCCATTCTTTCTTCCTCCATATACCGACCTCCAACATCCGCTTTGATGAAGGTCGTTTCCCGCGCGTGTTTTATCTAAAAAAAAAAACGATTAAATTTAATGACGCACCTCTCGCGTCGTGCAAGCCTAATCGACTATACAAAACTTTCGCCTCCGACTACAAAAATTTTGCGTTCAAATTCGCCACACTCTGACAGCAATTTTTTTTTTTTACGGTTAAATCCCACACTTCGACAACAGTTGTCGCGTGACTTCCGGTTAACACCAGAAGGTCACGGATAGGCCTAAACGGTTTATTCGGAGGCAACAACCAAACACGGATCTAGCTATATGTCGCACGGGAGGAAGAAGGAAAATGGAAGCTGCGCAAAAAGCTTACCTTGTGCGCCGACTGCAGCTTCGATCCTGCAATGAAATTAATTCAACCGGGCACAGGTTTAACAGGGAATGGAAAATAATACAAGGGTTTATTGCAAAGAAAATCGGGACAGGGAAAAGCACGCGCCGGTAATAAATATCCTAATCGGGACGTCCCCACACGACAGATTTCAGAAACGAGACGAGGGAATATGAATTAAGGAAAAGAACACGTCATGTAATTGTGTAATGTGGTGTGAGCTTATCTGTACGTCATCTTGTATTGTTTGCCATCCAACGCGGCTCCGTTCGGCGTCCCACGTGGCCGTCTCCGACCGCCTCCGAGCACCACCAGGCCTCGCTCCAAGCACCACAGCAACGCGAAGGCCCGAGCCAACGCCCACTCCGTTCGCACACGAGGCCCCAAAGCAGGAAAAGCACCGCGCGTCCAACGCAGGCTAGCGGCTCCAAGCGAGGTCGATTTTTCCACACGATTGGCCGGCCACGTCCAGTCAGCTCTCCCGAAGTGAACGTGCAAGAAAACAAGTGAACTCCACTCGGGCTATTACTCAACTCAACTCAGGCTGCGCAAGACGAATAAGAGCAGAGAAAATGTCCAAGCACCAGAAGAGAGAAAAGGGGACCGCAAGAGACTCTCCAGACCAACTCCGTATCCAAGTTTGCTGCTGCTCCAAGCCAAGCGCAAATCCAACTTTGCTCTCTCTCTCCCTCTTTCTAAAATGGCGTTCGGCACTCTCTTAAATAACCTTGCTGGTGAAGTTACGTCAGCCTTAGAGCGCTACCAAATCAGTGCCCTCCACTGACTTGCCGGCTGGAGGTTCACGCCTACCGCGCCACCCCAACTCTTGTCCCCTGTTCCGTGGTCATAGTGACCGATTGCATGACCTGGCTGAAGGTCCGCCCATGCCAGCCGTCCATGGGCCCTGTCCAGATGGGGCCCGCGGTCCTTCGGAATGCATCAGTCCAAATAGTGTAAAGTGAGAGCTCAAGCGCTGCTCAAGTGCAAAGTGGAAGAACTTGACTGGAAGAACCTCACTGGAGAAAGAGTGTGCACCGGGGTGTGCGATAACAGAGTGTGTGAAAGGTGTGTGTGCGAGTATGGAGTGGGTAGCGGTTTGCGATGACGCGGCCCAGGCATCGACGCCAACCGGGGTAGTGCTTAGCGGGACGAGTAGCGTACGCGAGCCCCCGGTGAGTTGGAGGGGGAAACATTTCCGGGGTGCAAGCACTCGAGGTGGATAGGCCTGTCGGAGGTGTAATTGGCGGCGGCCATGCGGCGGTGTCCTGGCCTGGTTTCCTCCCGAAGTCATGTCAGGGGAAGGGAATCATTTAGTGTTGCGCTAGGGACCTATCTATGGTGTCTACAGATGTGCACTGTGCAGTGCCAAAAGGGACAAAGGTTTGGCTGACCAGGTGAGACACACAGGGGCGCTACTCTTTAATCCCTAACTCTACTTATCACTCGAACATCCTGGTATGCTCACAGGTATACTCTTAACCGACAAAACGCCTACACATGGAACTTATTACAAGGTAGATTCCTTACCGCGACAGACGAAGCACGTTACCTACACAGATCTATCTGGCTCTACATATCACTACCCTCACAGACATAACAGTATGTTGGGTATGCAACAAGAACGAATCGATTCCATTTCAGTGAAGATTTAAATCTGGATCAGGATCAGATAATTTTAAAGTGATTCTTCACCAAAGAGATAGGACCAAAAATGATATACAGCAAGATATCCCAAAGTTTTGGACGGATTCAGATGAAACTTGGTGGATGAGATGGGTATGTTGGGTATGCAACAAAAACGAATCGATTCCATTTCAGTGAAGATTCAAATCCGGATCAGGATCAGATAATTTTTAAGTGATTCTTCACCAAAGAGATAGGACCAAAAATGATATAGAGCACAATATCCCAAAGTTTTGGACGGATTCAGACGAAACTTGGTGGATGAGATGGGTATGTTGGGTATGCAACCAGAACGAATCGATTCCATTTCAGTGAAGATTCAAATCTGGATCAGGATCAGATAATTTTTAAGTGATTCTTCACCATTGAGTGATTGGGTCCAAAATTATATATAGCATGATATCTCAAAATGTTGTGGACGACTGATGACAAAACGAAGTGGATGAGTTGGTTAGGTGATACGAACAAGCAGATTCGATTTTGGTTCAGGTGTGAATCCAGATCTGACCCATCAGTGGATAGAAATTGTAAACTGTTCAGTCTGGTGGATGTATGTATGCTCCCCTACCCGACTGTCGTTCTAGTATTCCATGTTTTTCATGTGACTCCATATATCGACTAAAGATAATAAATTACTTGGGTTAGTATTAAAATAGCAATTTGTGGTTTTGCCACTCTCGAAACAGATGGTATCGGTTTCAATGAAAGCTTCCGCATTGTTTTGGTTGTTTTGTGCTTGATCTGCATGCATTATCGAGTTCTGAAGATCGATATGTCCGTTTCGATGGTGATTTCGGAGCCTCAGCACGAATAGCAGCTCAAAGAGGTAAAATCCAAACTGAATCAATTCTTTGTGAATCAGCATTCCAGTGGACTAGTGTGTGCAGCGGTGTACATCAAAAGGTGTGTGTGTGTGTGTGTTTGTGTGAGTTTGTGTGAGTTTGTGTGTGTGTGTGAGTTTGTGTGTGTGTGTGTGTGTGTGTGTGTGTGTGTGTGTGTGTGTGTGTGCATATATGTGTGTGTGTGTGTGTGTGTATATGTATACGTGTATACAGTATGTGTGTGTGTGTGTGTGTATGTTTGTGTGTGTGTTTGTGTGTGTGTGTGTATGTGTGTGTGTATATGTTTGTGTGTGTATGTGTGTGTGTATATTGTTATGTCTGGTGGGTAGTGATATGTAGAGCAGATAGAGCTGAGTAGGTAACATGCTTCGAGGTGTCGCGGTAAAGAAAACTACCTGTAATAAGTTCATGTGTAGGCGTTTTGTCGGGTAAGGAGTATACTTGTGAATCTACCAGGAGGTTCGTGCGTTTAGTAGTGTAGGGATTAAAGAGTAGCGCCCCTGTGTGTCCTTACCTGGTTAGCCAAACCTTTGTCCCTTTTGGCACTGCAGACCAATATAGACATTCCGACGGATCCTTAGCGCAACACTAAATAACGCTCTTCCCTGACATGACTTAGGAAGAAACCAGGCCAGGACACAGCCGCATGGCCGCCGCCATTTACACCTCCGATAGGCATATCCACCTTGAGTACCACGCCCTATGACCAAGGAACAAAGAACGAGTATTGGGGTGGCGCGGTAGGAAGGGAGCTGAGCGAGCCAACGAGTCGGTGGAAGACACTGATTGGTTGGCAGTGCGCCAAGGCTGACGTCACCTCCCGAGGATATAAAAAGAGGGCACGGACCTCTGCGTGCAGTGAGATTCCTGGCAGATTCCTGGCAGTCCCGGTGCGAGCTCGAGTGGAGAGAGTCCTGTTCCTTGTTGCGTTGGCTCGAAGTTACACACGAGTTGGTCCAGAGCAGTTGCGCACCAGTGAGATTCCTGGACATCTATGCTTGTGCTCTGGCAGTCTCTAGCGGCGCTTGGTTTTCTTCGTCTTGCGTAGCCCGAGTTGGGTCGTGGCCCGGGTACAGTTCGCTGACCATTGACCTAGTTTGGAGTCGCCGGCCTGCATTGGACGCGCGGTGCTTTGGAGTTTGGAGCAATGGACCTCGTGGTGTGCGATCGGGCTTGTGGAGCTTGAAGCGAGGCCTCGTGGGTACATCGGGGCTGAACGGAGCTGTGTTGGACGGCGGGCAAAGACAAGACGACAAGACCAGATAAGACCGAGTTGCACGTTCACAATTACATGACGTGTTATTTTCCTTAATTCACATCCCTCGTTTCGTTTCCGAAATCTGTGTGTGGGGACGTCCCAATTAGTTACCTTATTTTATTACCGGCGCGTGCTTTTTCCTGTCCTTGCTTTTATTTGTAATAAACCTTTGTATTATTTTCTATTCCCTGTTAAACCTGTGCCCGCTTGAGTTAATCCCCTTACAGGACCGGAGCTACGCCGGTGCACCAAGGTAAGTGCTTTTACCGCAGCCTCCATTTTCCTTCTTCCTCCCGCGCGGCCATAGCCGAATCCGTGTTTGGGTAGTTGCCTCCGAATAAGACCGTTTAGGCCATCTGCGACTCTGGTGTTAATCGGAGTTGCGCGACAACTGCTAGTCATTAGTGAGATTGAACCCTAAAAAAAAAAAAAACTGGTGTCAAGAGTGAGGATCTGGGCCCGTCGGACAATTATTTTTGTCCACGGCGAGACATCGACACGGTCGGGCGTACATCGCGGCCGCCATTTGAACGACAAAATTTTGTAGTCAGAGGCGAAAATTTTATATAGTCGATTGGGCTTGCACGACGCGAAAGGTGCGTCATTAAATTAATTAAATTCCTATTGTAAAGCCGCGCGGGAAAGCGACCTCCTTTGCGGAGGAGGAGGTGAGCGGTATGGAAAGGAGAATGGAAGATGTGGGAAGCATAGGGAGTGGGTCGGATGTAGATGGGGGAATTCAGGGTAGTGTCGGAGCGTTCCCCACCGTTGGGACGGCCCTGAAAACCGACCAGATGTTGAAGAAATTGCTTAGGGCAATGAATGCTCAGAGGGAGCAAAGTGAGCGAATGGATGAGCGATTGGAAAATAACATGAAAGAAATGAAAAATGAACTAAAAGGGGAAATGAAGTACGACATGAGGGCTCAGAGTGAGAGCAGTGAGCGAGCCAGTCGGGAATTGACAAGAGAAATTTGGGGAATAGATAACAGAATTGGGATATGGAAAATTGATATAAAAATGGATATGGGAGGAATAAAAAGTGAATTGAGGGGAGAAATGAAGGCTCAGAGGGAGCAGAGTGAGACAATGGGTGAGCGATTGGGAAATAAAATTGATGGGCTGGAAAACAAAATGAGTAAAGATATGGGAGAAATGAATAACAAAATGGATGAACAAAAGATTGAAATGAAGGGAATGAAGGAGCAAATTAATGCTCAAACCGGAAAAATTGAGGGGTTGACGGGAGAATTGAATGCCAAAACCAAAAACATAGAGGGGTTAAAGGAGGGATTGAAAGAACAAATCGAAGGGATGGACAGCAAAATTGATGGATTGGAGGGAAAAATGGAGGTGATGAATGAACAAATGAATGAACAAGGGAATAAAAGGAAGGAAAGGAATTAACAATTGGAAGGAAAAATTGAGGGACTGATTAACAAAATGGATGCCTGGACGAATGAATTGAGGGAAGGACGAACGAATGGTGCCATCGGGGCACAGGAGAAGCCAAGGGTGGCAGAATGCGAATCGGAACGGGGGAAGGCAAATTGGGAATTGCACCAGGAATGGCAAATTAACAGGCTAATGGGGAATGCCTACAGGTAAACGGGGAGTGCTCACAGGGGAGCGTGGAGTGCCCACAGGTAAATGGGGAAGATTTGATGGTGGCATGTGAAGAGGTGAATGGGGAATGCGCACAGGTGAGCGTGGAATGTGCAAATTGTAACAGGGAATGTTTTCCACCTGCTGGCCTGGTTGCGTATCGGGACCGGGTGGATGCCACAACACACCAACTGGGGGATTGGATTTGAATCCTTGCTGTACCAGGGCGGTGGTTCAGAGCAAGAGGGGATAACAATAGGAGGGGGTCCGTGTAATGGAGCCGGAACGGGTATTTATTGGGGACATTGGGGAAGACCTGTCGGAGCCGGAATTGATGGGGGATGATGATGAGGATGATGTGACCCAGCGGCTGGGGACCTGGGACAGTCCCATAGAGGTAGGGTTTGACCAGGCCCAAAGGAGCCTGGGTGATAAGGTGAGTTGGTCCGATGAGGTGGTTGAGGTGACCAAGGGGACTCTCACCGTACACTACGATTTGGCAACGGAGGCTCCGAAATTGGACAACCAGTTGGGGGGAGTGTGTTGACTCCGGGCTGGATTTTGACCTTGGGGAGTCGGGAGATCGAGCCTCCGATGATTTGGTCCCCGTAGGGAATGTGGACCAGCTGCATGGAGGGGCAGAACAACCTGTGATAGAGGTTGTTACCTGCAGCTGTGGTTATTGGACACCTGGGGCAAAAATTGGTGAAAGAAAATCTAAAATAAAATTAAAATGGGAATTTGATTTGGAGCAGCCTTGGTTTGAGTTGGTCCCCGGGCTGCGGGATGTGGACCGGGGGCGGTCATTGAGGATGTCCTCGGGCAAAACTTACCCCTTTCAAAATTTGGAAATGCCAGCCAGCTGGGGGGGGGGGGCTGGGCTGGCGAGATTTGGACGTGGGGTCCAGCCTTGGGTGGCCTGGTGTGACCTGGGTCCCGCAGGGGGTCTGGTGGAGTGTGGCGTCCCTTGTCCGACGGGGTGCCGTCCGGGCATGTGGCTTGGGCCGACAGGGTCAACGGACCCTGTTGGGGGTTAAGACCTCCAGGGGGTCCGAGGTGGTTTCTCAACCCTGGGATGGCATTTATTGAGGACCACTCGGGGGAGGTGTCATGGGTCACGTGTTGGTGGTGGCACTGTGGACGGCCAACTTGGGCCTGATGTGGTGACCGCCCGGGCATGCGGCCTGACACCCTCTCCCTGAGACTCTGTGACAGCCGGCATGTGGTGACCTGCCATGCCGTGCTGGGATATGGACACGGGTCGAACCGCATGGACAGGAATGAGACAGCCTGCCGGACAGCCATTGGGGCATCTGGAGAACGTGATGGTGTGAGAGTGACCTTCCACAGATGTCTCGTTATGATTTATGGACTCTCGGTTTGGGAAGAGAGCCATGGGGTTGATGAATCGGGAATGTGTAACGAGCCGAGTATATGGGCCATGCTCGGCTGGCGTGTGTATGGCAAAGCATCTTTCTTTGGTGAGTTTAGCAAAATGTGACAAATGTTTGGCATGGGTAATCTGTGGGTTAGATGTAAATTTAAGGGTGAATTTTGTGAAGATAAATGGTGGACACTGTTTTGTGACACCATTATTGATCCAGGTGTGTTCGACCAAAGTGTTGGAGGCTGTGATAAAATTGATAGGGTAGCAGGACACAGCTTTCAACTGGTTGCGGGGGCGACTGTGCTGATATTTGGGACACGGAGTCATGGGGATGTAGTTGTGTAGTTGAGGGTCAACGTGGTGCTATGGGTGCCCGAGGTGTGTGGACCATGTCTTCTGGGTGGGTCTCCTGGTGGAGCATGGCTGTTGACTGGACCTTGGTGTGGTCAAGTGTGGGTGAGCACTGGTGAGGAACCCCGACCAAAGGCAATCTCAGCTCATTCCTCAAAGCTCGGAACAAGTGTGTATCCACCCTCAGGAGAGCCACAAAACAACATCTGTCCAACTTCAAGAATGAACTTTCAAACTTGTCTCCCTCCTCTAAAACCTGGTGGTTGTGCCATATTAAATTGTCTCTGGAGTGTGCTCCCTCTCCATCGCTTTCTTCACTTCAAATGGCACCCCATTATGCTCATGAGAAGGTTGAATTCCACAATTCTGTGTTTGCTTCCAAATCCTGTGTCTACAAGCCCTCACTCTCTGTACCGACCCGACCCTGATATACCCAAGTGTTCCTGGGCTTTACCTGGGCTTTACAATCTTACTATAATTCACCAAATGTCTGTCCGTCTGTTCCTAGGTACTGCAAAAACGGCTGAACCGATCGCAACAAAATTTTGGGTGGGTAATCCTGGGAGCCCCTGGAGCAAAATGATATACAGCGCTATATACAGTCATATGAAAAAGTAAGTACACCCCACATAAAGTTTTGACTTTTTCAACATATTTCAACATACAGCTATTTGATCTTCATTTCAACAATATTGATAGATAAAGGTGATATCATATAACAAATATCATGAAACATTTACATTTAGTAGTCCAATGTATTAATTTAAATAAACATAAATGCAAATTTCGCATGTGGAAAAGGTAAGTACACCCCTAAATTTATCACTACTTCAAATACCTAAAATTAGAATCAGGTGAACCAGCTCAGCTGCAAATGATTAGAACATCGTTGGAGAGGATCTTGGAGGAACCTGTCTTATTTAAACCTGACATTTAGTTTGGTTTGCCCTTTGTTGTTGAAGTGTGCGGCGTCACCATGCCTAGATCAAAAGAGCTCTCTGAGGCCTTCAGAAAGAAGGTTATAGATGCCTACGAGTCTGGGAAGGGATTTAAAAAGATCTCCAAACAATTTGAAATCAATCATTCGACTGTCCGGAAGATCATCTACGAGTGGAGAAGATTCCAAACAAATGCCAACTTGTTCAGGCCAGGCCGCCCCAGCAAGTTCAGCCAGAGAGCAGACCGCAAAATGCTGAAAGAAGTCTCTAAGAACCCCAGAATGTCATCACGGGACCTACAGGTAGCTCTTGCCACTGTTGATGTCAAAGTGCACGAGTCTACCATTAGAAAGAGGCTGCACAAATTTGATCTACATGGGAGGTGTGCCAGGAGGAAACATTTGCGGTCCAGAAAGAACATCAGGGCAAGATTAAAGTTTGCCAATGAACACCTCGGCAAAGACCAGCACTTCTGGAACAATGTGCTCTGGAAAGATAAGTCAAAGGTAGAGCTATTTGGCCACAGTACCAGAAGACATGTTTGGCGAAAACCAAAGACAGCATTTGACCACAAGAACCTGATACCAACTGTAAAGCATGGTGGTGGAAATATTATGGTTTGGGGCAGCTTTGCTGCATCAGGGCCTGGGCAGCTCACCATCATAGAATCCACTATGAATTCTTCATTGTACCAGAGGGTGCTTGAGGATAATGTGAGGCCATCTGTCGGAGAGTTGAAGCTCAACCGAAGGTGGACCTTGCAACATGACAATGACCCTAAACATACCAGTAAATCCACCAAGGAATGGCTGAAAAGAAGGAAATGGAGGGTTCTGGAATGGCCAAGTCAAAGCCCGGATTCTAAATCCCATCGAGATGTTGTGGAGGGATTTGAAACGAGCTGTGCATGCAAGAAACCCCTCAAACATCGCACAGCTGAAATAATTCTGCATGGAGGTGTGGGCAAAAATTTCTCCCAGTCGATGTCAGAGACTGGTAGACAGTTATAAGAAACGCCTACTTGAGGTTGTTTCTGCCAAAGGGGGCAATACCACCTATTGGAGCCAAGGGTGTACTTACTTTTTCCACATGCGGAATTTGCATTTATGTTTATTTAAATGATACAATGGACTACAAAATGTAAATGTTTCATGATATTTGTTATATTATATCACCTTTATCTATCAATATTGTTGAAATGAAGATCAAATAGCTGTATGTTGAAATATGTTGAAAAAGTCAAAACTTTACATGGGGTGTACTTACTTTTTCACGTGACTGTATGTATATATATGTATATATATATATATATATATATATATATATATATATATATATATATATATATATATATATATATATATGAAGTGGAGGGGTAGGGGAGGGAGAGACCAAAGTGGGGTGGGGAGAGAAAGCGAAAGGGAGAGGGAGAGGGAGAGGGAGAGGGAGAGGGAGAGGGAGAGAGAGAGAGAGAGAGAGAGAGAGAGAGAGAGAGAGAGAGAGAGAGAGAGAGCGAGAGAGAAGGGGGTCAACTCATTCAGTCAAACTATCTCTTTTTTTTCTTTTTTTGGAGAGCTGTTGTTGCAGGAGGTTGCATTATACATGTTGCATGTTACAGGAGTAAGTTGCATTATATAATTTTTTTGATGTAAGAGATCTCATCACGAAGAAATTAATTGATAGCTTGATAACATGGTCTTGGGGCCCCAGTTTGCATTGTGACACACCTCCCCCCCCCCCCTCTCACTCCCCCTCTATGCCCCCCCCCCCCTCAGCCTTTCGGCCCCTTCCTCTCCCACTCTCCACCATTACATTTCCAGCTGCATGTCTGGTTTTAGTCTGCATGTACCATATGTTTGCCAGCAGGACATCTCTGGTGTTGTGTCGGAATCATGGAAGTATGAGAGAGAGAAGAGAAAAAGATGAAATGCAAAAAGAAAAAGACTTCGAAACAAGAGCCGTTTTGTTATCCCCTCATAGAAGGTCACCTTGTGATGCAAATTTGGAGTCTCTTTCCTCTCCGGAAATGCTCTTGTTACATGCAACACTGATATGACTGAACAAATCTATTAATATGCTAATATCCATTTCGGGAGTTTTATCGTCAACCATCTCCATAACATGTATATAATTATCATCACCCATTGAACTTCATCATCATCTATTGGACCCAAAGGGTGAATCATGGCTATAAGTAATTGTTACAAGTTGAAGTATAAGACATAAAAAGGGAGATAAGGATTTATGTATTGAAAAGCAAGTGGAGATAAGACCAAGGGGAGGAGAGGATGATAGACATCGAGAGACATCGAGAGAGACAGAGAGACAGAGAGACAGAGAGACAGACAGAGAGACAGAGAGAGAGACAGAGACAGAGACAGACAGAGAGAGAGAGAGAGAGAGAGAGAGAGAGAGAGAGAGATTGTATGTATGGGGGAGGGCGGATGAGACGGTTGGAGGGAGGAAGGAGGAGAGAGGGAGGAGAAAGCAACGGACGCAGACAGCCGGAGAGATCTCATTGTGTGCATCGCAGCAAGTCTCTCCAGCTGTCTTGGCCGGCGTGCTCATCCTGGCGGGTAAGATTTCTCCGTACCTCTCAATGCCTCGATACATCATACGCAGCCATAGCTATTCCGCGGAACAACCGACATGCGCTTGCTAAGCATCGATAGCTCATGCTCACATCTGCTGACGTCACAAAGAGCGTTGTATGCGTTATTATCTCCGGTGTTAAATCAATGTCCGCTGCCCACTGATTCACATACTTTTGCACTACAGTTAAAATAAGATGCCGCATTTAACACACGATCCGATATCTCGGATCCAGCAAACGGTCCGCACCAATTTTGCATGCGCATTGCCTTGTTTACGTCTCGCACAAGAACATGTTGCGACAGCAACTGCAAACTGCTTTTGCTTCACTTGCATGAAACTAGATTGTTCTAGCAGGCACCTGTGTGAAGCATGGAGGATGTAAATACAAGGTTGCATTCTAACAGACTGCATGTTAAACGGCCGTCAATTGGTATTGATGGCTTAATAAGCACCATGTATGGCAGGAAAATAAGAATCCCAACGATTGTCAACAGAGAAAACCAGTGCATTCGTCAAATTAGACCTGACAATGAAAACGCATCAAAAAATTAAAGCGCTTCCTTGGTGACCCCACTAGGATTGGGGTCACGAAATTAGCGCCAAAATATCTGCAAGTGGTCTAGAGTTTGGACAATTTCCATGTGCTTTTCTTTGTTCGATTGAGACTACCTGCTATTAGTCCATGCCATGTTGCCCTTTGGAATGACGTCTTACCCTTTGAGTGAAATATTTAAATGGTGTACTTTGTCATTTGGCAAAAAAAGGTGTTAACATTACAGGTTGATAAATTTGTTTGTCTATCCTCCTCGAAACGTTAGGTGCATAGGGGAAAGCTTCCACGCATCCGCGCAGTTTCTTTCGAAATCGAAAGGCTTGCAATCCTGGATGGGTCGCCACTCAACACGATACGAAACTCGACTGAGCGTGCAGGAATTTGGATTTTGACCAGGATGCCGGTGACAGATCGCCTTCCCCAACCTGTGAAACACCAGGATGACAGTTTATAGCTGGGATTCAAAGTCAGGGTAAACGGCTCAGAGGCGAGTATGCGTACCTCGAGGCATTGCTGTCATACAGTGCCTTCACAAAGTGTTCACACCTCTTGACTGTTTCACATTTTGTTGTGTTTCATCCTGAATTTAAAATGGATTAAATCGAGATTTTTGGTCACTGATCTACACTCAAAGTCATTATCTACACCATAATGTCAAAGTGGAACTTGTCTTTTTAGAAAATTTTACAATGTAATTAAAATGAAACACAGAAATATCTAATTAACGTAAGTATTCAACCCCTTGAGTCAATACTTAGTAGATGTGCCTTTGGCAGCAATTACAACCTTGAGTCTTCTTGGGTATGTTTGCATCAGCTTTGCACATCTGCGTTTGGGGCGATTCTTCCATTTCTCCTCGCAGATCTGCTCAAGACTTGTCAAGTTGGATCGGGAGTGTCGGTGAACAGCAATCTTCAAGTCTTTCCACAGATTTATCAATGGGATTCAAGTCTGGGCTTTGGCTGGGCCACTCAACGACTTTCACATTCTTGTTCTGACGCCATTCAAGTGTTGCTTTGACTGTATGCTTCGGGTCATTGTCTTGTTGGAATGTAACTCTTCACCACATTCTAAGGTCTTTTGCACTCTGAAGCAAGTTACCCTCAAGGATTTACCTGTATTTGGATCCATTAATTGTTCTTTCTATCATTACAAGTCTCCCAGTCCCTGCTGCTGAAAAGTATCCCCATAGCATGATGCTGCCACAACAATGCCTCATGGTAGGGATGGTGTTAGATGGGTGATGTGCTGTGCTCGATTTTCCCCCACGTAGCACGTTGCATTCAGGCCAAAGTGTTCAATTTTCGTCTCATCAGACCACAGAATATTTTGCCTCATGGTCTCAGTCTTTCACATGCTGTTTAATAAACTCCAAGCATGTTGTCGTGTGCCTTTTAATCAGGAGTGGCTTCTGTCTGGCCATTCTCCAATAAACTCTAGATTTGTAAAGTGCTGCAGAGACTGTTATCCTTCCAGCAGGTTTCAGATCTCAGCAAAGGAACTCTGTAGTTCTGTCAGAGTGTTCATTGGGTTCTTGGTCACCCCCTTGATCGAGGTCCCTCTTGCCCGGTTGCTCAGTTTGCTCAGACAGCCAGCTCTAGGAAGAGTCTAGGTAGTTCTATATTCCTTCCATTTCTTAATGATGGAGCTCACTGTGCCCTTGGGAACTTTCAACACTCTAGACATTGTTTTATAACCTTCCCCAGATCTCTGCCTCCTCACAAGTTGTCACACCTCCTCTGCAAGAACCCTCACAAGAACCCGATCAGTCACACCTCCTCTGCCTCACAAGTCACACATAACAGAGCTGTGAATGTCTAGTCTTGGTTTTAGCCTTTACTTTTGCTTTGGGAGTCGGCCTTTGGAGTCAGTAGGCATAAACAAACATGAAGATCAGAGAACTGTCTATGAAAGAAAAGCAAGCAATTTAGAAGGTGAAATTACATAATAATTCAATTGGAACAATATTACAGCACAATTTGGTACATCAAATACAACAATTTGGAATATCTTGAAAAGGAAAGAAACCATCAGTGAACTTAGCAATAGACAACGGCCAGGTCGGAAAAGGAAAAACAACTGCAGTTGATGACAGAAAAATCATAAGAACTGTAAATAAAAACTATAAAACAACTGTCAGTGACATCACAAACAACCTCCAGAGTGCAGGGGTGAAAGGCTCAAAATCTACTTTCGTAGAAGACTTTGACAGCAGAATTACAAAGGCTACACCGCAAGCTCCAAAAATAGAAAGGCCAGATTATAATTTTTCTGGAAGTACAGAGGTGAGTCAGTCGGTTCTAGAACAAAGTTGGATGGACAGGTGACACCAAGATAAAACATTTACAAAAGCGATGGAAGGGCAAAAGTTTGGAAAAAGGAAGGAACTGCATGTGATCGAAAGCATACTACCTCATCTGTGATGTATGGTGGAGGTAGTGTCATGGCTTGGGCTTGCAAGTCTGCCTCTGGAACTGGCTCACTCAACTTTATTGATGACGTACTTAATGATGGCAGCAGCAGATTGAATTCGGAAGTGTACAGAAACATTTTCTTTGCCTATGTCCAAGAAAATGCCTCCAAACTCATTGGGTGGCGCTTCACCATGCAGCAAGACAATGAACCAAAATGCACCGCCAACGCAACCAAGGAGTTCTTCAGGGGAAAAAGTGAAAGGTTTTAGACTGGCCAAGTGAATCTCATGATTTAAATTCAATGCAGCGTGTATTTCACTTGCTGAAGAAGAGACTAATGTCAGAAACCCCTCAAAACAAACAACAACTAAAGATGGCTGCAGTAAAGATTTGGCAAAGCATCTCAAATGAAGATACCAAGAGTTTGGTGATGTCAATGGGTCACAGGCTCGATGCAGTTAGTGCATGCAAGGGATGTGCAACCAAATACTAACTATTATACTACTTAACATACTTTAAGTTGATCTGTTCCAACAATTATGCTTTCCTAAAATGGGGCGACTGAACATAAAAAGTGCCATTGTTCTGCAATGGTAATGAAACGGAGAACCAAATACTGCATTGGAGTCATCAGAAGGAACATAACATATATGCATAGAAATACCAATACGTAAAAGATGAACTTCTGTACTCTTGCCTCGTATTCATCTTTTGATCTGAAATCCTAATTTATTGAGTATATACGTAGCAATAACAAATTTCACTTCACTTGTCAATACTTATGGAGGACACTGTAAATATATGGTAATCATATATATATATATATATATATATATATATATATATATATATATATATATATACACATACATATATATATATATATATACATATATATATACATATATATATATATATACATATATATATATATATATATATATATATATATATATATATATATATATATATATATATATATATATATATATATATATATATATATATACAGTGCATTCAGAAAGTATTCAGACCCCTTCACTTTTTTCACATTTTGTTATGTTGCATCCTTATGCTGAAATCGTTTAAATTCATTTTTTCCCTCATCAATCTTCACTCAATACCCCATAATGACAAAGGGAAAAGAGGGTTTTAGAAAGTTTTGCAAATTCATTAAAAAGAAAAAAATGAAATATCACATTTACATAAGTATTCATACCCTTTGCTATGACACTTTGAAATTTAGCTCAGGTGCCTCCCATTTCTCTTGATCATCTTTGAGATGTTTCTACACCTTGGTTGGAGTCCACCTGTGGTAAATTCAATTGATTGGACATGATTTGGAAAGGCACACACCTGTCTATATAAGGTCTCACAGCTGACAATGCATATCAGAGCAAAAACCAAGCCATGAGGTCGAAGGAACTGCCTGCAGAGCTCAGAGACAGGATTGTGTCGAGGCATAGATCTGGGGAAGCCTACAAAAAAAATTCTGCTGCATTGAAGGTTCCCAAGAGCACAGTGGCCTCCATAATTCTTAAATGGAAGAAGTTTGGAACAACCAGGACTCTTCCTAGAGCTGGCCGCCCGGCAAAACTGAGCAATCGGGGGAGAAGGGCTTTGGTAAGAGAGGTGACCAATAACCCGATGGTCACCCTGGCTGAGCTCCAGAGATCCTGTGTGAAGATGGGAGAAACTTCCAGAAGGACAACCATCACTGCAACACTCCACCGAACTGGGCTATATGACAGAGTGGCCAGACGGAAAACAAACAGTTCAATCTTGGTTTCATCAGACCACAGCATCTTGTTTCTCACAGTCTGAGAGTCCTTTAGATGCCTTTTTGCAAACTCCAAGCGGCTTTCATGTGTCTTTCACTGAGGAGAGGCTTCCGTCTGGCCGCTCTGCCATAAAGCTCAGATCGGTGGAGTGTTGCAGTGATGGTTGTCCTTCTGGAAGTTTCTCCCATCTCCACACAGGATCTCTGGAGCTCAGCCAGAGTGACCATCGGGTCCTGGGTCACCTCTCTTACCAAGGCCCTTCTCCCCCGATTGCTCAGTTTGGCCGGGCGGCCAGCTCTAGGAAGAGTCCTGGTTGTTCCAAACTTCTTCCATTTAAGAATTATGGAGGCCACTGTGCTCTTGTGAACCTTCAATGCAGCAGAATTTTTTGTAGGCTTCCCCAGATCTATGCCTCGACACAATCCTGTCTCTGTGCTCTGCAGGCGGTTCCTTCGACCTCATGGCTTGGTTTTTGCTCTGATATGCATTGTCAGCTGTGAGACCTTATAAAGACAGGTGTGTGCCTTTCCAAATCATGTCCAATCAATTGAATTTACCACAGGTGGACTCCAATCAAGGTGTAGAAACGTCTCAAAGATGATCAAGAGAAATGGGAGGCACCTGGGCTAAATTTCAAGTGTCATAGCAAAGGGTCTGAATACTTATGTAAATGTAATATTTACGTTTTTTATTTTTAATAAATTTGCAAAACTTTCTAAAATCCTGTTTTCTCTTTGTCATTACGGGGTATTGAGTGTAGATTGATGAGGGAAAAAATGAATTTCAACGATTTCAGCATAAGGCCGCAACATAACAAAATGTGAAAAGAGCGAAGGGGTCTGAATACTTTCTGAATGCACTCACTGTATGTATGTATGTATGTATGTATGTATGTATGTATATGTATATATATATATATATATATATAATATGTGTCCATGTGTAATTACGATAAATGAGCGGGGGGGGTGGGGGGGTTCCATAGCAAGAATGGGGTAAGAATGGTATGAACAGTGTATTAGAGTAGGTTAAACTTGCTCCCGCATTGAGAATCTGTTGGAGATAAGTCGTACGTAATATGTACACTTGAGTGGGCATAGGGTGAGATTATATGGTGTAAGACCACCTGTACAGGTGAAGCCAGGTAGTGGGGTTGGGCACACAGGCACCCCGATAGCACTTCACACGTTCCCTGAACATTATAGCATGCTGTTTGGCCAAGAGTTTCAGGCCATAGCATAATAGTGGTCTGTGGGTTGAGGGCGGAAGACTTCTGCAATGGGCCGCCCAGCAGGGCAGGATGGCCCAGATGATGGCACGCCCCACAGACAGCTAGTACCCGCCATGCATGAAGGTGGTCCCAGAGGTATAAAGGCCGTGTCCACAGATGCGTGTTGCTGTTGGATCTTAGACCTTGGAAAGAAGACATCTTTCTCTCTCTCTGATTTGTCGCTATGGAGGAGATTGGACAGCTCATCATCGCTCCTGGTCGCCATTCTCCCACCCGAACCTCACTATGCCCAAAGCCATGCCATCCTGCACAACCACATCTCCTCCAGCAACACCAGCTTGTGCCTCCCTAAAGTCCTAGCCTGCGACCCTATTGTCTGGTTTGAGTCTGTCCAATGTTTGTGGCCACTAGCTGGGTTTCAGTATTAGTTAATTTCATTGTACATACATAAGTTTGCGTTTCCATATTCTCTTTTACTTGTGTCTTTTGAGTGAAGGTCTGTTCCGCATATTCCCAAACATCTTGTCCATTCCACTTGACCCTGTATTTTTTGGTAATTTCCCCGAAATAACCTCAGAGTGGGTCCCCGTGTCCAGCTGTCCATCTCTACGTATGTCCATTAACATTTGACTAAAACGTCTTCTCACAAATTACCTGACCGATATGGACCAAATTTGGTACCATGCATTAGGACAGCAAAGTCTCATGGGGTTATGTTCCACATCTGGTTGTGGCCTCTATAGAGGGGGTTACCACCGTGTAGAGGCCATGTGGCCGCTATAGAGGGGGTTGAAGGGGGGAAACCTTCTTCTCAAAAACCGCCAGACAGATCCAGACCAAACTCGCCATGAGACATCGGGACGATGCCCTAACTTTAAGTTGTGCTCCTCATAGTCATATCTCCCATGGAAATGGGAACACAGGCCCCCTCCCTGAATTCCTCATTTTCACTAAAATATCATCTTCTCCACAACCACCGAAGCGATATGGATCAAATTTGGTACAGTGCATCAGGACACTAAGGTCTCATGGGGTTTTGCTCCCCATCTGGATCCGCCCATTTTAAGGGGGTAAAAGGGTGGCTTTACCTCAAATATTGGTATTTCATTCAAAAATCTTCTCAAAAACCGACAACCGGATCCAGACCAAACTAACCATGCGGCATCGTGACCATGCTCTAACCTTAAGTTGTGCTCCCATAGCCATATCTCCCCTTGGAAAGGGGGCCACGGGCTGCCTCCCCTAATCTCTCATATTCACAAAAACATATTTTCCTTACAAACTACGTGACCAATATGGACAAACTTTGGTACAATACATCAGAAAATTAAGGTCGCATGAGGTTGTGATCCCCATCTAGATCCACCCCTACAAGAGGCTGAAAATGGGGGTTTCGCCACAAATTCCGGTAATTTATTTTAAAATATTCTCAGAAAACCATGGGGAAATAGCCGTTAGTCACCTATGGGGCTATGTATTTTTAATAAACATTTTCATGATAAGAGAATCTTCCCACTTTTTGCCTTCCTGCATGCGAACAACCACCAGTTTTGGCTTGTATTTGGGCGATGCGTGGGGGATCCTAATAGTAAAAGAAGAAAGTATGAATTTCGCAAACATCATTTCCGTCAGTTGCGGCGGTCTTTAGACCTACGATTCAGAGCACCTGGATTAGCTGGGTGTCTGACATGACAATATGTATGTATGTATGTATAAATTATTCCACTGCTCTGCTTGCCCAAAGAAAGCTGTCAAAGCAATCAAGAAAAGCTACACAAGGTAAGCCCTGTGCTCTTTCAAACCCGTTACGGATTCCTCCACAGCTGCCCGACATTCACAAGGTTCACATAATAACAATAAGAAAGGGCAATCAGAGATTGCAGACCCTTTCCGGAACGTGTTTGTGTGGTGTATTTGGTGTGGTATTTATTAGCTACTGTGTTTATGTGGTTTGCTGATGTTTATGTGTTTGTATAATTTTAAGAGTACATTGCCAAAATTTAAGGAGAGTTATTTGAGCCTCACAGAAAGAAGAGGAATATTAAGTACCTGACAAATGTCTCCATAAGGTTTGGTTCTACAATAGTCACTAGTGGGAATTATATGAAAGGCTTTCCGTTGTAATTTCTGCAAACATTCCCTCTGGGCTTCAGTTAAGCCACAAAACCATGCGGGTGAAGCATATTCCAAAGTAGGTCTAACATACTGTAAATAAACCGTTATTAAATCAGAAACAGGGTATTACATTTCAGTTGCTGCCAAAAGTAGAGGTGAAATAAAGTAGAAAAACAAAAGTAGAAAAATACATGAGAATCCCAATGCCCCACACCCCTGTCAGCTGCGGGACCGCTTTCATCACTTATTGGTGAATCATCAGCGACAGCGTATACAGAAATGCACACCACTGAGGCTCCCAAGCATATACTCGTATCACGTGTAATGCCAACAGCAATCATCGTATAAATATCAAGACCCAATCACATCTGATGTCTTTTTTATAACAAGGTGTAATCCCAACTGCTCTAAACCTAGCATACATGTACATATATATACATATACATATACATATACATATACATATACATATACATACTGTATATGTGCACACCAACACACACACAAACACACATAATATATCACCTCAATAATGTTATATCTTCATCTGTTACTCCCTGTGAGCCTTCCTGTTGGTTCAAGCTTGGTAGTGTCAGCTTAACAATAGAGGACACACTAGCTCAGTAAGATGCTTTCCCCATACCTATGAGGTTCATTGAATTTCCCCATACCTATGAGCTTTCCCCATACCCCATACCTATGAGGTTCATTGAATTTCCCCATACCTATGAGCTTTCCCCATACCCCATACCTATGAGGTTCATTGAATTTCCCCATACCTATGAGCTTTCCCCATACCCCATACCTATGAGGTTCGTTTACACACACACTCTTTCAATTCTAATTTGCAAGTTATAATTTCCCCATTCTGTGCCTGAAAAGAGAAGAAAAGAGGGTAGCAAGGTCATAGTTGCTTCTACAATGCAAAGTGGAGAGGCATGGGTTCGGTAGACAGCTGAGAGTGGGGTAAAAGCAAAACGAGAACATGAGCTGGTAAATTATCAGAAGGCTAACAACATGCTTTCACTAAGTCGGAATCTGATCGTGACACTCAGCCCCCCAATGATAGAGGGTCTTAGACCCCACAGTCTCAAGGGAGGGGGAGGGCTGGTGTTTGCGGGTGGGGTTTGGAAAGATGGGAAGCAGCTGATCAGCCCTTTGGGGAAACCAAATTCTGTAGTACCTCTGAAGGCCTTGTACACCATTATAAACCAAGAATGGCAGAAGAACAACTTGGCCCTGCAGATAATTCTGAGATAGCGTTCAGGTTTAGGGTCGAGTTGGTGATAGCTTCTGCCCAAGACAGGTGGTACATGATCGTGAGGCCCAGGATCTACAAGAATATACCTTTCTCAGAGACTGTCACTGTAATAAGTGGGAGATTCACCAGCCATTCCTTATGGAGGAAAAGTGCAAGTGTGGTACTTTCTTACTTAAAATTGTTCTTGGTAGATAGATGATCAGCTGCTTATTATCTCTCTCTAGATTGACGGAAAGGAATTCTGGTGCAGCCTGCTTGGCAGAGGTGTGAAGAACAGTCCTGCACAGGGTTAAGTCATCTGCAAAGAGCAGGATTAGTACCAGAATGCTTTCTTAAGTGATGTGAGCTTTTAGGTGTAATTCATGGGGGAAATCGCCATGCAAAGTAACCCATTCCTTGTAAGCACAGAGGAAATCTGGAAACCAGTCCAAGAAGGAATGCTGAATACCATTGACTACTTGCTTGGAATGTTGTTTGTGTACATATTGTTGGCCGACCAAATCTCATCACCTCATTGTCAGAGTCTTAACCCCTGCCCCTCATACCCTCACTTTCCCACCCTAACATCTATGTTCAATTAACTTTTCCACTGTGATCCTAAACAGCCCCTTCGAAAGTATATTTTCATTTGAGCTGATAAAGTGCTAAAAGATCTTCTAACTTTCCGGCCTTGATCGCTAACCTTTGCAACCTGGTGTGTAAAAAAATCTCGTTCACATTATCAATGATAATACCACTACATTAGTTTTCTTAGTTTTACAGAATCATTAATGAAGCCTTTATGGATTCACAGACATTCCAGCAACAGGAATCATAATTATTCATTTTTCTATGAAACCAGCTAAACTCATAACACTGATGGTTGCGATCTGGGACTTCTTTGCAGACCACACTCAGCTGCTCAACCCATGATCCCTGCAAGACCTCTGCTTCTTGGATCGATCAACCACTGCTGCTGAGCTCCTTTTTACCCTCCTCATTGGTGTGATTTGCAGTAATGTCAACAGTGGACCACAGTCCCACAACCGGCGTCGTGTCAGTGTTAGTAATCCTGATTGCAGTTGCTGCTTTGGGAGCACTCATATGTGGCTGCTGGTGTTACCTCCGGCTGCAGCGTGCTGGTGAGGGGGCACCCGAAGACCAGGAAAGCATGGTGGCAGACCCACCGACAATCCATGAGCCTTTCCTGCTGCCCGCAGTGGCAGCAAAGGCTCCTTGCCCTGAGCGACAGGCCATTTTGATCGCGGAGCAGACGGGTGGTGGTGGCTAAAGCATTTCAGAAAACCCAGCATGTGGAGAAAAGGAAGAAGAGGAGGGGAAGGAAAAAGGTTTGAAAAGTTGTACTGAATGAGAGTCAAAGAAGTACATAATCTCCTTATGTTTTCTCCTGCACGTTTTCAACTGCCCTTACCTCTTGCTGTCTCCAGAACACTTTCTCGGCCTCTACGTGACTGTGGTCACAAGTCTGCTTGTAATTTTGCAGTTATCTATTCCAATATTACTGCTGTGAAACAAATCTGACCAAATCCTCAGTGGAAATTCACTCCATTTTGGGCCAGCGTGGATGTACTGCAATCTTTGTGGACAAACTAAACAAGTTTTCTTCAACATAATTGTGAGTTTAATAACAGAAATATGGGCAATCCAGTAAATAAATGCATGCAACATAAAACTTTGATCTTAAGTATCATTAGAGAAAATGGAAGAGAATTGAAGATTATATTCTCAGTGTATGATATCTCATCACATCTCTATGGGTAATGTAAGCTCTGACAATCATGTCAGACTCAAGTCTAGATAAATAACTTTTCGCTACACTATGGTGATTTTCCAGATTTCCTAAAATGCCACATTATATTATCTTTTTAGAAAGGCTCGCTTTGGGCTAATGTGAAATGTGTAAAATTTTGAACACAGCAAGTACCTATGGGCATCCAGACGGTCATAATCCAGAAAAAAAAATTGGGAGCAACTTTTAAGCCAGAAGACCCTGGCACGAGTTTGATATGGGGACATGTCTTTACGTTGCTGCATATGAGGACCGCTTGCTGCTTGTGAACTCAAGCAGATCGTTGTTTTATGGCGTGACGTTTATTTATTTTGAATGCTCCTCAAAGCAGAAACAAACATTATGTCAAAAGCAGCAATTCAAACTACCATAAAACAAGTATTTTGGGGAGGAAGGAACAAAGCAAATTCTGTGAGCTGTGGGAGTGTTTCCATTGCATCGAGTACAGCTGGATGGAGTGAAATCAAGCAGGCCTGAAGCAGAAGTAGAAAAAAAGAATCATCAAAGCGGATTTCTGATGACGTTGACCATGGAGACTTGATTGGCAACCTTTTGTCCTGCTTAGGTCTGCAATTTATTTGAATAGTATCAGCTGTTGGATGAAACATCAGCGATTGTTTTTGTTTCAAACAGACATAGTCATTATGCATTTGCTCTCATGTCAATTGCGCATTACATTTTACGTGCCAGCACAGAATAAGGTGTTTGATTAGGGTTTAAAAAGGAAACACTTTGTTTTGACTAAAAAGCACTGAAAAAAAACACAAAAAATTCTTTATTTTGCAAATCTCACAAAATTATCCATTGCACCCACAAATGGCCATTCCCCCTATTGGACATCGTATGACGTTGGCTTATGTTAAAATTATATTTTGAGGCTTTTAATGTGTTCATTGTAATTAATGTACATTCATACATACTCGTTTCCTTTTCTCATATAATTTTACTGATCTTAGTATCAAACGCATAAAAATTACCCGACTACATTTCAGGTGCACAATCCAATTTCACTTATATGCAAAATATTTTACAAATTGAGTATCTCTCACCGATTTCATCATTATCCGATTAAAATTTGCACTTTGCACATATTTTATTGAGGTTGTAATTTATGTCAATGTAAGGTTTAATATATTACAGAATTCAATTATATAAGTGCAGATGTGGCGGGATTCTTTTCTTATTATAACATTGCTTGAGCCATGATGCAATGGCATTGTGTGTTCCTGAAGCAATGGTGTGCTTACATTGTTTAGCGGCTGAAGAGGTAGATTTAATAAATCCCATATAAAATAAAAACTGCAGTTATTACGGACAAGTGATTAAGGTGAAAAGCAACTATGCGGTTCTCACATTTTGGATTATTAATTTTTGTTTAAAAAAAAAAAAAAGAACGTTTATTTTGAAGAGCTGCAAAATTTCGCAATGAATAGCTTCCGTTTCCTGTTGACATGTTTTGCTTGCTTGCAAGCAATTGTATTGTGATATTTGAAAGGTGGCTTCAAGGGATTTTCATTTGAGGGATGTCAGTCCATGTCCCAGCATGTGATTTTTGATTATGAAGAGCATAAACTGAAAGAACTGTAGCTTTGCTCAGTTTGGGAACCATCACAGAAAGTGAAACACGTAGGCAGGAACAATGATGACTTTGTTTGAAGAGGTAGTTGGAGTATCGTAAGGTAATGTGCGTTTAAACGAGGGTATGAGGTCTAGTAAAAGTAACAGGTGCTCGTATTTGAGAATAGTTTACGATTTGAAGGTACAAACAGGAGTAGAACTACCTAGATGTTGGATGAACAGTGAAATTTAGAATTAAAGAAATGAGGTCAAAAAAAGGTTTTGCAATAATATTGCTGGGTAAGTATGAGCAAGGTTTGGTGGACTGCATCGATAATGACCAGTGAACTGTCATAGAAGAACAAGTATTTGTACTGCTTCCCGAAGCTCTGGCAGAGACAGCTTGGCTGCAGCCTTTACCCCATCCATCCAGTACATACAAAGTCTGCCTTTTCCTCTTCTTCTTCTCTCCACCATACCCAGCATGCTTGATTTCTCCAGACGTTCGCAGAAATAATAGCAGGGATGAAAGATACATGATGGAGATTTAAGGCAACAGTGGTTCACCAAGCTATGGTCAGCTAGTGAACGCATCTTGCTCCTGATAATTTGCGATACGATGTCATACAGGTTGGGGATTGAGAGCACCGGTGCAATTAGAAACGATCCGTCACGAAATGCCTGCCATCCATGAGCCCGACCACCAGATTTGATTACAGCCTCGGAAAGAAGCTCACACAGAAAGACTCCGTGCTTGGATTGTTAATAGCATGGCGAGCCGTACCATTTGCTTGCTGTGTGTTCTTAGCCTTGCATTTATAGAACCTGCGGCTGATGATGCAATGCAGGAATGTATTCATGCTGCAATGTTTCCAGTAACACTTACAATGCTAGTCATCTGGCATATGGATCACAATGATTGGCTTGGAATGTCACTTTGGTGCTGATTTTGGAGTAGTTCAAGATTGAAGCCACAGTGACAAAATGATGAAGAGCGATGAACAATTGGGTAAACATTTGAATCTCATAACCAACTCTTGCAACAGTAATATTTTATATTTGACAGCATAATAGTTTGAAATAGTTGTTCTTTAATATTTTACTTAGATTTATTTTATATGAACGAAATGTTCTGGTTTTACTGCCTACAAAATGTTTCAATTTGTTTTTATAGATATTCATACTCATCCTCTCCTCTCATCTCATCTCTTCTCTCATTTACCCAAGGATAGGTTAATAGTAGTCTCATAGCAAGGATTATATTGCAAGGTTCCATTGCCTTCCCATTGGTAGCCAGAGCAGGAACCTGGAATTTCTCTCTTGGAATCTTGGAATTCTTGGAATTTTCTTTAACATCCACTTATGCTGGTAGATGAGACCCCCAGCCTAACGCCCATCCATGGGAGGGTACATTTGGCGATGCATTCCCTGCCTGTGTATAACTTAGTCCATCTGACAATTTATAGTCAGGACAGGAACGAAACCCAAACTTGACACTCTGCACCATCTTGTCAGAACATCTATATATTCAACACGTTTTATTTATTATGCCACAAAGAATCCAATGACATGTCGCATACACAACTTGATCTTCCCTGATGTCTCTCTCCCCTTACTCCTGTTTATCTCTTACTCCATTTTTTTTCCCTCGCCAAACCCCAAACTTTGATATCCCCAAACTCCCTACATTTCCTTTTCCCCTGACCTACCCTCCTCTCCCTTTTTTTCTCAAATTTCTTTCTAAATTTTTTTACCTAAAACCTCACTCCCCTTTACGTACATAAAATGTGCACGGTCGCAAATATTGTCTTGTTATTTTAATTTCCGATGCTCCCTTTATGAGACTTACAATTGCGTGCCATCATTTATCATTCCATAATCTGCTGTTTATTTCCCTTGAGACGCTTCAAAAACAGATTGATTAAAATGCAAGACTGGGGAATAGCATAAGCTTCTGTGCAAGTTGTGAGATTTCAAATAATTGCTGGTGATGCGCCGTCCAAAGCAAGCATGCGTACGCAACATTGCAGCACCAAATGCTCGTTGCTTTACCAGCTCGTCCATGAATTGCTCTCACTGCGCCTTCGCTTGGTTCGACGTGTGACCTTTTCGTTTCTCTGGCTTTTGTAAGCTTGTTGCCTGGAGAGACACAGCAATAGCACAAACAAAAGTGAATGGGTAAAGAGAGCGATTGTTAGATTATTAGCACCGTTTGTCTAGTCTATTATTATACGTCCAGTCTTTGTGCAAATTTTCAAGAAACAATGGTGGCCGAGCGAACTCATGTAAATGCACTAACCTCATCAACAGATCATTTGCTTACATATGACTTGATTACATTTTCGGTTAATCATTTTTAGCAATGTTTGTGCCGGGTCCAGCAATTCATTAATTCCAATATTTATTTTAACTTATCAGGTCTTGAAGTGATTTAATGATGTATATTAACATGTTCTAGCACTATTGAAGTTAGTATTGGATGGGGAACGAATTGCTTGAGGATGGTTTCCTACCTTGGTACGAGGGTGTTTCAGTATATAAAGAAAGGATTCAAAGATGGAAGCCTTGAGAACATGTTTGGAATTCTCCTTGCGACTGTGAAATATATGTTAATGCTTTGAGGTGTTCTTCCATATTAAGGTGTTCTTCCGAAGTGCAGACCCATGTTATGGTAATCAAATGTATACCATGAAAGCAGTTTTAATCTTCCCTCGATGTTGGTTGTTTGGAGTGGTGACGTCAATCGGCCTTTTGAAATGGAAGCCAATGATAGACAGAACTTCCGTAACTGAGGCAGGAGTAAACAAATGCTGCATTAGCTGTGATGTCCTCAATGAATATCAGCTTCCAGTTTGTGGCCAAATTGATGTGTCAGTCAGAGATACCACCATGAAACTCTGGGTGCAAGAAAAAAGGGCGACATTCGATTTGAAGACTCTTGCATGATGAGCAGGAGCATCTTGTTTTGTTGTTGTGCTGCAGTTGTAGTAATTGGTGTTGTTATAAATACTTAGATGTTAAGCAAACAAATGTGAAGTTAAGATGCATGTAAGTAGTGTTTGCTGGTTTCCTTGAGTAGTCTCATGAAGGATAACTTTGAGGCCTGATGGAATTCACCGGTTACTGAGGAAGAAGGAATGGCGGCAGGGAGTAATTTGGATTTAAATAAACAATCGATTGTCATGTTGTAGGCTATACCAACTACTATATCTCATGCTCAGGGGATAGAATTTCCTACTTGACGATCAAGCTGTTGGTCAGTTTGGGCCTACAAATACTACGAAATCAAACATCCGATGAAATAAACAAATAATCAATTTTTTTTTGTACGATCCATAAAGACATTTAAATCTCATAAGATACGACAACAATGGGGAATTTCTTTCTGGTAGCTTCGATCAGGTCGACATATTTTCAGTGTTTGCGGAAAATTGCAGCCTTTGTCCCCTACCGTGGAACCCAAGGACACGCGTTGAAGGTCATGCGCTTCGCCTGGCCCAGCACCCGTCAGCTCTCTCTGTGCTTTTCTCAATCCCTTTTGTGGGCAAGTTGATCTTCCAAAGGATTAACCGCATTGTCAGCAATCTAATTGATAACAAATAGTACCCGGCCATTCTGGTCACCATATCATTTTGTCGTTAGATTTAAAGGTTTTATTCGTTGAGTACATACGGCTCTTTTAAAGCTTCCTGAACCAGTAAGTTGTGATTATATGAGGGCCTGTTCAAGTTTTGTAAACCTGTTAGGGCAGTCTTTATTTGTCTCGAAACATTTGACAAAACAAGCATTAAATGTATGGTGAACTTATTGCACATTTCATGAATGCATTACATTTTATCTCATCACTTTTTGACATCCTTTCATAGACCATTTGATCATTCCAAATTGCCTTTTCAGTTTCTGGATTCTTTCATTATGTAGCAGAACTGTGTTATTAAAAATGTAATTTCATCAAAGCTTCCTTTATGTTTCCACCCCCAAGGATTTAGCAAACGTCGCTCGAATTGATTCCCAGCTGCTTCATGTCCAGCCGATTGCATGGTCAGGCGTTTAAAACAAGTACGTGGGTCCAGATCAGATACAAGAAGAATTATTTTTGATAATGAAACATATCACCAGCTTTTCGACCAGCAACCTAACACCACTTTCCAAATTTCATATTCCATGATATCATTTCATAAGATGCCAGTGCATTTAAATTCTTCAAAATGAAACGTTTGCAAACAAATTACTTGCGATTTATGAAATATTTTGTTATTTCAAAGTTGGAACAGCAACTGGCAGCATCTAGTGAATAATTGTGCTGCCACACAAGGGAACTGCTCTGATTGTTATTGACCTTGACCGACAGCTGTACAGCCATTTCTATTTTGGTACCAAATGGGGATGTTCATAACGCTCTTAGAACACGATACATATATGACGTTCTTAGATACACATATAAACGTGAAGAGTTTATCTTTCAATATATTAGTATAGATAATTAATTATATTTATGAGTATCTATAATATAATTATATATTATAAGTATTAAAAAAATAAGCAATCCATCAGAAGGTCGGCCGCTATTTCTGATCATTGACGGGTTCTAAATATCCCTCAGTGTCTTTCAAGAAGAGTTGGCAAGTTAGAACTGACACCCTGAACAAATTCCAAATTACTGTCACCTTCAATGGAATGTCGTGTTTGGCCAGCTGGCTCGTGAAAGGCTTGTGCTAAAACGCTCCTCAGGTTACCCCCACAAGAAGGTGGGAATAATTGAGGCCATTAAAATAGTATTTCATATATGATTAGTAAGAAAAACATTTCCTTCCTCTGATTATATTTCCCTATACAGTATATTATTTAATATCTTGAAAATTTTACCATGACTTGGACTATCACGAGTATCCCGTTCTAAGAACATTTTGAACACCACACGTAACAGGGAGATCATATTCCCATTATGATAAAAAAAATGTTTGTTTTTTTTTAACCAATTTTGTCAAAAGGTGCACACACACACACATATATATATATATATATATATATATATATATACTGTATATATATATATATATATATATATATATATATATATATATATATATATATGTATGTATATACACACACAGATATATTTAACCGGAAACAGCCCTTCCAACCTGATTAAAGCGACATGGCATTCAGTGCCATGCACATGCACACCACTTCGCCTGCAATTCCGGATGGCTTCCGCTGGCACACTCGGCTCTATTTTAAAGACTGAGATTTTAAAGGTCAAAAGTAAAGGACAATGGAGCCGTCGAGCATGGTTTCACCCTTATTTTGAGCTCATCAGGTCAACAACACCACACAATCGTTTACTTGTCCATGAAACCTGGTAGATAAATTATAAATAAACCCCTTAGCTTGGTGGAGCCACAAGGCATTATATATACATATATATATATATATATAATATTATATATATAATGTGTGTGTGTGTCACATAATATTTAGCTGGAAGGTATCGGCATTTGACAATCCAATTATATTCGTGATCTAAAGTCAATAAAAAAATTAATAAAAACCACCTTTAGAGGCCATTTTTCCCCGCAAGCGGGGGTTGGTCTTTTTTGGGGACCGTGGTTGTTGTTGTTTTTTTTGGTCCCCTTTTTGAAGCAATGTTTTACGGCCGGATGCCCTTCCTGCCGCCAACCCTTTTTGTCGCCTTTTTACGACAAACAGGGAATTACCAGTGAACTGGTACTCAATTTGCCGACCTCGGAAGGATGACAGGCTGAGTCAACCCTTCCTGGCGTTAATTCAGCGATCGACCGGGATTCGAACCCAGGATCCTAGGATCCTAAGCTGGCACCCTAGCCGCTAGCCCAACACCAGGCTCTAAAGTCAATAGTTGGTGCAAAATAGGACTACCATCTTTAAATTAAACAATTGAGAAAAAAAAATCCAATTAAGGTGTTCAGTTCAATTAATGCCTTGAAAGTTAATATATTTATTTCACAAGCTTTAAGCACTCAGGAAAACCAGTGATCGAGGTTTAAAGTTATCCCCACCAAGCTCAAACTCAGCATGACATCGTTTTAGTGTTTGTAATTGCGAATTAACATAGCCAAAAAACGTGTGGGCTTGATTATTTTTATATACAGTATATATTTATTTGCTTCATACACAGGGTATGTGCCCATCATAAAGCCTGACGTGAAGGACAAAATAGTAAATAAAGTGTTTGTGACATGATGGTTCCACTTGATTTGTATTCTCTGTTTCCGACTTTTAGGCTGAGTAAATATTCTTCAGCTAGGAGACAGATTCACATTAAAATGACAAGTCGGCCTCCACTTTACTTTGGTGGTAGTTTCACTTGCCAGATGTGTACCCAGATCTCTAAGGGGAAACTGTTAATGAATGTGAAATATGAGCAACACAGGGTGGAAAGAAGCGATTATGCGTAACAGGGTTTTGAAAGTAAAGGCGTTTGTTGCACCTTCCTGTCCTCAAATTCTGAAGAAACAAAAAAGACATAGGCAATGAAAGACAGAGTCGTATCCACGCCGTGTCTGCTGGAAAACTGGCCTCTGTGAGGCGCATTCAAATTGTATTCGGGAAATATGGATTCCGGGGACTAATCTGAAGAGGTTTGGCACGGTCGGATTAACAGCTTTGCATGAGCCTTGTCTGTAAATCTGTGTTTCTCACTTAAACCTTGTATATTGTGTGTGTGGTTCAAGGTTCCCTGCAGAAAGTGGGAAAGTTGGGGATTGTACATGGGCTGTATAAAGCTTCTTTGCAATAAACATGGAACAGAAAGAATGTGTCATTTTGATGATCCATTGACATCAGTGAGTAATGCAATAATCTATGATGGGTTTATTGAGCATTTTGTCTGCTCACTGCAGATCACATGAACCAAGACAATGGAGCTTCAACTGGAACTGGTTGCCAGGAAATGGTAGCAAGCACCTCTTTTGCCTCTAATTTTATAACTAATCTTTGTGTGTGTGTGTATATATATATATAATTTCAAAGCACACCTGATCATAAGTGTGCCTCATTGACCGGGTCCTCAGTCGAGGTCCTCAGCATCATCCCGTTTCGGCCCTTCAACCTCGTTAACGTGAGCTAAGGTGGGCCAGCAGGGGCACATACGCCTCCACATGCAGCAGCTACACCTGGATGCATACATACCCCCACCCCCAGCCAGTGAGAACACAGACTACAACAACAAAACCGCCTCCACTCCGAGAATCAGCACACCCAGAACACAGCTCCTCATCCACTCACTCACACACCAAAAAAAAAAAACGACCGAAAACGACAACATGCACCACTCAAACAAAAACATATTCATACAAAACCACACCCACTCCTGCAACACACACACACAAACACACACACACACACCATTCACACATCTCCATTTTTCTTCCACGCTCAGTCACTACTTCTTCAGACTGAAATGAACCACCACCCACAACCTCAACCTACACCGTACAACGTGCCCACATAAACCTCCTCCATATCCAAAGTGAGCCTTTCAACGCAACCTGGGCCACTCTGTCGCACATCCTCCTTCTTTCTGTACCACACACTCCAAGCCGAGCAAGAAATACAGAAAAGGAATTGCCAATATACCCTCGACACCCCACCTCAAATGACTGACAAGAACCTCGCCAACCCTTCTCCCGACACTCTGCCTCCAGATAACTGTACTTTCCTATACAGTATATATATACTGTATGTAAATATATATATATACACAGACTGTATATATACATACTGTATATATATATATATATATATATATATATATATATATATATATATATATATATATATATATATATATATACAGTCACATGAAAAACTAAGTACACCCCATGTAAAGTTTTGACTTTTTCAACATATTTCAACATACAGCTATTTGATCTTCATTTCAACAATATTGATAGACAAAGGTGATATAATATAACAAATATCATGAAACATTTACATTTTGTAGTCCATTCTATAATTTAAATAAACATAAATGCAAATTTCGCATGTGGAAAAAGTAAGTACACCCTTGGCCCTAATAGGTGGTATTGCCCCCTTTGGCAGAAACAACCTCAAGTAGGCGTTTCTTATAACTGTCTACCAGTCTCTGACATCGACTGGGAGAAATTTTTGCCCACTCCTCCATGCAGAATTCTTTAAGCTGTGCGATGTTTGAGGGGGTTCTTGCATGCACAGCTCGTTTCAAATCCCCCCACAACATCTCAATGGGATTTAGATCCAGGCTTTGACTTGGCCATTCCAGAACCCTCCATTTCTTTCTTTTCAGCCATTCCTTGGTGGATTTACTGGTATGTTTAGGGTCATTGTCATGTTGCAAGGTCCACCTTCGGTTGAGCTTCATCTTCCTGACAAATGGCCTCACATTATCCTCAAGCACCCTCTGGTACAATGAAGAATTCATAGTGGATTCCATGATGGTGAGCTGCCCAGGCCCTGATGCAGCAAAGCTGCCCCAAAACATAATATTTCCACCACAATGCTATACAATTGGTATCAGGTTCTTGTGGTCAAATGCTGTCTTTGGTTTTCGCCAAACATGTCTTCTGGTACAGTGGCCAAATAGCTCTACCTTTGACTCATCTGTCCAGAGCACATTGTTCCAGAAGTGCTGGTCTTTGCCTAGGTGTTCATTGGCAAACTTTAGTCTTGCCCTGATGTTCTTTCTGGACAGCAAAGGTTTCCTCCTGGCACACCTCCCATGTATATCAATTTGTGCAGCCTCGTTCCAATGGTCGACTCGTTCACTTTGACATCAACAGTGGAAAGAGCTACCTGTAAGTCCCGTGATGACATTCTGGGGTTCTTAGAGACTTCTTTCAGCATCTTGCGGTCTGCTCTCGGGTTGAACTTGCTGGGGCGGCCTGGCCTGAACAAGTTGGCAGTTGTTTGGAATCTTATCCACTTGTAGATGATCTTCCGGACAGTCGAATGATTGAATTCAAATTGTTTGGAGATCTTTTTAAATCCCTTCCCAGACTCGTAGGCATCTATAACCTTCTTTCTGTAGGCCTCAGAGAGCTCTTTTGATCTCAGCATGGTGACGCTGCACACTTCAACAACAAAGAGCAAACGAAACTAAATGTCTGAGGTTTAAATAAGACAGGTTCCTCCAAGATCCTCTCTGACGATGTTCTAATCATTTGCACATGAGCTGGTGCACCTGATTCTAATTTTAAGTATTTGAAGTAGTGATAAATTTGGGGGTGTACATACTTTTTCCACATGCGAAATTTGCATTTATGTTTATTTAAATTATACAATGAACTACAAAATGTAAATGTTTCATGATATTTGTTATGTTATATCACCTTTATCTATCAATATTGTTGTAAAATGAAGATCAAAAAGCTGTATGTTGAAATATGTTGAAAAAGTCAAAACTTTACATGGGGTGTACTTACTTTTTCACGTGACTGTATATATATATATATATATATATATATATATATATATATATATATATATATATATATATATATATATATATATATATATATATATATATATATATTGTTACGTATTACCTCCCCAAACTCCGGTTACAGTGCACCTCAGAGTCTGGAGCGGGAACACGGCAGAAAGATTGGTTATTTTGCGTTTTCTAATAAACAATGGTAAAACCACCCCAATGCAATTGTCAAACAAAACAAGTAATTGTATTAGCAACTCTCACATACCCAATAATAACACTATTAAAGAAAGTACAATGAAAATGTCACTTGCATCAAATTAACAATACATATGATGGTACTATCATTACCCAATGCTCTCAAAGAAAGGAACTCACGATACGCCAAACGTGAGTGGGATGTAACATTCCCCAAAGTCTGTGCATGGATATTCACGCTGGTTGAAGATCGAGGTCATGCAGAACGGCAAATCAATAGGCAGGTATTGGCGCGACTGTGGATGAGGAGTTACGAAGTGAGAGGTCTATATGGGAATTGGGCCGATAGGTAAAGCAACGGCAATCAACACGATGAGGTAGATACGGAAATCCCAACGGCAAAACAAGATGGACAGCCTCTTCTTCTTCGAGGAAAAAATGGCCTATAGGCCCATAATGGAGGCGCTTGATTTCTCCAACGATGACACACTTGGTGATAAAACCTGAGACGCAGGTTTAATTGCACTCGCAATATAGGACGATGTCGCAGACAATCCCTTTCACGGGAAGCCTCAACTCCTTCGCGACCAATATCAAAAAAGTCCGCTCGCAGCCTTGACGTGATTCACGCCTGTATCGCTCTCCTGGCCATTCTCTTCCTCCTCCTCCTCCTCCTCCTCCTTCCGGTTCTTTGCGGTGTTTTTCTTTTTCCTCCACAAACATTTATTTTTACCTTTTACTAAAGTCATCTCCATTTCACACAACAATCTTAACCTCAATATTACCTGAAACTAAAAAAATCCAACAAGTATATAATAACAACAAAGGCGGAAATAACGGATCTGTAACAATATATATATATATGATCCACCACGCGGTAACCCAGGTTGCCCCGTGATTTTTAATCATTTTACATAATTAATTAATCTATTTTAGGGGGAGTGTAACCCGGGTTCGTGTGATAGGAAAATCCTTTGTGACACAAAATCGTCTTTGTGACACAAAACACACTTTGTTTGACACTTTGTGTCTTTGTGACACAAAGGATTTTCCTATCACACGAACCCAGGTTACACTCCCCCTAAAATAGATTAATTAATTATGTAAAATGATTAAAATCACGGGGCAACCCGGGTTACCGCGTGGTGGATCATATATATATATATATATATATGTATATATATATATATATATATATATATATATATATATATATATATATATATATATATATATATATATATATATATATATATATAAATATATATATATATATATATATATATATATAAATAAATATATATATATATATATATATATATATATATATATATATATATATATGTATATATATATGTGTACATATATATATATATATATATATATATATATATATATATATATATATATATATATATATATATATATACATACATATATATATATACTAGCTTGGCTCGGCTCGCTGCGCTCGCCTCACCAAGCGTCGGTACTGAGGAACGGCCTTATTTTAACTGAGGATAATCACTGTACCTGAGTTGCTGTGTTGTCATGATTTTCACCAATCATAATACAAACAATTACTTTGCACAAATGTATTTGTTGTGTTTGTGATATTACATTTTTATAGGCAATTTAGGTTGAAGATTTAGGTTGAATGTTTTTTTCTTCAAGAAAGAACCCCTCTGCACATGCATAGGGGAGGGGTATGTGCAGACTGGAAGTTTGGGACGATTACACCTCACCACCACGTAATTCAAAACACCTCACCACCAAGTAATTCAAAACACCTCACCACCACGTAATTCAAAACACCTCACCACCAAGTAATTCAAAACACCTCACCACCAAGTAATTTAAAACACCTCACAGCCATAAAACACGTAATAAAAACACCTCACCACCACGAAATTAAAACCACCTCACCACCACGAAATTGAAAACACCTCACAGCCATAAAACACGTAATAAAAACACCTCACAGCCATAAAACACATAATAAAAACACCTCACAGCCATAAAACACGCAATAAAAACACCTCACCACCACAAAAATAAAAACACCTCACAGCCATAAAACACGTAATAAAAACACCTCACCACCACAAAATTAAAAACACCTCACAGCCTTAAAACACGTAATAAAAACACCTCACAGCCATAAAACATGTAATAAAAACACCTCACCACCACGAAATTAAAAACACCTCACAGCCATAAAACACATATTAAAAACACCTCACAGCCATAAAACACGTAATAAAAACACCTCACCACCACAAAATTAAAAACACCTCACAGCCATAAAACACGTAATAAAAACACCTCACAGCCATAAAACACGTAATAAAAACACCTCACAGCCACGAAATTAAAAACACCTCACCACCAAGTAATTCAAATCACCTCACCACCACATAATTCAAAACACCTCATCACCAACTAATTCTAAACACCTCACCACCACATAATTAAAAACACCTCACCACCACGTAATTATAAATACCTCACCACCAATTAATTCAAAACACCTCACCACCATGTGATTTAAAAACACCTCACCACCACATAATTCAAAATACCTCACCACCACGTGATTCAAAACCACCACAACGTTATTAAAAACACTTCACAACCACGGAAACAAAAGTTTGAGGGAGTCGTTAAGTGAGAACACAGACACTGCCCAGATGTGTAGATACAGTATATAGATAAATGACTGTACCCGAGTTGCCGTTTTGTCATGGTTTAAACCAATCATAATTCAAACAATTATTTTGCACAAATGTATTTGTAATATACGTGATATCACATTTTATAAACAATTGAAGTTGAAAAAAAAAATTCCCCCAAAAAATCCCCCCCCCCTAAAAAAAAAAATTGGAAATTTTTTCAAAAACAATACCCTTAGGACAGACCGACGGGAGAGATATGTGCATTCCAGAAGTTTGGTACGATTTCACAAAAGTTTGAGAAAGTAGTTCAGTGACAACACAGGACAACACAGGACAACACAACACAACACAACACATGGCCAGGACAGACGCTGCACAGATATATATATAGATATATAATCGAAATGTTTGTTTGTTTGTTTGTTTGTGAACCTACTCCTCTGAGGTTCCATGGTTAATTGGCACTAAACTTTATAGGATAACATTTTTTTACCACCCTGCACCTAAATATGGGTTTTAAAACAGTTATTTTCTCACAATTCATAACTTTTAACCGCCCAAGCCACCACCTGTCACCATGACCTACAAGGGTCTATCCACATGTACAAAGCTTTATAAAAAGTCCAATTTTTTCGGATTTCAACACGAATACCAATATAATTAGCATCAGATGTGAAACACAACTCTAAATTACGACGTTACCATGATCGGTAAGTTCGCAAGGAGTCAAGTGACCTCTGAAATGCATTAATTATTCAAAAATCGAAAATAGTACAAAGACACCCTATACATGATTCAAAGGGAATTTTACTGTCCATATAACGACATAACTCTCAAGGGTGAAAAAATAGTTTGCAGTAAAAAGGACCCACGTGTTATAACTCACCACTCAACAGTTACACCTCACCAGTTATAAATCAATATTGCTAGCAAAGTAGCTCTCCAAGAATGCCAAATAAACCAAAACGTCGGCAAAATGGTGGGATGACGAGGTGCACAACGTCTCTTTAAGAAATAAGTGATTTACTGTAATTTACTGCATGATGCATTGAACAAAATGCTGGACACAAACACACAGAACCTTAAACAAGAAAAGACTACCCCAGTTATTGGCCCACACACACAGGCCAATCACACATGTCAAACTGGGCACGGACGAGGGGAAAGCACAATTAGTGTGAAGAACCCCAGTTTGTTGTGGAACTCGTATGTGCCGGCACAGTAAAAGAGCAATATAGCAACCAAAGTGCCACAGCAAGGCTACACAAAGTGGAATTGTGCAGCTTTTCCACCATTTTCAGAGATGCTGAGGCAAGAGAGACACAAAAGCGCAAGAGCATGGGAAATGCACCTCACTTCTCCACCCCGCTTTGCAGCAAGTCTCTGCCCCTCCCACAAGAGTCCAACCAATCACCGATCGCAGGAGGGTCTCTCCATCCCGAGTGGTTCACCTATCATGGCCCAGGGATTCATCTAAGCATGTACCGGGAGCGATACAAGCCCTACCTCCCACACACTCCTCCCACACACTAACCAACAACTGGAAGGAGAGGCCTCTCTGTTGGTGGGAGAGGAAACTGCTGTATCGTGCTTAAACTAAGTACTCCCTCTCTCCTATGAACCTATTAATATATTATAGATGAGGTACACAGTAATAATGGAATTTAACTTCCAAAATCTACGTTAACTATTCTTCATCCTTCCACATTACACGAAAGCTTTCCTTCCTCTTCTTCTTTTTCAATATTATTGTTCAACACTCACCGAGCGCATACTAAATAGTCCCTTAGGCTACAAATAAAACATGATCAAAGCAGTTCCTATATGTAAGTTAGGTCTGCAATAACAACAGTAATTTCGCACAAACTGTGGATTGCATCGATTTCATCATTGGATTTCACCAACCGGAATCTGAGTCATCTCCGCAACAGCAGCTGCTGCATCATTTCAGGAAAGGAGCAGGTGTGCTGGAAGTATAAGAAGCCCATGTGATTGAACATGGCCCTGGCAGCAGCGTCTGTGCAGATGAATAATAAATAGAACGATGAGGAGGATTGTGAGGGTTTGTGCTCGATCATATACCAAACGGTTTTCGTGGTTACATTTACGATTATTCAAAGCACACCTGTGGTCATGTACAATATTGCACGTGATTATATTGAACACGGACAATAAACATGGATGAGTCACAAATGATTGGAGAGTATTTGTAAAAACGCATCTTGAAACCAACATTGAACTTTCATTTAAGAAATGAACATTCTGTTTTGAACCTCAGGGCTAGATTGACATAACACATAAACAACACTGGAATAATTTCTGACACCCGATCTGTGGGTGTGCGTGTATCTATGGGTGTGCGTGTATGTATCTATGGGTGTGCGTGTATCTATGGGTGTGCGTGCGCATATATGTGGGTAGGTATACGTGCATCTGTTGGTAGGTGTATGCATATCTGTGGGTGGGCGTGCGTTTATCTGTGAGTGGGTGTGCGCGTATCTGTGGGTGGGCGTGCGCGTATCTGTGGGTGGGCGTGTTTCTGTGGGTGTGCGTGTATCTGTGGGTGTGCATATATCTGTGGGTGTGTGCGTATCTGTGGGTGGGCATGCGCGTATCTGTGGGCGGGCGTACGCGCATCTGTGGGTGGGCGTGCACGTATCTGTGGGTGGGCGTGCGTGTATCTTTGGGCGGGCGTGCGTGTATCTGTGGGTGGGCGTGTGTTTATCTGTGGGTGGGCGTGCGCGTATCTGTGGGCGTGCGTACGTGTATCTGTGGGCGGGTGTATGTGTATCTGTGGGCAGGCGTGCGCGTATCTGTGGGTGAGCGTGCGCGTATCTGTGGGTGGGCGTGCACGTATCTGTGGGTGGGCGTGTGTGTATCTGTGGGTGGGCATGCGCGTATCTGTGGGTGGGCGTGCGTGTATCTGTGGGCGGGCATGCACGTATCTGTGGGTGGGCATGTATCTGTGGGTGTGCGTGTATCTCTGGGTGGGCGTGTATCTGTGGGTGTGTGTGTGTATCTGTGGGTGTGCGTCTATCTGTGGGTGTGTGTATCTGTGGGTGTGCGTGTATCTGTGGGTGTGCGTGTATCTGTGGGTGTGCATGTGCCATGTATCTGTGGGTGTGTGCGTATCTGTGGGTGGGCATGCGCGTATCTGTGGGCGGGCGTACGCGCATCTGTGGGTGGGCGTGCGCGTATCTGTGGGTGGGCGTACGTGTATCTTTGGGCGGGCGTGCGTGTATCTGTGGGTGGGCGTGTGTTTATCTGTGGGTGGGCGTGTGTTTATCTGTGGGTGGGCGTGCGTTTATCTGTGGGTGGGCATGTATCTGTGGGTGTGCGTGTATCTGTGGGTGGGCGTGTATCTGTGGGTGTGTGGGTGTATCTGTGGGTGTGCGTCTGTCTGTGGGTGGGTGTGTATCTGTGGGTGTGCATGTATCTGTGGGTGTGCGTGTATCTGTGGGTGTGCGTGTATCTGTGGGTGTGCGTGTATCTGTGGGTGTGCGTGTATCTGTGGGTGTGCGTGTATCTGTAGGTGTGTGTGTACCTGTGGGTGTGCGCATCTGTGGGTGGGCGTGCGCGTATCTGTGGGCGGGCATGCATTTATCTGTGGGCGGGCGTGCATTTATCTGTGGATGGGCATGTGTTTATCTGTGGGTGGGCTTGCGTTTATCTGTGGGCGGGCATGCGTTTATTTGTGGGTGGGCATGTGTTTATCTGTGGGTGGGCATGCGTGTATCTGTGGGCGGGCGTGCATTTATCTGTGGATGGGCGTGCATTTATCTGTGGATGGGCGTGTGTTTATCTGTGGGTGGGTTTGCGTTTATCTGTGGGTGGGCATGCGTTTATCTGTGGGCGGGCATGCGTGTATCTGTTGGCGGGCGTGTGTTTATCTGTGGGTGGGCATGCACGTATCTGTGGGTGGGCATGCGTTTATCTGTGGGCGGGCATGCACGTATCTGTGGTTGGGCGTGCGTGTATCTATGGGTGGGCGTGCTTGTATCTGTGGGCAGGTGTGCGTTTATATGTGGGTGGGTGTGCGTGTGTCTGTGGGTGGGCGTGCCAGTATCTGTGGGTGGGCGTGCGTGTATCTGTGGGCGGGTGTGCGTTTATCTGTGGGCGGGCGTACGTGTGTCTGTGGGTGGGAGTGCATGTATCTGTGGGTGGGAGTGCATGTATCTGTGGGCGGACGTGTTTATCTGTGGGCGGGTGTGCGTGTATCTGTGGGTGGGCGTGCCAGTATCTGTGGGTGGGCGTGTTTATCTGTGGGCGGGTGTGCGTGTATCTGTGGGCTGGTGTGCGTGTATCTGTGGGTGGGCATGCGTGTATCTGTGGGTGGGCGTGCCAGTATCTGTGGGTGGGTGTGCCTGTATCTGTGGGCGGGTGTGCATGTATCTGTGGGCGGGTGTGCGTGTATCTGTGGGTGGGGGTGCATGTATCTGTGGGCGGGCGTGCGTGTATCTGTGGGTGGGGGTGCGTGTATCTGTGGGTGGGCGTGTTTATCTGTGGGTGGGTGTGCGTGTATCTGTGGGTGGGTGTGCGTGTATCTGTCGGTGGGCATGCGTGTATCTGTGGGTGGGTGTGCGTGTATCTTTGGGCGGGCGTGCGTGTATCTGTGGGCGGGCGTGTTTATCTGTGGGAGGGCATGCGTGTATCTGTGGGCAGGTGTGCATGTATCTGTGGGTGTGCGTGTATCTATGGGCGGGTGTGTGTGTATCAGTGGGTGGGTGTGCGTGTATCTGTGGGCGGGTGTGCGTGTATCTGTGGGCAGGCGTGCGTGTATCTGTGGGTGGGCGTGCATGTATCTTTGGGCGGGCGTGTTTATCTGTGGGCGGGTGTGCGTTTATCTGTGGGTGTGCGTGTATCTGTGGGCGGGTGGGCGTGTATCTGTGGGTGGGCGTGCGTGTATATGTGGGTGGGTGTGCGTGTATCTGTGAGCAGGCGTGCGTGTATCTGTGGGTGGGCGTGCGTGTATCTGTGGGCGGGCGTGTTTATCTGTGGGTGGGCGTGCGTGCATCTGTGGGCGGGCGTGCATCTGTGGGCGGGTGTGCATGTATTTGTGGGCGGGTGTGCGTGTATCTGTGGGTGGGGGTGCGTGTATCTGTGGGCGGGCGTGCGTGTATCTGTGGGTGGGCATGCGTGTATCTGTGGGCGGGTGTGCGTGTATCTGTGGGCGGGCGTGCGTGTATCTGTGGGTGGGCGTGCGTGTATCTTTGGGCGGGCGTGTTTATCTGTGGGCGGGTGTGCGTTTATCTATGGGTGTGCATGTATCTGTGGGCGGGTGTGCGTGTATCTGTGGGTGGGGGTGCGTGTATCTGTGGGCGGGCGTGCGTGTATCTGTGGGCGGGCGTGCGTGTATCTGTGGGTGGGGGTGCGTGTATCTGTGGGTGGGCATGCGTGTATCTGTGGGTGGGTGTGCGTGTATCTTTGGGCGGGCGTGCTTGTATCTGTGGGCGGGTGTGTTTATCTGTGGGAGGGCATGCGTGTATCTGTGGGCAGGTGTGCGTGTATCTGTGGGTGTGTGTGTATCTGTGGGCGGGTGTGTGTGTATCAGTGGGTGGGCATGCGTGTATCTGTGGGCGGGTGTGCGTGTATCTGTGGGCGGGCGTGCGTGTATCTGTGGGTGGGCGTGCGTGTATCTTTGGGCGGGCGTGTTTATCTGTGGGCGGGTGTGCGTTTATCTATGGGTGTGCATGTATCTGTGGGCGGGTGTGAGTGTATCTGTGGGTGGGCGTGCGTGTATCTGTGGGCGGGTGTGCCTGTATCTGTTGGCAGGCGTGCGTGTATCTGTGGGTGGGCGTGCGTGTATCTGTGGGCGGGCGTGTTTATCTGTGGGTGGGTGTGCGTGTATCTGTGGGCGGGCGTGCGTGTATCTGTGGGTGGGCGTGCGTGTATCTGTGGGCGGGCGTGTTTATCTGTGGGTGGGCGTGCGTGTATCTGTGGGCGGGTGTGCGTGTATCTGTGGGTGGGCGTGCCAGTATCTGTGGGTGGGCGTGCGTGTATCTGTGGGTGGGCGTGCGTGTATCTGTGGGCGGATGTGCGTGTATCTGTGGGTGGGCGTGCCAGTATCTGTGGGCGGGCGTGCGTGTATCTGTGGGCGGGCGTGCGTGTATCTGTGGGCGGGTGTGCGTGTATCTGTGGGTGGGCGTGCCAGTATCTGTGGGTGGGCGTGCGTGTATCTGTGGGCGGACGTGCATGCATCTGTGGGCGGGCGTGCATTTATCTTTGGGTGTGGTGTAAGTGTGTGTATCTTTGGGTGGGTTGGATGTGTGTGTATCTTTGGGTGTGCGATAACAAGCTAGGGAATGGATGGCGGAAGAAAGGAAGAGAAGCAGATGGGTGGGGAATCATAACCAGTGACTAAAATAGCTTGGAGGGGAAGGTTAATAGGGGTACAAAAGATCATGGGTCAGGATGCAGGTTGACCTGAGATGGTGATGAACTTCTGGCGATGGAGCATTGGACTGCCAGTCCTCACTTATCTCACGCAAACAAGCAGGGTTGCGGCAGGCCAAATGTTGAAAGTGGTGGTGTGGGGGGTGGGGTGGGGGGGGGGGGTGGGGGGGGGGGATTAGGCGAATCTATCTACACTGATCCCTGTAGTGTCAAAGTGGGATTTTTTTTTTTTTGAAACTTTTACAAAATAATTTAAAATGAAAAACTGAAATGTCTTGAGTCAATAAGTATTGAACCCCTTTGCTATGACATTCCAAATTGAGCTCAGGTGCATCCAATTTCATTTGATCATTCTTGAGATGTCTCTACAACTTGATGGGAGTTCACCTGTGGCCAATTCTATTGATTGAACATGTTTTAGAAAGAAACACACCTTTCTCTATAAGGTCCCACAGTTGACAGTGCAGGTCAGAGCAGAAACTCCATCATGAAGTACAGGGAACTGTCCGTGGAACTCCGAGGAGGCAGAGATCTAGGGAAGGGTATAAAACAATTTCTAGAGTGTTGAAAGTTCCCAACAGCAAAGTGAGCTCCATCATTAGGAGATGGAAAGAATATGGAACTACCAAGGCTCCTCCTCGGGCTGGCCATCCGACCAGACTGAGCAAACAGGCAAGAAGGACCTTGGTCTGGGAGGTGACCAAGA
Source organism: Myxine glutinosa (assembly GCF_964187855.1). Classification (NCBI taxonomy): domain Eukaryota; kingdom Metazoa; phylum Chordata; class Myxini; order Myxiniformes; family Myxinidae; genus Myxine; species Myxine glutinosa. The sequence goes on along the minus strand of NC_136261.1, from coordinate 156,053,216 downwards.
ACCCAATGACCACTCTCATAGAACTACAGAGTTCCTGGCTGAGAATGGAGAACCTTCTGGAAGGACATTAGTCTCTGCAGCCCTTCACAAAGCTAGGTTTTATGGGAGTGGCCACACAGTAGCCACTCTTGATAAAAAGGCACATGACAGCATGCTTGGAGTTTGCAAAAAGGCACGGGAAAGATTTAGATTTTAGACCATGAGGCAAAATATTCTGTGGTCTGGTGAGACCTGCTGCTCGCCACTCCCGCAACTCCTACTGCTGCAACTACAACTGCTACCGCTGCTCAGCACCCGCGGCCCGGCTCTGTTCCACCCGCGGCCCGGCTCTGTTCCACCCGCGGCCCGGCTCTGTTCCACCCGCGGCCCGGCTCTGTTCCACCCGCGAACTGCAACCTCGGGAGGCCCGCGAGGAACCTCGGGCAGCCCCCCCCGCCCCCCCGAGGACTTGACCAGACCCTCGGTCGGCTCAACCCCACGGCTGCGTTTCTTCGTGCGTACCGAGGCCGGGCCCTGCTCGAGCCTTCTCGGCACTGCCGAGCGCGCCTGCGAACTATGTACACGCCCGTGGCGTGCCTTCTGGGGGGGGGGGGGGGGGGCGCATGTCTTGGTTACCTTATTCAAATGTCGCGGTTATCTTATTCACATGTCGCGGTTATCTTATTCACATGTCGCGGTTATCTTATTCACATGTCGCGGTTATCTTATTCACATGTCGCGGTTATCTTATTCACATGTCGCGGTTATCTTATTCACATGTCGCGGTTAACTTATCCGCATGTGACGGTTACCAATACGATATGTTTGGTCTAACCCACGCACACGGGCTTTTGGTTGTGTCGTCGTGACGCACGCGCGGCTGTTGGAGCCACGCCCTCCGAAAAGGGTTCTTGGTTTTATATAAGCCGTTACGACTTCCGTTCGCGAGCAGTTGCTGGAGATTTCTGTACAATAAACAAGCTTTGTACCCAACGAAATGGCCTCTTCTTATCGTCTTCGGCAACTACTAAAACCTCAAGCATACAGCCAAAGCAACACTGGAATGGCTTTAGAACAAAAACGTGAAAGTCCTTGAGTGGCCCAGCCAAAGCCCAGATTTGAATCCCATTGGGAATCTGTGGAAAGACTTGAAGATTGCTGTTCATCTCCGCTCCCCATGCAACTTGACAGAGCTTGAGCAAGTCTGCAAGGAAGAATGGAAGAAGCTCCCCAAATCCAGATGTGCAAAGCTGATATATTCAGGCTGTAACATATATATATATATATGAGTGATATATAAGATAATATAAAGGAGCAGGGAATCTGGAGATTTGAAGGGTTTTTTGTCTTTCAAGGAAACTCTCCGTTTCATTAGCACATGGCAAGTGATGTTGAGCAAGTGGTTGTGTTGTTCTGTGGTCGGAAATTACAGTTACTGTCACATGTCCCTCCAATCCAGGGACAAATACCTTCCCTTCCAAATAATGCTCAGTTGTCAGCAATGGGTGAACCTGACATGAGTCATCACTGTTATTTCAAGGTAACGTTAAGCCATCCATTTCAACTATATAATCAACAGAGCACATGGTCATTCAGGCAAGCAATTTTCAAGTTAATTCTCCCAAGCGAACCGGCCATTACATCCAAAAAAGTTACATTGGAAGCAACAGAAAGTGTTGCAATGTTGATAAACGGAGGAAGCAGAGCCAACTGCATCCCCAAATGGCAGGCTCTAATTAAACGCATTTATTAATAGCAGTGCAATTATCACTATGGAAGATGTGTTTGAAGGATCCCTCAATCCTGGGAGATTTGTTCAAAGCAGCAGGAATTTTGTTCACTTTTGCTCAAATAATCCACGTAAGTTCAAATAATTGTGACAATCTTTTCAGACAAAAGGGAGACCTTTGTTTGCAGCAGAGACCAAAACCATCCGTTGAGCATGAAGATATCACACATGGCTACCACCAAATATCATTGCAATTTCCATTCTGGATGGTTCTTCATACTGTTGCGAATATGGAATTTGGCCTCCATATCCGCTTGTAAATATTCCCCTATTTTCCCCAATACTCCCCAACTATCCCCAATCCCCCATTCCCTAGTCCCATTGTCTGTAAACAACAATCAGTAGAGCCGACCTTCCCCTTATTCCCCCATTAAATGTCGTGCCCAGGTCCACCGCACCACACGTAGACAACTTTCGGACATCTTGCTAGTTATTCTTAGTCTATGTCAGTTAAGGCCTCGTTTCCATTAATAATGACTCTTCGTTGCACCAGAATGTGATTATATGGCACCAGTAGTGAGTTTAGGACCTTTCCCATACCTCCTCCCACCTTCTTCCCCGTCTACAACAACAGAGGGGCACGGCGCTGCGCGGGGGGGAGTGTGCGTCCTCCCACCGGCTCGGTTAGCCGCCATCGACAATGCGCTCCAGACAACGCGCTCCAGACCATGCGCTCCACGGGGTTACCACAAAGGGGCTCCTTGTCAGCTCCTCGTCAAGGGCGGAGCCGGTAACCCCCCCGCACGCACCCAATGAGAAGCAACGTGCCGATTCCACGAGGCGGAGCTAACGAGCCGAGGGCGTGTCACTCCCCGCCGGATATACGCGGCCCCGCGCCGGATGTGACGAGAGATGCGCCCCCAGCCTGAGACGAAAAGACGCCACCTCGAGCGCTGTGCAACCTTCCGCATCTCTGGACCGGACTGGGTCGATCCTGTCCTTGAGCCAAGAGTGCACCTTGAGCCATCGATACCCGCTTTCCTAGCCATCAAACCCCGTGTGAGTCAGCTTTGTCCCGTTTATCTGTCGTCTGTTGGGAATAATATAAGATTGTGTCTAAGTGCTTGTCTTTCTATGTTGTACCTCTCGTCCCTGTAATCTGACCTTCCGTAACGAATATAATCTCCTCCGGAGGTCTTGAGAACCGTATCCCTGGTGTCGTCATTTTAATCCCAGCCGTGTGTCTGTTCCTTCATTGACCTAGCATCGCGCGACTAGTCAACGTTCGGGTATAATATCGAGTATAATCTTGTGCAGCCGTGGTCATCCCAAAACCGCTCGGTGAATAACATCCAAGCCACGTCTGTAACAATACGTTTGATATCCCCGTGGCTCATTGTCATTGACACTTTTGTCACATTTGTGAAAGAAGCACCCTTTAGAAACTTCTAGAATTACACTTTCAAACTCATTGGAATTACCCTTTGGAACCCTTTAAAATTAAATGAGGTGGGTTAGAAAGGTTCTTCTTCATTTTTTGACAGAGGGATGGATTGAAGGAACAAATGAAGCGGCTTCACTGCTCAAAAAATATGAATCATTATACACACTTGATAGGTCAATTTTTCCATGTTGCGTAATTACTATTTCCATGGCAACTATTCTTTATTTGGATTTCCCAAGTATCGTGCTATGCACATCATATTTCTTGTTATTATTATTATTATTATTATTATTATTATTTCCCTGAACTTATTACGTGGTCATTAAAAACAGCATGGTCAAAACATTTTTCAGCTTCAAGTTGAATGAATGTGACCACCAAATGTGGATAATTTTAATACAATTAAAAATACTTTTCTATTTTAGGGTTATGACTAAGTCTAAGTTTTTATAGAAATGAGCATAATAATTTGCTTGGCATTTTCACACTTGTGCCAAAAAGTATTAAAAATAATAAAGTTTCAGCATTTATTGTTATAGACAAAAAACACGATTGATCAGACTTTTCTTACACTGTAAAGACTTACACTTTCTTACACTGTCTTACTTTTCTTACACTTCTCATGACAATCTGTACCATAATAATCATACTGATCTTACGCACACCAGCTAACATGTTTTTTTCATTTCCGGTGTTCTGCCTTAAAGGTGGGTTCAGTAGTGCTGAAGCATTTTTTTTGGCAAGGATTATACTGGGTGGTTTGCCATTGCATTCCCAACAGTAGGGGAGACATTTGTAATTTGGCCAGGGTACCACCAATAGGTCACCTACTCTTCACGAAGGACACCATGGGATCTTTAACGTCCACAAACTAATGTCAGCAGACGGGGCGTCCAGTTGAATGACCCTGCCCATGAAACACCAGGATGACAGTTTATAGCTGGGTCGAGATTCGAACCCAGGCTAGACAGCTCAGGGGAGAGAGCTAACATATATAAAAAATAAAAACCACCTTTAGAGGCCATTTTTCCCCGCGAAGCGGGGGTTGGCCTTTTTCGGGAACCGTGGTTGTTGTTGTTTTTCGGTCCCCTTTTTGAAGCAATGTTTTACGGCCGGATGCCCTTCCTGACGCCAACCCTTTTTGCCGCCTTTAACGACAAACAGGGAATTACCAGTGAACTGGTACTCAATTGGCTAACATATATCAGAGCATATATAATATAATATATTATAATCATATAATCATATAATCAGAGCTAACATATATGAATAACAATTATGACATTGCCATCTATGCTGGAGGATTGAACAGGAAAGATTGAAGTGGCAAAAGGTTAGAGTGTTACCTTCACAATGAATATAGAGACAAACCGTCAATGGGTCAAATCTACAGTGAAATAATTGCAAGGTCAATGCTCAGGAAAGGAGGTCAGAGGTCATGCAAGGTGTCAGGGCAACCGGCAGGACGTCATGAAAGCTCTGCAAGGTTCCCAAGTAATTCCATTATTTAATGAGGAATTACATTCCAGTGCAAACGTGGCATGGAACATGGTATTTCTGGAAAGTGAATCAAATTTTGATGGCCAGCTCAGAAGGCGATATCAGGGTCGTGCTGCCCCGTGTTTTTGTCTCTACAAAGGCCGTGCCTAAAAAACATTGCAAGACCAATCAAGACGAGAACCAATGGACAATGTCTGTGGTTTGTGCAATCGCACTTTTCTCACCGCATGTGAGCGGTGTCATGGATGCCATATTGAACCCTGCTGGGCACTCCGGGAGATTGTTCCTGTCTCTTACTCCTCCCTGAATATCGTCTTGTTTCCATGTTTCCCTCATTCTCCACACCCTCAAATCACCATTACTAGATTAGTTATCTCTTATCCTATGGCACAGATTCTTACGCCGGGGAATAATATACAGTACCTCTTTAAAAACAACAGATTTAATAAATAATGGGGTTAGGGACATGGGAAGCAAACATACAGTAAAATAATAATGACAAATTGAACGGCATGTTTCACTGGACGGTAGCAGTTTCCAGTTTATTCTTAATGCTGACTTAGCACGAGCAGACTCGATCCGGGGACACAAGACGCACAAGAGAATTGATTTTAAAAAATTGTTAATGTAGGTGCTTGGACTTCCCTGTGAAGTGCTAGGAGGCACGGCGTAGGCCGATATGGAGATGCCAAAGTGGTGACATGGCTCGAATCCCCTTCCCAGTGTGGTGTCAACCTTGGGTCTCCGTTGAGGCCTACTTTCTGGGGATCCCAGGCTGTCTCTCTGGCTGTGCACATGTCGCTGCATCGATGGGCAGGTGTCCTGGAGTGAGTGCTTTTGGCTATTTTGGCCTCTCCATGTGTGGTTGGCTCTCCACTGTCCAAAGATGTGTGCGGTGTCTGGTGGTCACTATGTCTAGGGGTCACTGGCTCAGGGCTCACTAGCTCAGGGGTCACTGTGTCTAGGGGTCACTGCGTCTAGGGGTCACTGGCTCAGGGGTCACTGGCTCAGGGGTCACTGTGTCTAGGGGTCACTGTGTCTAGGGGTCACTGGCTCAGGGGTCACTGGCTCAGGGGTCACTGGCTCAGGGATCACCATTTCTAGGGGTCACTGTGTCTATGGGTCACTGGCTCAGGGGTCACTGTGTCTCGGGGTCACTGTGTCTAGGGGTCACTGGCTCAGGGGTCAGTGTGTCTAGGGGTCACTGTGTCTAGGGGTCACTGGCTTAGGGGTCACTGGCTCAGGGGTCACTGGCTCAGGGGTCACCATGTCTTGGGGTCACTGTGTCTAGGGGTCACTGTGTCTAGGGGTCACTGGCTCAGGGGTCACCGTTTCTAGGGGTCACTGTGTCTATGGGTCACTGGCTCAGAGGTCACTGGCTCAGGTGTCACTGTGTCTCAGGGTCACTGTGTCTAGGGGTCACTGGCTCAGGGGTTACTGGCTCAGTGGTCACTGGCTCAGGGGTCATCGTGTCTAGGGGTCACTGTGTCTAGGGGTCACTGGCTCAGGGGTCACTGGCTCAGGGGTCACTGTTCCTAGGGGTCACTGTGTCTAGGGGTCACTGGCTCAGGGGTCACTGGCTCAGGGGTCACCGTTTCTAGGGGTCACTGTGCCCATGGGTCACTGGCTCAGGGGTCACTGTGTCTCGGGGTCACTGTGTCTAGGGGTCACTGGCTCAGGGGTCACTGTGTCTAGGGGTCACTGTGTCTAGGGGTCACTGGCTCAGGGGTCACCGTGTCTAGGGGTCACCGTGTCTAGGGGTCACTGGCTCAGGGGTCACTGTGTCTAGGGGTCACTGGCTCAGGGGTCACCATGTCTAGGGGTCACTGTGTCTAGGGGTCACTGTGTCTAGGGGTCACTGTGTCTAGGGGTCACTGTGTCTAGGGGTCACTGGCTTAGGAGTCACTAGCTCAGAGGTTACCGTGTCTAAGGGTCACTGTATCTAGGGGTCACTGGCTCAGGGGTCACCGTGTCTAGGGGTCACCGTGTCTAGGGGTCACCGTGTCTAGGGGTCACTTTGTCTCGGGGTCACTGGCTCAGGGGTCCCGGGCTGTCGTTAATGTGAGGAGCTGCTGTTTCGAAGCAGCGCCCTCCATCCCCTCCCCCACTCCTCCGGGCAGGTCACGCACATGTGCTTTCGCAGCTGCTGGGTAACACACGTGGACACGGCATGTTGTAAACCCTGTGTGGGGCTCATGTGTGCCCTCCATCTTAAGGTGTGGTGAAACGACAACAGGGGTGATTTAAGAGCTACACAGATGGGAGATGGAAGAAAAGACAGCGGTTCAGAAACCTTGGGTGAGGATGACAGGGAGCTAACTAGAAATTTGACTCTGGACAATGCTAGCTGAGCTAATTATTCAATGTTTACTGACAATTCAATGTCAATGAATTATCTTCATATATGTTAATTAATTAATTAATTTAATATAAATAATTCATTAATTATAAAATTAATTAAATTTCATTAATTAAATATAATGTTAATGAATTATTTGTTAATTATTTAATTCAAAGTCAATTATTCAAAGCTAAATAATTCAATGTTTACAAACACTTATGCTGACACTCATCAAGATATAACTGATGAAAAATTAAACCCTCATGAAACACAAAGGCATTTTCTTAATATTCTTCTAGATGCTTCGAAAATTCTATCACATTTACATTCTTTAAGTAGAGGCAATTTGTTGATTTCATTTTATAGATGCAGATTTCCTTTGAGCAAACACAGAAAGCGATTTAGTCAAATTTTATGTTAAAAAGTTATGAAAAATCTAATCTGATCCGATGCCATATTTGATCTGCACTAAAGGCTTACCATCCATGGATCTTCATAAGACATTCGTGGCAGTAGTAGACGATAAGATCCTTATGCGGCAGTGGTAAAAAAACGTATTTAAACAGCATACAAAGGTATTAAAAGCATAGACTTTGTGTAAGTTAACTTTACTTAAAATGATAAAATAGGTTGCTTCAAATTGCAAAACGAAAAACAAGAAAGAGCAACCAGAGATTGCAGACCCTCGCCAGGATGTGTTTTCAGTGTTTTTTAAGGCTTTTGTGTTAAAACAAATATGACGGCCGAACCACGTCACCAATGACGTCACCATTTTTTTTTCTCCACCAATTTATCCCGAGATTATGCTCAAGAAATTTCATCTTGATCGGATGATGTTTTATACTTGTCGAATTATGACGTCATAATGGAGGCACCTATGACATCATCATTAACAGATGTTATTCCACATGGAGAGTTCTTTACAATGAGCCATGTCTCAATTATTTCTATGCAGCACTTTCGGAGATATAGAGGTGCAAATGTTTTCAGTTTTTCCAAGATGGCGGGCGAACCACGTGACCGATGACGTCACCTTTTTTTTTTTTCTCCACCAATTTATGCCTGCATGACACTTAAGAAATTTCATCTTGATCGGGTGAAGGTTTGTACTTGTTCAGGGGTCACATGTCTTGTCTCAATGTTTTCTATTCAGCACTTTCGGAGATATAGAGGTGCAACGTTTTTCGGTTTTTCCAAGATGGCGGCAGAACCACGTGACCTATGACGTCATAATTATCATTAAAAAAATTATACAGGTGGAGTTGCACCTATGGTGAAAATTTCCTGTCAATCGGATCAATGGTTGCAGAGAAAATCATATTTATTCTGTGCGGACAAACAAACAGACAAACAAACAGACAGACAAACGGACTCAAATGCAACACCCTCTCCTCTGGCGAGGGTAATAAATCGCTTATTCATACAATTTTGCTAAATTTATACATATATTTATAATTTATCGTCATGTAACAACCACTTAGAGTGGTGAAATCTTAACAATTCTTCCTTGTTATATACGTTCATGCACTATTAATGTATCCAGCAGATTGGCACAAACCACCACTGCAGTACATAAGCTAAAGCTGAACAAGGTGTTGTTATGAGTTGGAGGTGTATATCATTGTAATTTCTTCAAGTTTATATTGTCACTTGTATGGCCCCACACCAACCAATAAAAAGGAAATCCCAAGACAAGACAGCACAGACAAAACACATTACCATTCATAAATAATGATATACCCACCCTGGGCACCAAAAACACCATTCACAAGGGTAACCAAGGAAGTGTGAGACACTGCATAGCCAGGACCTCATGAGACTGGCAGCTGTTGGACGATCGAGTAGCGCAGGGCGGACGGCAGGACGAGCGGCCCGAGCAGATGACAGGGCAAAGGGAACTGCTGAGTTATACTGACGACCTTAAAAATGGTATGTGCTGCTTCCTTGCTTGACGTTCAACATGTAAAAGGTAAAAGAACACGGACAATCCTCATCGGTTGGCATTTATGTGGAGGAGGAAATTCCTCCTTGGGAAATGCCCTGCTGAGTGCGGTGAGAAAAGCAGTCCCATTGTTGTAACATGCGTCTGTGTGTGTGTTTGTGTGTGTGTGTGTGTGTGTGTGTGTGTGTGTGTGTGTGTGTGTATCTGTGTGCATCTATCTGTGTTTATGTGTGTGTGTGTGTGTGTGTGTTTGTGTGTGTCTGTGGTGTGTTTGTGCATGTGTGTGTGTGTGTATGTGTTTGTGTGTCTGTATGTGTGCTTGTGTGTGTCGGTGTGTGTCTGTGAGTGTTTGTGTGTGTCTGTGAGTGATTGTGTGTGTCTGTAGGTGTGCTTGTGTGTGTTTTTGTGTGTGTCTGTGTGTGTGTGTGTGTGTGTGTGTGTGTGTGTGTGTGTGTGTGTGTGTCTGTGTGTGTCTGTGTGTGCGTGTGTGGCAGATCAACTACTCGCCTTAGATGATGTGAAAAAAATAAAAAATAATAATACTTGAATCATGTCTTTGCTGAAAAGGCTTAGGCTTCCCATCACTTCGTCCCTGTTAAATATATCTCCTTCCCTTTAGAAGCAACTCCCAGGCGCAAGTGACCTTTTCATCTGCAATTGAAATTAGGTATCTGCACAATCTTGACTAATTTATCAGCAACCGGTCCCAGTGGCATCAGGGTAGGCCCTACACTTCCTGAAAACACATCTTTAAACTAGTTGTTCCTCTTTCACGACGGTGCTGCAACTCCATTTGAAGGGTTGACTCTCCTCAGTATGGAAATTGGCTCATAAGAGTTTGCTATATAATGACTTGACTGTCCTCAGTATAAAGATTGCTATATATATACCAGATGGTTACTCGGTAGGGCACATACCTCCACCCAGGCTAAACAGTTTACATTTTGTTTCCCACTAATAGACTGGATCTGGACCTGAAGCATATCGAATTGGCTTGTTCTTGTCACCGAACCACAATCCGTCCATAACGTTTTGAGATATTATGCTGTTTATCATTTGTCACTTAGAGGATTAAATCAATTATTGTATCCACATCCAGATCTTCACCAAAATCAAACAAGAAAAATACACAAATTGTCATAGCCCCCTGCCGCGGTTTTAGTAATTTTGCTCTACGTCTACGTAGTTAAAGGCTGTGAGTCTTCCATCTTTGGTGGGAAGACAACACAAATTATTCCTGCATATGTATACTCATGTATTGTCTTTGTGCCAAGTTTAAATAAAATCGGTCCAGGTATGTCCGAGAAATGGATGGGGACACGTTTAAGTAACAAAATGGCCACCAGTCGGCCATCTTGGATCTGATCTCGAAAAAAATGACGTGCATATTTAACCCATCATTCATTATCTGTGTGCAAAGTTTGAACAAGATTGGTAAATGCATGTCCGAGAAAAGGTTAAGGATGTGTTCAACATTGGTTTTTTTTACAACGAAAATGGCCGCCAGTCGGCCATATTTGATCGCAACATGAAACAAAATGATGCGCATATGTACACTGTCATGTGCTGTCTTTGCACCAAGTATGAACAAAATCCGTCCATACATCTCCGAGATATGGTTGCTGAGACACGGACGCATGGACGAGACCAAATCCATAAGCCCCTGTTGGACTTAGTCCGAAACAGGACTTAGTAATAAACTCGTCCTTGCTACACACCTAACAGCTTCACCAAGTTTTGGCCGAATCTGTCCATAACATGTTGAGATGTCCTGCGCACAAGCAGACAGACAAACAGAGGTGAAAGCACAACATCATCCACCTTTGGTGGCGGAGCCACGGAGGTAAATAAGAAGATTTGACAAGACAGACCCTATGAACTACATACCAGTATGACTTCTTCCAATGATAACTTTTTTATGTTGAAGGCTTCAGGCACGGACTATATAGCCCTCATCGAGGCCAGGCCTTAAATAAAAGAGAAGAAAAGTGTATGATGAAAAGTGTATGATGTTTGTTTGTGAGAAAGAGAGGTTGAAGCTAGCCCGGTAGCGATAGTTTGAGTGAGACAGTAAGCAAGAGCAGCAATCCTGACACGGAGTGTGTAAGATGGTTCTGGGCACTACTTTAACGCTCCGACGTCAGAACGGTAGTACTACCCTGGGTGGTTGCTGTCTACAACCTACAACCTAAAAAACCGGTCCAAGCAGATGGGTGTCTTTTAGGAGACACCAACTCCTTAATGGATGGACATTGGCTCCCGAAAGGAGCTCAACCGCCCTTTAACAGGTATTGTTTTTAGTCCTGCAGGTTGTCACATTCACCCTCCCCATTGGCAAGCCAGTGAGGGAAGTCGGTTTAGTCGCCGACTACCCGACCATGCGGCAGGTAGCACTGGGTTACATATTACCTACCAGTGGTAGTCAAGAGACTGACTCTTTTCTTTTATTTATTATTATTATTATTATTTTTTGGTATACAGGATCGAGGCTCGTGAAAGAGCTAACATTTATCACACAAAAAAAAATAAAACAAACACACAAAACATATAATAAGGGCAGAGGTAGACAAGATGGGGAGAGAAGGAGAAGCACACAAACACAACATTTGAGAGCAGGGACATCGGGAGATCTGTGGGAGGGCTTGGGGGAGGAGGCGTGGGAAGGGGGGGGGAGGAGGCGTGGGAAGGGGGGGGGAGGAGGCATGGGAAGGGGGGGGGGTAGGGTGGGAGAAGTATAAAACACAAGGACACTGCAAGGACTTCCAGGAAGGAAGTTGGTATTTCAAAAAAATGAATCTGGGGTGAAATTAGCGGGGGTAGAAAAGATCAAGGTTTTGGATGGGGGAAGATAAGAGATGGTGGTGAACAGCTGTTTTAAAGACCTGGAGGGAAGAGTGGGATTGAAGAGAGTGAGGGAGTTTGTTCCAGAGCCGGGAGAAAAGAGGAATGAAGGAGTGAAGGTGAGCAGAGAGTCTTGATTTTGTCAGTTTAACCATAAGAGGGTTGCAGGCAGATCTTGTGCAACCTGTAGGAATATTTGGTGGACAGAACCCAGAGAGAGCTGGGGGAGCAAGGCCGGAGAGGAGTCGGTAGAAGACGGAAAGACCACCAACCTGCCTGCGGTGAGTAAATGAAAGGCCCTCGGAGTTAGCTTCATCGCGGGAGATTCCAATGATTGTGAAAGCTTTGGTTTCAACAGCGTGAAGCTGAGCTAGGTGTGAGGCAGGAGCACCGGCCCAGGGGGGAGAACAGTATTCCATTGAGCTGCGGATGAAAGCCTTGTATGTGGTGAGGAGCTCAGGTGTGCCACGGAAGGACTTCGCACAATGCAGGATGCCCAGTCGGCGACTGGCTTGGGAGGCCAGATTTGAAATGTGGTTTTCCCAGGAAAGATCATGGCAGATAGTGAGACCCAAAAGCTTGAGTGACAGAACTTCTTGGAGAGGATTATTCAGAAAGTGGATGGGAGGGTTGTCCAGTCGGTCTTTTCGGAGAGACAGAGTAAGAGTGTGAGATTTGTCAAGATTGAAAGACATGTTCCACTTGTTTGAACAGTCTGTGGTTTTCTCCAGGTCTGCAGAGAGTGAGGAGGCTGCAGACTGCCGATCTGAGGGATGAGGAATGGAGCGGCAGAGAGTGGAGTCATCAGCAAAGAGATAGAGAGGATTTTCGAGAGAGTCAGAGAAATCATTGATGAAGACCAGAAAAAGCACAGGGCCCAGAACACTGTCTTGGGGAACTCCAGCCTGAACAGGAATTGGGAGATGAGAGAAACACATTCAGGGCCACATGTTGACTACAACCAGAGAGGAAGTCCGCAAGCCAAGCGTGTAGATTTCCATGGATACCATAGGAGGAGAGTTTGGTGAGCAGAGCGGAGTGCCAGACCGTATCAAAGGCACGTGATATGTCAAGGGAGACAGCCCTAATTTCCTGTTTGGTATTGAGGTCCTCCATCCATTGTTGAGACAGCAGAAGCAGCATGTTCAGAGTAGAGTGACCTGGTCTGAAACCAAATTGATGATCAGAGATCAAGCCATTTGAGAAGAGGAAAGATTGGATATCCGAAGCAATGATGGATTCCATGACTTTGCTGATAATTGGGAGAAGGCTGATTGGTCTGTCGTTGCAAGGATCTGTTTTTGCACCTTTTTTGTGTAAAGCGGTGATGTTGGCTGATTTCCAAGGTGATGGTAGAAGACCTTGAGCAAAAGAGAGGGTGAAGAGAACAGAGAGAGGGAGTGAAAGAGTGGCGGAGCAGGATTTTAGGACATGTGGGCTGATGCCGTCAGGTCCAGTTGCAGAATCAGAGTCGAGGGTTGACAGAAACTTTTCCACCTTGTAAGGAGGAAAGCACACAGAGTCCAGGAACAGCTGGGTACGACTGGGTACGGTGGGTACAGAGAGGGATGGGTTTGGGACACAAGATTTAGAGGCAAACACAGAGTTGAGGCATTCAGCTTTTTCACGTGCGGAGTCAGCTGTGTAGCCGTTTGAGGTACGCGAGGGGATGGAGGGGGGAACAAACACCAGAAACGGATTTGACTAGACGCCACCAGGATTTGGAAGAGGGAGACAGGTTTGAGAGTTCTGTCTTGAGAGCAGAGAGATATTGTTTCCTGGCTCTCCTGAGGGTAGACACACGTTCTGGGCTTTGGGAAAGGAAATGAGATTTCCTTCCGTTGGATTTGCCTTCCAGGAGGCGAAGGCAAGTTGTTTCTGGGCAACTGCCTCACCACAAGATTCAGTGTACTATGGACGGGAGGAAGGGTATGCCAACTGACGACGAGATGGGATAAATCTGTGCATGAGAGAGAGCAATTTACTTTGGAAGAATTCCCAGGAAGAGTTGATGTCAGCGGCAGTAGAGATGGGAGACCAGTCCAGATGATTGATGGCTGCTTGAAGACCGTGCCAGTCGGCCTGAGTGAAATGCCAGAATCGTCGACGCTGAGGAGGCTTTCTGAGAATGGCCAGAGAGATGTCCACTTTAACAAGGAAATTATCAGAAGAACCGATTTGAGAAGAGGAAGAGCAGCAGACCTTTGCAGGGAAGTTAGTCATAACCAAGTCTAGAAGAGAAGATACTCCATTGACTGAGATCCGGGTTGGGAAATTGACAGATTGTGTCAGTCCCAGTGAGTTGCAGAAGTCCTTTGCTGAGGTGCCATGTTTGGTGAGAGAGGAACCCACACCCAGCCAGCTGGCATGATGACAGTTGAAGTCGCCACATATGAGGAAGAAAGATTTGGGATGAGTGGATATAAGTTGGTCCATGTTGTCAGACAGCGAGATGTAAATGGAGTCATCACTGTTTGGAGGACGGTACAGAACACATTTGAACAAAAGGTGGGAGCAGGGGGGAAGCCGTAGCCAGAGCTACTCCTGGGGGTGGGGTGGAGAGAGGGCAGTGCAAGGAGAGTGAGGAAGAGAGTTTTTGATAAAGATAGCAACCCCACCACCAGGACGACGCTCAGGTCTATCATACCGGAGGAGGGAGTAACCAGGAAGAAATATTAAGGAATCAGAGACATCTTGAAGGAGGAAAGTTTCTGTGAAGCAGATTAAGTCTGGTTTGTCAGAGTGTTTCGTGTTTAGTTGTATTACATCGCTTTCCCTTTTCCAATGTACGTATTAATGTTTGAAAGCATTGTATTTAATAAGGTTATATTCATCAAAAACATTTTGTAATTTCAAGATGGCAATGGGTTTTTCATAAACATGCTGAAGAAGCTCTCCTCAAATGGCACACTCTGAATATGGCTTGAATGTGTGAAGACGCAAAGGTACGAGTGAGCCATAAACATCGACTCAAGAGGAATTAATCAATTGACTTATCGGATTGCTTTGCTAAAACTGAGCCAGATTCCAGTTCATCACACCTATTGGAGCCAAATCTGTTGTTCAGCGTATTCAGGAGCTCGAGTCAGGCGTTACAACAACTGGCAACATACATTAGTCCAAGCATGCATGTGCAGATTTTTCAAAGAGTTGTGTCTTTTTCAATAAAAGCATGAAACTTGGCACAATGGTAGATGATGGCAGAAGAAAATTTTTTCGATTTGGAGCCAACGCAAACACCAATTGGCCACATGGCACAAAGAACTGCCAGAAATTTTCCAAAATATTTGACTGCTTTTCTCTTTTAGCTTTGTGTTGTTGCAACCTTCCTGCTTTTAACTTGATGGATGGGAAAATGATGGTCATCGAAATCATCATGTATAATTAATATTTGATTAATTATACAATTATACTACTGGATATATAATTCAGCTTGTGGGTGTGTGTGACTTGTGTGTTTACTTACAAGTGTGTTTGACACGAATGCACAGAGGGTTGGGGAAGAGAGAGGGACGATGCAAATTCTCAATGTAAATGTATATCGTGTGGAGCTCATACCGGTGGGAGAGGGTATTACAAGTCCCACTGGTTTACACTGCTGTATTATAATAGTAGTGATGGATGAAAACCTTGTATAATCGAAAACTGCACGGCCAAATTGCATTTAGATAAGTTCCCTGTATTTTATGCACTCCTAAACCGCTGGATGAAATTCAAATTGAAAGTTGAAAAGTGGTGGTTGTACTCAGGGTGTGTTGGAAATGTTTCTGCTATGTTGGGATGGCTCCAACTTGTATTTTTACCTTGAGGGGAAAGCGGGGAATTATCATAAGAAGTAGGTGAAGTATCATACCTGCAAATGCACTCCTGCACCACCAGACTTGAAAACTCGATGTTATCGCTAAAAAAATATCTCCTGGAAGGTGTACAAATCATTATAAAATAAAATACATTAAGTACACCAATTCTCTATTTTAACATAATGAAAACAACAGTCATTTTTCGATGTGGGGGGAATGCGCTGACACATACACATCTGTTTGTTTGTGGGAAAAAATGCAATGAAACTTGGTGGTCATACTCAGGGTGTGTATTTAGGAATGTCCACCGCCAACTTAAAATCACCCGGTAGTGAGTGTGCGTGGTAGCAAGGTGGTAGTGCACATGGTGGAGAGGCAGCAGTGCACGCAATGGGAGGTGACAGTGCGTGTGGTGGGGAGGAGGAAGTGTGCGTGGTGTGGAGGAGGTATAGTACTCATTGTGGGGAGGCAGCAGTGTGCGCAGTGGGAGGCGACAGTGCTTGTGGAAGGCAGGCGGAAGTGTGCGTGGTGTGGAGGAATTAGTGCTCGTTGTGGGGAGGCAGCTGTGCTGCGCAGTGGGAGGCGAGAGTGCGTGTGGTGGGGAGGAGGAAGTGTGTGTGGTGTGGAGGAGGTAGTGCTCATTGTGGGGAGGCAGCAGTGTGCGCAGTGGGAGACGACAGTGCTTGTGGTGGGCAGGCGGAAGTGTGCGTGTTGTGGAGGAGGTAGAGCTCGTGGTGTCGAGGCAGCAGTGTGCGCAGTGGGAGGCGACAGTGCTTGTGGTGGGGAGGCGCAAGTATGCGTGTTGTGGGGGAGGTAGAGCTCATGGTGGGGAGGCAGCAGTGTGCGCAGTGGGAGGCAACAGTGCTTGTGGTGGGCAGGTGGAAGTGTGCGTGGTGTGGAGGAGGTAGTGCTCATTGTGGGGAGGCAGCAGTGCGCGCAGTGGGAGGCGAGAATGCGTCTGGCGGGCAGCAGGAAGTGTGCATGGTGTGGAGGAGGTAGTGCTCATTGTGGGGAGGCAGCAGTGTGCGCCGTGGAAGGTGAGAGTGCGTGTGGTGGGCAGGCGGAAGTGTGTGTGGTGTGGAGGAGGTAGTGCTCATTGTAGGGAGGCAGCAGTGCGCACAGTGGGAGGCGACAGTGCATGTGGTGGGGAGGCGCAAGTATGCATGGTGTAGAGGAGGCAGCAGTGCGCACGGTGCGAGGCGGTAGTGCGTGTGGTATGGTGGTGGTAGTGTATGCGTTAAAGGCTGTAAATGTGTTAAAGGCTATTCCAGCCCTCGCTGCAGACTACATTTCTCTTCTAAATTAAAAATTGTACCGAACAAAGGCAGACATTGTGATTGTGACTGTGATAAAGGCAAATGTTGTGGACTTGCATCCTATGTGAAAACAAATACAGAGAAACAGTTTAATAGCCGGTGAAGCCAGTGTTGTCAATGAACGCGTACGTATTATGTTGAAAAACCAGATTATGCTGGATCCCTTGGCTTGAGAATTTCGAAGCTTTGACGCACCAAATCGCTCAATGGAGGCCGCCATCTTGCGGATGCGGAAGTATGCATAACAAATTGAAAAAAGTTCAATAGGAGTTTGTTTCACCCGTCTTTGTTTGATTCACAATCCTATGCACCTCTAATTTGTAATTAAAATACTTTAAGACCAACCTCGGCCCGCACGGGCCTGGTTATCTTCAACGAAAATCGTCACCAAACACCGGAACCAATGAGATTCGAGCATTTGAAAAAATATTTAAAAAACCAAAGCACTCAATGGAGACCGCCATCTTCCGGTTGTGGAAGTATGCATAAAAAAATTGCGAAAAAGTTCAATTGGAGTTTGTTTCACCCGTCTTTGTTTGATTCACAATCCTATGCACCTCTAATTTGTAATTAAAATACTTTAAGACCAACCTCGTTATCTTCAACGAAAATCGTCACCAAACACCGGAACCAATGAGATTCGAGCATTTGAAAAAATATTTCAAAAACCAAATCACTCAATGGAGGCCGCCATCTTCCGGATGCGGAAGTATGCAAAACAAAATTGCGAAAAAGTTCAATAGGAGTTTGTTTCACCCGTCTTTGTTTGATTCACCATCTTAAGCACCTCTAATTTGTAATTAAAATACTTTAAGACCAACCTCGTTATCTTCAACGAAAATCGTCACCAAACACCGGAACCAATGAGATTCAAGCATTTGAAAAAATATTTCAAAAAAGCTTATTACGCGTTTCGGAGGGTGAAAACGGCGTCAAATATTCTAAAATTGATGAAGAATTGTTTTTTAGAAATCTCGTGGCCGTAGTGGATACTTTTTCACGGCCGGAAATATCCGAAGTTGAGACGGAACTCACCGAATTAATCAAGAAGTAAATTTTATAAATTTTAATCTCATCCAGAATGCAAATGGTGTCATTTTCAGTCTGAATTTGCGAAATTTTGTGAGCTGACCAATCAGCGATCAGCTTAGGTCAGCCAATCAGCGCCATCGACATGGTTTGATTAACGACAGTCACACATTGCTGTTGAGACGGCGCTATCGTTTGAACTGTCGGCACTGATCTTACTGCAAGCTAACTTCTTCTGGTGGAGGAAGCCGCAGTGCCCGGAGAGAACCAGTCCTGACAGCGACTGAAGTTAGAAGACTACACACATACTGTGAAAACGTATGTTAAGCCCAGTTAAAATTTCTTAAAATAGGCCCTAAGCTAGCACATCGTATAGTTACTTCCTTAAGCTTCTTGTGACATTTATTGTATGTAGGTATTGGGGAGGACTGTCTGCTCTTCTCTTTTACCAAGTCTTACCAGCTATGGTACCTACTACGCCTACCAACTAGCTAACCTACTGATGCCATAGTGATGGGTAAAATAGTGGCAAGAGGCTTTGGCTTCGCCGGCTCATTGCGGCTTTGCAGTCGGGTACTAGTAGCCGGCGAAGCCGGTGTTGTGAATGAACGCGTACATATTATGTTGAAAAGCCAGATTTTTCTGGATCCCTTGAGAATTTCGAAGCTTTGACGCACCAAATCGCTCTATGGAGGCCGCCAGCTTGCGGATGCGGAAGTATGCATAAACAATTGCGAAAAAGTTCAATAGGAGTTTGTTTCACCCGTCTTTTTTTGATTCACAATCTTATGCACCTCTAATGTGTAATTAAAATACTTTAAGACCAACCTCGGCCCGCACGGGCCTGGTTATCTTAACGAAAATCGTCACCAAACACCGGAACCAATGAGATTCGAGCATTTGAAAAAATATTTCAAAAACCAAATCGCTCCATGGAGGCCGCCATCTTCCGGATGCGGAAGTGTGCATAAAAATTGAGAAAAAGTTCAATAGGAGTTTGTTTCACCGGTCTTTGTTTTATTCACAATCCTAAGCACCTCTAATTTGTAATTAAAATACTTTAAGACCAACCTCGTTCCCCGGGCCCTGGTTATCTTCAACGAAAATCGTCACCAAACATCGGAACCAATGAGATTCGAGCATTTGAAAAAATATTTCAAAAAAGCTTATTACCGCGTTTCAGAGGCTGAAAACGGCGTCAAATATTCTATAATTGACGAAGAATTATTTTTTAGAAATCTCGCGGCCGTAGGGGATAGTTTTTCACGGCCGGAAATATCCGAAGTTGAGACGGAATTCACCGAATTAATCAAGAAGGAAATTTTATAAATTTTAATCTCATCCAGAATGCAAATGGTGTCATTTTGAACTAGGTACGGTACCTACTACACCTACCTACTACCAACTACATAACCTACTGATGCCATAGTGATGGGTAAAATAGTGGCAAGAGGCTTTGGCTTCGCCGGCTCATTGAGGCTTTGCAGTCGGGTACTAGTAAATCTTATTATTTTGGAACAAACGTATATGGTTATGTATGAATATCTGTGACCCAAATGTCGTCTTCTTCTTCTTCTTTTAATTTTCTTTAACAAATTCTGCCATGTTGCTTATATGTAGAAAGCTAACCTAAGAAACACATTCGTGACTCATCTGAATCCTTCAGCACTATTTTTTGTTACTTTGACTTGATTATAAATATACGACGTAAAAAGCTCGGCTGGAAGTCCAAGGTAAGCGGTGTATTGGGGGCACGTCTGCTCTGTACGGCTGGCAGTTCGACTTTCCAATCCAGTTTTTTAAAATTTGTGTTGGCTTTGATGTCCAGCTCCAACTGATAATTTAAAACAAATGTAAATTTGTGATCAGTTCGTTTTATGTAAATCTTTTATTTAAAATTTTATGTAAATGTGATCAGTTCCTGTAAATAAGTGTTGGGTTCTGCCTTCTGATTTACAGTATATATTCGGTCAGGGCACAAAATATATTTGGCTGACCTCCTCCATCATCCTCCCCCTCCCCGTACCATCCAATCCACCACCCATCCACCATTCCCCATCCCCCCACAACCTCCAATAATTCACCATCACCCCTACTAACCCACACACACCATTCCCCCCTTCCCTCGCTCCTGGAGAAAGCAGGCATGGTCAAAGATGCCTATGCCTCTGTAGCGACGTGTGGTGAGGCGCACAAAGAGCGCTGATCCATGCTAGTATTGATGAAGACCTGAAGCACTGATTTTTGAATAGTCACTTCACTTGGGATACTGTCCTGGTATAAATGATGCCTTATTTTCACTCTCAAAGGCACAGATTGTACAGGAATGCTAGTTGCAATGTTTGCACCTATCTGTCTCTCAATAAATCTACCTTGAAAACAGTATCAAGTGTAAGGCTCTGAACACACTGAAATGTATCCAATAAAGCTTTGACAAGGCACAACCAGGAGATGAAACTTAGAACATATCAGCAAATGCAATTACACCAGCACATCAATACACCATCACGAAGGTGTCCGATCCGATCCGGGATCTCCACCTTCCCCCTTTTAACTTGCCCTAATGCCAAACACACAAGTGCAATGACAAACTATCACACATTTCCCAAGAGTTGTGTCTTACTTCCATAGGCGTGAAGTGTGCTTCCTCTCACAATGGCCCTGCGAGGGATCAAAACATGTTTGTTAAGACAGTGATGTCATTGTACAGCAATGAGAGTACACCCAGCCTTGATAGCTACCTCCTACACTATGGAAACAAGATATGTATTGGCAGATGAGAAGCAGGTAGGAGACAACAAATCAACTTTGCAACAGTAACAATACGGTACCCAATTCGTCTCAGAGGGTCTTCAAGGTTTAGTTCAATATCAATTACGAGTCTGACGGACGGACATCTGGGTCTGATTTCAAGCAACTTGTACACCCACTCCGCAGAGGAGCAGCAGGAAGGGTTATGTTATTATCCTCTATGAGGTATATAGATTACAATAGATCTAGGCTCGGGCCTCAAGACATTAGAGGTATATTCAGTTAGCAAGTTTCCGCCCTCCCACTCTTTCTGTGGTAATAAACCTTTTTGTTCATAAAAACCGATATGTGGTCATTCCAGGTATGGGACTTTGTCATTAACCGCGACGGAAGTGGCTTTAAAAATCCAGCATCGGGCCGATTGGGTCACGCTCATGTGGTGCCATTCAAAAGTTACGTTACGCTATTTTTTTAGGGAGGTGCGTATGGGCTTGATTAAACCTTACAAATAATTTTACACTTTAACATCATACGTTTAGCAGAGGCCAATACAGCATAGACCTAATGTGCCAGGCCCTGCAAACAAGATGGCGGCCACATCATTTCATCTCAACACAGTGGTGGTTGGAGTCAAGTGACAGATCTGGGTGTGGTCTGGCAGCTGACCGACCAATGGGTGCACATTTCAAAAATCAACCCCCACCAAGAACAAGAACCCCAACAACAAAAGCACCAGCAACACTCAACACCAGTAAAGCTCTTGAAGACCTGCAACCAAAAACTTAAAAGAAAAGACCAGTCCTGAACTTGATACGTGGAAATACCAGGGTACCTTATCTCGGTTGTTTATGCGTAGGGAGGTCATCACTTAATGCTTGCGTAATTTCCTTAATGGTGGAGCAACTTACTCCTACATCACTTTTGCGAGAAGGGAAAAAGTGGCAATTATGCTGGAAGTCCACAGAACAAGGAAAATGTGGATTGTAGTTTCATTATTTGTGCCACCTCACCCAATTGAACATAAATTGTTTCATGATGTTTATACCTATCGATTCCCATTAAAATAAAAATTGAAAATGTCCTAGATGCACTTTAAGCATGCCTCAAAGTGACAGGTTAACATAAACAATGATATACTTGTAAATTATAACATATAATCATCATACTAATTGCACCTGGTTTTGGCTTAATGGTGAAGGTGGCTGGCTTAAGATGTTAGGGTCTTGAGTTTGAGGACCTTGTCGTGCCGTTAACTAACACCAGGTGGGTTGACTCAGCCTGTCATCTTTCCGAGGTAGACAAAATGAATACCAGCGAGCTGGTAACAAGGGGCACTGCACCATTGGCACAGCTGCGCTCTCAGCTATAATGCATTCAACAGCCGAAGTCTGCATGCGAAATCATGATGATCATACCAATAACTCACATGAAAGGATTGATGAACATGCTGGCATCAGTGCTCCGTTATGGCTGCCAAAACTCCATTGCAAATCAAATTTGGAGTATTTGGAAAAACAAACTGATAATCTGCATCATTTGCAAAGTTTAAAATTTGACATCCACTCTTCAACATTTAATTGGATTTTTTTGTTTGTTTTGTATACTGAATCGAGGCTCGTGAAAGAGCTGACATTTACTTCACAAACAAATCAACCAGACAAACAAAATATATAAAAAGAGGGAGCGGAAAACAAGATGGGGAGAGAAGGGGAAGCACACAAACACTTGAGAGCACACAACATTTGAGAGCAGGGAGATGTGTGGGAGGGAGAGGGCTTGGGGGGAGGAGGCGTGGGAAGGGGGGGGGGGTGGGAAAAGTATAAAACACAAGGACACCAAGGACTTCCAGGACAGAAGTTGGTATTTCAAAAAAGTGGAATTGGGGTGAAATTAGTGGGGGTAGAAAAGATCAAGGTTTTAGATGGGGGAAGATAAGAGATGGTGGTGAACAGCTGTTTTAAAGACCTGGAGGGTGGAGTGGGATTGAAGAGAGTGAGGGAGTTTGTTCCAGAGGCGGGAGAAAAGAGAAATGAAGGAGTGAAGGTGAGCAGAGAGTCTTGATTTTGGCAGTTTAACCATAAGAGGGTTGCAGGCAGATCTTGTGCGACCTGTAGGAATATTTGCGGGACAGAGCCCAGAGAGAGCTGGGGGGGCAAGGCCAGAGAGGAGTCGGTAGAAGACGGAAAGACCACCAACCTGCCTGCGGTGAGTGAGTGAGAGGCCCTTGGAGTTAGCTTCATCGCGGGAGATTCCAATGATTCTGAATGCTTTGGTTTCAACAGCGTGAAGACGAGCTAGGTGTGAGGCAGGAGCACCAGCCCAGAGGGGAGAGCAGTATTCCATTGAGCTGCGGATGAAAGCCTTGTATGTGGTGAGGAGCTCAGGTGTGCCAAGGAAGGACTTCGCACGACGCAGGATGCCCAGTCGGCGACTGGCTTTGGAGGCCAGATTTGAAATGTGGTTTTCCCAGGAAAGATCATGGCAGATAGTGAGACCCAAAAGCTTGAGTGACAGAACTTCTTGGAGAGGATTATTCAGAAAGTGGATGGGAGGGTTGTCCAGTCGGTCTTTTCGGAGAGGCATCGTAAGAGTGTGAGATTTGTCAGGATTGAAAGACATGTTCCACTTGTTTGCCCAGTCTGTGATTTTATCCAGGTCTGCAGAGATGTGAGGAGGCTGCAGACTGCTGATCTGAGGGATGAAGAATGGAGCGACAGAGAGTAGAGTCATCAGCAAAGAGATAGAGAGGATTTTCAAGAGAGCCAGAGAGATCATTGATGAAGACCAGAAAAAGCACAGGGCCCAGAACACTGCCTTGGGGAACTCCAGCCTGAACAGGAATAGGAGATGAGAGAAACCCATTCAGGGCCACACGTTGACTACGACCAGAGAGGAAGTCCGCCAGCCATGCGTGGAGATTTCCATGGATACCAAAAGAGGAGAGTTTGGTGAGCAGAGCGGGGTGCCAGACCGTATCGAAGGCACGTGATATGTCAAGGGAGACAGCTCTAATTTCCTGTTTGCCATTGAGGACCTCCATCCATTGTTGAGAAAGCAGAAGCAGCATGTCCAGAGTAGAGTGACCAGGTCTGAAACCAAATTGATGATCAGAGATCAAGCCATTGGAGAAGAGGAAAGATTTCATATCTGAAGCAATGATGGATTCCATGACTTTGCTGATAATTGGGAGAAGGCTGATTGGTCTGTAGTTGCTGGGATCTGTTTTTGCACCTTTTTTGTGCAAAGCGGTGATGTTGGCAGATTTCCAAGCAGATGGCAGATGATCTTGAGCAAAAGAGAGGGTGAAGAGAACAGAGAGAGGGAGTGAAAGAGCGGAAGAACAGGATTTTAGGACCCGTGGGCTGATGCCGTCAGGTCCAGTTGCAGAATCAGAGTCGAGGGTTGACAGAAACTTTTCCACCTTGTCAGGAGGAAAGAACACAGAGTCCAGGAGGGGTTAGTAGCAAGGGGGCTCATATTTTTTTTCAAATTTTTTCAATCTTTTCAATTTTTTCAAATGAAACATATTTGATAAATGTGGGGTTAGTAGCAAGGTAATCAAATTGTACACAAAATGACAGAATTTCTGAGCTCTTCTCTTCTTTTCCCACCGAGGTTATTCTCCCCCTACCGACACTCCCTTCCTTTTCTCTCAACCAACAACCTTTTTATTCCACCACTTCAAGTATGTAATATGTTTAGTCACCCCTGGGCTACCCTAAACTCTTCTCAATGGATATCCAGCATTTCTACAACATTTGTGAAAGAAAAAAATTCCTAAAAGGAAACGTTCTCATTTGTTTTGTTAAGATGTTGCATTAGTTAGCAAATTACATTAGTTACGTCATCATCGTTAGCAAATGCCATTAGTTACATCATCATCGTTAGCAAATGCCATTAGTTACATAATCATCGTAAACAAATGCCATCATTCACATCATCATCGTTAACAAATGCCATCAGTTACATCATCATCGTCAGCAAATTCCATTCGTTACATCATCATCGTTAACAAATGCCATTAGTTACATCATCATCATTAGCAAATGCCATTAGTTACATAATCATCGTTATCAAATTCCATTAGTTACATCATCATCGTTAACAAATGCCATTAGCTACATAATCATCGTTAACAAATGCCATTAGTTACATCATCATCATTAGCAAATGCCATTAGTTACATCATCATCGTAAACAAATGCCATCAGTTACATCATCATCGTTAACAAATGTCATTCGTTACATCATCATCGTTAACAAATGTCATTAGTTACATCTTCATCGTAAACAAATGCCATCATTCACATCATCATCGTTAACAAATGCCATCAGTTACATAATCATCGTTAGAAAATTCCATTAGTTACATCATCATCGTTAGCAAATGCCATTAGTTACATCATCATCGTTAACAAATGTCATTAGTTACATCATCATCGTTAACAAATGCCATTAGTTATATCATCATCGTTAACAAATGCCATCAGTTACATCATCATCGTTAGAAAATTCCATTAGTTACATAATCATCGTAAACAAATGTCATTAGTTACATCATCATCGTTAACAAATGCCATCAGTTACATCATCATCGTTAGAAAATTCCATTAGTTACATCATCATCGTTAGCAAATGCCATTAGTTACATCATCATCGTTAACAAATGTCATTAGTGACATCATCATCGTTAACAAATGCCATTAGTTATATCATCATCATTAGCAAATACCTTTAGTTACATCATCATCGTTAACAAATGCCATTAGTTACATCATCATCGTTAGAAAATTCCATTAGTTACATCATCATCGTTAGCAAATGCCATTAGTTACATCATCATCGTTAACAAATGCCATTAGTTACATCATCATCGTTAGAAAATTCCATTAGTTACATCATCATCGTTAGCAAATGCCATTAGTTACATCATCATCGTTAACAAATGCCATTAGTTACATCATCATCGTTAACAAATGCCATTAGTTACATCATCATCGTGAGAAAATTCCATTAGTTACATCATCATCGTTAGCAAATGCCATTAGTTACATCATCATCGTTAGCAAATGCCATTAGTTACATCATCATCGTTAGCAAATGCCATTAGTTACATCATCATCGTGAACAAATGCCATTAGTTACATCATCATCATTAACAAATGCCATTAGTTATATCGTCATCATTAGCAAATACCTTTAGTTACATCATCATCGTTGACAAATGCCATTAGTTACATCATCATCGTAAACAAATGCTTTTAATTACATCATCATCATCATCAGCAAATGTCATTAGTTACATCATCATCATTAGCAAATGCCATTAGTTACATCATCATCGTAAACAAATGCCTTTAGTTACATCATCATCATTAACAAATGCCATTCGTTACATCATCATCATTAGCAAATGCCTTTAGTTACATCATCGTCGTTGACAAATGCCATTAGTTACATCATCATCATTAGCAAATGCCATTAGTTACGTCATCATCATTAGCAAATACCTTTAGTTACGTCATCATCGTTATTCGCAAATGCATTTTGGACACAAATTCAGTTCTTAATTAATTCTGATGGTCACATCGTTATTGATGTAAGACCGACTGTTCTAATGATGCTCCACAGCTCCTGGACTTCAGGACAGGGATTTGCAACTCAGCCAGTAGGCAGGTGATGACTCACCTACTGTTTGGGAATGACTGGAATACATAATGTCCACGTACTAATTAATGCAAGCAGACAACCCAACACACTCAAAATGATGCACGAATCCGAACGTTTATTGTCCGGTCAAGATTCGAACCCACAAGAGACAGCTCAATGACAAGTGCACTCACTACCTTTGCTCTATTATTATGACCGACAGGCCACTTTGGTAGTGGTGCAGAATGAACAGAGTTTGATATTGCGACACAAGTCATCATGATTTTTCTTCCCTCCTACATACCAGACAACATAGAGCTGGACCCACTTGAGTAAAGCACTGGAGAGGCACCTGGTGATATATACCTCGACCAATATTGCTTCCATGTCACAAATATAGTTGGCACATCACCTGCTTTATGGTTTATGATAAAGCATAAAGCAGTTGATGTGACACATGATGTCTTTTTCATCATTTCCATTGCTTGGCGCAAATGTAATCACAAAGTAAAGGAGGGCAGAGACAGTCATGTGTGCATGAAGAACAGAATGATTCAGAGATATTGTACCACATACAATGGAAAATATCAAGGATTCGAAAACCGAATTGGCCCAGTAAATTTATGCAGGGAAATGAACACTTCTGCTCAGGACCGAACCCAGCCGGACTCAGCGAGCTCAGAAGCAATCAGCTCACCACCTTCATGCCTGAGTTGGTTTTGAACTAATTCACCATCCTCACGAACACTGCAGCTCTTATTCACAGAATGTTGCACAATTTTAATGTGTGTGAAATACATCTGTGTTACTAAATTATTTGCTTCCTTGTATTGCAACTTCTAACCTGCAACCATTGAAAAATCAAATGTTTATAATAAATTTTTTTTTTTTATATCGCACTTTAAAAATATTCTTTAAACATCTTCTATATTATAAAAGGAGCTGTGTCTGTCTGTCTGTCTGTCTGTCTGTTTGTCTGTCTGTTTGGGTGTCTGTCTGTTTGTTACATGCAAAATCGAAGATTTTTCAAGTATATTGGTCGGTTGCGTTTGTGGTTCTGTCTGTTTGTCTGTTTGATTGTCACCGGCCTACAGGTCATAATTCAAAAGCGATCGTCACGAAACTTCACCAAGCTGTATAGGTCGTCCCAATTGAGAAGCCTATTGTTTTTGGGGTCAAAAGGTCAAAAGGTCAACATAGGCCAAAGGTCACCAACTTTGCCAAATTTCTAAAATCCTCAATTTTCATCCGATTGACTTGAAATTTGAAGAGGACTTGCATATCTGGTCACTGAATTCAACCACCAAGTATATTTGAGGTCAAAGTAGGCCAAAAGGTCAACATAGGCCAAATTTCTAAAATCACCAATTTTCATTTGATTGACTTGAAATTCTAAGAGGATTTACATATATGGTCACTGAATTCACCCACCAACTATTTTTGAGGTCAACATAGGCCAAAAGGTCAACATAGGCCAAGTTTTTAAAATCCTCAATTTTCATTCGATTGACTTGAAAATTGAACAGCATTTGCACATTGAGTAACTAAATAGGGAAACGAACTATTTTTGTGGTCAAAAGGTCAAAGGTCAACTCAAGGTCAACCTTACAAAATCATCATTTTTCATCTGAAAAATCGTCACTTTTTCCCTGTTGACCCGAGCTTTGATCAAGATTGTCAATTTTAATCTTGATGAAATGGACAATTTGCTGTATCAATGGATTTTTTTTTCTTGGGGGTGGGGGGCCGATTTTGCAAGTATCGTGCTCCGCATGACGTCTTCTTGTTACATGCAATATCGAAGATTTTTCAAGTGTATTGGTCGGTTGCATTTGTGGTTCTGTCTGTTTGTCTGTTTGTCTGTTTGTCTGCTTGTCTGTTTGTTTGTCACTGGCCTACAGGTCACAATTCAAAACCGATCGTCACGAAACTTCACCAAGCTGTATAGGTCGGCCCAATTGAGAAGCCTATTGTTTTTGGGGTCAAAAGGTCAAAAGGTCAACATAGGCCAAAGATCACCACCTTTGCCAAATTTATAAAATCCTCAATTTTCATCCGATTGACTTGAAATTTGAAGAGGACTTGCATATCTGGTCAATGAATTCAACCACCAAGTATATTTGAGGTCAATATAGGCCAAAAGGTCAACCTAGGCCAAATTGCTAAAATCCTCAATTTTCATCCGATTGACGTGAAATTTGAAGACGACTTGCATATCTGGTCACTGAATTCAACCACCAAGTATATTTGAGGTCAACATAGGCCAAAAGGTCAACATAGGCCAAGTTTTTTAAATCCTCAATTTTCATCTGATTGACTTAAAAATTGAGCATTTTCACGTTTTTTTTTTTTTTTTTTTTTTTTTCAAGATCGAGGCTCGTGAAAGAGCGAACATTAATCACACAGAAAGACAAATCGACACATAAAACATATAACATCGGGAGCGGTAGACAAGATGGGGAGAGAGGGGGAAGGACACAAACACAACATTTGAGAGCAGGGACCGAGAGACATGGAGACATTGAGAGATCTGTGGGAGGGAGAGGGCTTTGGGGGGGGGGGGCATGGGAAGGTGGGGTGGGAGAGGTATAAAACATATGGACACTGCCAGGACTTCCAGGAAAGAAGTTGGAATTTCAAACAAGGTGGATCTGGGGTGAATTAGTGGGGGTAGAAAAGATCAAGGTTTTGGATGGGGGAAAATAAGAGATGGTGGTGAACAGCTGTTTTAAAGACCTGGAGGGAGGAGTGGGATTGAAGGGAGTGAGGGAGTTTGTTCCAGAGGCGGGAGAAAAGTGGAATGAAAGAGTGAAGGTGAGCAGAGAGCCGAGATTTCGGCAGTTTTACCATCAGAGGGTTGCTGGTAGATCTTGTGCGACCTGTAGGAATATTTGGGGGACAGAGCAGAGAGAGAGCTGGGGGAGCAAGGCCGGAGAGGAGTCGGTAGAAGACAGAAAGACCACCTACCTGCCTGCGGTGAGTGAGTGAAAGGCCCTCAGAGATAGCTTCATCGCGGGAGATTCCAATGATTCTGAAAGCTTTGGTTTCAACAGCGTGAAGCCGAGCTAGGTGTGAGGCAGGAGCACCGGCCCATAGTGGAGAACAGTATTCGATTGAGCTGTGGATGAAAGCCTTGTATGTGTTGAGGAGCTCAGGTGTGTCTAGGAAGGACTTCGCACGACGGAGGATGCCCAGTCGGCGACTGGCTTTGGAGGCCAGCTTGGAAAGTGGTTTTCCCAAGAAAGATCATGGCAGATAGTGAGACCCAAAAGCTTGAGCGACAGAACTTCTTGGAGAGGATTGTTGAGAAAGTAGATGGGAGGGTTGTCCAGTCGGTCTTTTCGGAGAGACATAGCAAGAGTGTGAGATTTGTCAGGATTGAAAGACATGTTCCACTTGTTTGACCAGTCTGTGATTTTGTCCAGGTCTTCAGAGAGTGAGGAGGCTGCAGACTGCCGATCTGAGGGAAGAGGAATGGAGCGGCAGAGAGTGGAGTCATCAGCAAAGAGATAGAGAGGATTTTCCAAAGAGTCGGAGAGATCATTGATAAAGACCAGAAAAAGCACAGGGCCCAGAACACTGCCTTGGGGACCTCCAGCCTGAACAGGAAGGGGAGATGAGAGAAATCCATTCAGGGCCACACGTTGACTACGACCAGAGAGGAAGTCCGCAAGCCATGCATGGAGATTTCCATGGATACCATAGGAGGAGAGTTTGGTGAGCAGAGCTGGGTGCCAGACCGTATCGAAGGCACGTGATATGTCAAGGGAGACAGCTCTGATTTCCTGTTTGGCATTGAGGACCTCCATCCATTGTTGAGACAGCAGAACTCACAGCAGACAGCAGAACTCAACGTCACTAAATAGGGAAACTAACTACTTTTGAGGTCAAAAGGTCAAAGGTCACCTCAAGGTCAACCTTCGAAAATCTGAAAAATCGTCAATTTTCTTCCTATTGACCCGATCTTTGATGAAGATTGTCAATTTTAATCTTGATGAAATGGACAATTTGCTGTATCAATGGAATTTTTTTTTCTTGGGGGGGGGGGGGGGTGGGGGGGGGGTGGGCTTTTGCAAGTATAGTGCTCCGCATGGCGTCTTCTTGTTTGTTTGTCATGTTGTAACTTTAGAACGGATTAACGGATTTCAATAAATCCAACTACGGTGGATTCGGGTAACTCCCGGAAATGTTTGTGACCCAAAGATATATATATATATATTTAATTTATATATATATATATATATGTATTTTTTTTTTTTATGGGCACATGGACAACCATGTAAAAACTGCAAATGCCAACACGTGATGTTGGTTATCCTTGCACGGAGAGCAGGATCTCCCAGGAATCTTTTTTTTTCTTCCCCCATAGATTAGCCATCGCAGCAAAGATTCGTATTTTCGTCAGCGAAGCGACGGGCCTTATATTCTAGTCTATATTATAAAAGGAGCCGTGTCTGTCTGTCTGTCTGTTTGTTTGTCTGTTTGTCGTGTTATAACTTCAGAATGGATTCACGGATTTAAATAAATCAAACTACTGTGGATTCGGGTAACTCCCGGGAGTGTTTGTGATCCAATATTTTTTTTTTTTGAATTTTTTTATGGGCACATGGACATGCGTGTCAAAACTGCAAATGCCAACACGTGACATTGGTTATCCCTGCACGGAGAGCAGGACACCATGATGTGGGGATTGGTATGTCTTGAAGGACTGTAGAGAAGGGCATTGGGCAACAGATACAGGGAGTCAGATTAATGGATGAGAGAATAGAGGGATGATAGAATGGAGATGAACATCAAGCTTGGACCTGGGGAGGAAATGTTTCTGAAATAATCCACACAACTAGCAGGGGTAAATAAAATGAGATCATTGGTTAAATCACGTTGTCTGTTCCCTAATGAAAGACCAAGTGGAAAATATACTCGGTTTTTGGATTAAATGAAATGCCAACACGTGACAAGCACATGAAAGCCCACATAATCTTGTTTCTCACAGTCTGAGAGTCCTTTAGGTGCTTTTTTGCAAACTCCAAGCGGGCTTTCATGTGTCTTTCACTGAGGAGAGGCTTCCGTCTGGCCCCTCTGCCATAAAGCCCAGATCGGTGGAGTGTTGCAGTGATGGTTGTCCTTCTGGAAGTTTCTCCCATCTCCACACAGGATCTCTGGAGCTCAGCCAGAGTGACCATCGGGTTCTTGTTCACCTCTCTTACCAAGGCCCTTCTCCCCCGATTGCTCAGCTTGGCCGGGCGCCCAGCACTAGGAAGAGTCCTGGTTGTTCCAAACTTCTTCATTTAAGAATTATGGAGGCCACTGTGCTCTTGGGAACCTTCAATGCAGCAGAATTTTTTTTGTCGGCTTCCCCAGATCTGTGCCTCGACACAATCCTGTCTGAGCTCTGCAGGCAGTTCCTTCGACCTCATGGCTTGGTTTTTGCTCTGAAATGCATTGTCAGCTGTGAGACCTTATATAGACAGGTGTGTGCCTTTCCAAATCATGTCCAATCAATTGAATTTACCACAGGTGGACTCCAATCAAGGTGTGGAAACATCTCAAAGATGATCAAGAGAAATGGGAGGCACCTGAGCTAAATTTCAAGTGTCATAGCAAAGGGTCTGAATACTTATGTCAATGTGATATTTCAGTTTTTTCTTTTTAATAAATTTGCAAAACTTTCTAAAATCCTCTTTTCCCTTTGTCATTATGGGGTATTGAGTGTAGATTGATGAGGGAAAAAATGAATTTAAACGATTTCAGCAAAAGGCTGCAACATAACAAAATGTGAAAAAGTGAAGGGGTCTGAATACTTTCTGAATGCACTTTAAGTAATGTACTGTACATGGCTTTTTAACTGGGTAATTCAATGATGTTATTTCTGGCCTTTCTCAAGTAATTTTCTCAAGATTCTGATGTCACTTTAACATAATGGTCTTCAATTATTCCAAAACATATTTAAATTATGTTGAGCAATTTAATTCCAAAATAGCCTCCGAAACGCGAACGATGACATGTAATTGAATACCCAGTGAGAGGGCTCATGTGATTACATCGGCCTCTATTGTATTCTAGAATATTCCAATTCACGTGTGGAGTATTTTAGAGCTTTACATAATATGTCTGTCCTCACACCTCACCCAATCTCACTACTTGTCATTTTCTGAAAAATAGACCTGAATCCCTAAAATGTTCTCGAATCACTCACCATGGAAGGAGGCAGAATATGACCAGAGAAGAGGGTGCTCGGCATCTCTGAATTTAACTCTTCTCCCATACGATGCAGCAACTGTAAACATATAACAGAGGCAGGCATTTACATGAAGATAAACTCCCTAGTCAAAAAAAGAATTGCACCCGTGTCTGAAGGAAGCGGTTCAGTTTGTCATTTGAAACATGTAATATAGGTAAACCCTTCATAATTACCCTTTTAGAATCACCCTTTAGAATTACCCTTTAGAACCCCTTAGAATTACTCTTTAGAACCCTTTAGAATTACCCTTTAGAACCCTTTATAATTACCCTTTAGAACCCTTTATAATTACCCTTTAGAACTCTTTAGAAGTATCCTTTAGAACCCCTTGAAATTACCCTTTAGAATTACTCTTTAGAACCCCTTAGAACTCTTTAGAAGTACCCTTTAGAACCCCTCAGAATTACAATTTATAACCCCTCAGAATTACCCTTCAGAACCCCTCAGAATTACACTTTAGAACCCTTTAAAAGCACGCTTTAGAACTCTTTAGAATTACCCTTCAGAACCCTTTATAATTACCCTTTAGAACCCTTTAGAAGTACCCTTCAGAACCCTTTATAACTCTTTAGAAATACCCTTTAGAACTCTTTAGAAGTATCCTTTAGAACCCCTTGAAATTACCCTTTAGAATTACTCTTTAGAACCCCTTAGAACTCTTTAGAAGTACCCTTTAGAACCCCTCAGAATTACAATTTATAACCCCTCAGAATTACCCTTCAGAACCCCTCAGAATTACACTTTAGAACCCTTTAAAAGCACGCTTTAGAACTCTTTAGAATTACCCTTCAGAACCCTTTATAATTACCCTTTAGAATTACTCTTTAGAACCCCTTAGAACTCTTTAGAAGTACCCTTTAGAACCCCTCAGAATTACAATTTATAACCCCTCAGAATTACCCTTCGGAACTCCTCAGAATTACGCTGTAGATCCCCTTGGAATTACCCTTTAGATTTTAGAATTACCCTTTCGAACTCTTTAGAATTACTCTTTGGAACCCATTAGAATTCTTTCGAATTAAACATTGTGGGTTGGAAATGTTTTTCTTCTTCATTTTTTGACTGACGGATGGACATAGCCAAATATTGAAGTGGCTTCACCGCTGAAAATAGGGGGGGAAATAGGATAAAATGGGGGTAAAAATACATTCACAATACGTTTTGGAACAAAGAAATAGGAAGAAATAGTATATTTCATGAAGAAAATAACAATTTTTTTTTTAAACTATTTGGTAAAAAAAAAAATAAAGTCCACGAAATAGTGAAAAAATAGCAATGAGATTGGTGGGTAAGAAACTAATCGGTGGGGAAAAAACTAAGTACAGGCAGTCCCCGGGTTACGAACGCCCGACTTACGAACGCCCGTACTTACGAACCGACCTCCGTAAAGCCTATTATTTAAAAAATAAAAATGTTTTTTTTTTTTTTTTTTTTTTTTTTTGGTTGTATACTGAATCGAGGCTCGTGAAAGAGCTAAAAAGTTAAACAACGACATTGGCTTATTCAGGTTGCCCCTCACACCCCCCAAATAGGTATTTGCTTTCTTCTCAGCAACTACACACACAATTTCGATGAATCTTCACCACAATCTTCAACACCTATGATGTATCAAAGTTTGTTCATGGCATTAAAAAAAATCGGGCCCTAAGGGGAGGCGCGGGTGGAGGGGCGGTGGGGAGAGATGGGGGTTACCCCGCAAAATAGGTATTTGCTTTTATCTCAAAAAACAACACATGCAATGCTGATGAAACTTGACCACAACCTTAATCACCCATGTTGTACCAAAGTTTGTTCACAGCATTAACCCTTAGATGCAGGTGTCGCAATTTCTACATAAACGCAGCCACTGGGCCTCGGAGGCCCAACGGATGTATCCTGTAATGTTTTTTTGTTTTTTTTGACTTTTTTCTTTCATATCCTTTTTCAATCCAAGTCGATGCTCATGGATGTGTATTTGCTCAGAAAATGTGAATCATTGATCCTATTAGTTAGAAGAATCCCATACAAGTAATGAATCTTTCTTCCCCCCCCCCCCCCCAAAAAAAATTTGTTCTTGGTTTTTCAACTTTTTTTTCTCTAAAAAGTTGAGGCTCATGGAGTAGTATTTGCTCAAAAAATATGATTCACTAATTCTATTATTTAGAATGTATATGTCCACAACTGTCAAAAATCTTACGCCTATGCAGCCATTGGGCCTCGGAGGCCCCACGAATGTATTCCTGTAAAGTTTTTTAATTTTCATATTTTTGTCACTGAATTATTTGTAACCAAGTTATAGGAGCATATAATGAGGCTCATATCAAGAAAATAATGATATAACATAGTAGTACAACATTTATGCGGGGCCTCGAAGGCCCCAGGCCTGCATTCATGTTGCATTTTCGGGTTATAAGTGAAGAATGAAGATTTTCCCACGAGCCTGAATGAAAAATTTATTTATTTATGTCACTGAATTTTGTGTTACAACATGAAAGTCGGTGAAAATGAGGCTCATTCCAAAAAAAATTTGTACAGCATAGTTTTTGCAACAAAAAAAACCTTGTGGGCCTCTGAGGCCCAATCACTGCATCCAAGGGTTAAAAATATCGAGCCGTGAGGGGTCTATTGGGGGGTTTCCCCCCCCCCCCCCAAAATAGGTATTTTCTTTCTTCTAAGAAACTGCACATACAATTCTGATGACACTTGACCACCACGTTCCATTCATCACTTGTGATGTACCAACGTTTGTTACCGGCATTTAAAAAAAACCGGGGTCTAGGGTGGGTCTACGGGGGGAGGGCATGTCCCCCTCCCCCCCCCTCCCAAAGTAGGTATTTGCTCTTTTCTCTGAAACTACATCGACAATTTCAATGAAACTTCACCATAACCTTAATCACCCGTGATGTACCAATTTTTATTCAAGGCATTACAAAAATTGGGTTCTGAGGAGGTATACAGGGTTGGGGGTTGCCCACCAAAATAGGTATTTTTGTCTTTGTTTGTTTAAAGTATTGTGATTATGTTAGTATGATTCTACATGCTGCCCTGTCTGTCTTCTAGCAAGCATTGAAATTGGTTTAAAATACCTTTAGTCAGTGCAGTATACTGTTTATTCTACCAGGTGAGCGCCAGGGGTATTGCCCCTATTTTTTTTTAATGGGGTGAGCAAACTTTGGTACATCACGGGTGATGAAGGTTGTGGTCAATTTTCATCAAAATAGTGTGCATTTCAGAGGACAAAGCAAATTCCTATTTGGGGGGGGGGGGTGGGGAGGGGGGAAGGGAGGGGTCAAAGCTGGACCCAATTTGACCCCTGGTAGACCTGCTTAGACCTCGATTTTTTTTCATGTCATGAACAAACTTGAGTTGCATCATACCAAATATCATTTGTGCCAAGTTTGGTCACAATCCCATCAGCAGTTTCAGAGAAGAAGTTGCAAGTGTTTATAGACTGACGGACGGTCGGGCGGTTGGGCGGATGACGTGCATCCCATAAGCACCCCGGAACTACATTCCAGGTGAGCTAAACAACTTGCATCATGCACACACACATACACACACACACACACACACACACACACACACACACACACGCACACACACACACGAAGGTGAATATATCGAGACCTGGATGGGCTTCGTTCCACCTTCTGAAACATACGCACGCACACACACACAAACACTGACGAGATACCAGGATCTGAAAAGTGAGGTCAAGAGGTCTTGGAAATTGTTGAAAGCTGATATTGTACCAGTGATAGTCGGAGCAACAGGGATGATCAGGAAAACCCTTACTGAGCACTTAAAAAACATTCCAGGGAATATCACTACGAACGAGCTACAAGTGGAGGCTGTCAGAGGTTCAGTGAGGATTCTAAAAAGAGCCTTTGGAACGAAGCTATGAGAATGAAGTTTCACAATCTGGTTCATGAATAATGATCCTTTACCGAAAAAGGAGGTGGAGATTTTGAGTTCTGGGAGCACTTCCTCCAACCTCCTAAAACCCACATATGGAGATAACAACCAACGAGACAAACACTCAACACAACCACTGAGCCTGGGGGACATGCCCTCACTTCCCGGGATACTCGGTGTACCAGCTCGTGACGTCATTAGCCAGGATTACCAGTTGATGAGAAGACAAGTCATTAGTTGAAGACCAGTATTATGAGCCAAACGACCATCTTCTGTGTCGAGGTTCCTTGCACATCCACGAAGCGTTATCATAAAAAGAGATTGCGTATTTATTTCATGCTGAATGTGTTGAAATAATAGGCGACTCTTTCGGAGAGTAAACAGGTGTATACTTTTGAAAGACACTCAAACGTGACGTTCCCAGCAAGCCTAGTCCCAACTACCGGTGCCACCTTTCACATGCACACAACCTAAACCACCAGCACCACCTGCTGGTTGTGGCAACATTACTGTAACGTCTCCTTTCCCTTTAAAGGTCACACATGTGATTGCCATCATGGTAGTACAGTCAACGTGAGTGTCTAAATTCAATGGTGCCACTGCCTTATCACTACACATGAACCACATAATGTTCACCAGTTCAATACAATTATGGAGTACCAACAATAATTTAACAAATAAATTCACAGAATATCTACCGAACAGTTCAATGTCCCATGTATCATGGATCTCAGACATATTAATTCATCCTGGTTGGGCCTGCGTATAAGTCTGGCAGACTGTGTCTGCCTACCGTGTTGATTATACACCACTGAGTCCCGGAGGGGCACGGCTTCACATTCACCCATGACCGGAGGTGCATGGCTGACTGCTGGTCAGACCATCAGTTACATCACAATCTGTAGGGGTCTGACAAACATCACCTGAATCAATGTCATCCACCAACTCTCTTGATTGCTGGAGATGCCGTCTGTTCTGGCGATACACATCACTGTCAGGTATTCGGACTTTGTACGACCGTTTTGAAACAGGGCGCCCAACTGAGGCTAGCTAGACTCCACTCTCTGTAAGGACTGGCCAGTTGGATGCACACAGACTGACCACACACTAAAGTAGGCAGATCAACGGCAGATAAGTTGCAACAGTGCACTTGACGACTCCGACTGGCTGCTATCTTATCTGGTATGTGCTGAGGCAAAGATGGCTTCAACAGTACATTGGTGGTTGGAAGTAACCTTCGTGCCCAGCGACCCATGACACATTGAGCCCGGACTGTAACTGAGATGGTGTTCCTGTTATCAAGAAAAGCGAGGTAGCCATCTGATTTGGATCAAATGGAACATGTCAGTAGCTGCTTGGCAATCTTGACGGCACTTACGGCCTGACCATTGCTTTCTGGGTACTCTGGCGATGAGGCTCTGAAGTGAAAACCCAGTCAAATGAAAAATTGCACATTTGCCTAGACATCAACTGGGAGCCATTGTCGGAAATGTCGCAAATGACAGTGTTCGGTTTGCCATGGCGCGCGGAATGAGCCTTGATCTCACGAATTACGGTGGATGACCGCATGTCCTCCAGCTTATCCAGTTCAATGAAACCTGAATATTAGTTGACTAGCACGAGGTATTACATGTCCTAAAGGTAAAATATGTCTGCTGCCAGCTTATCCCACGGGCGTTGCAAGATGTCACAAAACTTTAGTGTCTCCTGAGTTTGTTTAGCTGCTGTAGCACCACAAACGTCGCATTTATGGACAAGGTCCCAGGCGTCAGCATTCATACCGGGCCAATAGATGGATTCACAAGCCTGCCATAAGCGCCTTTCCATACCAAGGTGAGCAGAATGAATGTGCTATGTACAACGATGACGCATGCACCATGATAAACAAGTCAGTTGTCCTATATTGGGAGCTCATCACGGATGTGATAGTATGGGTGAATTTCCTCAGGCACAGAGCGAATTTCTGCTGGACATCCATCTCAAATTGCTTGCTGCAGTAGCTGTAATGTTCCATCGTCACTTGTTTGTGCTGCTACATTGCAACTGGTGCTAGGGAAGCAAGGAACATAATTCAGCATGTTGACATCCTTTTTCTGATGTCCAGATGGCTTCATTGGCAAATGAACTCTGCTCATCATGTCGGCCAGGTACATTTTTCTGCCTGGCCTATATTGAATATCCACTTCGTATGGCTGCATCTGCAGTAGCATCCTCTGCAAGCATTTGGAGCCCGAGATAAATCCTTCTTGGCAATCATTTCTAAATGTCTGTGTGTGATCTGTGTGCACTCTCACATTCCAGCCTTAGGTATACTGGTGGAACCTCAAGTCCGATCTGTATGGCCAAAAGTTATTTCTCAATTTGCGCATATCTAGTTTCTGCCCCAGACATGGCCCTACTGGCAAACACAACCAGTTGTGAATGTGCATTGAATGTGCTGAAAATATGTGCATTCCACAAATCCAGCAGGATATCATCAATGACCGGCATAGGGTAATGACTCCGCATGATATCAGAGTTGAGATGTTTCGGATCAATGCATACCCTCAACTTCCTTGCAGACGGCTTTATCGCCGTTTCCATTTTGTTCACCCACTGGGTTGGCGTTGTAACCCATGTGATGATGCCCAGCCCTTCCAAATGACTGAGTTACTCGTCAAGCTTGGAATGCAGTGCCACTGGAATTCTGCGTGGTGGATGCAAGACTGTTTTGATGCTGGGGTCAGTTGCCATGTGATACTCCCCTTCAAGCAGTCCAATGCCGGAGAAGATATCACCATAGCGTTCCATCACATTATCAAGTGCAGTGATTTGCTGGGAGGATTTGTTGCTGGTGCACTTATTAGGTGGCAGATATTTTAATGTCGGATCTAAATCTGCAGTTGTCGGACTGTATGGCTCCCCAGTATTGGTGTGCAGTCATGCTCCAGGATAATAACCTGGATGTGATAGCGCTTTCCATTCCTGGGATTTATGAGTTAGATCTGATAGCTGCCTTGTGGTTTAGCTTTAGTCTTGTTGAAGAACACCAGTGTCTGGTCCGTTGGCTTGACCTGATAATCCAGGCCTCAGGTGTTCGATTGGCAGAATGTACCATTTTGCTCCACTGTCTACTTGGAACCTAACAATCCTACCATGCATGTTCATGTTCACGAAGATCTGCTTAGGATACATCGTCTGCACATTGTTGACATGCTCCTTCGGAACCAGGGCTTCTGGAAGCAATGAGACAGTCAGGACATCTTCCTCGGGTTGCCTCCACTGCAACCTACTACCCTACTATTTGATTCTACAGAGTTGACAATCCCGTGCTGGGTTCGCATGCATACCGGGAGAAGATGGTCGGATTAACAATGGTGCCTGAGGGCTGCGTCAAATACATCAGTTTTGAAGGCAGTGAAGACTGACTCGAAAATGGCAGCTTTGATGAGACGAGGTTCCCAATACCACGCCATTCAGCATGCGTTTGTGATACGGCCTGGCTCTGCAGCTTGGTGGGACTTGTTACCCCTGTGCTGCCAGGAGGGAAGGCCTGCACTTTGGCAAACCCCCTCTTGCACAGTTTTGACCATTGAGGATGAGAGACACTGAGGCTTGTGGGATCGAGGACTGCGCCAAATACAACGACTTCAATGATCAATGGGAATGAGAACCGAGGCGTGCACAGCAGCTCCCAGCCAAAATGACTGAGTAACGATTACTTGCGGCAAGGCTGTCCATAAGCCGGGCAATTATGCGCTCCCTTGGTGTGCTTCTGTCCACAATACTTGCATGATAACTCCTGGCATTGCTGCGTTACTTTGCTGTTTGCTCGTTGTGGTTGCTGCTGTGTTTGAGGGCTTTCTGTTCTCTGTATATGCTAAGTGCTGCATGGCATGAACAGATGACTCCATTGGGCACTCAATTTCCCGAATGCTTTGTTTTGCGAATTCATCCACACAGGTGTACGCATTTCGGAAGGTCCAGGTCAACATCCCTGAGTAGTGGTTTTCGCTGCGCCCATCGGCAATGGCACAAATCATCCTGTCCCTGATTAAAGAATCATAAATGGTCCCAAAGTTAGATGTGGCGGCTCGTACACGCAACTCAGTCACATATGCGTAGCGTCTATATTCTCACCTGCTTGCTGGTCTTTGGTGAAGAACTTATAACGATGCACAGTTTCATTGGAAGGAAGATTACAATGCTTGTCGAATGCCTCCATTACTCGTTCGACAGGATAAATTTCACCGGATATTTCCAGGGACATGACATTGTAGATTCCCCTTCCTTCAGTTACAATAAGGTATAGAACCATCTTAACTGTCATCTCCTCTGATAATCCTGAGGTAATGTTTTGCCATGGCGACATCCAAGAACAACTCCATGCTCTCCCTCCTCTTCTTCCAAGCTTCAGGTAGGCCAGCTGAGTGTAAGTCAAGAGTGCATGGAGGCTGGATGTTAAGGTGTACCGACGTACAAGTTGTTGTGGTCGACGTAGCTTGGGTCTCCGTGTCCGTACTGCAAGAGGCTGCGAATCTGATGCTGTGGACATGATGCTCCTTGAATCCAAAAATGGCGATCAGCCGCTGTGGACATCAGATCAGAGTACGAACAACAAAGCACACAGCAATCGGCACCGTTCCCAGCATGCCTTGTGTCTGACGTAGTGTAATTTGACTTCTCTATTTGGTGGGGAAAGGGCTTAATATTAATAACTAGCCGAAACCCGTGGAACATCCACGGAAGGGAGGATGTGGTGTATGGATAGAGTGTACCATTATGGATGGCATAGGGGATTTGCTTGTCCGAGTAAGAGTTAGGAAGAAAGATGAGAATGAAGAGTGCGTATATGAACAACGATCGCCGACACCGGCACAAATGCATGCTCTGGATTGTCCACTTAGTGGACGGCTTGCTTTCGCCTTCGCCTGTCCAATCAGCGGACGGCTTGTTTCGCCTTCGCCCAGCAGACGCCAATACGATGGCGTCGTAAGATGGCGTCGTATCGGCAGTTAATCGGATGCTTTTGGGCCCCAACGTCGGCTAATTCAGATTTTTCGAGTATGTCTGTACGTGATAAACAAAGAGCGCGGTTCGTAGATCGTAAATCCATTAGTGCCGTGGGCATCGGGTCACTGGGTGCGGCGTAAAAGGGATAACAAAGTCGAGTCCTTACGCTATTATTATATAGATGGGTAGCTACAGGTCTGACTTCCAAAATTACCGTTTGTTTGTGTAGTTACAGAGTACGTGAAATCACAAATACAGTTTACGTTTATTATTGTTACTCATGTTTAAATGCGGGATGTTTTTATCTTAATTTTAAACTACTGAAAAAATTAAGGTGGGGCTACTTGGAATTTGTAATACACTCTTCCCCACCCCCCAAACTCCGCCGGTGCTTGTGTGGTCACAACCACACATACACACACACACACGCACAAACCCCCATACACACACACACACACACACACACACACACACACACACACACACACACACACACACACAAACCCCCATACACACACACACACACACATACACACACACACACACACATGCACAAACCCCCATACACACACACACACACACACACAAACACATCACATACATACATACAAGCACACACAAACACACACACAAACACACATGCATACACAAACACACAAATACATACACATACATACATACATACAACACACACAAACACACACACACACACACACACACACAAATACATACACATACGTACATACATACAACACACACACAAACACAAACACACAAATACATACACATACATACATACAACACACACACACACACACACACACACAAATACATACACATACATACATATATACAACACACACACACACACACACACACACACACACACACACACACACACACACACACACACACACACACACACACACACACACACATACACACACACACACACACGATTGCAAAACCCCGTCTCCTGCTGAGCGGTTGACGGGCTAATCAGAGATGGTGGTAAACTTCTCCACAGTACATGATGAGTACACATACACCTTTATATGCAGTCGGTACTAGTATAAACTTAAAGTTAAAGTGCCTGAAAGATGCAAAAAATTCGCAACATAGCGGTAGCGCTCCGCACCGCTTAACAACATGGTGGTCTACATATACACGTTCAAATTGAAGTATGAAATGCACGTTTCAATAATATTGAGTACGGTATACATCACCGACTACGGTGACCATTTTTGCTAACATAACGAAGCACATCTCTTAACCGCTTGGTCCGTTTGCAAAGCGGTTGATACGGAACGAAAGGCTTGCGAAGCGTTAGCAAGCTGCTTGCTAACGGAACACACTTCTGTTGAACTATAAGCATCCTCGACTCTGCAAACCGGTTTTGAACTTCGTTAAAGAAACGCTTTAAACTACATAAAGTCTGCCGGAACTTGTCAGTTCCTGTCGATGTATTTCGGTGCGTGGTTTATATAGAGCCTTGCATCTCTGTAAACGCCACTTACACTCAATAGAAGAAGAAGAAGAAGAGACAACAAGAGGAAGAAGAACCACACGTGTTTCTGTGCCAGGCGTGACGGATCTCTTACCATGGCGGCGTTGGTCGTTCGTGGAACATGGCGTCCTTTAACCCATGCGTTGTGGACAGGTGGATCGAACCGGAGTTTGGGTGTCTCAGGTGGGTACCTGGATACACGGTCGGGTTACATCCAATGGAACGGGTATAAATGATGCGCTCGTTTCGTTTATTACGATGAAGAACGACTGTAGTGCTGCACGTCATGAGGTGGAGGTGGAGGTGGAGGTGGAGGTGGAGTGGAGGTGGAGTGGAGTGGAGTGGAGTGGAGT
Source organism: Myxine glutinosa (assembly GCF_964187855.1). NCBI lineage: Eukaryota > Metazoa > Chordata > Myxini > Myxiniformes > Myxinidae > Myxine > Myxine glutinosa. The sequence continues at coordinate 156,009,908 of NC_136261.1, read as the reverse complement.
GGAGTGGAGTGGAGTGGAGTGGATGAATGAATGAATGAATGAATGAATGATTCGGTTCAGGATGGAGTCCGACGAAAGTGTCCTGGATATTTCGTTATGGCCTCGTCTGGTGTGTCCTGGACACACACACACACACACACACACACACACACACACACACACACACACACACACACACATTGAAACCGCGGGATAGGCCTGTGAGGAGTGCATTAGATTAGATTTAGTAGGTGTGATAGATAATTTCCCACTTTCAAATAAAAGTGAAAATCGAAGTTGGAGGTCGCCATCCAAACTTGTTACAACGTTTCCAGCACACCCTGAGTACAAGCACCACTTTTCAATTTACTAGTACACCCACTCCGTACGGAAGCGGCAGGAAGTAGTATATAAAACTCCCCAGAGAGATTTTTTGTACCTCTCTAGGAATATAGATTACAGTAGATCTAGACTCGGGCCTGAAGAAAGTTTTGTGTGTGTTTAGTTGTCAACTTTCTTGTGGAGCGCTTGTCAAGTGGCTTAAGCATTCAAGCAAGTATTCCATTCCAACCCGTTGATAAGGAACAGCTGGCTTGGCAAGCGCTAGTTAGCTGTTTCTTAACTGAATATACCCCTGGGTTTTCTCCCTGTCAATTTAGTGTTAAACAGCATTAGTGACTGTTTCAAAAGGTAATATGTGTTTGTTGTTTGTAATATTTATACTTCCGGTAGGGGTGTCCCACGAAATGCCACGATAGGCTATTTTTATTTATTCGACGTTAACACGGCAGTTGTTCTTGGAAAAACCCCTTTGGGAGGGGAGATATTGATACATGTACTATTAATATTGATTTGTAATAACATTAGTATTGGGCTAATGTCCTGTTATTAGTGTTGTTATTACCTCCGCCACTAAAGGTGGATGGAGGTTATGTTTTCACCCCTGTCTGTTTGTCTGTCCGTTTCTCTTTGAACAAAATATCTCAAAAAGTTGTGGACGGATTCAGATGAAATTTGGTGGAGATATAGCGTATGTGACAAGGACGAAATGATTAGATTTTGGTGAAGATCCAGATTCGGATCCAGCTGGTATAATTTTTTTAAGTGATTCTTCATCATTGGGAGATAGCGCCAAAAGCGATACATAGCACGATATCTCAAAAAGTTGTGGATGGATTTGGATGAAATTTGTTGGACAGGTTGGGTGTCTGACACAGAAGAAGCGTTTCAATTTTGGTGAAGATCCGGATCCAGCTAGTATAATTTTTTTAAGTGAGAATTTTTCACCGTTGAGTGAAATGGCCAACGAGGCAGAGGCATGCTCTCTACTGAGTGCCGTTCTAGTTACTTTTGTTATTAGAAGCCGCATTGGAAAAAGGTCATGATTATAGCTCTCTCAACGTGGATTTCGTCCAAGCTCGACAACCCCTTTGGGAAGGAGGACAAATGAAGTCGCTACAACCTCCACCGTGTGACCCTTGGTCTCCTTTCAAGTTTGGTTGAGATTGGAGAAGTAACGACTGAATGTATCACGGTCAGGCAGACACAGACAGACACCAAATTGTGTATTTTAGTATGTGATGATTATTTCACTCAGCAGTTTAAGGGTACCGGTACATAAAATACAGAGCACGCTTGTGAATTGGCCAAGAGGCAAGCCAAGGCCCTTAGGGATATTTTGAGTCAGGGCCCTTAGGGATATTTTGGGGCCGTTTGGTTCAAATTCTTCCAAAAGCACCAAATTTGGCCCAGATGTTGCCCATGCCATACTCTTTCGATTTTTGACGGGCGCCAAGACGGGCGCCCCCCCCCCCCGTGGGGGCCCCATATTGGCGAAATACTAAATGGCCGCCACCCGGATTAGAGGAAAATCAGTTAAATAACCAAAAGGGTTGGAATCATGTATGATACCACTTTTCAGGGGTTTTCGAGGTCGAGGAATCCAATTTCGATGTTATTTTGATGATTCGAGGTCAAGGTCAACCCTCAAGGTCATCTTAAAGGTCATTTTTGAGTCAAACATGTCGGTTTTTGAGTTTTTTGTCAAGATTTACGCGAGGTTCACCATTTTATGTTTCTGGGTTGGGTAATCGAACTCTGACCTTATTTTTGACAATTAGAGGAAATATTTACATGTCTATTTCCTAATTTTCAGGCATATGCAGTTCATCAGTCTAATTACAAAGGTACGGATTTTGATGTTTTATGAACTGTATGCCATATCCTTGTGTTTAATTTTTGTGCGATCATGATCCGGGTTCATGTATACATGATTGTATACATGTCATAAATATGACTTCATAGGTCACGTGACCTGGCGGCCATATTGGATTTTATGAAAACCTTAAAAATGGATCCCTGCCTTCATTTTTCGATCGATTCATTTTGAACTTTGACCACTTATAGTACGCCATGTGATTGGATGCATATCCTAATTATGACGTCAGAGGTCAGGTGACATGGCGGGATGGACCGGTATGGTCCCCGGATCATACCGCCCCCTTGGCGCCCGTCAAAAATCGAAAGAGTATGGCATGGGCAACATCTGCGCCAAATTTGATGCTTTTGGAAGAATTTGAACCAAAATATCCCTAAGGGCCCTGACTACAAGTAGTTTTCCATTCTGTCAGGTGTTCATACAGAGATACTATTATAATAGTACTGTAAACCGCTATGACTTGTAATACACTCTCCCGCCAGGAGCGGCGCTACACGATACACGTTTACATGGAGAATTTTCGTCGTCCACCCCTCCTCGCGACAAGGATTTTTTTTACAGCCATAGTCTTCCTGTGCGCACACCAGGTACAACCAACAAATTAATTCATTCGTTTGAGCGCTTTCAGTGGAATGCATACACGTCAACACATGCACACAAACACACACATGTACCATGAGTCCGGAACCGACTATAAACTGTCGGATTCATGCTTTGCAGGCAGGGTGTTTAATCATAAAGTACTTGGTCCATCGGAGGGACGTTAAGTTTGTTCTGCTGTTAGTTTGTTCTACAAACATGGTTTGTTCTGCTGTTTTGATAACCAAATATTATAACATCCACTACTGTAACGGTGAATGTGGACAGAATTTAAGTCTCTTAATGTTGTTCAATTGTTTCAGATCAGATAAGTCCATTTATATATCACAGGGAGTTTGGGGTAACATATTTGATAATAATTCCATTAAAAATTGGGGCGATTACCTGCATGCTCCCCTGAATAATATGTGAAGAGGAATTGTCCCCTTCTCACCAGTGCCTCTGCCAGTACGTTTCCAAACAAACTCTTGATAAGTTAGTCAGGGTAAGAAGTGATGAACCAACCCCACCACCACCACCAACCCCATATTCTACATGTCACTTTGTGTTTACCATCTCTTTGAACCACTTAAAGAGCATCTGGGTTTAACGTCTTGGATACGGGAATACGTAGTAAGAAAACGATGGAAGTTTTACAAACTTCACTTTGTTAAAAAGTTTAGGTTAACCTTGAATCACTCTCCTTAGTCTTTGGATTCATCCTTTGATCTCAACATCGTGAGCCACATCCTGAGATGGGAATGTTAAACCCGGCCAATTTGTACGATGTATTTCAATTGAACAACTAGAACGGCACTCAGTAGAGCGCATACTCCCGCCGTGGGTTTAGTTGGAATAATACGTTTTGTTTAACATCCCCTCTCCCCAAAACAATAAATGAAAAAGAAAGTAGGCCCTGTCAGAGAATTTATTTTGATATATCTCGGAATTAGAGGAGAAAAACATCATTTAAGAATAAGAATAAAAGCTTTAATGCAGTAAAACAGAAAAAAAAATTCCCAAAAAAATTCCTGGATCCGGAATAATATCCTGAGCTTCACCAAAAACTAATCAATTCTTCCTTATTCCAAGGGCAATCATCCCACCAACTTTCATCCAAATCCGTTCAGAAATTTTCCAGATATCTTGTTCACACACACACACACACACACACACACACACACACACACACACACACACACACACACACACACACACACACACACACACACACACACACACACACACACACGGACGGACACGATCGAATGCATTACTCCTTGGCGGGAGTAGTAATTCCCACAAGTTGCCAGAATATGAAGTTTTTACTTAAAGTAACATTGTGAACGACTTCGTGGTACAAAAAATAGCCTACGAGGTAGGTAGTTCCAAAGATAGGTACTCGAGTCATACCAAAGACTTTAAAAATGGTACGTGCTGCTTCCTTGCTGGACGTTCAGCATTTAAACGGTTAAGAGCACGGACAGTCCTCTTATGTTGGCATCCATGCAGAGGAGGCAATTGTGGTATTAAAAAAAAGATGTTGGTTTTCTTTTTCTATTGTCTGTATTACAGTCGATTATTACCTCCGCCACAGAAGGTAAACGGAGGTTGTTTTCATTCCTGTTTGCTTGTTTGGCTGTGAGCAGGATATCTCAAAATGTTATGAACAGATTCGGACGAAACTTGGTGGACAGGTTGGGTGTGTGACGAGAACGAATTGCTTCGATTTTGGTGAAGATCCGGATCCGGATACAAGATATATATATTTTTTAAGTGATTCTTCACCATTGAGAGATGGGGCCAAAAAATGATATATAGTATTGTTACGAATTTGGGTAGAGGAATATCTAGAGCCAGGTAGATCTGAATAGGTATCATGCCTCGTCTGTCGCGATAGGGAATCTACCTTGTAATAAGTCTGTGTGTGGACTTTCGGGTTGGGAAGAGAGCCATGGGAGTGTTGAATGGGAATTTGTAACGTGCCGAGCATATGGGCCATGCTCGGTTGGCATGTGCATGGCAAAGCATCTTTCTTTGGTGAGATTAGTGAATTGTGACATGTTTGGCATGGGTAATCTGAGGGTTAGATGCAAATTTAAGGGTGAATTTTGAAATGCTATGGTGGTCACTGACAGCAGTGGCACCATTATTGATCCAGGTGTGTTAGACTAAAGTGTTGGAGGCTGGGATAAAATTGCCAGGTTAGTAAGACACAGCCTTCAACTGGTTGCGGGGGCGACTGTGCCAATATTTGGGACGTGGGGTTATGGGGATGAAGTTGGGTAGTCTGAGGGTCAACGTGGTGCTATTGGTGTCCGAGGTGTGTGGACCATGTCTTCTGGGTAAGTCTCCTGGTGGAGCATGGCTGTTGACTGGACCTTGGTGTGGTCAAGTGTGGGTGGGCACGGGGGCTTGCAGTTCTGTGGACTGGGGGATGAGGGCGGCGTAGGTGACGTGAGGGGAATGCCACGCACTGCGACCGTCTCCCCCAGGGCCGAGGTTGTGAATGTGGTAGTGTTATTGGCAGCAGGTGCTCACCACATTGGCCAGCTGGGGCTAGTGCAGCTGTGTTCCTCGCAGGTGGGGCCGAAGGATGGATGGTGGGTCGCACCCTTATGGACACAAATGGGCCATGTTGGCGTTTTGCCTGCTCACCTTGTCCCGATGACCCTTGCACGGTAGAGGTGCGGAGCTGTCGTAGCCACATGTAGTTGTTTAGCACAGTTCACCGTTGGATGCGGATCCACATACCTGCCAGTATAGTGGGGACAAAAGTTAAATTTGGAAAAATTTGATTGGCCCAATGATAAATTTTGGGATTCTAGGGTGGATGGCACTTTGGGTCTGAGCAACCTGCAAGTACCTGCACTTGAGGTGAGTGTTTTGGATGTGTACTGTCCCAGGCTTCAGGACTTGCTTATGTTTTCGTGTTGTGCTTATGTGTTTTTATGTGGTTGTGAGGTTGGAGTCGGATTATGAATGAGTGATGATTATTGTGTATTGGTAAAATGTGAACTGGGGATTTCACAATGGCAGGCCATGGCAACTTTTTGCAACATCTATATATATAAAGTAGAGTTGGCCTCTATCTATGATCTCTAAGATCTCGAGAACCCGTGGACGGATTTGCGAGCGGAAAGTACTGTTCGACTCGGGATGGTCCCAGGAATGTCACGGAGACATAAACATTTAAAAAATTTCGGGTTTTAAAATTAGCGTATTATTAGCACTAGCAGAAGAGAGAGGGATTCGAAGGGAGGGAGCGCAGCGCTTCTAGCGCTTCTGACTACAGCACACCTTAAAATTAAAAAAACTTCGGGTCTACAATCTCTAAGATCTCGAGAACCCGTGGACGGATTTGCGAGCGGAAAGTACTGTTCGACTCGGGATGGTCCCAGGAATGTCACGGAGACATAAACATTTAAAAAATTTCGGGTTTTAAAATTAGCGTAGCAGAAGCATTGCCGGCGCAGAAGCGGCAGAAGAGAGAGGGATTCGAAGGGAGGGAGCGCAGCGCTTCTAGCGCTTCTGACTACAGCACACCTTAAAATTAAAAAAACTTCGGGTTTTAAAATTAGTGTGTTACGCGTAATTAGCGCTAGCAGAAGAGGGAGGGAATCTAAGGGAGGGAGCGCAGTGCTCCCTCCAGCGCTTCTGTTAGCGTAATTAGCGTATTTCGGAACGTTAATTTTTCAACTTCATTATTCGGAATCAGTACGTCCCAGAGAACCTTCGTAACGTTAATTTTTCAACTTCATCCGATTGACATGGGACCAACGGCATGTGACAAAGAGTGAAACATACAGGCTACATTTATTTGACGACAATGAGTTCCGACTTCCGACCTCGGTGGGATGACAGGCTGAGTCAACCCCCCTGGTGTGAAGGGGGAGGAGGAGGGGAGGGGGAAGAGAAGGGGAGGGGAACGAGGGGGAAGGGGATGGGAGGGGGGGAGGGGAGGGGGAAGGGGGAGGGGGAGGGGGAAGGGGGAGGGGAGGGGGGGGGAGGGGAAAGGGGGGGGAGGGGGAGGGGAGGGGCCCTTCTTCCCCTGGGCACCCCCGCACCCTTCCCTCCCCCCTTCCCCTCCCCCCTCCCCCCCCTTCCCCCTCCCCCCCCATTCCCCTCCCCTCCTCTTCCCCCTCCCCTCCTCCTCCCCCGCTTCCCCCTCCCCCCTCCCCCCCGTTCCCCTCCCCTCCTCTTCCCCCTCCCCTCCTCCTCCCACTCCCGTGCAAAGCCGGGTACCTCTGCTAGTCCTCTATGGAAATGTGTGGAGAATTGAATGGCAGCAGGGGAGGAAATGTGTTTTGGGATTTTGTGGGTGGGGAAGGTGTGTGCGTGTCCGCAGGTACAGATCAAGCTCTGAGGTGCGATGCCTGCGGCCCCCCCTCTGCGGCAATTACCCCTGGCAGCCAGTGGTATCTGGAAACTGGAGCTCGTTGGTGGAGGGTCTGTTTAGGCACCGTGGGGTAAGGGAGACTCCTGGCGACCCGTGTAGCTGCGCTGAAGCAGGAGGCCACGGAGGAGCCTGGGGTGTGGAGACCCTCACCGGCGGGGTAACGGCGGAAAGGGCCGTTTGGCTATCACGGGGCCAAGAGGTAAAGGGGGTGGGGGGGGGGGGGGGAGTGGCAATGAACTTGTGAGTCAAGTGACTTGTTTTTGGGACTGCGGGCACCACAGCCTGAAGCGCCCCCACCATCTTACTTGTGCGGTACCTCCCCGCTGCCTAGTTGAGAAATGAACGCACACACGAATGACACCTATGCCATGGTCCTGCAGGGGGGTTTAATAAGTACGTGCTTGCTAATGATTTTTGTGTAGTGATGAGTTATGGAATGAGAATGCGTGGTTCAGGGGTTGTGTTCTATGAATGTGGGCGAAATCCACCAAGCCGTCACTCACCTGTAACACCAGGACAGGGCCCGCGGAAATTTAGGGGTGCCTTGGGATGGCCCCACAGGTAAGGTTGCGTCCTGTGGCATCCACCGGGGGACGCGGTCTGTAGACTGGGGTTGTACAAATGCTTCTTAGAGTTTTTGAGTTTTTGGTTAAGGTTAAGGTTTGTGGTTAAGCTAGTTTTGCGTGTTGTTTGTTTCCTCCCACCACAGGAGCGACGAATCGAAATGATTGTAAATATTTGATTGCATGATTGTTTAAGGGGATTAGCATGTTAAGGAGAACAGGTAGGAAGCTCCGGCTCACTTCCCACAGCCCTCCTGATTTATTTCACAGGCTAATTAAGTGTGAGACAGTAAGTGTTAAGACTGGAATGGTAGCGCTTGCAGTGAACCATGCAGGAGCTATGGTTCCAGGGGGGGTTGGGAGGGGACTGTGTTACGAATTTGGGTAGAGGAATATCTAGAGCCAGGTAGATCTGAATAGGTGTCATGCTCCGTCTGTCGCGATAGGGAATCTACCTTGTAATTTCTGTGTGTTTGGCGGTTTGTCGGGGTAAGTGTATACCTGTGAACATACAAGGATGTTCGTGTGTTAAATAGTTGTAGGGATTAATATAAGACCCCTGTGTGTTAGACCTGGTGATCAAACCTGTGTCCCTTATGGCAACGCATTGTCATATAGACTCTTAGATCGGTCCCTGAGTGCACACATTAATTAGTACCCCTCCCTTACAACAATGACCTTGGAAAAAAACAGGCAGGAAGCCAGATCGGGGCACTGCCGCATGGGCCGCAGCCAGCTACACCTCCAGCTGGCCTAGCACGAGCCTCGTGGCAGGCTAAAACCACGCACAAGGAACGTGTGATTGGTTGCAGCGGAAGGCGCAAACCTTCAGCCAATCAGCGCGGAAGGTGCCAAACCACGACTTAGAAGGAGGTTGTTCATTGGAGGGAAGGCACGAGAACGTTCTGGAAGACTAAAGTACGAGACTCTGATTGGGAACGCGCGAGGTGACAAAAGGACTGGCTGGACGACATTTTGTCTCTTGTCTTGGCTTGCCTCTTGGGTTCTTCCATTTTCCCTCTCTGTGCGTTCCTGGCATTTTCGTACTCTCTCCTCTCGCCGTGCTTGAGGCTCGTTCTTTTCGCTTCTGCGCTGGTGGTCGTTGGTTCGTCATCTTCTTGGTGCTTGGAGCGGGTGCTCGGAGCTTGGAGTGGTTCTTGTGCTTGGTGCTACGAGCGAGGCTTGCAGGTGCAGCGAGGCGCTCGGTGAAGCCTGACGGCACACGAACGAGGGGCGCATCAAGGCCTGCTTCCCTCTGACCGGAGCCGCGGTCAGACGACTGCGCTCGAACCCGGACGACACACTGCAGACTAGTGACAGATAAGGCCGCACCCCACAGAACATTACATGACGGGACAGTTATTTTATGCAATTCATTCCTTTGTCTCATATTTGGAAGTCGGTGTGCGGGATCCCGATTTAGGACCGTTATTTTATCATTGCGTTTCCCTGTCCCGACCTATATTTAAAATAAACCCTTGTATTATTTTATTTTCCCTTCAAATCTTGTGTTCGTTTGAGTTAATCCCCTGCAGGATCGGAGCTGCAGTCAGATCGCTATAGGTAAGCGCTTCCGCCTCTTCTTCTTCTTCATTCTTCCTCCCGTTCTCTAAAAGTCAAATCCGTATTTGGTCGTCGCCTCCATTTAAGCCGTTTGGTCATCCGCGAGCCCTGGTATTAACCTTGAGGGATTCGTGTGATAGTATGATGTTTCAAAAAGTTGTGGATGAGTTGTGACAAAACCTGGTGGATGAGTTGGGTGGAAGTGCTCTCCCGATTCCAGTTTCAATCTGTAATCATCTATTCCACCAAACTCAGTGGCCATGTTTTATATTTTCGTCCCGATAAGTATTGTGGAAATGATTTTATTTCTCCTGTGTTAAGCCTGTTTTCAGATTCGCCGTCGACCACTGGGACCAATGCCCAATGAGGAGTTTGAAGGGAAGGATCCCTCAACCCTGCCAGTATATCACAGCTTCGAGGGTTACCTTAGTCGTGCTAATGAAGAGCGTGAGCGACGGCATTGGTGGCATTCATTTCGGGACTTCCTGCCCACTGACCTTGGTTTGTTTGGGCATTACAATTGAAACCTTTAGTAACTATTATATTCGTGTTGCTTCAAGCCAGAGTTGAAAGACCAAGACTCATGAGATTGTATGAATTCATCATAGGTGCTTAATGGTTATGGTGATGTAATGATAGACACTGGAATAACATCTTAAATTAATTGGGGTTCAAATAATAAGCTTGCAGAACCAGAGTTCATTTTGGTAGCATTTTCTTCTTTCTATTGGTAGAGCTCATAAAAACCCACCTGGCTCACTAATGACCTTGAAAAAGGAGGGGATATTCTGCTTGCCGCATCTGTTTTTTTTTTTCAGGTGATACTGATCAACACTTTGCAGTTATCCATCTTAAAATGGCAGGGCAGTTGATGATCACCATTAACAGCTACATACAACATAGTGCCACTCATTCCACAGGTGGATGAATAAATGCTTTTTTTCTTTTTCTTTTTCTTTTTTTGTATACAGAATCAAGGCTCGTGAAAGAGCTAACATTTATTTCACAAACAAATCAAACAGACAAACAAAATATATAAAAAGAGGGAGCGGTAGACAAGATGGGGAGAGAAGGGGAAGCACACAAACACAACATTTGAGAGCAGGGACATCGGGAGATGTGTGGGAGGGAGAGGGCTTGGAGGGAGGAGGCGTGGGAATGGGGGTGGGGTGGGGGGGTGGGAGAAGTATAAAACACAAGGACACCAAGGACTTCCAGGAAAGAAGTTGGTATTTCAAAAAAGTGGATTTAGGGTGAAATTAGCGGGGGTAGAAAAGATCAAGGTTTTGGATGGGGGAAGATAAGAGATGGTGGTGAACAGCTGTTTTAACGACCTGGAGGGAGGAGTGGGATTGAAGAGAGTGAGGGAGTTTGTTCCAGAGGCAGGAGAAAAGAGGAATGAAGGAGTGAAGGTGAGCAGAGAGTCTTGATTTTGGCAGTTTAACCATAAGAGGGTTGCAGGCAGATCTTGGGGGACAGAGCCCAGAGAGAGCTGGGGGGGGGGGGGGGGGGGGAGGGGGCAAGGCCGGAGAGGAGTCGGTAGAAGACAGAAAGACCACCAACCTGCCTGTGGTGAGTGAGTGAAAGGCCCTTGGAGTTAGCTTCATCACGGGAGATTCCAATGATTCTGAACGCTTTGGTTTCAACAGCATGAAGACGAGCTAGGTGTGAGGCAGGAGCACCAGCCCAGAGGGGAAAGCAGTATTCCATTGAGCTGCGGATGAAAGCCTTGTATGTGGTGAGGAGCTCAGGTGTGCCAAGGAAGGACTTCGCATGACGGAGGATGCCCAGTCGGCGACTGGCTTTGGAGGCCAGATTTTAAATGTGGTTTTCCCAGGAAAGATCATGGCAGATAGTGAGACCCAAAAGCTTGAGTGACAGAACTTATTGGAGAGGATTATTCAGAAAGTGGATGGGAGGGTTGTCCAGTCGGTCTTTTCGGAGATACATCGTAAGAGTGTGAGATTTGTCAGGATTGAACGACATGTTCCACTTGTTTGCCCAGTCTGTGATTTTGTCCAGGTCTGCGGAGAGTGAGGAGGCTGCAGACTGCCGATCTGAGGGATGAGGAATGGAGCGACAGAGAGTGGAGTCATCAGCAAAGAGATAGAGAGGATTTTCAAGAGCGTCAGAGAGATCATTGATGAACACCAGAAAAAGCACAGGGCCCAGAACACTGCCTTGGGGAACTCCAGCCTGAACAGGAAGAGGAGATGAGAGAAACCCATTCAGGGCCACACGTTCACTATCGACTAGAGAGGAAGTCCGCCAGCCATGCGTGGAGATTTCCATGGATACCAAAGGAGGAGAGTTTGGTGAGCAGAGCGGGGTGCCAGACCGTATCGAAGGCACGTGATATGTCAAGGGAGACAGCTCTAATTTCCTGTTTGGCATTGAGGACCTCCATCCATTGTTGAGAAAGCAGAAGCAGCATGTCCAGAGTAGAGTGACCAGGTCTGAAACCAAATTGATGATCAGAGATCAAGCCATTGGAGAAGAGGAAAGATTTCATATCCGAAGCAATGATGGATTCCATGACTTTGCTGATAATTAGGAGAAGGCTGATTGGTCTGTCGTTGCTAGGATCTGTTTTTGCACATTTTTTGTGCAAAGCGGTGATGTTGGCTGATTTCCAAGCAGATGGCAGATGACCTTGAGCAAAAGAGAGGGTGAAGAGAACAGAGTGAGGGAGTGAAAGAGCAGAAGAACAGGATTTTAGGACCCGTGGGCTGATGCCGTCAGGTCCAGTTGCAGAATCAGAGTCGAGGGTTGACAGAAACTTTTCCACCTTGTCAGGAGGAAAGGACAGAGTCCAGGAGCAGCTGGGTACGACTGGGTATGGTGGGTACAGAGAGGGATGGGTTTGGGACACAAGATTTAGAGGCGAACACAGAGTTGAGGCATTCAGCTTTTTCACGTGCGGAGTCAGCCGTTTAGCCATTTGAGTTGAGGGAGGGGATGGAGGGGGAACAAACACCAGAAACAGATTTGACCAGACGCCACCAGGATTTGGAAGAGGGAGACAGATAAGAGAGTTCGGTCTTGAGAACGGAGCGATATTGTTTCCTGGCTCTCGTGAGGGTGGACACACACTTGTTTCGGGCTTTGTGAAAGGAAATGAGATTTCCTTCCGTTGGATTTGCTTTCCAGGAGACGAAGGCAAGTTGTTTCTGGGCATCAGCCTCACCACAAGAATCCGTGTACCATGGACGGGAGGAAGGGTATGACAACTGAAGACGAGATGGGATAAATCTGTGCATGAGAGAGAGCAATTTACTTTGGAAGAATTCCCAGGATGAGTGGATGTCAGAGGCGGTAGAGATGGGAGACCAGTCCAGATGATTGATGGCTGCTTGAAGACCGTGCCAGTTGGCCTGAGTGAAATGCCAGACTCGTCGACTCTGAGAATGGTCAGAGAGATGTCCACTTTAACAAGCACATGATCAGATGAGCTGATTGGAGCAGAAGAAGAGCAGCAGACATTTTCAGGGAAGTTAGTCATAACCAAGTCCAGAAGAGAAGATGCTCCGTTGACTGAGATCCGGGTCGGGAAATTGACAGATTGTGTCAGTCCCAGTGAGTCGCAGAAGTCCTTTGCCGAGGAGCCATGGCTGCTTTGGCAACTCAACTGGAATATATTGTACTTTGAGGGGAACACAAACACTTCTGGCATTATTTGGTGGATATTAAAGATGCCACGGTGTTCTTTGCAAAGAGTCGGCGAGCTATTGCTGGCACCATGAAGAAATTACAAATTCCGGCCCTAACTACATAGTCGAGCGTCAGGCCTGGTCAGCCATTTGGAGAGACTTGGGCCAAAAACTTCCTCCAGCCAACCCCACAACAACGTGGGAATAATTGTGGCCATGAAAGTTGAGGAGAAATGAAAAACAGATCTGCTAGACTTAGACTATTTATAATCTTTGCACTTGTTTTACCTCAAATTATTTTTATTTATTACTTGCAAAATCGAAGATTTTTCAAGTATATTGGTCGGTTGCATTTGTTATTCTGTCTGTCTGTTTGTCACTCACCTAAAGGACACAATTCTAAACTGATCATCATGAAATTTTTCGAAGTTGTAGAGGTCGTCACAATAGAGAAGCCCATTCATTTTGAAGTCAAATGTCAAAGGTTATCTGGAGGTCAAATTTCTAAAATCGTCATTTTTCATCCGATCGACTTGAAAATTGAACAGCATTAGCACATTGAGTCAATAAATAGGGAAACCAACTATTTTTGAGGTCAAAACGTCAAAGGTCAACTCAAGATCAAATTCTAAAACCAATTTTCATCTGAAAAATCATCAATTTTCATCCAATTGACTTGAAAATTTAACAGCATTTGCATATTGCCTCACTGAATTGGAAAAACCAAATATTTATTAAGGTTAATAGGTCAAAGGGTAACTCAAGGTCAATCTTTTAAAATCATCCATTTTCATCTGAAAAATCGTCACTTTTCATCCTATTGACCCGAGCTTTGATCAAGATCATTAATTTTAATCTTGATGAAATAGACAATTTGCTGGATCAATGGCAACCTTTTTGGGGGGTGGATTTTGCAAGTATCGTGCTCTGCATGACGTCTTATTGTTTATTTATTGAATTGACTAATTAAATAATTAATAATTTATTAAATAATAGTTATTAATTAATTTTTAATTTTTAATTGCATTTCTAAATTACGAATTTATTTGTACTTTGTCTTTCAGGAATAAATTTTACCCTCATTTTCGACAAATCTAACCTGCACTGCCCGATGTTGTACCACCATTTTGCGGTGGGCTGTATAAGTAGCTCAGAGCTTTGGTTCTGAGTGAAACCAAGAGTGCAATACAATTAACCTTTTAAAAATCCATGAAATAATTCAAATTGCTAGATTAACTGAAGCTTTTTCCATCACTGGGGATGGATACTTTTGCTAGGTTATTATATAAATGAGAGGAGAGTGAGGGGACGGAGGAGGCGAGAGAGGGAAATAAAATTGAGAAAAGAAAGGAGGGAAAGCAGGAACATGTGTGGGATTGGTGGGAAGTTGTTGGAGAAAAGAGAGGCTTGGAATAGACAAAAAAAAAACTTGAAGATATAAAGAGGTGGGGTGGGATAGTTGACTATCACGTCAGTTTTGTGTATGCAATAAATAGCTGCAGTATGTACACTGATATATTATGCAATCATATTTTAAAATGTTCACTTACCTTTTGGAGCACAGTTCCAGGAGGAGGGGCAGAAGAGCTAGACATTGGGTTACCTGTGGATCTTGTTTCGAGGAAGATGCAGCTTAAAGCACGCAACACCATCAAAAAAGCAAACAAGGAGAATGCTGAACTGCAGCGGGCTCACCGTCTATGCAGATGTAAGTTTGGCCAACTTACTGTGTACATATTGCAATTAAATCGTTGTGTACATATTGCAAGTTAAAATTCCAGTTCTCACCATACTTTAATTTTATCCTTCTTCCTCTGATCCACTTTCACATAACCTTCAAAAAAACATTAACAACGAATTTAAAAAGTAGGCCTCTCCTCCCGTACTAACACATTTGCTCATACACCTCCCTATTCCTTCATTCTCTGCTCTCCTTTCTGTCAATCTCCTAATCTCCTATTCTTCTGATCCTGCTTTTGAACCTGTGCTGGAATCCTTAATCCCCCTTAGGAATCCTTCATGCCCCCATTTAGGGAATTTCCCCAGATAGTTTTCACGGTTTAGTTTTAAAATGTTGAACCTTTCCCCTGAAGTGTTGTATTCTGTTGTATATTATATCAGACTTTTCTTCTTCTTCTTTGAAAGGTTGTTTTCGATTTTCTTACCAAATCTCTTCATTTAAAATAAAAATTCAATCTCTTACAGTTCTTCCTCACTGCATTCTCTAAACTCGCCTGCATTCCACCCCTCCTCCAACGTTTTCAAACGGATCTCTGACTTGAAAATCACAAGAAACTCATTTTGCAATAAATGTTCGTTTTCCATGAATCCTCCAACACTTTCTAAAATCCAAACTCATCCTTCCCCTCCTAAACTCCCCCCTCACCCATCCCTTTCAAATTTCCCCCCTCCCCCCTCACCCCTCCCCTCCTAAACTCCCCCCTCACCCTCACCCCTCCCAAACTCCCTCCTCACTCCTCCCCTCATAAATTCCCCCCATCACCCCTCCATTTCAAAACTCCCCCCTCCCTCCTCCCCAATCAAATCTCCCCTCAACTGCCTTTGACATCAACTCATCCTGGGAATTCTTCCAAAGTAAACTGCTCTCTCTCATGCACAGATTTATCCCATCCCGTCTTCAGTTGTCATAACCTTCCTCCCGTCCATGGTACACGGAATCTTGTGGTGGGGCAGTTGCCCTGAAACAATTTGCCTTTGCCTTTGTTTTTTGGAAGGCAAATCCAGCGGAAGGCAATCTCATTTCCTTTCACAAAGCCATGAACAAGTGTGTGTCTACCCTCAGGAGAGCCAGGAAACAATATCTCTCGACTCTCAAGACTGACCTTTCAAACCTGTCCCCCTTTTCCAAATCCTGGTGGCGTCTTGTCAAATCTGTTTCTGGTGTTTGATCTCCCTCCATTCCCTCCCTTACCTCAAACGGCTACACAGCTGACTCCACACGTGAAAAAGCTGAATGTCTCAACTCTGTGTTTGCCTCAAAATATTGTATCCCGAACCCGTCTCTCTCTGTACCCGTCGTACCCAGTCGTACCCAGTCGCTCCTGGACTCTGTCCTTCTCGCCTGACAAGGTGGAGAAGTTTGTGTCAATCCTCGACTCTGATTCTGCAACTGGACCAGACGGCATCAGCCCACGGGTCCTAAAATCCTGCTCTGCCACTCTTTCACACCCTCTCTCTGTTCTCTTCACCCTCTCTTTTGGTCAAGGTCATCTGCCATCAGCTTGGAAATCAGCCAACATTACCGCTTTACACAACAAAGGTGCAAAAACAGATCCTTGCAACAACAGAGCAATCAGCCTGCTCCCAATTATCAGCAAAGTCATGGAATCCATCATTGCTTCGGATATCAAATCCTTCCTCTTCTCCAATGGCTTGATCTCTGATCATCAATTTGGATTCAGACCAGGTCACTCTACTCTGGACATGCTGCTTCTGCTGTCTCAACAATGGATGGAGGTCCTCAATGTCAAACAGGAAATTAGAGCTGTCTCCCTGGACATATCAGGCCTGGTGTTGGGCTAGCGGTTAGGGTGCCAGCTTAGGATCCGAGGATCCTGGCTTTGAATCCCGGTCGATCGCTGAATTAACGCCAGGGGGTTGACTCAGCCTGTCATCCTTCCGAGGTCGGCAAATTGAGTACCAGTTCACTGTTAATTCCCTGTTTGTCGTAAAAGGTGACAAAAAGGGTTGGCGGCAGGAAGGGCATCCGGCCGTAAAACATTGCTTCAAAAAGGGGACCAACAAAAACAACAACAACCACGGTGCCCGAAAAAGGCCAACCCCCGCTTTGCGGGGAAAAATGGCCTCTAAAGGTGTTTTTAAAATATTTTTTATTGTGTTTAAGATATTGGTATGATGTTTTTCCCCACCATTTGGGTTATTGAAACCGGGACAAAGTTATGATACACTGGAAGCTGTCCTTGTTTTAATACAGCCGGACCCCGCTATTCGCAGTTCCGCATATTCGCGGTGCTAAAATGTGACCTGTTTCTCTATTCGCGGAAAGTGTCCCGTGAATTCGCGACAAAAGGCGACAAAAAGGGTTGGCGGCAGGAAGGGCATCCGGCCGTAAAACATTGCTTCAAAAAGGGGACCAACAAAAACAACAACAACCACGGTGCCCGAAAAAGGCCAACCCCCGCTTTGCGGGGGAAAATGGCCTCTAAAGGTGGTTTTTTTTTGTTTTGTTTTTTTCCCCTTGACATATCACGTGCCTTCGATACGGTCTCGCACCCCGCCCGACTCACCAAACTCTCCTCCTATGGTATCCATGGAAATCTCCATGCATGGCTTGCGGACGTCCTCTCTGGTTGTAGTCAACGTGTGGCCCTGAATGGATTTCTCTCATCTCGCCTTCCTGTTCAGGCTGGAGTTCCCCAAGGCAGTGTTCTGGGCTCTGTGCTTTTTCTGGTCTTCATCAATGATCCCTCCGACTCTGGAAAATCCTCTCTATCTCTTTGCTGATGACTCCACTCTCTGCCGCTCCATACCTCATCCCTCAGATTGGCAGTCTGCAGCCTCCTTACTCTCTGCAGACCCGGACAAAATCAGACTGGTCAAACAAGTGGAACATGTCTTTCAATCCTGACAAATCTCGCACGCTCACTGTCTTTCCAAAAAGACCATCTGGACAACCCTCCCATCTACTTTCTCAACAATCCTCTCCAATAAGTTCTATCACTCAAGCGCTTGGGTCTCACAATCTGCCATGATCTTTCCTGGGAAAACCACATTTCCAAGCTGGCCTCCAAAGCTAGTCGCCGACTGGGCATCCTCCGTCGTACGAAGTCCTTCCTTGGCACACTTGAGTTCCTCACCACATACAAGGCTTTCATCTGCGGCTCAATGGAATACTGCTCTCCCCTCTGGGCTGGTGCTCCTGCCTCACACCTAGCTAGGCTTCACGCTGTTGAAACCAAAGCTTTCAGATTCATTGGAATCTCCCGCGATGAAGCTAATTCTGAGGGCCTTTCACTCACTCACCGCAGGCAGGTTGGTGGTCTTTCTGTCTTCTACCGACTCCTCTCTGGCCTAGCTCCCCCAGCTGTCTGTGCTCTGTCCACCAAATATTCCTGCAGGTCGCACAAGATCTGCCATCAACCCTCTTATGGTTAAACTGCCAAAATCAAGACTCTCTGCTCACCTTCACTCTTTCATTCCACTTTTCTCCTGCCTCTGGAACAAACTCCCTCACTCTCTTCAATCCCACTCCTCCCTCCAGGTCTTTAAACAGCTGTTCACCACCATCTCTCATCTTCCCCCATCCAAAACCTTGATCTTTTCTACTCCCGTTAATTCACACCAGATCCACTTTCTGAAATACCGACTTCTTTCCTGGAAGTCCTAGCTGTGTCCATGTGTTTTATACCTCTCCCACCACCCCCCCCCCCCTTCCCACGCCTCCTCCTCCCAAGCCCTCTCCCTCCCACAGATCTCCCGATGTACCTGCTCTCAAATGTTGTACTTGTGTGCTTCCCCCTCTCTCCCCATCTTGTCTCCTCTGCTTCCTTTAATTTGTCTTATGTGTCCTTTTTTTTTTTTGTCATTAATGTTAGCTCTTACACGAGGCTCGATCTTGTATACAAAAAAAAAAAAGAAAAGCGTGTGCTGGAGAGACGAGACAACAAGATTGCAAAATTAACTTGAGCGAAGTTGATGGTAAAAAGGTTTCACAAGGAATGATCCAATTTCAAATTCTGAGTTTTAAAAAACCTTTTGTTTGGACCCCTGTGACTCCAAGTCCCGACCGTTTGGGGCTTGAACCTGGGGTCAAATAAAAAAAATGGTTCCATATTTCATGTGCCCCCCAATGTTGTTTGCATAAACAAAGTTTCATTTAAAAAAATGTTTTAATAATGAGCCTGTAATTGCATTTTTTGGTAATTGAGCTTTTGACCCCACCCCAGGCCCCCAGGGGGTGGGCCAATATGGTACTTTTGCCATGTAGTGATCATAACTACCCAGTTTGATGAATTTCTGCACAACCGTTTTGGAGGATATAGTGTGATGAACCGATGGACAGACAGACAGACCGAGCCGATTACAGTGTTCCCCTCTCCCCCGTTTTACTTATTTATTTAAAGCATGGGGATAATGATAAATAAGCGACTGCCAACAAATGTCGTTACCACCTGTGATGTGCAGTGGAGTTTGACATGGATAAGCTGGAAGCGGATTATGAGCAGACTTGTGGCCAGCATCATATCAAGCGCATTGCCACTTACTATGGCGTGTACCGTGATCTTTTTGCTGGTGCCGTATTTGTCCCACGTGTACCTATGCATGTGAACTACGTTCCCCTCGATGACGTTGCCACGCCCGTCTACCGTGGCAATGTGGTAATGCCAGGAGAGGTGAGCTACTGGAGATTAACAGATTATTGAATGGTTGTAATGTCAAAGCAACAAATACAATGAAAATGATATCTGAATATTTTGAGAAATGATAAATGTGTGGTTTTGATTTCCATGTTAATGTCATTGGAACAGGCCCAGAATGCTCCCGAGGTGATCTATGATGCCGAAGATGGTTCCCTCTGGAGCTTACTTCTTACGAATCCAGGTTTGGTCAGCAAAATAGAACCCGGCTGCTCCTTGGATGCGTTTTTATTTTATTTCTTGCTCCAATTCCTCGTTCCATCCTTTCCATGAGTGATTAAGTGATTGAATAATTCAAGTGAATGAATAAAATTGGCCTTTGTCAGTCTTACCATTCCAATGATAGAATTACAACGCCGTAGTTTTTGAAGCACGCTGATGCTATGGATGCGTGGGGATGATCCTTTTCCTTACTTGGTCCTATAAAATTTGCTGTTGAACACCCTCTGGTAACATTGCATGGGAAATTGGGCTAAACTGTCACCCTGGTACTTTGCAGACAGGGTATTGTATTAGTTGTAGTTATCGTATGCATTAGTGAGTGCATTGTCCTTCGGAGGAACTTCAAGCTGGGATAATGTCTGTCAGTGTTTGCTGGTGGACATTAAATATCCCACAGTCTTTCGAGCAAGCCATTGTGTGCCAGTGCCTTGGCCAAATTACAAATTCCTGCTGCCACCTATAACGGGCTTTAATGGAGTGACAACCTGTCCAGGGTTAGTTATCGGCCAGCAATGTTAACGATTTATTACGAGTGCCCTGACACTGTTTCTCTGACCAAATATTGATCTCGGTTCCAAATTTGGATGACGATTGTAGCATGACATGTTGCTCATCTAATTTCCTGATTGGTTTTCTTTCCTCAATAACTATGGTTTGCATACACATGACAAATAATTTTATGAACTGTGAATCGAAAGTGTATTTTACAGTTTTAAGTATTTTTGCTCATTTGTTTTTTCATGAGGAATATATATATGTATACATTATGTGTATGTATGTATCTATAGATATATGTATATACGAGCATAAAATAACAGGTGACGCTTCTGTATTTTCACACCATTCAGACTTGAAATGTCGGGCTAAAACAAAATTACGTACAGATACATTCATATATATATATATATATATGTATATATATGTATATATATGTATATATATATATATATATATATATATATATATATATATATATATATATATATATATATATACAGTGGAACCTTGACTTACGAGTTTAATTCGTTCTGTGACCGAGCTCGTAACTCAAATTGCTCGTATCTCAAATCAAATTTCCCCATTGAAATGCATTGAAATGCTATTAATCCGTTCCAGCCCGCCAAAAACCACACCAATTTTTTTTTAAATATACAGTATATATAAAAATATCTCGCGCTTTATATTTCACCTGTATGCAGCATACAAGTTGGCAGGATGGCCTGGACTGGAGGTACGCACACTTGACTCTAAACTGTCCAGCCTGGGTTTGAATCCCGACCCAGCTATAACCTGTCATGGGTGAATCACAGGCAGGGTGATTCATCAATGTGTGTACCGCTAAACTGGGCGCCCCGTTTGCGTCCCATTAGTTGTTGGATGTTAAGGATCTCACCGTGTTTTCCACAAAGAGAAGGCGAGCTATCGCCGGCACTCTGAACAAGTTGTGGCCTGGCATGCTCTTCTCCTCTGCCGTTATATACGTCCTCCTCGGCACCTCGCTCATGTTTTTCGACGATTGCGTGTTTTATATCCAAGCACAAGTTTTATATAAAACACGACGATTGCGTGTTTTATATCCACAAGTTGTGGCCTGGCATGCTCTTCTCCTCTGCCGTTATATACGTCCTCCTCGACACCTCGCTCATGTTTTTCGACGATTGCGTGTTTTATATCCAAGCACATCATCCTCTTCTTCTTCTCAGTACCGTGTTTTCCACAAAGAGAAGGCGAGCTATCGCCGGCACTCTGAACAAGTTGTGGCCTGGCATGCTCTTCTCTTCTGCCGTTATATACGTCCTCCTCGACACCTCGCTCATGTTTTTCGACGATTGCGTGTTTTATATCCAAGCACATCATCCTCTTCTTCTTCTCAGTACCGTGTTTTCCACAAAGAGAAGGCGAGCTATCGCCGGCACTCTGAACAAGTTGTGGCCTGGCATGCTCTTCTCCTCTGCCGTTATATACGTCCTCCTCGACACCTCGCTCATGTTTTTCGACGATTGCGTGTTTTATATCCAAGCACATCATCCTCTTCTTCTTCTCAGTACCGTGTTTTCCACAAAGAGAAGGCGAGCTATCGCCGGCACTCTGAACAAGTTGTGGCCTGGCATGCTCTTCTCCTCTGCCGTTATATACGTCCTCCTCGGCACCTCGCTCATGTTTTTCGACGATTGCGTGTTTTATATCCAAGCACAAGTTTTATATAAAACACGAAGATTGCGTGTTTTATATCCACAAGTTGTGGCCTGGCATGCTCTTCTCCTCTGCCGTTATATACGTCCTCCTCGACACCTCGCTCATGTTTTTCGACGATTGCGTGTTTTATATCCAAGCACATCATCCTCTTCTTCTTCTCAGTACCGTGTTTTCCACAAAGAGAAGGCGAGCAATCGCCGGCACTCTGAACAAGTTGACGGCAGAGATACTGTACTTGCACGGCAAGATAACCACGTGACCGGAACCCACCTGGCGGCGTAAACTCAAAATAACCAACATGCGAAAACAAAAATGCAGCGCTATACGACAGATACTGTACTTTCACAGAAAGATAACCACGTGACCGGGTGGCGAAAGCTCGTAACTCAAATCTCGGCTCGCATCTCAAAGCAATAAACCGCCCGAGCGACGGCTCGTATCTCGAAAAACTCGTAAGTTGGGGCACTCGTAAGTCAAGGTTCCACTGTATATATATATATATATATTGTTACGGCCCGCGTATAAGATGTTGTGTTTGCCGAGCGGATGGCCCCGCGGTCGTACAGTTACCCCGATTCACCCGATTCACCCAGACGTTGGCCGTATCGCGCCACAGCTATTCAATGTGGGAAAACTCTAAAGCGACCGAATGCAAAGAGGAAGAAGA
Organism: Myxine glutinosa; assembly: GCF_964187855.1. Lineage (NCBI taxonomy): Eukaryota > Metazoa > Chordata > Myxini > Myxiniformes > Myxinidae > Myxine > Myxine glutinosa. The sequence goes on along the minus strand of NC_136261.1, from coordinate 155,987,474 downwards.
AGACGTACAGAAGAGTAACGGGGTTTATTATTTACACATACACAAGCAAAAAGAGCAGTCACGGTTATTTACAGGGGACATGAAAAAGCAGGTGACACAGTGCAAATTACTAGCTTATACAGACTTAATTACCTACCCAGGACAGAACAAACAAAACAAACTCACGTACGCAAATGGGGAACTTGCAGGCAGGAATGGCTGGACAGGAGAGGAAAGTCCAATGGGTCCGGCAGCACGATCCGCGCGTTGGGCAGCCACTGTTTCTTCGCGGCCCTGCTCCAAACTGCCGTCCAGGCCCCAAATGGCTGTCGAGTCTTGTTGCTGCTGTAGACGCTGCTGCTGGCGAGCAAGGGGACGAATAGCAGGCTTTGTGCTTCCCTGGATGATCTTCTGCTTTTGGACCTCACAACTCAGCTCTGCTCTGACGACCCAGCTCTTTCCTTTGCACCTCACCACGCAGCTCAGCTCAGCCTTGGACCTTTTTGCAACTCTATTCTGGACTCATCTGCTTGTCTGCTTGGGGAGCGTCCCGCGGCGGGTTATATAGGCCCCGCCCCTTCACCCTTTGCGAACCTCCCCCAAGCATTCTCTCTCCGCCCTCTCAAGCCAAACCCCTCGTTCTGGGTTGGATGAGCGGGGCCGACTTACTCCTCCCCTCTATGACGAGGTGGGGACCCGCCTTTCTTCCCCAACCCTGCCTCGTGGTCAATGGCGGCAATTGGAGGGGATGTAATTGCCAATTTGAGGCTTGGCCATTACGAACGGGGAAATGGAGGTTTTTGGGAATGGGAATGAAGGGAATCTATCTCTCACTTGGTACAATGGAGTGTCATGTTAATGGAAGACAAGGCCTTACCCTAAAACACATAATAAGGATATAAACTACTGAACAAGGGTATTATAGTGTCCTTCAATGTGGTGTTTCATGGAATTAACTACCGGGACGCCCTTTTTACCTTTACACAACTCTGGAGGCAGGAGGCGCAGAATAGACAATAATAATAATAAAGCACACAATAAAAAAAATACCATCCTCATATCCGCAACAATATATATATATATATATATATATATATATATATATATATATATATATATATATATATATATATATATATATATATATATATATATATACAGTGGAACCTTGACTTACGAGTGCCCCAACTTACGAGTTTTTCGAGATACGAGCCGTCGCTCGGGCGGTTTATTGCTTTGAGATGCGAGCCGAGATTTGAGTTACGAGCGTTCGCCACCCGGTCACGTGGTTATCTTTCCGTGAAAGTACAGTATCTGTCGTATAGCGCTGCATTTTTGTTTTCGCATTTAGGTTATTTTGAGTTTACGCCGCCAGGTGGGTTCCGGTCACGTGGTTATCTTGACGTGCACGTACAGTATCTGTCGTATAGCGCTGCATTTTTGTTTTCGCATTTAGGTTATTTTGAGTTTACGCCGCCAGGTGGGTTCCGGTCACGTGGTTATCTTGACGTGCACGTACAGTATCTGTCGTATAGCGCTGCATTTTTGTTTTCGCATTTAGGTTATTTTGAGTTTACGCCGCCAGGTGGGTTCCGGTCACGTGGTTATCTTGACGTGCACGTACAGTATCTGTCGTATAGCGCTGCATTTTTGTTTTCGCATTTAGGTTATTTTGGAAAATTTCATGTTCATGTCGAACATTTCATGTTCATGTTCATGTTTTCATGTTCATGCCATGCCAGGCCACAACTTGTTCAGAGTGCCGGCGATAGCTCGCCTTCTCTTTGTGGAAAACACGGTGAGATCCTTAACATCCAACAACTAATGGGACGCAAACGGGGCGCCCAGTTTAGCGGTACACACATTGATGAATCACCCTGCCTGTGATTCACCCATGACAGGTTATAGCTGGGTCGGGATTCAAACCCAGGCTGGACAGTTTAGACTTTAGAGTCAAGTGTGCGTACCTCCAGTCCAGGCCATCCTGCCAACTTGTATGCTGCATACAGGTGAAATATAAAGCGCGAGATATTTTTATATATACTGTATATTTAAAAAAAAATTGGTGTGGTTTTTGGCGGGCTGGAACGGATTAATAGCATTTCAATGCATTTCAATGGGGAAATTTGATTTGAGATACGAGCAATTTGAGTTACGAGCTCCGTCACAGAACGAATTAAACTCGTAAGTCAAGGTTCCACTGTATATATATATATATATATATATATATATATATATATATATATATATATATATATAGCACATTGAGTCACTTTATGGCATATATATATTGTTCATCCCTTTATTTGGGCAGTATAATTTATATATAATGGATGTGTATGCAAGGCAAATAATTATTGCAACAGCACAATGTAGTTCAATAATACAATGAAAGTCAAGAGGTTACAGCACAATAAATAAAATTGTTAGATATACCCCTGGCCTTTTATAGGGCAATACCCTTGCCTCTATTAGATGCAAGCATAATTCCACCCATCTCTTCGCTGACAGGAATACTAAAAGGGTGGAGCGAGAAATAAGGAAGGGGGGAGAAAGAAGGGAGGGAGAGGGAGAGGGAGATGGAGAGGGAGAGAGAGAGAGAGAGAGAGTGAGAGAGAGTGAATGAGAATGAGAATTGAATTTGAACACCGTTTATTTCCACAAAATGCACAAGCATGTCAACCCATACCGCAAGGGTATTTACAAGCAGGGGCAGAGAAAAAAAAGGTACAACAACACCAAAGCATCACACTCTTGATGCAATTCTTAAAACATCATGACGAGTTTCGAGTCCTGAACCACACACAAGGCCTCGTGAGTGCACCATTTCCATTCAAAAAGTTCAACATTCTCGTTACTCATATGGTGATCAAATTCCAGCCGCTGACTCCAGCCCTTTAAATATTGGAATGACGTCATCACCATAACATTTATCAATCTTAATTTTCCTTGACTTATAAATTGCATATTTTGCAATGGCAATCAGGAAATTCATCAAGACACCAGCATTTTTACAAGAGGAGGTAAAGGGTACACCAAAAATAAACATATGCAAGGTAAAAGTGAAAGATAATTTATAAGAAAGGTGTGCAATCACAGAAAATAGAGGTGCTAACCTCCTGCACTGGACATATGCATGAAAAAGATCCTCCTGTTCGCAGAAGGGACAATTTACAGGCACCGAGGCATTAAGATGGTGGATAAAAGTGTTTGAGGGGAGAGCCCAATGTGTTAGCCTCCATTGGATATCCGCTAAGAACCCATAGATGGGTGGAACAAACATATTATGCCACAGTGGAGTTGAGGGAAACCCCGGCCCTAACCGTTCTGACCACAAGGCCACACGCATCGCTCCAGACAGGGATGAGACTTCTTTCCCCCTCACGAGTTTAAGGACACCAGCCTTAGTTACTAAGTGAAAGGGAGAGGGAAACCCATCATCATTGGACTGGACAGAGGGCAGCACCTTGATTTCGGGGAAAGATAGCCGAAAATCTTCGACAATTCCGGCGCCTTCCCAGCCAATGTTTAGCTGCCTGAATTTTTTTACGACTACATGTTTGATTTGTTGAACAACTCGAACAGACGCTACACAAACACCTGTCGCCACCACCCCAGCAGACCTCCACTTGGTTCCAGATGCATCCCTTAAGCCTAAGTCACACATAGGCGGATTTGTCGGCGACTACTGGCGACTGGAAAAATCGCCACCACCCGCCGACAATCGTAATGAAACCGTAATGGACGGTCTTCTGTAGTCGTGGTTATCCTCCCCAGGTCGGCTGCAGTCGGCAAGAGCCGCAAAGGGGCAAAATATTTTTTTTAATGTTTAAAAACGGCGCGCTCAATCGCACTCGAAAAAAATCCGCCATGCTGTCGTGATGGAACCGCCATGCTGTCGTCGGTATCCGTAATAAGAGCGTAAAGCGGCCGCAACCCAGTCGCTCATAGTCTTCCGCAATCGCCCCAGCATCGCCCCACCAGCTAGCACGGCAGAGATGCGAATGCCATACGGCCTTCCTGCGGCATCTTCCCGACTACGGGCCGACACTGTTGCGGCTGCATATCGACTACAGAAGAACTGCCACGTCTCCCCTGCGGCTATGGGAGACTGATGACGACAGCAGTCGGACTCATGGCGGCCGAGTTACGGCCACTGGCGACAGAGATACGACTGCCTGGCGACTGCATTACGACATACCACGATTCCATGGCAAGACAGGATGGTGTGAGGGTCTCCGTGGAGGAGTGGTCCTGTGGTGCCGACAAGGATATGGCTTTATTGTTTGGACATGGGACTTTTGGGAACTTTATTTTTGGGACTTTGGTCCTTTGGAAACTTTATTTATGGGACTTGGGACCAGTAGAAATAATTTGTTGGACTTTATTTCCATTCTCTCTCCCTGCAGAAAAGTTTGATTATTACATTACAATGATACATCTTTATTAACTTTCTTATTGTACATCAAACATCTTTATGCTTCATGTCATACATCATTGAAATGAATAAAGTGAAATGTAAAATAGAGAAATAAAGATTTAAAAAGTTGTGTGAATCGTCTCCAATCGCCGGCGGTCTTATTGCAGTCTTGCGGACGTCGGAGTAAACCGCCACCCGGCCCCAATGCAGTCGCCGCGATCCGCCATCGGTCGTAATCTAGCCGCCAGACTGTCGCCACACTGCCGCCGTGCATCCGCAATGCAGTCGTCGTCGATCTTCAACAGTCGCCATCCCACTCGGGGCGTCGTCGCAATGCAGTCGCAATGTGGCCGCCTGCAGTCGCCATACTGCCGCCTGACCATATTTGACCGCCCGAAATCGCCAGTAGTCGCCGAAAAATCTTGATCGCCGGCAGTCGCCAGTAGTCACCAAAATATCCGCCTATGTGTGACTTAGGCCTTAGATCACTCACTTTGCTTACGCCTCCTTTAATGAATTTTTGAATTAAAGCATGGCTACGAGGAATACATGGGAAAAAGCTGTTATAGAACAGAGGTTCTTGGAGGAAATTACGACAATTATATGCCTCAAGACAACGTTTAACCTCAAGGCCTTTCCATGCATCCAGCAAACTCCGATAAAAAGCGGGAAGTGAAGCACTGCTGACACAATCAAGGTCCACCAAGAGAAGGTGCCGATCATAGTTCAGTTCACCAGCCTGTTGTAATAGAAAATGTGCAAATGGGCGCCAGGGCAGCTCCTCCGCATACAGTAGTCTCTGCACAGACTGCAGGCGAAAAGCCATAAGCCGCCCAGAGACATCAATGACTCCTTGGCCCCCCTCCTTTCGAGGGTGGTACAGTATACTGGGCCGCAGCCAGTGGTAGCCGCTCCAAAAAAAATCTATCAACTTCCTCTGGATGGCAGGGATCAGCTCCTTGGGTGGCTGCAGGGTAATGACTTTATGCCACAATCTCGCTGCAATCAGGTTATTGATAACAAGAGCACGGCCTCTGTATGAAAGAGACCGCAGTAGTCCTTTCCATGATTTTAAACGGTATGCGATTTGTTCCACACCTCCTTCCCAATTCCTCATTTCCATTTCATGGTTTCCAAGATAAACTCCAAGATATTTGACCCCGTCTGTTTTCCATACCAGATTTTGTGGGAGTGATGGTGGTGATATGACTGAGGGGTTACCTGAACTACACCACAAGGCTACACTTTTACTCCAGTTTACTTCACCAGAAGAGGCTGCAGAGAAGTCTTTTAAGCACTGCTGTACTGCAGCTACACTGCCTGGGCCTTTAAGTAAAACACAAACATCATCCGCATAAGCTGTTACGACAAATTTTAACCCCTCTACCCCCATATCCTGAGGCAATCGTTTCCTGAAAGATGCCAAAAGTGGTTCAAGGGCAATTGTGTACAACAGTCCCGAGAGAGGACAGCCTTGGCGGATACCCCGTCGAAAGGGAAAGGGGGAACATAAGTTATTATTTACTTTCAACATACAGAAAGTGTTTGTATATAACAGTTTAACATATGCTGTGAAGGTTTCACCAAAACCCATCCCCTTAAGAACCGAAAACAAGTATGCATGATCAACACGATCAAAAGCCTTTGTTTGATCCAGAAACAATAACCCAAAACTGGCAGGCACATACTTTTTACAGGAAATAATATCTCTTACCAGAAACAGATTATCATGCATGGACCGTCCAGGAACACAGTAGGTTTGATCCGGCTGTATGACAGAGCTGATCACCTCTTTCAGCCGATTCGCTAATACTTTAGACAAGATTTTGCAGTCAGTACACAGTAAGGAAACAGGTCGCCAGTTCTCAATGAGTTGAATGTTCCCAGGCTTCGGCAAAAGGCATACGACCGCCCTTCTACAGGACAGAGGAAGTTCTCCAGCACGAAGGCTTTCGTCAAGGACTTCAAGCAGATCGGGTCCCACAAGATTCCAAAATGTCTTATAAAACTCTCCAGGCAGCCCGTCAATCCCTGAGGCTTTACCATCTTTCAAGCCTCGCATGGCTGCTTCAAGTTCATCAGGTGAAATTAACGATTCCAGTGTGTGCTGCTTGTCCTCCTCGACTTCTGGGAGCCCAGCAATCAGCTCCTGTATCGCCTCACTGCTGATACTCTGGGCAGAATACAGGTCAGAGTAAAATGTTTTCAAGGCCGCTTTAATCTCCAGTTGGGAGGTAACCGTTGACCCATTAGCAGTACAGAGCTTATGAATTTGCTGCGAGTTTTTCACCGAATTCTCCAAGCCAAAGAAGTCCTTATTTGGCATATCCAAAGTCAAGTAACTCATCCTCATACGCACCAAGGTACCCATTGCCCGCTGCCTCACCATTTCGGTCAGTAATGACCTTTTTGTCCATAGTAACTGATCATATCCCAAATCTTTCCCAGCCCCATTACGATTCTGTTCCAATTCTGCAATTTCGGCCTTTAATGAGACAATTGAGAGACTTTGCATTTTAGTAGTAAACAGACTATACTGTTGCCAAAACGTTTTAACTTGACACTTTGCAAGGTCCCACCATATGCGAAGGTTGGCATGCTCAAGCTTAGAGGACCGCATTTTCCCCCACACGGTTCGGAAGGCATCTTTAAATTTATTATCACTTAACAACCGAGTATTGAGTGACCAGTACGCGCTACCTCCTGATGTCAGGGGTAATTTAAAGGACATTGCCACTAAATTATGATCTGAAAACCCTGTTGGGACTATTTGGGTAGTGGACACCGCATTCAGCATTGGCTTATTGATATAGATCCTGTCCAGCCTTGCCCTTGATATGACGCCATCATGACATCTGCACCATGTGTAGGCCCGTGAAGTTGGATGCTGCAACCTCCACACATCCTCAAAACAATAGTTATTGATGAGGCTCGCTAACACCTTTGCAGAAGCGCCGTGGGGTTCATGTCCATTCCTGTCAACTGAAGGATCAATTGTACAGTTAAAGTCCCCTGCGATACAGGTGAGAGCAGCTGGATCCAGTCCCTCTACAAAGTCCCGCAATGTGGAAAAGAATGTTCTTCTTTCTATAGGTTCACTTGGTGCATACACATTTACTATAATAAGCTTTTGTGTATTGCAGTAGAACTCCACCGCTATCAAATGTGCCTTATAGACCTCCCTATAAATAACACTGAGTGGGAAGCCTGGGACTTAAGGCGATGGCAACACCAGCCTTGGGTGTGGAAACCCCACTCAGCCACCAATGCCCTTTAAAAAGTTTACACCATTCAGCTGCCAAATTGTTTGTGGCATGGGTCTCTTGCAATAGAATGACATCTGCTTTTACCCTCTCCATTGCCTGGATTGCTTGAATTTTTCGTAAGGGGGCACATCCCCCATTGATGTTCAGGGAGGCAATATGTATTTCTCGCATTGTCATTCTAAGGTGGTAGCTCACCCTCCGCCTGCAATTCCTTATTCGCCTTTGTTACTGCTTTACGAAGACGTTGAAATTGAGGCTCCGAGAGCTTGGGGTCATTTTTCTGTAAAAGAGGTTTCGAGACCTTAATGAAAGCTTGAACATCAGGGAAATGATCTCTAATTACAACATGACGTTGTCTAAACGTTTCGTTTAAGAAATCAATGACCTTCCCTTTTGTCACCTCTGCTTGCCTCACCTGCTCCTTCTGAGACTCACTCAGGGCAGCAAGACTGCATCCTTCCTCATCAGCCTCGACCCCACTCTCACCTAGTAGTGTGTCAGGTACTGGAACCTCATCTGTGTCATTGTCACCATGGTATTTTTGTTGCATCTGCATGGCACCAACTACCCCATCGTTGTTGTCTGCCACCGACTTATCAATCTTTCTCATCATCTTCCGTTGAGATGAGGGTCCTTAACTGCTCGTCGCATGGTGCAGGGTGTCCACCATCACACATGGTGACACGTTCGGTTATGCTTCGATTCTCTTCATCCTGTGAAATGGGCAGATTCCCATCTCTACCTATTGCATTACCATTTTGCTCATGGTCATCAGGTTGGTCTGTATTACCATCTGCCTGCACGAGAACCATTTTGTTTCCTTTTCCTCCATTCTCATCGCTCGCAAGAGAGCGTTTCAAGTTTCTCCTCGACTCGGTCTCCATCAGCTTCACCTCCTCGAAGTCCCTTTGTTCTTGAGGTTGCAGCCTCTCCTCCACATATGGTTGCTCCACTACCGTATGGGCTTCTCCACCAGCACCACTGTCACCCACACCCTGGTATTCCGGTGTTGACCTTTTTTCGACACCTGGCTCATCTACAGGGTCGTTCAAGTCATTTACAGGGGGGGGTGCCCCAGCTGCTGCGGCGTAACTCTTCCTCACATCAGGACAATACTGCCGAGTGTGTCCGTATGCCCCACATGTATAGCAAATCAAGGTCTCAGTAGCTGCAAAGATCCGGTAATCATGATCTCCTATTTTAAAATTTATAGATATGTTCAGCTGTTTTGCCTCATCCTTTAGTACGACGAAACAGAAACGTCTAAACGACTCTACATGCTTCAACCTTCCGTTCCTGGTTCGCAGGGGGACCGTGATAATTCGTGAGACGACAGTCCCATGCTCCCCTAATTTACGTAGGATTTCTTCATTCCTCAGAAAGGGCGGAACGTTACTTAAAATAACTTTAACCGCCGGCGTGTCCATGGACGATACCGGAACAAATTGGTCGTTCCCCAACGTTAACGCGTTCTGCACCACGATGTCTGCAAGGCTAACTTGTGACATGAAAACCACCACTTTGTGGTTCATTCGAGACGCAGCACGAATGTTATTCACCCCGATCAAATCCCCGATTGCAAGTAGAACATCGTCCATTTGCATGTCTTCCGGCGGAACAAGGCACAGCCCGTGCTTACGCGATAACATCTCATCACTAACACGATCAGCAGTCCTTTGACTATTCCTATCAGCCATTTATCGGCAATAAACTAAACAAACTAAACAGTAACAATGCAATAAACTAACCAAACAAATCAAAATTAATTAAATAAATAAATAATCGGCACGGTATAACCAACCCACGTTATAAAATTAATACAGGTGGCTAACCGTTACCGTGCTGTCTCTCTCTCCCTCTCTTGTCTCAAGAGCAGAAGGGGAACATGGAGAAAACTTCACAACCACGTACAAGGACACAAATGGAGTGAAAGGAGGATAGGAAAGACCACCAACACAGCACCGTACTCACAGCTCAACACCCACAGCCGCCATGATTACCACACCCACGCACGACTCACAACCATCCAGAAGGGGGCGAGAGAGAGAGAGAGATAGAGATAGATAGATAGATATAGTGACATACACTGAGATAGATATATATATATAGGGTTTTATAGGCAATACCCTTGCTAGATATATATATATATATATATATATATATATATGGGGGAGCTCGGAAGGGGGGGGGGGTGGAGAAAGAGTGGCGGGGGGGGGGGGGGGAGAGCAAAAGCAAGTTGCTGGGAAACACCGGATCTTTATTCCCACTGTTCCCTTCTCTCCTCGCATCCCACTCCCTCCCTCTGTACTTAGTATTGGTAGTTTCTTAAAATTCTCCGAATTCATTCCAGATTTCAAAGGTTATTTAGTGCACCAGCTCCGTTCCTCAAATCTGAGCACAGGTTTTGATTATATACTGTAATTAGAGTCAGTGAGAGTACATCGTGGTTCCAAGGCATGTTTGAAAGGCCGAAATAAAATGGCGGCAAAGACCTCTGTGAGGTGAAGTTGGGCTGACCAAGGAATATGTCTTTCATGAAGGGAAGCCGTTAATTATCTTCAAAAGGGGTGTTTAAATTTACCTAAGTACTCAGTTTTCATTCATGCACTCTATTGGAGTTCCCTTAGTATGCATTCAAAGTTTTGGGCCGCTAGGTTTCATGGTTTTGGAGTTATGGAGGAGGCACACACATACACTGACTGTTCCCAAAACATTATATTTATTTTGCTTCCCACAGTGGTTAGCATACCTATGTCAACAGTTGATAAAACTTATTGTTCATCATGTCTGCCAAGTCGGAACAATACAAGCTTTGATAAAGTCCAATACTGTATTCCTCATGCTTGTTCATAGTCACTGTTTGTCTTGATAAATTATTATTTTACAGCAAACGGTGATTTTGAAATCAGTGAAAGCATTATTTTTGAGTCAAAATAAAAAAAGATGAAGAATTTTCCTGATTTTCAAATACATGTAAAAATGCTCCATTACACTTTTTAAAGAAATCAAACTGATTATTTCTCTTCCAATAACTTTCACAAGGCATTTGGAAATTTAATATGGAAAGCCTACCAGTAGCGCAGTGGGCAGAATTGCATGATATATTTACATATTCTCTGAAAACTGTTTCGTTTTGCAGATGGACACCTCTCAGAAAACGAGGCGGAGTATCTGCATTGGTTCGTGTACGTATATGTTGTTTTGCAAGATGGAAGGGAGTGCGACATGAATGCTGAAACAATTTGCTGAGAATGATCAAATATACAAGTCACGGGATACTACAATACTACATTGTCATTAATACCTTGAACACATTTAAAACAGGGTTTTCCAGGGTATTTATCATGTTTAGCACATCAAATTTATCAAACCAAACACTTCCCATTTGTTTCCTTCCCTATGTCCTTCTTTTGAATGTGGGTGCATTGTGTGGAGGGAATTGATTTGGTCAAGAAGAAAAGGGTGTGATAAATATGATGGGTTAGGTTGAATGCTCTTTTCCACCATGTGTATCTGGGGAAAGGGTTTTCAGTTTATTTTCTGCACAGATCCATCCCATCTCGTCTTCAGGTATCCTACCCTTCATCCTGCCCATGGTACACTGAATCCCGTGGTGAGGCAGTTGCTCTGAAACAACTTCCTCCTCTTCCTGGAAGGCAAACCCAACAAGTGTGTGTCCTCTCTCAGGAGAGCCAGAAAACATCAGTCCAATCTCAAGAATGAACTTTCAAACTTGTCTCCATCCTCTAAAAACAGCTGTCACCTTGCTACCTATTAGCTTACTTCCAATCATCCGAAACGTCATGGAATCCATCGTCGCAGTTGATATGAAATCCTTCCTTTTCTCCTTCTCCAAACTCTCTGCTTCTGGCATCCAAGGCCAGCTCCACACATGGCTCACTGATTTCCTCTACTCTCGTAGCTCAACGGAATCCTGTCATTTCCCCTTCCTGTTAAGGTTGGAGTGTCCCAATGCAGTGTTTTTGGGCAAATCACATTTCTAAGTTGGCCTCCAAAGCCAGTCCCCGACTACGTCATACAAAGTTCTTCATTCGCACATCTGAATTCCTAACTACCTACAAGGCCTTCATTTGCAACTTGATTGAGTACTGCTCTGCCATCTCGGCTCGCGCCACTGCCTCTCACCTTGCTCAGGTTGGCGCAGTGGAAACCAAGGTCTAAGATTATTGGAATCTCCCTCCGTGCTGAAGCAGAGTCCAAAAGCCTATCACTTTCCCATCGCAGACAGGTCGGTGATCTCTGTTTTCTCCTGCCTTCTTTCTGGTCTTGCTCCCTTTGCTGTTTCCATGCTTTCCTCCCCCCCCCCCCTCTTTCCCTCCTCCCTGCCTCCCTCCTCCCATCTCAGGTTTCAGCAGGGCGCATGCGGTCCACCATCAACTCCCTTCTCGTGAAACTCTTAAAATGCAGAATCACTGCTCATCTCCATTCATTCATTCCTCCTCTTTTCCCACCTGTAGAACCAGCTTCCACAATCTCTTAAATCTCATTCTTCCATCCAGGTCTTCATGACAGCTATGCACCACCATCTGATGTCGCCCCCAATCCAAAACCATGATCTTTTCTATCCCTGCTAACTACCTCCCTTCACCTGCGCTGCTACCCCCACTACCCCCCCCCCTCCCCCATAAGCACACCTCCTATTTAATTTTCAGTATTTCCTTCCTGAGACTTTACTTCTGTATTCACTTGTCCACTCCTTGCATCCTCCCCACCCATCTTTCCTCCCCACATCCCTCACTTATCCAAATCTCCCTCTGTTTTATCCTTAAACCCTGCTGTTGATGTGTCCCCCCCCCCCCTCCCCTTATACTCTTCCTTTTGTTGTTGCTTCCTGATCCCTTTAGTGTTCTAGCTCTTCCACAAGCCTTGACTTTGTATGCAAAAAAACTCAAGTCTATATCCATTAGCACTGTTTTATAATACAACTAGCAGGAGTACCTGCCATTGCCTCGTGGGGCCTCGTGGGGGGGGGGGGGGGGGGGGGGGTAGGAGGAGTGGAAGGGGGAGGGGAGGGAGAGGTGAGGGGAAAGATATACTACATATACATCTTTGGGGGGGGGGGGGTGGCTTTGAAAGGCCCCTCCGGTTTGGGGGGAGAGGGGGGAAGGGAAGGAGGAAAAATTTGCTCGTGCAAAGAGTGCTTTCAGCTCAGTGTTGCCCAGGTAAAAAAAGGGAATTGTAATATCCTCTGCCACCAACACCAGGTGGCGCTACACGGTACACATTTACATAGAGAATTTACACCCCTCTCCCGGTCCCCCACACTCCCGAATAAGGCCACGGCCACATAGCCTATGCTACCCCCCAGATAAAGTTGAATTTGTATTTGTACCCTGAGTAAAGTATAAAAGTGTTTAGAGCTGGAGTCAAATTTTCAAAAACCTTTATTGTGAGAATACGTAAAAGACGACTTAATAAAATTTACATTTTATTAGCTGTTGTTTTCGTGAAGTTTAGTTTGAGTACAAAGTGGATGTGGACGGTCTTTGCATTTTGACGTGCTTTCTAGTTTATTATGTATTTGTAAGAGCTGAAGTGAACATCCTCCCGACTGCAGGGGGAACATCCCTGGAAGTCGACTGGTGGATGGCGACACTATTTGCCCATACTTGCCCCCTATTCCTCCACAAGGCACTGGGTACCACCGCTGGATATTTGTGCTGTACAAGCAAGAGCGTCATGTGGATTTCTTCAGTGAGAATCGGCCAGATCCTTGGTATGTTACAAGTCAGGAACTCACATTCCAGTAGTAAGGACTCTCATTCTAATTGCACATACTTTATAGAGAATTAGGAATGTATATATTTTCTGCAATGTGCGTACTAGTTGGAACGTCAGTACAATCGGACCCTGACATTAGCAGTCCCAACACTCGTGGGTCCGTGTATTCGCTGTTGATAAAATGCGACCTTCTTCTACATTTTCAGCCCTCTCCCTCTAATATGCTGTAAATCTTGCGCTCTTGTAAATCTTGAGGCTGGTTCATGGTAAGGTAAAATGAACTTTAGGAACTTTTGTTGGTGGCTGAATTGGTGGTGGCCAGAATTGAAGAAACTGTACATGTCTGGGTACTGCATCTGAAGCTGTACCATTTGCTGGAGATGTATGCAAAATCAGTGCATAGATAAGTTATGTCCTGCAGTAGCATAACATGGCAGCATCTCTGAGAGAATATATATATGTATATATGTATATATGTATATATGTGTATGTATATTATATATACTAGGGCATGCCCGTTACTATATATAAGCTAGGACGTGCCCGTACGTGGGTGCCCGTTCCTTGCCAAAAAAAAAAAAAAAAAAAATTTGTGTAGGGGTGTGTGTGTGTAAACATCCTAGGGCGTGCCCGTACGTGGGTGCAAAAAAAACATGCGTGCAAACAACAACAACAAAAAAAACTTTGAAACCACGTGGCAAGTAACGACCACAGAACCCCCCCCCCCTCTATTTACATGAATGGTTTTGGTCCATTCGCAACGACCACAGAACCCCCCCCCTCTATTTACATGCAATGGTTTGGTCCAAAGCGAACGGCTTGCAGTGTTTGGTAAAGAAATCGCCATAGCTCGGTAACTGCTTCTCCGATTTAATATGAAACCTTGAAAAGGCACATCCTCGGGTCCCCAGCAATATAATATCGGACCCGTGGTTGTCGAGAAACAGCGGTCACAGACAAACGTACAAACAAACAAACACACAGAGATTACTGGAATTATAGATAGATATATATATACTAGCGGGGTCACCCGTGGGAATCCCACGGGCATGGATGTGTGTGACATTTCGACATATTGAGTTATATGCTGCACATTCATTTTTACAAAATGGTTACTGGCAAGTCATCAGATCCAGAAATGGTGTGAATTTAGTTATTTCACATAATATGTGACCCCCTCACTCCTCTCCACCTGACACTCTCCTGTCTCCACCTGACACTCTCCTGTCTCCACCTGACACTCTCCTGTCTCCACCTGACACTCTCCTCTCTCCACCTAGCACTCCTCTCCTCTCCAAACCCTCACATCCCTCTCCTTTCCAATCCCTCACCTCTCCAATCCCTCACACTCCTCTCCTCTCCAATCCCTCACACTCCTCTCCTCTGCAATCCTTCACACGCCTCTCCAATCGCGCCTCACACTCCTCTCCAATCGCGCCTCACACTCCTCTCCAATCGCGCCTCACACTCCTCTCCAATCGTGCCTCACACTCCTCTCCAATCGTGCCTCACACTCCCCTCCAATCGTGCCTCACACTCCCCTCCAATCGTGCCTCACACTCCTCTCCAATCACGCCTCACACTCCTCTCCAATCGTGCCTCACGCTCCTCTCCAATCGCGCCTCACACTCCTCTCCAATCGCGCCTCACTCGCCTCTCCAATCGGCTTTCCCCGTCTCGTTTCTCTCCTTTTTCTCCCGTCTCGTTCTTTTTCTTGCTCCAAATCGGCCCGTCGGAATCGGAAATCGGCCCGTCTCGCCCGTCGGCCTTTCGGAATCGGAAATCGGCCCGTCTTGCTTTTGTGCTTGTGCGTAAATAAATTGTGTTCATGACACCATTTCTGGTGTTGGGCTAGCGGCTAGGGTGCCGGCTTAGGATCCTGGGTTCGAATCTCGGTCGATCGCCGAATTAATGCCAGGGGGGTTGACTCAGCCTGTCATCCTTCCGAGGTCGGCTAATTGAGTACCAGTTCACTGGTAATTCCCTGTTTGTCGTTGAAGGCGGCAAAAGGGGTTGGCGTCAGGAAGGGCATCCGGCCGTAAAACATTGCTTCAAAAAGGGGACAAAAAAACAACAACTACCACGGTCCCCGAAAAGGCCAACCCCCGCTTTGCGGGGAAAAATGGCCTCTAAACGGTGGTTTTTACACCATTTCTGGATCTGATGACTTGCCAGTAACCATTTTGTAAAAATGAATGTGCAGCATCTAACTCAATATGTCGAAATGTCACACACATCCATGGGATTCCCACGGGTGACCCCGCAAGTTTGCATTGACGTTCGTCGATGGACTCGTTCGCCCGTCTCATTCGTTTTCTTGCTGCATCCTGTTCAAGTCTGCGTTCTTCATCGATCGTCTCATTCATTTTGGAAATAGAAGTTTCCACGCAGCGCATGAATTGTCACGATCCTCAAGAGGAATTTGTCTCGTAATCATCAAATGATAAATGGCAAGTAAATTATATTGTGGAAAATTAAAGATTTCAAATAAACCTATTTAAAGTGTATTCGCACATAACTAATTTTAAAAAACGAAGAAATATCTCTCGGTAATTTCCTGAAACATATTTTACTTCCGGCTAATAATGTTGAATTAAATAAAAACGAAGAAATATATGTCGGCATCATTGTTGACGTTTTTGTGACGACTGTCATCAAACGAAAAAGTAATATATCTTAACGGAAAAGCAAAAGCGAATTTTTTAATATATATAGACACGTTGCCGTCGGTGTCATGTTGGGCGGTGTATGATACACCATGACGCGATTTTTAAAAATATATCTCTGCATTTTCCCGCGTGTGTGGAATGTTCTCAATTATTGCTGACACCGACTCTAAAACCATCGATAAAAATGAAATCATATGGTGAGTTAGATTGGAGATAAAGGCGTGAGAGAGACTCAATGGCCTTGAAGTTACAGGCATTTGAGAATTCATTTCGTTCTATAAACGGCAACTTTCATCGGATTTTCTTCTCGTTTTTTTTCAACCGAGTCTAAAACTATGTTAGCGACTGTGAAAAATGAAATGATATATCGAATTTAAAATAGATATCGACACATTGCCGTCGGTGTCATGTTGGGCGGTGTATGATACACCATGACGCGATTTTAAAAAATATATCTCTGCATTTTCCCGCGTGTGTGGAATGTTTGTGGAAAATTAAAGATTTCAAATAAACCTATTTAAAGTGTATGCGCACATAACTAATAAAAAAAACGAAGAAATATCTCTCGGTAATTTCCTGAAACATATTTTACTTCCGGCTAATATGTTGAATGAAATAAAAACGAAGAAATATATGTCGGCATCATTGTTGACGTTTTTGTGACAACTATCATCAAACGAAATAGTAATATATCATAACGGAAAAGCAAAAGCGAATTTTTAATATATATCGACACATTGCCGGCGGTGTCATGTTGGGCGGTGTATGATACACCATGACGCGATTTTAAAAAATATATCTCTGCATTTTCCCGCGTGTGTGGATTGTTCTCAATTATTGCTGACACCGAGTCTAAAAGTAAAACCATCGATAAAAATGAAATCATATGGTGAGTTAGATTGGAGATAAAGGCGTGAGAGAGACTCAATGGCCTTGAAGTTACAGGCCTTTGAGAATTCATTTCGTTCTATAAACGGCAACTTTCATCGGATTTTCTTCCCGTTTTTTTTCAACCGAGTCTAAAACTATGTTAGCGACTGTGAAAAATGAAATGATTTATCGAATTTGATTTGAAATAAAACTGGGGGAGAGCAAGACACCACGGGCCTACAAAACAGGACTCAAAGCTATGCGAGTTAATAAAATGGTGGATATTTGTTTATAGCCACTCCCAGAATGGGTGGAGCTATGGGTGGAGCGACTCTGCAAACCGAGTAAGCCACACCCCGGACAGACACCCAACAGATAGACAGACAGACAGACAGAATCATCTACGGCTATTATAATATAGATATATATATATATATATATGTATATATATATATACACAAAGAATTAAGTTAAGCACCCCCCCGTTTTTTTACAACCTCGCACATTACAAGTTTGTTGTCGTCAAAACAGTGTAATATACCCATGATATTGCTATATTTTCTGGAGAAGTGATATTATGGTCACATAAAAACATAACAATCATGCCGTTTTCAATATTTTATTCTGAATAATTTAAGGTGAATTTTTTTGGGAATTTTAGGCATATTTTCACCTCAATTTAAGTATGGAGCTATAGGTCCATCACGGACAGTGTGGATGACGTTTATGTTTTCTAACGTACAGTCATTGTTCTGAGAAGACCTCTAGCGATCTTTGCGTCAATAACGTGTGTAGGACCCACGTGATCGGATCACTGACTCAACCCTACGTCTCATAGACCCTGTAAGCCGTCGTATGCGTTGCTGTGGCAGGTTGAACCCCCTCGAGCACGTTTGGGACATGTTGGGACGACAAATTGCGAAGATGGTCCCTCCAATAGCCAATCTGGATGAATTGGAACGTGCATTACATCGGGAATGGAACAACCTGCCACAGCAACGCATACGACGGCTTACAGGGTCTATGAGACGTAGGGTTGAGTCAGTGATCCGATCACGTGGGTCCTACACACGTTATTGACGCAAAGATCGCTAGAGGTCTTCTCAGAACAATGACTGTACGTTAGAAAACATAAACGTCATCCACACTGTCCGTGATGGACCTATAGCTCCATACCTAAATTGAGGTGAAAATATGCCTAAAATTCCCAAAAAATTTCACCTTAAATTATTCAGAATAAAATATTGAAAACGGCATGATTGTTATGTTTTTATGTGACCATAATATCACTTCTCCAGAAATATAGCAATATCATGGGTATATTACACTGTTTTGACGACAACAACTTGTAATGTGCGAGGTTGTAAAAAAACGTGGGGGGTGCTTAACTTAATTCTTTGTGTATATATACAGTATATATGTATATATATATATATATATATATATATATATATATATATATATATATATATATATATATATATATATACAGTATATATGTATGTATATATATATATGTATGTATATCTATATAATATATATATATATATATATATATATATATATATATATATATATATATATATATATATATATATACAGTGGAACCTTGACTTACGAGTTTAATTCGTTCTGTGACCGAGCTCGTAAGTCTTAACTCAATTTGCTCGTTTCTCAAATTAAATTTCCCCATTAAAATGCATTGAAATGCTATTAATCCGTTCCAGCCCGCCAAAAACCACACCAATTTTTTTTTAAATATACAGTATATATAAAAATATCTCGCGCTTTATATTTCACCTGTATGCAGCATACAAGTTGGCAGGATGGCCTGGACTGGAGGTACGCACACTTGACTCTAAACTGTCCAGCCTGGGTTTGAATCCTGACCCAGCTATAACCTGTCATGGGTGAATCACAGGCAGGGTGATTCATCAATGTGTGTACCGCTAAACTGGGCGCCCCGTTTGCGTCCCATTAGTTGTTGGATGTTAAGGATCTCACCGTGTTTTCCACAAAGAGAAGGCGAGCTATCGCCGGCACTCTGAACAAGTTGTGGCCTGGCATGCTCTTCTCCTCTGCCGTTATATACGTCCTCCTCGGCATCTTTTTCCAGAAGAGCCCTGTCTCGTCACAGTTGAAGATTTGCTGGGGGATGTATCGTTCGGCTTCTATCAGTTCGGCAAAAGTTATAATAAAATCTTCAGCTGCCTTCACATCCGCCTCACCAAGTCGACAACACGCACACCTCGCTCATGTTTTTCGACGATTGCGTGTTTTATATCCAAGCACATCATCCTCTTCTTCTTCTGTTCTAATAAAATCTTCAGCTGCCTTCACATCCGCCTCACCAAGTCGACAACACGCACACCTCGCTCATGTTTTTCGACGATTGCGTGTTTTATATCCAAGCACATCATCCTCTCTTCCCTTGGCACTCAATTTCTTAGGACCCATGGTTAAAACTAAGAAATTTTCCAAAATAACCAAAATGCGAAAACAAAGCAGCAGCGATATATGGCAGAGATACTTGCACGGCAAGATAACCACGTGACCGGAACCCACCTGGTGGCGGGTGGCGAAAGCTCGTAACTCAAATCTCGGCTCGCATCTCGAAGCAATAAACCGCCCGAGCGACGGCTCATATCTCGGAAAACTCGTAAGTTGGTGCACTCGTAAGTCAAGGTTCCACTGTATATATATATAGATATAGATATATATAGATATATATATTAGGGTGGGCTTCAAAAAATCAAATGCAGATTTTCTCTGGGACATGGTCTATTTTTGTTCCTTTTGGTGTCAAAGGAAACCACACCAAATTTGAATGGAATCCAATAATATTTAGGGGTGCCACATCAGTGATGAATTTTCCCCCATGCAAAAATAGGAATTCCCATTTTTTGGGCTGTATATACACAAAATAAATACATAATTATATATATACATTAAATATAATATTAAAAATAAATATATAGTAAATATACATTAAATAATAATAATATATATTATATTATACATTATCTATCTATAATTCCAGTAATCTCTGTGTGTATGCGACCGCTGTTTCTCGACAACTACCGGTCCGATATACTTGAAACTTGCCAGGTATATTGCTGGGGACCCGAGGATGTGCCTTTTCAAGGTTTCATATTAATCGGACAAGTAGTTACCGAGCTATGTCCCAAAAAACGATTCGACCAATCAGAGAGCAGCGAGCTACCGAGCTATGGCGATTTAGCCGTTCGCCGTTCGCTTTGGCTTTGCGAATGGACCAAACCATTTCATGTAAATAGAGGGGGGGGGGGGTTCTACCGTACTCGCAAGCCGTTCGCTTTGGCTTTGCGAATGGACCAAACCATTTCATGTAAATAGAGGGGGGGGATATAATTTTAGATATATATATAGTACGGGCATGCCCTAGTATATACAATTATACGATAGACAATTATACAAATATAGACAAATATAATACATTAATAATATATTAAAAATAAATATAATATATTAAAATTTAAATATAATAAATAAATATATAGTTATACAATATATATACATTATAATTAAATATACATTAAATTTATACATAAAATATACATTAAATAATAAATATACATAAATACACATTATACATTATATATATAGTTATATACAATATATTATACATACAGTTTTGAGACTTCCTATGATCACTATCTGGGCAATTTTCATGCATGTTTTTGTACAGGTTCCCGGGGCCAGGGGTACGCTTTTTTAGTGTATAATATGTAGGCCTAACTTATTGACTGTGGCTCTTTTGTAGAGAGTGACCCTGTGGAGTAAGAATTAACAGGATTTTACCCACATTCTTGCGTATTTTGCAGATATGGCATGTGCTAGTACCAGTGTTTCATTGAAAACTCGGGCTCAGGATAATGTGTATCTCATTGGGTCCACTTCTGGAGATGCCATCAAAGGTGCCAAGCTCCCGACTGTGCATCAATCTCTTGTCCTGTTTTTCCATCACCTGAAGAAGGAGAATCGCACTGCCCGGGAGAGTGCAACCCTCACCATTGAAGAGGTTGTGAAGTTCTGGGAAAAAGCTCACCTACTTACAACGACGAAGCAGCACTGCATCCATCGTTTGGAGAGGCTATATGAAGAATGGAGGAGCCTCCAAAAAGGTGCAAAGCGGGGTGGTGCGACCCAAGAGAAAAAGGAAGCATCCTTCAAGGCCTCCTTGGAGAAGACGTTTGATCTTAGGCATGCAGATTCGGAGGCCATAATCACCAACCCCGAGGACAGGAAGTTTCTTCACGATCAATTCTCAGAGAGGAAGGCTTCAATGGGATCTGTAGACACTGTGTTGGAAGCAAAAACGAAGCGAAAGAAAGAAAGGGAAGAAAAGGAGAAGACTAAGGCAGAGAAGGAAAATAAGAGACAGGAAATGGTCATGAAGGGTGCTACTGCTATGGAAGTCACAGACTCAGACTCTGAGACCACGGCACAGGCTGGTTCTTCATCATCTGATGGTGGGATATCTCGTCCCAAGAAAAGAAGGCCTATCAACATTGTCACTCCTGAAGTCGCAGCTTCTTTGGATCGTACGAAAACAAGTGACCGAATGGCTGTCCACAACTTGGCATCCATTTGTAGAGCAGTAGGATGGGATCCTGCAGAGCTGGCACTGAACCGATGGACAGTGCGGCGGAATCGCATGATGCATCGATGCAAAACCATGGACGAAATAAAAGAAGCATTTCATCATAATGTGCAGGGTCCTTTAGTGGTCCATTGGGATGGAAAGCTTCTTCCCGATGTCACTGGAGATTTTGTGCATGTGAAGGTGGATCGTCTTCCAATCCTTGTGTCCAACCAGTACCATGGAATGGAGCAGCTGTTGAATGTTCCCAAGTTACCTGACGGGGGAGGAGAAGCTATGGCAACCGCTGTAGTGGACACACTGAAGAGCTGGAACCTTGTGGGCAAGGTGAAGGCTTTGTCTTTTGACACAACAGCCAGCAATTCAGGTGTTCGTGGAGGGGCTGCTGTCCTCATTGAAAAGAAGCTACAGACTGAACTAATTCATTTGGCTTGCCGCCATCATGCGCACGAAATCATTCTGGGAGATGTTTTCACCACTCTTTTCGGTCCTTCATCAGGCCCTGACATCCAGCTTTTTAAGCGGTTTCAGGCGGAGTGGCCGTCCATTGCCCATCACCAACCAAAAAATGGATTCACAGATCCTGATACGGCAGCTGAGTTTGCACAGAACAATGACATGATGGATGAAGCTCTGGAATTTGCTCTTGTGTGTTTGAAAGATCAGCAGCCACGAGATGATTATCGTGAACTCCTAGAACTGACTGTCATCTACATGGGAGGAATCCCACCTCGTGGAATCCGGATCATGGCTCCAGGAGCAATGCACAGAGCCAGATGGATGGCAAAAGCACTATATTCACTACAGGTGTTCATGTTTCGGTCAGAGTTCCACTTGACACTTCGAGAAGCGAGAGAACTCCGAGCCTTCAACATTTTTGTCTGCCTTGTGTATGTACAGGCTTGGTTTCGGGCTCCACAAGCTATTGAGGCTCCCCTGAATGACATTAACCTCTTCAAGAAGTTGGAAAAGTTTGAACAAATCAATCAGAAGATGGCTCAGGCAGCCTTGAAGGCACTTGGCCGCCACACGTGGTACATGAGCCCAGTGGCATTTGCATTATTTGACACCAGAATTGACAAAGAAAGCAAGATCAATATGATTGAAGCATTGAAAAATGACGGTGAAAACCCCTCTCCAAAGAGACCAGCTATCAAACGAGGAACCGCCCTGTCAATCGCTGGCCTCATAACAAAACACACCAAGCATTTCTTCAGCATCCTAGGGACCCCAACTGATTGGATGGATAAGGATCCTGGTTCATGGGAGCAAGAAACCAGCTTTCAGGAAGCAAAGAAAGCCGCCAGTGGCTTAGTCGTGGTGAACGACAGGGCAGAAAGGGGTGTCGCATTGATACAAGACTACAATAAGCTCCTTACAAAGGATGAAGAGCAAAAGCAAGCTCTGCTCCAAGTTGTTGCTGCTCACAGGAAGATGTACCCCGATGCCAGGAAGGCAACAGTGGTGAAACAGGCCCAGAAATAGGAGTTACATTTCTCATTATATTTGGGTTTTTTTATATTATGTGATATGGTGTCTCTTCATTTTATGAACTGAACATTTGGATTGTTATCATTGAATTTGAGTTTTCATAGCAATATAGTGCTATTTGTGCAGCTATTGTAACTTGTGTTTGCTAGAATACAAAGAAAGTGAGTGGAGGGTGGATTTTCATAAAACAAACTTCTGGTTTTGCTTTCGATCCATATATAGAAAAGTTTTGTAGACACCTTTAGTTTGAAGGCTGATGTGGCACCCCTAAATAAAATCAGATTGCTTTCATATTTGGTGTCTTTTCATTTTGGAACAAAAGGAACAACATAAAGCCATGTCCCAGTAAAAAAAATTTTTAAATTATTTTGAGCACCACCCTAATATATATATATATATATAATATATATATATATCAAGGCACCTCCTAGCTTTAATGGTGAGCACCAGCCACGAATTATCTCTCACACGGTAAATACCGCATAACCCGCAAGGAACCAACAGCCTGTCTGCCACACAGACCATCGTTCCCACCAGTGCAAACCAAAACCAGGGGGTGCGGTGCGATCGGCGGGGATAATAATCAACGACATAACAGCGTGACAAGCGCTGTCCCGATCTCCTGTGGACCGAAGTCCTAGACCAAAGCGTCACCTCCGACCCAAAGGGTCTTCTGGAGGCCTCAGCCCGGCCACTCTGTCAACAGGCAGAGATTTATTCATTGGTCCCCATTGGCTAAACATCAAGCAGAGCCGCCAATCCAGATTTCGGGCTTATTGACCCTCGTCAGGACGGCATACTGCAAAAAATCTAACCAATGAGGACCAAAATCGTCTATTAAGATGATCAAGGCACCTCCTAGCTTTAATGGTGAGCACCAGCCACTAATTATGTCTTGGCTGGTGTTCACCATAATTCGTGGCTGGTGCTCACCATTAAAGCTAGGAGGTGCCTTGATCATCTTAATAGACGATTTTGGTCCTCATTGGTTAGATTTTTCGCAGTGTTCCGCCCTGTGGCGACGCGAAAAACTGCATGGAAATCGGACCTGGCAGGAGTAATTCCCTGCCAGTGGATTAAGGGGTCTCACTCCTATTAAGAGGAGTGGTCCCACCTGTATGACCATGCATTGTGGCCCTTTGGGGGGCATGATGCATGCGTTTGAATGACCATGCGCTTCCCCCTCGGGGTTGAGGCGCATGTGTATTGTTATGGGGACAGCCTTGTTGACGTTGTGCCTTGACCATGGGGTCAAGGTGCACGTCCAAGGCTGTTCAAATGTTTGACTTTTTACCTTTTTTCAGTGTAAAAAAGGCTGGCCTTTTTCGTGCGGGCCCTAAACGTCGAGCAAGTACTGCATGGAAATCGGACCTGGCAGGAGTAATTCCCTGCCAGTGGATTAAGGGGTCTCACTCCTATTAAGAGGAGTGGTCCCACCTGTATGACCATGCATTGTGGCCCTTCGGGGGCATGATGCATGCGTTTGAATGACCATGTGCTTCCCCCTCGGGGTTGAGGCGCATGTGTATTGTTTTGGGGACAGCCTTGTTGACGCTGTGCCTTGACCATGGGGTCAAGGTGCACGTCCGAGGCTGTTCAAATGTTTGAATTTTTACCTTTTTTCTTGTAAAAAAGGCAGGCCTTCGGTCAGGCCCTAAACGATCGAGCAAGTACTGCATGGAAATCGGACCTGGCAGGAGTAATTCCCTGCCAGTGGATTAAGGGGTCTCACTCCTATTAAGAGGAGTGGTCCCACCAGTATGACCATGCATTGTGGCCCTCTGGGGGCATGATGCATGCGTTTTGAATGACCATGCGTTTCCCCCTCGGGGTTGAGGCGCATGCGTATTGTAATGGGGACAGCCTTGTTGACGATGTGCCTTGACCATGGGGTCAAGGTGCACGTCCAAGGCTGTTCAAATGTTTGAGTTTTTACCTTTTTTCACTGCAAAAAAGGCAGGCCTTCGCGCGGGCCCTAAATGTGTAGAACTGCATGCAAATCGGACCTGGCAGGAGTAATGCCCTGCCGGTGGATTAAGGGGTCTCACTCCTATTAAGAGGAGTGGTCCCAACTGTATGACCATGCATTGTGGCCCTTCGGGGGGCATGATGCATGCGTTTGAATGACCATGCGCTTCCCCCTCGGGGTTGAGGCGCATGTGTATTGTTATGGGGACAGCCTTGTTGACGTTGTGCCTTGACCATGGGGTCAAGGTGCACGTCCAAGGCTGTTCAAATGTTTGACTTTTTACCTTTTTTTCATAGTAAAAAAGGCAGGGCTTCCCTGTGGCCCCAAAACAGGTTTAAAGAACTGCATGCAAATCGGACCTGGCAGGAGTAATGCCCTGCCGGTGGATTAAGGGGTCTCACTCCTATTAAGAGGAGTGGTCCCAATTGTATGACCATGCATTGTGGCCCTTCGGGGGCATGATGCATGCGTTTGAATGACCATGCGCTTCCCCCTCGGGGCTGAAGCGCATGTGTATTGTTATGGGGACAGCCTTGTTGACGATGTGCCTTGACCATGGGGTCAAGGTGCACGTCCAAGGCTGTTCAAATGTTTGACTTTTTACCTTTTTTCGTGTAAAAAAGGCAGGCCCTGCCCGGGGCCCTAAAACGGGTTTAAAGAACTGCATGCAAATCGGACCTGGCAGGAGTAATGCCCTGCCGGTGGATTAAGGGGTCTCACTCCTATTAAGAGGAGTGGTCCCAATTGTATGACCATGCATTGTGGCCCTTCGGGGGCATGATGCATGTGTTTGAATGACCATGCGCTTCCCCCTCGGGGCTGAGGCGCATGTGTATTGTTATGGGGACAGCCTTGTTGACGATGTGCCTTGACCATGGGGTCAAGGTGCACGTCCAAGGCTGTTCAAATGTTTGACTTTTTACCTTTTTTCGTGTAAAAAAGGCAGGCCCTGCCCGGGGCCCTAAAACGGGTTCGTAGACCTGCATGCAAATCGGACCTGGCAGGAGTAATGCCCTGCTGGTGGATTAAGGGGTCTTACTCCTATTAAGAGGAGTGGTCCCAATTGTATGACCATGCATTGTGGCCCTTCGGGGGCATGATGCATGTGTTTGAATGACCATGTGCTTCCCCCTCGGGGTTGAGGCGCATGTGTATTGTTATGGGGACAGCCTTGTTGACGTTGTGCCTTGGCCATGGGGTCAAGGTGCACGTCCGAGGCTGTTCGAATGTTTGACCTTTTACCTTTTTTCACAAGCAAAAAAGGCAGGCCTTGACTGGGGCCCTAAACCAGTTCGTAGACCTGCATGCAAATCGGACCTGGCAGGAGTAATGCCCTGCTGGTGGATTAAGGGGTCTTACTCCTATTGAGAGGAGTGGTCCCAAGTGAATGACCATGCATTGTGGCCCCTCGGGGGCATGATGCATGCGTTTGAATGACCATGCGCTTCCCTCTTGGGGTTGAGGCGCATATGTATTGTTATTGGGACAGCCTTGTTGACGTTGTGCCTTGACCATGGGGTCAAGGTGCACGTCCGAGGCTGTTCAAATGTTTGGACTTTTTACCTTTTTTCACACGCAAAAAAGGCAGGCCTTGACTGGGGCCCTAAAACAGTCAATAAGCCCGAAATCTGGATTGGTGGCTCTGCTTGATGTTTAGCCAATTAGGTACCAATGAATAAATCTCTGTCTGTTGACAGAGTGGCCGGGCTGAGGCCTCCAGAAGACCCTTTGGGTCGGAGGTGACGCTTTGGTCTAGGACTTCGGTCCACAGGAGATCGGGACAGCGCTCGTCACGCTGTTATGTCGTTGAATATATATATATATATATATATATATATATATATATATATATATATATATATATATATATATATACAGTGAAACCTTGACTTACGAGTGCACCAACTTACGAGTTTTCCGAGATACGAGCCGTCGCTCGGGCGGTTTATTGCTTTGAGATGCGAGCCGAGATCTGAGTTACGAGCTTACGCCACCCGCCACCAAGTGGGTTCCGGTCACGTGGTTATCTTGCCGTGCAAGCATCTCTGCCGTATATAGCTGCTGCTTTGTTTTCGCATTTTGGTTATTTTGGGAAATTTCTTAGTTTTAACCATGGGTCCTAAGAAATTGAGTGCCAAGGGCAGTACTGAGAAGAAGAAGAGGATGATGTGCTTGGATATAAAACACGCAATCGTCGAAAAACATGAGCGAGGTGTGCGTGTTGTCGACTTGGTGAGGCGGATGTGAAGGCAACTGAAGATTTTATTATAACTTTTGCCGAACTGATAGAAGCCGAACGATACATCCCCCAGCAAATCTTCAACTGTGACGAGACAGGGCTCTTCTGGAAAAAGATGCCGAGGAGGACGTATATAACGGCAGAGGAGAAGAGCATGCCAGGCCACAACTTGTTCAGAGTGCCGGCGATAGCTCGCCTTCTCTTTGTGGAAAACACGGTGAGATCCTTAACATCCAACAACTAATGGGACGCAAACGGGGTGCCCAGTTTAGCGGTACACACATTGATGAATCACCCTGCCTGTGAAACACCGACATGACAGGTTATAGCTGGGTCGGGATTCAAACCCAGGCTGGACAGTTTAGATGTCAAGTGTGAGTACCTCCAGTCCAGGCCATCCTGCCAACTTGTATGCTGCATACAGGTGAAATATAAAGCGCGAGATATTTTTATATATACTGTATATTAAAAAAAAAATTGGTGTGGTTTTTGGCGGGCTGGAACGGATTAATAGCATTTCAATGCATTTTAATGGGGAAATTTAATTTGAGAAACGAGCAAATTGAGTTACGAGCTCGGTCACAGAACGAATTAAACTCGTAAGTCAAGGTTTCACTGTATATATATATATATATATATATATATATATATATATATATATATACACAGACTTGGCATTTAATATGGAATATATTTTTTTCCTTGACTTGGGTTTACCTTCCTAACTCAGTATATCAATCTGGTGAGTTTCTTTTACACTTTGGTGATTTATTTGTTAAAAGAACCATGTCACTGATTGTCTGTCGCAGCAAGAAGTCAACAACAGGATTATATCACAGGTGGCGTGGCAAAATGTACGGACAGGTGCATTTGATGATTGGCTTCACAGTCGGGTATACAAGGGTTGTTGCGTTCTGTATTAGTGGAAAACAACTGCTGCACGTCTCCAAAAGTTATTGCCGCTTCCTCTGGAGATGGTCCGTCAACTCGACAATGCTGTTTGTCATGGAGTGGTGGCTTTACGAAATTACGGCATGAAACAGCGTGCTATTGCTCGGCAGTATGGCATCACTCAAGGTCAGGTGTCAAAGATCCTGAAACGAAATGCTCAGAGGGGTGTCCCTACTCCAATACCGAGGCCAGGACGTCCCCGCAGAACCACAAGGAGGGATGATCGCCAGCTGCACCGGTTAGTCAGCAATGGCCGTACCAAGTCAGCTAATTGGCTTAGGGCTGAGTGGCAGCAACTGACAAATGTGCCTGTATCCAGAAGGCTAGTCAACCAACGACTGGTTCAAGCAGGCTATCGTGCCAGGCGTCCCCTGAGAAAGCCACGCCTGACCAGACAACACTGCCAGCGCCGATTGCAGTAGGCCAGAGAGCACCGTCAATGGCAGCCAGGACACTGGAATCACGTGATCTTCAGTGACGAGTCTAAATTTCTGGCCTATCGTCAAGATGGCCGCGTCCGAGTACGCAGACAAGTGCATGAAGCCTACAACAAAGATTGTATAGTGCCAAGAGTCCAAGCTGGAGGTGGTGGGGTGACCGTTTGGGCTGCTTTTCATACAGGGGGCAAAACTGACCTGGTTGTTCTGAATGGAAACCTCAAACCAGTTCAAGTACAGGGCCATTCTGGAAGAAACATTGCTTCCATTTGCTCGTGCAGCCTTTCGAGGAAACTTTGTCTTCCAAGATGACAATGCACGGCCTCATCGTGCTCACATGATCCAACACTTTCTTGCTGACCGTGGTATAGAGCATATGGAGTGGCCTGCCATGTCCCCAGATATGAATCCGATAGAGAACTTGTGGGCAGAATTAACGCGTCAAATCGACAACTTGGACCAGCAGCCGACCTCTGTGCGTGAATTGCAGCATGCTATTGTCACTGCAGGGCAAGCGATTCCTGTCCAAACCTTGGCAAATCTCGTGAACAGCATGCCTCAACGTGTACGTGCTCTCCTGAATGCTCGTGGGGGTTACACGAAGTACTGAACTGTAATTTTAATGTCCGTAATCCCAGTCGTAATTTAACTTTTGTTTAAAAATTTTTTGGCTAATGTGCAAAATAAAGAGATACTTCTGGAAAACGTACAGAAGTTTAACACAGTACTGTCCATGAATTGAGTTCGATATCAGTTTACATCACTTTCAAGGATCAATTTATTTGTTTCAAAATGTCAAATGTGGTTTTGGTTTCCTTTAAAGGTCACATTAACAAAATCTAGAATAATTTCAACATAATTCCAATGAACTTTTGGTTCTAAGACATCTTGAAAAGTAAGTTCACCCCCACAAAAAAAATATTCGATATTAAATGCCAAGTCTGTATATATATATACAGTGAAACCTTGACTTACGAGTGCACCAACTTACGAGTTTTCCGAGATACGAGCCGTCGCTCGGTCGATTTTTTGCTTTGTGATGCGAGCCGAGATCTGAGTTACGAGCGAGCGAGCTTGGATATAAAACACGTAATCGTCGAAAAACATGAGCGAGGTGTGCGTGTTGTCGACTTGGCGAGGCAGTACGCTCGTAGTACTTCTACGATATGTACGATTTTGAAGCAGAAGG
Organism: Myxine glutinosa; assembly: GCF_964187855.1. Classification (NCBI taxonomy): domain Eukaryota; kingdom Metazoa; phylum Chordata; class Myxini; order Myxiniformes; family Myxinidae; genus Myxine; species Myxine glutinosa. Next base: position 155,957,610 of record NC_136261.1, on the reverse strand, counting down.
AGTCGATAAAGGCTATAACGCCAGCCAAGGGCGTTAAGATTATTTCAAAGCTCCGGACCTCTGTCCATGAAGAGATGGAGAAGTTGTTGTTTGTGTGGTTGATGGAGAAGCAGCTCGCAGGAGATACCGTGACCGAGAGCATCATCTGTGAGAAGGCACGAGACATTTATGGGGATTTGGTGCAGCAGACGGCGGGAACATCAACGGACGAGGCATCGGAAAAGTCATTCAAAGCCAGTCGGGGATGGTTTGATAATTTTAAGAAGAGGACTGGCATTCACTCCGTCGTCAGGCATGGTGAGGCAGCAATCTCGGATGTGAAGGCAGCTGAAGATTTTGTTATAACTTTTGCCGAACTGATAGAAGCCGAAGGATACATCCCCCAGCAAATCTTCAACTGTGACGAGACAGGGCTCTTCTGGAAAAAGATGCCGAGGAGGACGTATATAACGGTAGAGGAGAAGAGCATGCCAGGCCACAACTTGTTCAGAGTGCCGGCGATAGCTCGCCTTCTCTTTGTGGAAGACACGGTGAGATCCTTAACATCCAACATCTAATGGGACGCAAACGGGGCGCCCAGTTTAGCGGTACACACATTGCTAAATCACCCTCCTGTGAAACACCGACATGACAGGTTATAGCTGGGTCGGGATTCAAACCCAGGCTGGACAGTTTAGAGTCAAGTGTGCGTACCTCCAGTCCAGGCCATCCTGCCAACTTGTATGCTGCATACAGGTGAAATATAAAGCGCGAGATATTTATATATATATATTTCAAAAAAAATTGGTGTGGTTTTTGGGGGGCTGGAACGGATTAATAGCATTTCAATTCATTTTAATGGGGAAATTTAATTTGAGAAACGAGCAAATTGAGTTACGAGCTCGGTCACAGAACGAATTAAACTCGTAAGTCAAGGTTTCACTGTGTATATATATATATATATATATATATATATATATATATATATATATATATATATATATATATATATATATATATATATATATAGTCTTGGTGACTGCATCAACTCTTTTGGTGTAGTGGCATCCTTGGGGTGGCCCGACCTTCAGTCATACACAGTGCTGGTTCTCCCAAACATTAATTCAGTTGCCAGTTGTGTTGGTGACATATTTTGTATGCAGCCTATGGCTGCTAGTTGCATTATTGCTGGGAGTGTGGATGTGCCGCTGATGCAATTCCCCCTATTTTCAGTAAGCTGGTACTCGTCTTGCCATCCTCGGAAGGATGACAGGCTGAGCCAACCCCACCTGGTGATTATTTAATGACATGACAGGGTCTCAAACTCAAAACACGAAGATCATTCCCCTATGTTGGACCATATCCTCATGGATTTTATTTTGGGTCAAACCTCTCTTATGTAGGTACTTCACCACTGCTTAGATTTCGACCTACTCCATTTTTCAAAACTCTGTTGACTGACTCAAATTGACACTATTGTATACACGTTGTGCACATATTTTTTTTTAAATGCTGTTTGTAAATAAACATCAAATCACAAGTCATTCATGTGAATTTGATTGGGTCCTAACATGTCACTAAATCAGTTGGGTGAGAAACGTTCTGCATGCCCATCGTACAAGGTGTCGTTATTGTGCAGATTTGTCAGCATTGATACCAACAATTGGTGTAGCACTTAAAATGTCAAATTATGTGAAATTTTGTTTCTCTGCCTTTGCAGTAATGACCTCCTGCACCGGACATTCCGCACCATCGAATTCTATAGACAATTTCAAGATGTTCTGACGCCAGCTGGTTTGGCCTTCTGCCAGACAAAATGGGATGAGAGCGTTCGGCAAACCTTCCATTCTACACTCAGTAAGTATCACCATGTCCAACAGTGGCATTACAAAAACATTGAAACAAAATCTAGACAAACCCCATAATTTCCTCATTAAGATGTGGTAGGATTATAGGAAGTGAAAAAATGGAATCAACAAAACTTGTTTGTGAGGATTCTGATCCAACATTTTCACAAAGAACAATGCCACTTGGTGCAGAGTTATTTGTCTGTCAAAAGCTTCTGTGAACAGTTTGAAGAAGGATAGTTTGCCAAACATATACAATAACCCCAACAGCAATGCCTTGACATGGGTCTTTGGCTTGTTTGTAAGAAAAAAAAGACTTGAGGAGTGCTAGACTGATATATCTGCCGATATCTGCCATTTTGAGGTTATCGGCATGGGCCGATGATGGCGCCAATAGGGCCAATTACGTTTTAAAAAGGGGGGAGGGGCGAGGGGGGAGGAGGAGGGGGGGTGGGGGAGGAGGGGGGGGGGAGGGGAAAAGGGAGGGGGAGGGGGAGGGGATAAGGGGTAGGGTGGAGGGGGGAGGGAGGGGGAGGACGGAGGGGGAAGGGAGGGGGAAGGGAGGGGGAGGACGGAGGGGGAAGGGAGGGGGAAGGGAGGGGGAGGACGGACGGGGGAGGGAAGGGGAGGGCCAGTCAACAATGACGTTGCAGTTCTCATGGTCGGAGAGCAGCACAACAATCGCGACATCGTCCTGCATCTTCGCAAGAGCACAAAGCGGATTTTGGAGACTCACCGATCCTGTGACCCACGCCCTCCAGTACCGGCGTTGCCGGGCGGGGGAAGGGAGACCCGTACATTCCCAACCCGTACATTTGCCCTCTCGACTCGAGCTCGTATTCGATTCGTATTCGAAATCGAAAGGGGAAAGGGGAAATCCTTCGTATTCGAATTCGTCAACACGAAATATGAATTAAAATTTAATTCATATTGCACAAAATAGACACAAAACACGATCGCATAAAGGTGAAAAAACGCAATAGCTTTTTGCCCTGAATTACGTGCAAACGTGTGACGGGATGGAACATCACGTGATCGCTCTGAGCGAATCAGCGAGCTCTGGCACCGGCTGAGATTAGCGGGTACTTCGCTGAAATGCGCTGAGGTAAAAATGTCACAAAAAGTATGGATCTCGTCAAATATGGTCTCGGCCATGTTCGTCCCAGGCTCAATGGCCATGTCTATGCCAAATATCAAGCACGTGAGCCTCTCCGTTTCGGAGTCTATCGGTAACATTACACACACACACACACACACACACACACACACACACACACACACACACACACACAAACTGTGTTTTATATATTATATTTATATATATATATATATATATCTCGACATTTTTGGTTCTTTTTGAATGAACTTACTACTATAATTCAGCTTTTACTCCCGGCCGTAGAAGATTGACTACAATAAATTCAGCTCAGCTTTTTAAAATATATATATGTATAAAATGCTGTCATTCAGCTCAGCTTTAAAAAAAAATGCTGTCATAAAATGCTGTCAATATATATACATACATACATACATACATACATACATACATACATACATACATACTAGCCGAAAGCACCCGGCATTGCCCGGGTTCATTTTGAATGAATTTACTACTATAATTGAGCTTTTACTCGCGGCCGTAGAATATTGACTACTATAATTCAGCTCAGTTTTTAATTGTGAAATGGGCCCAGCCCGGCTGATGCAGCTTCGCCACCTTGCCTATAACCTTCCCGGGGCCCGTCTCGACATTTTTGGTTCTTTTTGAATGAACTTACTACTATAATTCAGCTTTTACTCCCGGCCGTAGAAGATTGACTACTATAATTCAGCTCAGCTTTTAATTGCGAAATGGGCCCAGCCTGGCCAAAACGGCCTCGACCGGCCTCACCACCGAGCCTATAACCTTCCCGGGGCCCGTCCTAACGTTTTTTGTTTCAGAGGTTTCCTCCTATCTTTCACCGTTCAGGAGATTAGCTTGCACAGACAAACAAACAAACAAACAAATGAAAAATCGGTCAGAGATCGAGGACTTGCCGGAATGTACTTTTTTATCGGCCATTTAGAACAAATATTGCGGCCGAACCACGTGACCTATGACGTCATCATTAAAATATTTTATTCCCCATGGAGTTCTTTACAATGAGCCATGTCTCAATTTTTTCTATTCAGCACTTTCGGAGATTTGGAGGTGCAAATTCTTTCGGTTTTTCCAAGATAGCGGCCGAACCATGTGACCTATGACATCATCATTAACATATTTTATTCCCTATGGAGAGTTCTTTACAATGAGCCATGTCTCAATTTTTTCTGTTCAGTACTTTCGGAGATAGAGGTGCAAATTTTTTCGGTTTTTCCAAGATGGCGGCCGAACCACGTGACCGATGACGTCATCAATTGGGCACAGTCTATTCCAGGGCAAGACAAATACGTGTGCAAAGTTTGGTGATTCTACGTGCAATGGTGTAGACGTAGTGCTGCAAACAGACAGACAAACAAACACACAAACGAACAGATAAACATACTTGCCGGAATCTTTTCCGGCAAGTAACAAAAACTTTCTATTATATACAGTCACGTGAAAAAGTAAATACACCCCATGTAAAGTTTTGACTTTTTCAACATACAGCTATTTGATCTTCATTTCAACAATATTGATAGATAAAGGTGATATAATATAACAAATATCATGAAACATTTACATTTTGTCGTCCATTGTATAATTTAAATAAACATAAATGCAAATTTCGCATGTGGAAAAAGTAAGTACACCCCTACATTTATCACTACATCAAATACCTAAAATTAGAATCAGGTGCACCAGCTCAGGTGCAAATGATTAGAACATCGTCAGAGAGGATCTTGGAGGAACCTGTCTTATTTAACCTCAGGCATTTAGTTTGGTTTGCTCTTTGTTGTTGAAGTGTGCGGCGTCACCATGCCTAGATCAAAAGAGTTATCTGAGGACTTCAGAAAGAAGGTTATAGATGCCTACGAGTCTGGGAAGGGATTTAAAAAGATCTCCAAACAATTTGAAATCAATCATTCGACTGTCCGGAAGATCATCTACAAGTGGAGAAGATTCCAAACAACTGCCAACTTGTTCAGGCCAGGCCGCCCCAGCAAGTTCAGCCCGAGAGCAGACCGCAAGATGCTGAAAGAAGTCTCTAAGGACCCCAGAATGTCATCACGGGACCTACAGGTAGCTCTTGCCACTGTTGATGTCAAGGTGCACGAGGCTACCATTAGAAAGAGGCTGCACAAATTTGATCTACATGGGGGGTGTGCCAGGAGGAAACCTTTGCTGTCCAGAAAGAACATCAGGGCAAGACTAAAGTTTGCCAATGAACACCTAGGCAAAGACCAGCTCTTCTGGAACAATGTGCTCTGGACAGATGAGTCAAAGGTAGAGCTATTTGGCCACAGTACCAGAAGACATGTTTGGTGAAAACCAAAGACAGCATTTGACCACAAGAACCTGATATCAACTGTAAAGCATGGTGGTGGAAATATGGTTTGGGGGCAGCTTTGCTGCATCAGGGCCTGGGCAGCTCACCATCATAGAATCCACTATGAATTCTTCATTGTACCAGAAGGTGCTTGAGGATAATGTGAGGCCATCTGTCAAAGTTGAAGCTCAACCGAAGGTGGACCTTGCAACATGACAATGACCCTAAACATACCAGTAAATCCACCAAGGAATGGCTGAAAAGAAAGAAATGGAGGGTTCTGGAATGGCCAAGTCAAAGCCCGGATCTAAATCCCATCGAGATGTTGTGGGGGGATTTGAAACGAGCTGTGCATGCAAGAAACCCCTCAAACATCACACAGCTGAAAGAATTCTGAATGGAGGAGTGGGCAAAAATTTCTCCCAGTCGACGTCAGAGACTGGTAGACAGTTTTAAGAAACGCCTACTTGAGGTTGGTTCTGCCAAAGGGGGCAATACCACCTATTAGAGCCAGGGGTGTACTTACTTTTTCCACATGCGAAATTTGCATTTATGTTTATTTAAATTATACAATGGGTTACAAAATGTAAATGTTTAATATTTGTTATATTATATCACCTTTATCTGTCAATATTGTTGAAATGAAGATCAAATAGCTGTATGTTGAAATGTGTTGAAAAAGTCAAAACTTTACATGGGGTGTACTTACCTTTTCACGTGATTGTATGTAGATATATGTATATTTCGTTCCCATGATGCTAGGCAGCTTAATGATCAAAGTGTTGCTGGTTTTCAGGATAAAAGACCAATTAATCTAAGGATTTTGAACTGTTTTTAACATCTCGTACACCTACTCCCCACGGAAGCAGCTCTGGAAGGGTCATGCTGTTATCAGGCCCATTTGTCTGTGGTGGATGTGATAAGCATATAATGCTTTAAGGATGTCAGAATTCCTCCACATTTCTTTCAGTTCAGTGTTAAACAGCAGTAGCGACTGTTCGAAAAGGTAGTCATAATTGTTTGTGGTTTGTAGTCTTTTTTGAATTCACTATGATAACATTTACTTTTGTACGGTTGTAATGGGGCAATATTGCATGTCCCAAAAAACCCCTTGGGGAGTGGGGCGGATATTGTTTTGTAATATCATTATTAATGTTACGTTTGTGGGGGTAGGGGATGAAATACCTTAGTGATGCTCGGATTGTGTAGGGCAGCATAGACCGTGTGCGAGTAAGGAAGCCAATCTCGATGTATTTAAGTAGAAAAACTCTGAGTTGAAGATCATTTACGTGTCGCCACACGGGGAGTGGTGTTATGTTAACTCGGTAGGGATTAAAGTTAGTTTCCCCAGTCTGTGGTTGCCCCCCTGTGGTTTTTCCCCTTTGGTTTTACATCAACAAGGTCAGCCATAAAAACCCTCATTATGCCAACAACAACACCAACAATTGTCCACGGAATGCCGACAAAGCCCGAATATTCCCGATCGGGCTGGGCCCCGCTCCACCACCGCCGACAGTACCCGGACATTACGATCCGTAAATAAACCCCGCCTCCGAAGGATCGTAATCGACAGGCCACGCTCCGAGCTTCATCATTAGTCATGGAGATGGGATGATTCGATGGAGCTCGGGCATTGGTCCTATGATGTCAGAGAGAGAAGGTTCGGAGAAAGGAGGAAGAAGAATCGGACTCTGTCTCTCATTCTGGTTTTGGTCGCGGGCGGTCGCTTTTGTTTCAGTTGGCTCGTGAGGTGAATTTTGCAGAGCTTTGGGAACCTTTGCAACGTTTGAGGAAGGGGCGTTGTTGAATTGTGGTGCTTCTCAGGGAGCTGGAGCCACGTTGCGTTTCGGAGGGAGTGGAGAGCGAAGAAGGACCGGCCACACGAATTGCCTCACGTTTGTGGCGACATGCAAGAGGAACTTTGCGGCATCTTGTGCGTTTCCCGTGCAAGCGGCTTCGGGCTGCTTGTGCTGCCAACGTCATTCAGCAACCTCGCTGAAGAGACCCCTTTGGAGACAGATACGGCCGGACGGCTTTAAAACATTTTATTTTCTTTTATCATTCCCCTTGTGTGTTTTGTGTCAGTTGGAGGGTCCCTCAAAGTAGCAAATATTTATTTTAACTCAGCATTTACTTTGCCATGCCTTATTTCATTAAATCATTATTGTGCATTTCATTTGTTGTATTGTTGATTTTCCTGGTCTCGTTTCTGTGTTTATGGGTTCAAGGAATAAGCCCTGCGAGCTCCGTGCAGGTAAGCACTTTGGTTCCATCCCACGCACGCCAAAAAAAACCCACCAAAAAAACCCCACCAATTTTCGGCTTGATCGCCTCGGAGTAAGACCGATCGGCTATCCGTCACCCTGTGGTGTTAACGACAGGGCTGACGTGACAATATTATGCTAATATCATCATTGTTATTACTTTTGTTATTAGAAACGGCCGTGGAAAAATGCCACGATAAGCCTTAACATGGCGTTTGTCCAAGGAGGAAAACCTCCTTGGGGAGTGTGGTAGGCTTGTAAAAATGGCACTACAAGTTATTTATACACCTTAACAAGGAGTTTGCCCAAGGCAAATGGGGGGCAAATAAAGTCGCTACAACCCATAGTCTTCCTGTTAAGATTGGATAAGTAACGACAGAATGTATTGAGGTCAGACAGACACCAAATTGCATATTTGAGTATGATAAGATGAGATGTAGAGTGCAGACATACTGAAGAAAATGTTGCTGTCCACACAAATGCCCCAAAACTTATTTTCAAAGACTCTCCAAAGTTTCCCCCAACCTTTTTGCTTTAGTTTTGTATATTTTCTAATTAAAAAAGATGAGTAGCAGTGCAACTGGAAAGAGATGCTGCTATTTACAAGTGCACAATACTTTTCTGTGTTTTTGAGTGAATAATGTATTGTGTTAAATAAATTTGTTAATTCAAGTTCAACAATTTTGTATAATTCTAATTTTTAGGTCATCTCATCTCAATTCTTGAAGAGATAAACTTATAAAATGGGTCGTGTTGTCTGTCTGCCCGTCCATTAGCGTTTTCCTATTTTTGCTGCTCATCCCTTGTCATCAGACTGATTGTTCTCAAACTTGATACATGAATACAAGACAGTAGTCTGCACAATCGCTCAGGCTTAGATTTTCCAATTTTGGATAATGGGGACTCCTGGGGGGGTTGGGTGGGCATCCCCTGAAACTTTGGATCCCTACTCATCCTTTATTTATATTGCTTTGAAACCTGATACAGTCCTTCTACTCGATGGTCTGCAGGACTGCCCAGTCTTAGATTTTACATTTTCTATCAGGGTGGCTCCAGAGGGCCCCAAAATTAGCAGGTCTGTATTACAACCTCAAGAGATGACCGTCAGCTCACTCGAGGCTATTTTAATTATTATTAAATTGTTTAATCAGATGCATATATTGGTCAGTTTAATCAGATGCATATATTGCTCTCGAAAAATCAATATCGCATTGGCCCTTGAAAAACCCATATCGGTCGACCTCTAGACTTGTCATCTTCACCCTCCCCACTCAAGCACTCAAATACAACAACAACAGGCATTTTAAGGCCATTTTCCCTGCAAGAGCGGGGGTTAGCCTTGCGGTCCCCATGACAATCTTCTCCATTTTGCCCAATTTTCTGCATCTCCCCTTGTTAACCCCCTTGCCCGCATTTCTTCTTCGACCATCTTCAGCCAAGTCTTTCTCGGTCTTCCCCGTCCTCTACTTCCTTCTACATTCATTTCCATCACTCTTCTCAACCAGTCACTTTCATCCTTCCTCAACACATGACCAAACCATCTCAAACTGTTTCTCTTTACAGCATCAATCACAGGCTCTATTCCCATCATCTTTCGCAATTCATCATTTGTCTTCCTCTCTCTCAACGATACTCCACACATCCACCGAACCATTCACATTTCCACCCTTTCCAGCCTTCGTTGCTGCTCTACGTTCATTACCCATGTCTCGCTCCCATAAATCATGACGCTTCTCACACATGCAGCATACACCTTTCCCTTCACCTTTTTCTTCAAGCACTCAAATGCACGTGCATATTTGAATGGCAGTTTCTGAGTCTATTGTATCTATGAATTATTTGCCCTTTAATATCTAATGGAACAAAAAAATGGAATTCCAAAAATTGAGGAGCAACTATACCAGCACAAAAGTCTCAATGGAAGTTGACTCCAAAGAAGTGAAATTTATCTAACGCACATGCAGTAACCTTCACAGTAGTGACTGACCTAAAATCAAATAGTTTTCTGTCACAAATTAACACAAATATTATGTTTGGGGTTCATATTGGTCATAGCCCCTCAGTAAAATAGAAGTGACCTGCTCTTCGATTTGTCTGGAAAATTGACTTGAAAATTAGCAGCCAATATTTTAAAAGGAGTTAAGATGGATAAGAAATTCCCAAAATTGAGTCAAACTGAAGCTGGGAACCCAGTCCGATCATGTAAGCACAAAGGAGCAACCATTGGCAATATAAATGAGTGAGGATATAACTATTTGGACCGGTATCTGTGAAACGGAGGGATACAGAGGACATTTGGTGATACTGTTGCACGTGTAATTAAATAGGTAACATTTGGATCCACAGATAAATTAATTTTAATTAAGAAAACAAAACATTTTTGCAAGTCTTTTTTTTTTTTTTTTTCTTTGTCCCACTGTGCATAGGCCTGATATAAACTCTACCACCTCATGATGTTACTACATCCCATATTTTTTGCTCCTCGCAATGTTTGGTTTGTTAATTCTCTTAAGCTGAAATTTATTTTTTTCTCGCTTTCTGGCACTTCACACACCTGTTTTCCATGTTCCTACAGATTTGCTTGAACCAGTGTACGAGTACATATGGCCAGAGGTTTACCACCCAAAGGAGGTCAAGTTTCCTCACAGAAAACCTCTACGTTACCTTGACCGTTACCGGACGAGCCATGAACCTTCGTATGGATCATACTGAGCCACAACACATGCTCAAGTTGTTGGTCCCTGCATGTAATATCATGAGGTTGGGCCTGAAGAAAGGCGTGGGTATATATGGTGTTCACTTCACAATGCTTGGGGTGGCCATCTTGTTTGAAACGCTGAAGTTGTGTGGAAGAATGCTCTACCTTTTCATTCACGTCCCAGATATTTCATCAATCATTCTTCCACTAATATTTTATTTAAAATGTGCAAAGTTCAGCAACACTATAATGAAAGTGTATCGTTTTGATTAAAATTTTTGTATTGGCCCTTCTAAATAACTCTACAAAATGTTTTGAGCAAAGCCTGTCAACCTTCTGCAGTAAGAAAAATGAGCATCAATCAGCTTGCTGGGGAGTACCAGCTGGGTATCCTGTATCGGAGTGGCAAAATGTCCAGGATTGTAACCCTGAGCCAATGAAACTTCTCGGCATCCTTGCATGCCTAAAGGTGTGAGGAGGATCATCCGTGATCCATCCATATTTAATTTGCTCATCACACAGTTGCAACAAATGTGAATCTCAAATCATTTGTTTAATGCGCGAAATGCGAAAATGGCCTTAAAACGATCATTCATTCAATGCGCAAGGAGGAGAGGAATGTCGCAATCAACATTGACAGAAGATGTCACATTTTAAGTCTTGCCTTTTCAAATGTAGGAATAATGCTCAAAGCACGAAGCTTCACAGAGACCTGCCTCACCTTTTTGGTGTTTAGGCTGGGTTTGAATGTCATCCCAATTATAAATTATCACAATTTTTGGTTTACATGCAAAGCGATGCATTAATGTGCCGTACATCAGAAGGATGTAGAACCAGAGGACAAGCCTGCTATAAAGTTGGACATTGAATATCCCACTGTGGTTCTTATGACGAGTAGGAGAGTTATCGTCAGCACCCTGGATAAATTCCTAAACTTTCAGTCGAACGTCAGGCCTGGAGAGCGGGTTCTTGAACGACGTGGGCCGTAAACTTTCCTCGGCTTGGGCCGACCCCACAAGAAGATGGGAACAATTGGGGCCGTTAAAAGGAATGCTAGTATATAGCAGTACTAGTTTATAAGAGAGATGTCTCGTAGTGGTGGAATAACCTGATTGCAAGCATACCTGCTTTTTGACAGTATTCATTTTCAAACTGTACATGCTCATTTAAATTGGTGTAAAGAAAATGAGGTTATACACCTTTGTATATTGAAGCTTTATTTCTTGACTACATCACAGAAATAAAACTATACTTGATTTCCAAACCTAAATGGAGATGTCTTACTTCAGACCCATGGCATTACGCTTTAAACAATGTAAACGTTGTCCCATTGCATGGGACTGCCTTAAGCAAATACAGCAGTTTGCTATGTACCCAAGTGGCCAATATCATGCTGTGGCACAATAACTGTGGTGAACTTTTCCCTTGGATATGCTTTTCTTATGGCACAGCTAACGGAAGATTAAAGCCTCTCATTTGACATGGCATCATTTAAAGGCAATTGTTTCCACTGTAAAGGGTTGGGAACATTTGATGTACAGTCCTCAATAAGTGACGTCACAGATACTTAAATCAAATTCTGAACTCTTTGTGCCAGAGGAAGGTGATACGTCATGGATTCGGCACGATTTGCCAAAAATGTGTCAGGACATTTGAGATTATTTCCATGGTCACGCTTGCTGTTTATGTGGTGTGGAATTCATCTGCTATTCTTCAAGCATGGCCCTTATATTTGAGGGCACGCATTGGATATGGAACACAGGAGTAAACATTTTGGTGTGCAGTTAATTTGCTTTGCATTTATGGCCAAAGGCATACCTTTCTCATATAACCTCTGCTTGGGGAAGCTGCCCCCACCCCTCCTCCTTCAAGAGCGATGATGACCTTGGTGTAAGGGAGCATGGAGCTAGGCTGTTGTGAATTGGCCATGGAGCTGGTGCTTGCGCAGGTTCATCAAGAATAGATCTTCCCTCTTTATGAAATCGTGATCCTAAGGAAAAGTAGCTTCGTTTTTGAGGGTAAAATAAGAAGAGTGGAAAACCTTGCATTCTGTGCCAATAATTGTGAAATACTTCATTGCAAAAGTCAAAGTGGCAGTTCAAACATTCCATCTGCAGTGAGGCATTCTCCACAATATATATATATATATAGACACATGATAAAGAAATTAAATAATGACAGCTCCTGGACGACATCAAGTTAAGTAAGACTTCAGTTTTTTTATATTATCCCAATTTTTTGTATTTTTTAATAAACCATACCTGGCTGGCCATGTGCTTGAAAAAGGCGAGGTGGGTTTGCGAGTCATCCATGGTTAATGCTGAAAGACAGATGTAGTTTTATCATTTCTCCTTTTCTTATCTGAGTTTTATAATTTCTTCTCTGTATGAAGATATATGCCACTTGTGCAGAAAGATTGACCCGATATATTCGTCTGACTTGGAAAACGATTTTGCCATTGTATTTTCGACCGAAGATTTGTCAGATTTTGGGATGCTGATCATGTTGATCAGCATCCCAAACATGTATATCAGATCAGATTTGGAGATCTCGCGAGATCACGGCGAGGTCACGTCTTTTCGAAGCTGTTCCATGCGCTCACGCTTTCGAAGCTAAGTGATCTTTCTCAATTGTGTTTTTGTCGAGACTGTATCTATCTTTCGGTGTATGTACCTATAGCGTATCTTTTGGAAAATTTTCGGTGCTAATTTTTCGTACATGTATACACAATCGTCGGTTAATGCGTATCGAGTATTCTGAGGCCTAGTACTCGTAGGCTTGGCTACCGTACCGTCTCCGACCTTGTGGTTTTGTTTTTCTCTCAGCGATTCGTCGAATGCGCTGCAATTATTTTCGTTCTTTGTTTCGTCCCAGTCGTTCACCCCATATCTCCTTGTTTAATATCTCTACTCAAAAAAAAAAAAACCCAAAAACATATTTCCTTCCCAGGTCTTATTCGTTTATTTGTTGTTCTTTTTTGTTCGTTCGTTCTTCGTTCGCGATCACGTGGTTAGAAATGTATAATCTCTCCCCTGAACAACTATTTTCTCTCATATATTATAACACCCTTTTCTTCTTTTCCTACAAAAGGATGCTTTCGTCTTGCTCACCAAATCTATTCATTCCAAAAAATATATATAATACCATCTCTTACAGTTCCTCCTTTCTAAATTCCCTAAACTATCCAGAACTCCATCCCTCCTTCAGTGTCCTCAAACGTATTTTTGACTCGAAGGTCTCAAACTCAATTTGCAAAAAATGTTCGTTTCCCATGAATCGTACACTTTTCAAAATCCAATCTCACCCCTCCCCTCCAAATCCTCCCCATCACCCATCCCTTTCAAATCTCCCCCCTTGCCCCTTCCCTCCCCTCCCTCCTAAACTCCCCCCACACCCCTCCCCTCCGAGACTCTCCCTCGCTCCTCCCCTCCTAGACTCCCCTCTCACCCCTCCTCAAAGCATCCTCCCTGCTTCTTCCCCCTTCCAACTTTCACCTTCATCTCCCCCAACCTTCTGCCTCGCTCTTCCCCCTCCTCAAATAACACCTCACTGTGCCTCACCCAATCTCCATCAAACCTTTTGTCCGCCCCATTCTTCCCTTTCTCCAAGCTATTCTGAAATCTCTGAAATCTCTGACACACCTTCAACAGCTCTCCCTACCTCTTCCTCCTCTTCCACATCTTACCCTACCCCTCCCCCCCCTGTTCTGGACCCGATGCTCCCCCTTCCTCTTCATTAACGGTATGGACCTCAAACATCCGGGGCCTTCGCTCAAACTTGACTGATCTCTCCATACAGGTTGCTTCTGACAAACCAGATGTGATCTGCTTAACAGAAACTTTCCTCCTTCATGATGTCTCTGATGCCTTGGTATCTCTCCCAGGTTACTCCCTCCTCCGGCATGATAGACCTGAGCCTCGTCCTGGAGGTGGGGTTGCTATCTTTATAAAAAACTCTCTTCCTCACTCGCCCTCCACTGCCCTCTCTCCACCTCACCCCCAGGAATACCTTTGGCTACGGCTTCCCCTTCGCTCCCACCTTTTGTTCATATGTGTGTTGTACCGTCCACCAAACAGCGATGACTCCATCTACATCTCGCTGTCTGATAATATGGACCAACTTCTATCTACCCATCCCAACTCTCTCTTCCTCATATGTGGTGATTTCAATTGTCACCATGCCAGTTGGCTGGGTGTGGGTACCTCTCTCACCAGCCATGGCTCTTCAGCAAAGGACTTCTGCGACTCACTGGGACTGACACAATTTGTCAATTTCCCGACCCGGATCTCAGTCAACGGAGCATCTTCTCTTCTGGATTTGGTTATGACAAACTTCCCTGAAAATGTCTGCTGCTCTTCTTCTGCTCCAATCGGCTCATCTGATCATGTGCTTGTCAAAGTGGACATCTCTCTGACCATTCTCAGAGAGCCTCCTCAGCGTCGACGAGTCTGGCATTTCACTCAGGCCAACTGGCACGGTCTTCAAGCAGCCATCAATCATCTGGATTGGTCTCCCATCTCTACCGCCTCTGACATCAACTCATCCTGGGAATTCTTTCAAAGTAAATTGCTCTCTCTCATGCACAGATTTATCCCATCTCGTCTTCAGTTGTCATACCCTTCCTCCTGTCCATGGTACACGGAATCTTGTGGTGAGGCTGTTGCCCTGAAACAACTTGCTTTCGTCTCCTGGAAAGCAAATCCAACGGAAGGAAATCTCATTTCCTTTCACAAAGCCCGAAACAAGTGTGTGTCCACCCTCAGGAGAGCCAGGAAACAATATCTCACCGTTCTCAAGACCGAACTCTCTTATCTGTCTCCCTCTTCCAAATCCTGGTGGCGTCTGGTCAAATCTGTTTCTGGTGTTTGTTCCCCCTCCATCCCCTCCCTCACCTCAAACGGCTTAATGGCTGACTCCGCACGTGAAAAAGCTGAATGCCTCAACTCTGTGTTTGCCTCTAAATCTTGTGTCCCAAACCCATCCCTCTCTGTACCCACCGTACCCAGTCGTACCCAGCTGCTCCTGGACTCTGTGTCCTTTCCTCCTGACAAGGTGGAAAAGTTTCTGTCAACCCTCAACTCTGATTCTGCAACTGGTCCTGACGGCATAAGCCCACGGGTCCTAAAATCATGTGCTTCCGCTCTTTCACTCCCTCTTTCTGTTCTCTTCACCCTCTCTTTTGCTCAAGGTCATCTGCCATCTGCTTGGAAATCAGCCAACATCACCGCTTTGCACAAAAAAGGTGCAAAAACAGATCCCAGCAACTACAGACCAATCAGCCTTCTCCCAATTATCAGCAAAGTCATGGAATCCATCATTGCTTCAGATATGAAATCTTTCCTCTTCTCCAATGGCTTGATCTCTGATCATCAATTTGGTTTCAGATCTGGTCACTCTACTCTGGGCATGCTGCTTCTGCTTTCTCAACAATGGATGGAGGTCCTCAACGCCAAACAGGAAATTAGAGCCGTCTCCCTTGACATTTCACGTGCCTTCGATACGGACTGGCACCCTGCTCTGTTCACCAAACTCTCCTCCTTTGGTATCCATGGAAATCTCCACGCATGGCTGGCGGACTTCCTCTCTGGTCGTAGTCAACGTGTGGCCCTGAATGGGTTTCTCTCATCTCCTCTTCCTGTTCAGGCTGGAGTTCCCCAAGGTAGTGTTCTGGGCCCTGTGCTTTTTCTGGTCTTCATCAATGATCTCTCTGACTCTCTTGAAAATCCTCTCTATCTCTTTGCTGATGACTCTACTCTCTTTCGCTCCATGCCTCATCCCTCAGATCGGCAGTCTGCAGCCTCCTCACTCTCTGCAGACCTGGACAAAATCACAGACTGGGCAAACAAATGGAACATGTCTTTCAATCCTGATAAATCTCACACTCTTACGATGTCTCTCCGAAAAGACCGACTGGAAAACCCTCCCATCCACTTTCTGAATAATCCTCTCCAAGAAGTTCTGTCACTCAAGCTTTTGGGTCTCACTATTTGCCATGATCTTTCCTGGGAAAACCACATTTCAAATCTGGCCTCCAAAGCCAGTCGCCGACTGGGCATCCTCCGTCGTGCGAAGTCCTTCCTTGGCACACCTGAGCTCCTCACCACATACAAGGCTTTCATCCGCAGCTCTATGGAATACTGCTCTCCCCTCTGGTCTGGTGCTCTGCCTCACACCTAGCTCGTCTTCACGCTGTTGAAACCAAAGCGTTCAGAATCATTGGAATCTCCCGCGATGAAGCTAACTCCAAGGGCCTTTCACTCACTCACCGCAGGCAGGTTGGTGGTCTTTCCGTCTTCTACCGACTCCTCTCTGGCCTTGCCCCCCCAGCCCTCTCTGGGCTCTGTCCCCCAAATATTCCTACAGGTCGCACAAGATCTGCCTGCAACCCTCTTATGGTTAAACTGCCAAAATCAAGACTTTCTGCTCACCTTCACTCCTTCATTCCTCTTTTCTCCCGCCTCTGGAACAAACTTCCTCACTCTCTTCAATCCCACTCCACCCTCCAGGTCTTTAAAACAGCTGTTCATCACCATCTCTTATCCTCCCCCATCCAAAACCTTGATCTTTTCTACCCCCGCTAATTTCGGTCCCCTTGTGTTTTATACCTCTCCCCCCCCCCCCCTCCCCTTCCCACGCCTCCTGCCCCCAAGCCCTCTCCCTCCCACACTTCTCCCTGCTCTCAAATGTTGTGGTTGTGTGCTTCCCCTTCTCTTCCCATCTTGTCTTCCGCTCCCTCTTTTTGTATATTTTGTTTGTCTGGTTGATTTGTTTGTGAAATAAATGTTAGCTCTTTCACGAGCCTCGATTCAGTATACAAAAAAAAACAAAAAAAAAAAACTGATCATTTGGAATACTTCCACACTTACACAAATCCTAAATAACTAGAACAACACTCTTCGACGTCACGACGTCAACCGATATGCCTCTGCCCACATTATTACATCATTGTAATACTTGTACCAAGTTTGATTTAAATCCATTCAGCTGTTCTCAAGTTATCACGTTTTTACCTGACATGACGTCTGACTTTTGGCCTTTGACCTCGGGACCCCAAAATCGAATCGGTTAATCTTTACATCATTATACTTACCTGTACCAAGTTTGAATTAGGTCACTTCAGCCGTTCTCAAGTTATAGACACATTAGACTTTGTCCTTTGGCCTCTTGACCCCAACATCTAATCAGTTCATCTTTACATCATTCTACATAATTGTACCAAATTTGGTCAGAATCCAATCACTGGTTCACAAGTTATCGTGGTAACAGGATTTTTTTTACCTAGCATGATCTCTGACCTTTGACCTACTGACCCAAATATCGAATGAGTTCATCTTTACCTCATCATACATACCTGCACCAAATTTGACTAAGATCCCTTTAGCCGTTGTCAAGTTATCGCGTTAACGAAAACCCATCATGGACGGACAGACGGACGGACGGACAACCTGAAAACATAATGCCTCTGGCGACTTTGTCGGCGGAGGCATAAAAAGAAAAGTGGGGATACCAATTGATCACAAAATAACTGACGTATACAACAGGATGATGCGAAAGGAAGATTCAGCAACAGTGACCTGAGAATACATGTTACACGACCGTATTTTATTTTTTGTAACTATGTTGGGCCCTTGTCACATTACCTCATGCCGTTGGGATTTTTTGGTGGATAAATTACCAAAGCAATGATTTGAAATACAATTTGCATTTATTTAGCCAACGTTATAATTCAGTAAACCTTTTGACGATGCCATGGACATCATAATATGTATTTGTAAGTAAAATTTTGATGCAATGAACTTGTTCACGAAATGTATTGAAACAAAAGGCTGGCTGATGAAGAACGTTGACGATGACTGACATATGCAGGTTCAGGACACCAAGATAAAAGTGCGTCTTTCTTTAGGCCTAATCAAGAAACTTGAACTCGTAGCCGTTTGTCCGTACACACTTACCGGACAAGCTGGGCTCGAGCCTGTCAGACAACGCGCCACTAACTTTAGTTGACGTCAGTTTTCTCTTCACAAGGTTGCCAAGACTGTTCTGCAAAATACCAGTTACATTCCAGGGTATTTTACACAATCATTCCCAAACCTAACAGGCAAACATCCGTAGTAATCGAGCATCACCATTAATGCAAACTTTCAAAACAATACTTGCCAGGAGCCAATTAAAATGTTGCACATGCATGGACATCTCTCTTTTCTTACATGCAGTAAAATATCATGCTTTAATTTTTTCTCTTTTTTAAAGCACAGACCAACATCATCATCACCGCCATCCTGTCAACCCTCTAAATCCCTCCCAGCACCCCTCATCAAAAGGCCTTTCTGAAAAGATTCATGAACAGCAAAAATTTTATCATGCATGGGGAAGGGGAGGATCTCGAGGAATATATTATATATACCAGTGGGGTCACCAGTGGGAATCCCACGGGCATGGACATGTGTGACATTTGGACATCTTCATTTAGATGCTGCACATTCAGTTTTACAAAATGGTGACTGGCAATATATCAGATGCACAAATGATGTAATCTACACAATATATTTACTTCTGATAACATGTGTGTGCACACCCACACACACACATATACACAGACACATATACACACACATATATATATATACACATACATACATATACATACACATGCATATATATATATACACATATATACATAAAGCTTTGCAAGCAAATGAAATGGTGGATATTTGTTTTCAAAGCCCTTCCCAGAATGGGTGGAGCTACTCTCTCAAAGGAGTAAGCCACACCCCCGGACAGACAGACAGAATCACCTACGCCTATTATAATATAGATTTTTTTTTTTTTTAAATAAAATATTGTGGTTGATGTGGTAAATATTTCATGCGTATGAGAGGCTTGTGCACTTGGTAGTCTTAACTCTGCTAGATTTGACAGGGCCCCTGGTCGTCATCATCGAGGCCGGTGTTCACGGATGGTGTGAAAGGGCACAAATCTCTTTCCCCTTTATAGAGCTATGTAAAGCATAGATGTACTGCACAGGGTGAGTGGAGTATCCAGGAAGTGGAATTGGTTGTTGTTCACAGTCGACTTTGTATGCACCAGAGGCAGAAGGCACTGTGTTGGTTTGTTGGAGAATTTGTGCTCAACACTTCCTGCCTCCACATTAAGTCTGCACGTGCTGTCTTCTCGTTCAACCTGAATTGGGGCCCGAATGATCTGCCTACATGTGTGCCCCGGCACCTGCCGGAGTCCATCTGCGAACTGTGGGACCCAGGTCACCACATGTACAGGACCATATGGGGCATGTACACACGACTCAATTATCTGCCCTTGCATATGTGCTTATTTATTATGTTTGCAGTTACCATCATCCTGCTGCTCTTTCTGTGTTATTACACCTTGCGGCAATTGGTTAAATTAATGTTTTGGTTGCTGTTCAGCGTGGAGGTTTTATGTCCATCACATCAGTACAATGGTCCATTTGGATTTGTGCACAATGGGATGGTATTGATTGTTCTTTATTTATTACATGCTATAAATTTTAATAATTAAATCTAGAATTTTTAATAAATCATTGTGTTTAAGATATTGGTATGGAGATGTTTTTCCCCACCGTTTGGGTTATTGAAACCGGGACAAAGTGAGGATACACTGGAAGCTGTCCTTGTTTTAATAGTCGGATCCCGCTATTTGCAGTTCCGCATATTCGCGGGTGCTAAAATGCGACCTGTTTCTCTATTCGCGGAAAGTGTCCCGTGAATTCACGGTTTTTCCCTATTCGCAGCACGGTCCCACGAAATCGCAGGTTTTTTTCCTATTCGCAGCCGTGTTCCGCGAATTTGCAGTTTGTTTTTTTCCTATTCGCGGTTTTGCAGGGGCGCAAAAAAAAAATTCACGAGCCGTTAGCTTGACAAACGGTCTTTATAAAACCGCGGATTATCGTCAACATTCGCAGGATTTGCCTCACCATTCATGGATTTTGCCTCGCCATTTGCAGTTTGGTCCTCTATTCGCGGAAGTGTCCCGTGAATTCACGGTTTTTCCCTATTCGCGGCAGGGTTCCACGAAATCGCAGGTTTTTTTTCCTATTCGCAGCCGTATTCTGCGAATGTGCAGGTTTTTTTTTTCCTATTCACGGTTTTTCAGGGGCGCAAAAAAAAATTCACGTGCCATGAGCATGACACACGGTATTTATAAAACCGCGGATTATCGTCGACATTCACGGGATTTGCCTCACCATTCATGGATTTTGCCTCGCCATTTGCGGTTTGGTCCTCTCTATTCGCGGATTTTCGCAACTCGGGAACCTATCCCCACCAGCCCCACCCACCCCCCTTTCCATTGAAACAATGCCCTGCTATTCGCGGTTTCGCTATTTGCGGATATTCCAGGAACGTATCCCCCGTGAATAGAGGGTTTCCACAGGACTCACTTCCATCACTCAAGGAATTATTCACTAATCCTATATGTTTCGAACACTTTAGCTCAGTTGGGTAAGTTAGTTCAGCGGATTGTGGATGCAATAATACATAGTTATGAAGTTCTGTACATCGATTACAGTACATTGATTTAGTACTGAAAGAAAACAATCAGGACAAAAGTTTTTTAATTTATTTATTTATTTTTAACCATCTTTAATAAGGTCTCTGGTCTGGCTGTCGCTGGCACCGTAGCCAAATCCCAAATTCCTACCCTAACTACTGCTGGGAACCTCCCAGCAATGGCAAACCTCCCAGTATAACCTTTACTCCGGAAGCTGCTTTGGCGGCACCGACACCCTGTGAAGAGTATGGTACATCAAAGAGAATCCTGTCCAAATACTTGATTGTTACTTTTTTATTTCCACATGTAGCTTTCTTATTGCACTTGTCTGGAAATATAAACCCACACAGTTCAGCTGGTTAAACTAAATTTGTTTATGTATTACCACAAAATCCATGAGGTCGGGAGGGGACTTGACATTAATTATTACTTGCAAAAGCGAAGATTTTTCAAGTATATTGGTTGGTCATTATTCTGTATGTTTGTCTGTCTGTCAATCACCTACAGGTCACAATTTCAAACCGATCTTCACGAAACTTCACCAGATGGTAGAGTTGGTCATAAGGAAGAAGCCTATTGATTTTGAGGTGAAAGGTCATCTTGAGGTCACATTTCTAAAATTATCATTTTTCATCCAGTTGACTTGAAATTTGAACAGCATTTGCATATCGAGTCATCAGATTGGGAAACCAACAATTTTTGAGGTCAAAAAGTCAAAGGTCAAACTTCAAAGGTCAACTTAAGGTCAAACTTCCAAAATCATCAATTTTCATTTGAAAAATCATCAATTTTAATCCAATTGACCCAAGCTTTGATTAAAATCGTCAATTTTAATCTTGATGAAATAGACAATTTGATGTATCCATGGCAACCTTTTTGGGGGAGGGGTGGATTTTACAAGTATCGTGCTCTGTTGCAATGACGTCTTCTTGTTTAAGTGTTTTCTAGGTGGTGGATACCCTCACAGTGTGAGGATAATGTTTGCATGCCTAAGATTTGATACAGAATATACTGTTTGTTATCTTACTATAATTCACCAAATGTCTGTCCGTCTGTCCGTTCCCAGGTACTGCAAAAATGGCTGAACCGATCGCAACGAAATTTTGGGTGGGTAATCCTGGGACCTCCTGGAGTAAATTAGGCTGGATTGTTTTTCCAATTTTCCCAATTTCCAATTTTTCAATTTTCCAGTTTTTCCAAACACGATGGAATAATATTTACCGATATGAACAGTGATGTGGTTTTTATTGAAATTCTACAAATACTGTTTAGATTTTGATGATTTGCGTGTGATATGATTTAACGGATGTTTATATGAATCGTTTAAAATTTTAAAAACCTTCAATTTCTGATATTTTGCGTTTTCATTCGGGCCGCCCAATTGAAGCCCCGCCCGTTAGGCGAGTACCGTTGCTAGTATACATTAATGTAATGTTTGTTGTGGTGAGATGTTTATTCTAAAAGTCGATTTGCATAAAAGGGTAAGAAGTTATAATTTAGAAGTTGATTTTTAGCCTGCGTAGAAAGATCGCCAGGGTGCGAGAGATTTCAGGTTATTATGGGATATAGAATCCAGCAAGTACGAGCGGTTTGCAGACGGAGTGACTTTGGTGGATGTCATCTCTGAGGATATAGAAATGGTAAGCGAAGTGGAAGGGGGAGAGAAAGAAGAGTCGCCAGTCCTGATCGAGTTACTTCGTAGTGTGCCATGCTGTATCACATTTGGTGTTTCATATCGAGAGTAAACTCGATTGTTGGTTCGGATGGATCAAGTAAAGCACCTTGGGGTTTTTGTGACAGAATGCATTGGGGGAAGCAGGCAAAATGACTGCCATTGTTGTGTATATAATACATTGAAAGAATCGAAGAATAGAATGCTTGGGTTGGAATAATGTCGAAGTGAAGGCAGCAGTTAAACATAGGGGCAATACCCCTGGTGCTCACCTGGTAGAATAAACACTATACTGCACTGAGTAAAGGTATTTTAAACTAATTTCAATGGTTTCTAGAAGACAAACAGTGCAGCATGTAGAATCATACTAACATAATCATAAGACTTTAAACAAACAAACAAACAAAAAAATAACTTTTGGGGGGCAACCTCCCCCGCTCTCCCCCAAATACCTCCTTAGACCCCAATGTTTCTAATGCCTTGAACAAACATTGGTACATCATGGGTGATTAAGGTTGTAGTGAAGTTTCATCAAAATTGCACGTGTAGTTTATGAGAAGAAATCAAATTACCTATTTTTTCGGGCAACCCGCCCTCCACCTCCCCCGCCCCCCCCTCCCCCTAGACACTTAAAGGGGCATTTTTTTTTTATGTCGTTAACAAACTTTGGTACATCACAGGTGGTGAAGGTTGTGGTCAAGTTTCATCGAAATAGTGTGTGTAGTTTCAGAGGGAAAAGCAAACTCCTATTTTGGGGGGTCAAACCTGGACCCACTTTGACCCCCTGGATCCCCTTAGACCCCTTAGACCCCGATTTTTTTTTTAATGCCGTGAACAAACTTTAGTCACAACACAACAAATATAATTTGTGCCAAATTTGGTCACAATCCCATCATCGGTTTCGGAGAAGAAGTTTCAAGTGTTTACAGACAGACTGACGGACGACGCGTCATCGCATAAGCTCCCCTGAACTTCATTCCAGGTGAGCTAAACGTACTACAGGGAACCAGGAAATGACATGATTGTTGTAAATGCAGACACTGAGGAAAACTTTATTTGGCGAAAACAAAACCGAGGTAACCTCATCCGGGGTGACCCACTTTATTCCTCACTCGTAGTATTTGCATAACGATTGTTCTGTGGCTCAAATCTTTCTGAGGTCGAAAATGAGATGTTGGCCATTTCATTATTGGTATAATTCATTCAGCAATCAGATTTAATTTTGGCATAAAGAACGAGAACAGCAGTGCATTAATAATATATATACAACTACATTATTGGGGTACCGACTGGTGTTTACCTGTACAAGTCCCTTTTCCTGCTCATATACACCCCACGTCTGCAGTTTTGTCCTCCCGACTCTCCCTCTGTCCACAGCCAGCACGTGCCGCACTTCCTGCAATGCTTGCTCTCCTTCCGCATACTTTTGCGAAGCCAGCTTGGGTGAGTGTGGTGAAGGTGACGTAATACAAGTTAATGGTTTGGATATGCAACCTAAATCACACTTTTCGAGGATGGCCAATATTCCTACGCAACAGGAATGAACAAAATTGTTGCTTCGTCACAACATCAGGCGATAACTCCCCATAGTTTAAAAGAACACCATTGACCACCATGAATAAAATAATAACATCACACAAATTTGCCCAGGTTGATTTCAACATCAGGCGATAACTCCCCATAGTTTAAAAGAACACCATTGATCACCATGAATAAAATAATAACATCACACAAATTTGCCCAGGTTGATTTCAACATCAGGCGATAACTCCCCATAGTTTAAGAGAATACCATTGACCGTGAATAAAATAATAACATCACACAAATTTGCCCAGGTTGATTTCAACATCAGGCGATAACTCCCCATAGTTTAAAAGAATACCATTGACCATGAATAAAATAATAACCACACAAATTTGCCCAGGTTGATTTCAACATCAGGAGATAACTCCCCATAGTTTAAGAGAATACCATTGACCGTGAATGAAATAATAACATCACACAAATTTGCCCAGGTTGATTTCAACATCAGGAGATAACTCCCCATAGTTTAAGAGAATACCATTGACTGTGAATAAAATAATAACATCACACAAATTTGCCCAGGTTGATTTCAACATCAGGCAATAACTCCCCATAGTTTAAGAGAATACCATTGACCGTGAATAAAATAATAACATCACACAAATTTGCCCAGGTTGATTTCAACATCAGGAGATAACTCCCCATAGTTTAAGAGAATACCATTGACCGTGAATAAAATAATAACATCACACAAATTTGCCCAGGTTGATTTCAACATCAGGCGATAACTCCCCATAGTTTAAGAGAATACCATTGACCGTGAATAAAATAATAACATCACACAAATTTTCCCAGGTTGATTTCAACATCAGGCGATAACTCCCCATAGTTTAAGAGAATACCATTGACCACCATGAATAAAATAATAACCACACAAATTTGCCCAGGTTGATTTCAACATCAAGAGATAACTCTCCATAGTTTAAGAGAATACCATTGACCACCATGAATAAAATAATAACATCACACAAATTTGCCCAGGTTGATTTCAACACCAGGCAATAACTCCCCATAGTTTAAGAGAATACCATTGATCACCATGAATAAAATAATAACATCACACAAATTTGCCCCGGTTGATTTCAACATCAGGAGATAACTCCCCATAGTTTAAGAGAATACCATTGATCACCATGAATAAAATAAGAACATCACACAAATTTGCCCCGGTTGATTTCAACATCAGGAGATAACTCCCCATAGTTTAAGAGAATACCATTGATCGTGAATAAAATAATAATATTAACATCACACAAATTTGCCCAGGTTGATTTCATCATCAGGAGATAACTCCCCATAGTTTAAGAGAATACCATTGATCGTGAATAAAATAATAACATTAACATCACACAAATTTGCCCAGGTTGATTTCATCATCAGGAGATAACTCCCCATAGTTTAAGAGAATACCATTGATCGTGAATAAAATAATAACATTAACATCACACAAATTTGCCCAGGTTGATTTCATCATCAGGAGATAACTCCCCATAGTTTAAGAGAATACCATTGATCGTGAATAAAATAATAACATTAACATCACACAAATTTGCCCAGGTTGATTTCATCATCAGGAGATAACTCCCCATAGTTTAAGAGAATACCATTGATCGTGAATAAAATAATAACATTAACATCACACAAATTTGCCCAGGTTGATTTCATCATCAGGAGATAACTCCCCATAGTTTAAGAGAATACCATTGATCGTGAATAAAATAATAACATTAACATCACACAAATTTGCCCAGGTTGATTTCATCATCAGGAGATAACTCCCCATAGTTTAAGAGAATACCTTTGACCGTGAATAAAATAATAACATCACACAAATTTGCCCAGGTTGAGTTCAACATCAGTGTTAGAAAATGTCACAGTTAAGAGAAAATCATAACAAATTGGTTGATGCAAAAACATGCAAAATGCAAAGGCCATCCCGTTTATCACACCGACGCTTGCGGTAATCAAACACCTGATGCTTCTGCTAAAGCGTGATGGACAAGGAAAGTAGGAATTGCAATGGAAGTGAAGGTGTTGCTCTTTAACGACCACTATAGTCCCACCTGAGGTCGGCTGGGGGGGAGCTTGGCCCAAGTCTTTCACGAGCTGGCCTGGCCCGGCCTGACGTTCGGCGAGTTAGGGCAGGAATTTGGAATTTGTCCTTTGTGCCGGCTACTCTTTGCGAAGGACATCGTGGGATCTTTAACGTCCACCAAGTAATGCTGGCAGACAGGACCGCCAGTTTAATGTCCATCCAAGGGACGGCACACACATTGATGAATCTCCCTACCTGTGAAACACCGAACTGACAGTTTATAGCTGGGTCGGGATTCGAACCTGGGCTGGACAGCTTGGAGGTGAGTGTGCGCACCTCTAGGCCATCCTATCAGCCCAGTAAATGAAGTGTCTCCATCATTATCAGTGGTCATATCATGAAGGTGGCCACAAAGTAAGCTGCATTACCCCATCAACATTTCAACAGCCATTTGTTTCAGACTCAAAGACAAGTAAACAAGAAGGGTTGTGGGGAAAGGGGGTTTGACATTCATTTGGAGAGTGACCATTGTATGAACCACAGTACTGTACCAAGTTAATGAAAACTTAAACTACAGAACAAACCATAACAAACACTAAAACCTTTACAGTAACCGTTTCCAACCAAATGGTATGTGCATTGTGCACAGGTCTCTGGATCACCTGCAAAAAGATCCAAGAAGCAAAAAGGTGATTGGCAATCACCTTGTTCGCTATTCGCACTTCCTCCGCCTGCCGTGCGAGCTTCTTCTTGTGAGCAGACAGGTGAGCAGCCTCGACTCGTATCGCATTACGTTGCTGTTCCAACTGGGCAAGGTCACGGGTCACCTGCTCTTTAGCTTCCCTCTGCTCCTCGGGAAGCCACAGGAGAAAGGTAGTGTCCATTGTTGTGGTGTGTACAATGTGGAGTGCACATGACGTCACTATCGATAAGTGAAGGGTATAGGTAGTGTTGCTCAGCGGAGCGTGCTCGTGACCGAGTTGCCCGGTCTGGATTTATTTTTCCAAACAGAATGGAATCAAACTGGAAAATGCCACAGGTTATTTGCAGGTAGAGAGTTTCACCATTGAATAAACTGCACTTGAAGGTGATATTAAGACTGTTGTGTCCTGACTACACAAACGAAAGCAGCATTTGCAAAACAAAGTAATCGGGTAAATATGAGCGCATTCATTTTAGCATGTTGCATTGTGATATTAAATCTAAACGCAGTGTTGCATTGTGTCTTTGCCGGTTCTGAAAAGAGAAACTAAAGAGCCATCTATTGTTTTACATATATATATATATAAGAGAGAGAGACAGGGAGAGAGAGGGACAGGGAGAGAGACAGACAGAGACAGAGAGAGAGACACAGAGAGAGAGGGACAGAGACAGAGACAGAGAGGGACGGGGAGAGAGACAGACAGAGAGGGACAGGGAGAGAGAGAGAGGGACAGGGAGAGAGAGAGAGACACGGAGAGAGAGAGAGAGACAGGGAGAGAGAGAGAGAGGGACAGGGAGAGAGACAGACAGAGAGAGAGACACAGAGAGAGAGAGACAGAGACAGAGAGGGACGGGGAGAGAGACAGACAGAGAGGGACAGGGAGAGAGAGAGAGACACGGAGAGAGAGAGAGACAGGGAGAGAGAGGGACAGGGAGAGAGAGAGAGAGAGACAGGGAGAGAGAGGGACAGGAAGAGAGACAGACAGAGAGAGAGAGACAGTCAGGGAGAGCGAGAGGGAGAGGAACAGGGAGAGAGAGAGGGACAGGGAGGGAGAGACAGAGAGGGACAGGGAGAGAGAGAGAGAGACAGAGGGGACAGGGGGAGAGAGAGACAGAGAGAGAGAGAGAGAGAGAGAGGAACAAGGAGAGAGGGAGAGGGACAGGGAGGGAGAGAGGTGGTGAGGGAGGGAGAGAGGGCATGAGGGAGAGACAGAGTTGAATGGGGAGAGAGTAAATTGGCAAAATTAGAATTGAGACCAAAAAGCATTAAATAGGAAAGAAGAGAAGGGGGATAGGGATGATGAAAGGAAGGGAAAAGGCATAAATGGGGATACCGCAAGGAGAGGTGTCCATATTTTTACCCTGCGCACACGAAGCAGTGTCAAGCAATTGGTCCACTTTGTCTGTCTGTCTATCCATCTGTCCACAAACGTCAGTTTATGATCGAGGAACAACTTGATTTCAATTGAATGTTGTTTTTTGAACACAAATCGGAAAACAAACCTGTTTAGCAATATAGTTTATCAGTACTTTGTTTCTGAATTTGTCCCGATTGCATATGCACAGAGAGGAGTGAGATTTTTTTAAAGTTTCTGTCTGTCTGGCCGTCAAACAAAATGGAAAACCATTCCAAACAGGAAACTTACTGTTTTTAAGGACATCATAAAGGACACAAACTACTGGCATGAAGAACTAATGTAACGTGTTAAATAAGGTGCATCAACGACGGGCGGGAAACTTCGGAATTTTTTTCCCTACAACCTTTAAAATCATTATTTTATTTCAAATGAATTATATACTTAAACTGTACAACACAACTTGCCTTCTTGTCACTTTCATAAACACTCCAGTTAGCAGTATTGGACATTTTAGATCATCTTGACCAATCAAATTTGCCATTCGCAGACCGCGTCCATATCTTGTTTCTCAAGACTGTGCGTGTTAAGGTGTTCTATGAACTCTCCAGTTGTGTATGTAATAAATAGAAAACTGCAAATACGAGGGGCGTTAAAACGTTCAAGGAACAGGTTATTCATTGGTGGCCAAGAGCGGTTTTTTGTCTGGTGACCTCTTATCAGGACAGCTGACAGACTCAAACTCTTTTCCTGTCGGCGTTGATCACGGAGTGTCCCTGGGCTAAGGTAAACAAAATATCTAGTGAAGTTGTAATTTCTCAAGACAGCATTTTTACCACCATTAACAACACTTGGGCACGTCCAAGATCTCAGCAGGATGGGTACCCAGGCAAGGTCCGGCAATAAAGCCGTGTTATTCCTGTACATTCAAAATCCGTATTGGCGAGTTTAATTTTTTGCAGGTTTGAAGATTGCTCGGGATCACAGGTAAAAGCTCCCGCTTCTTCTTCCTCTATCTTTCTTCCCCCGCGCATAAATAGAGTCAAATCCACCATTAAATAATGCCTCAAAGTAAGTAAAACCTCAAAGTAAAGTGCCATTCGTGATTTCCCGGTCTTAACCGAGGGGAATCACGCGACAATATATATATATATATATATATATATATATATATATATATATATATATATATATATATATATATATATATATATATATATATATATATATACATACATACACTACTCACAATAAGTTAGGGATATTGGCAGGTTCTTCGGTGTGGTTGATTTTGTGTATTAATTATGTTGGAAAAAGTTGTTGGTCCTAATTCTATGGTTATTAATGAGTGGGAAAAAACACAGCATTCTTGATTTCAATACCATAACCCTAACCCCTATAAAAAAAATAAAAATAAACTCACTCCCACAATATCCCTAACTTATTGTGAGTAGTATATATATATATATATATATACCTGAGCAATCATAATAGAGAATGGCAGCCAGCAGCATGTCACGACCTTCTTGAACTCTCAATGTTTGCTAATCTGTTAACCGGTGATGCAATGTGGCTTCACGAAAGGGATCTTGAAACAAAACGGAAATCCAGGCAATGGAAGCGTAGGTGTCACCATGGCACAACCCAATACATGTTGCACTCAGCTGGAAAGATCACGGCATCGATGTTTGGTGATCACATCAAATCTAACATTTTAAATAATTTTGTTACGATTTACCTTAATTGTTGAAGACCGCAGTTTACTTATGACGTAGGAACACCTGAGTGTGTGAATATGTTTATAGTGTGGAGCTGCTGCCCACATAGCAACTACCCTGATGCCAGGGGACAGGCAATACCTCACCTGCTCTGCGTGAAAGACACCATGGGATTTTTACCATCGACCAGATAATCCTAGCAGCTGGTCCCCAGGCCAACGTCCATCCGAGGAAGGACACTTTGTCATGCATCGTCCTGCCTGCGAAAGTCCAATCTCACAGTTTACAGTCAGGTCAAGAATAAAACCCAGGCTCCATAGCACAAAGGTAGGTGTGCTACCTCTGCACCATCCTTTTGGACAGTGATTTGAATACACGCCTTTCAAAACCACAATCCGAGGCGAAGGTGATGCCAGCCTCATGCAAAGTTTCTGGCAGGCCAATAATGACAAATGCCAAGGGACGATGACCAAAAGTGTGCTCCTTCATGATAATTACGCCGATGCAGTGCAGTATCGTATAGTCCGCCACTCATGGCTGTGGCTTTTAACAGCTACATCAAGCCACTTCCCCTCACCTCCAGCTGCAACCCGTGACCCATATAGCTTCAACCTGGATCCCATTGACTCTACCTCTTTCAAAATTTGAATTCCTACCTGCATTGTTACCGATTCGTCAAAGACAAGGAAGTGACTAAATCAACCAAAATGTGTTTGAAAGAGTAATCTAAATCCGTTTTTTGCTGAGATAGACGAGTTGAAGGACAAATGGAGTAAGTGCATTGAAGCCGAGGACAATGTCTATGTTGAAAAAAATAATTGGTGTCTTGGACTCTTGAATATCTCGTTCCTGGAACGTTAATACCCCGCTAGATTACAGACTACAAACACAAAGTTTCTATTGAGTGTTCACTTTGAGTAGGGAACTGCAAGAACTGATAAACATTTATCAACATTACATTTCTCTTCAAGTTTGCCATTCTTAAAATGTTGTAGTGGGGCAACTTAGCATAACAATTGTGCATTTTGTGAGGAAAGCACCAAATTTGGCACACTAGTAGACTATCCTATTATGAACAGATTTGGATATTGGGCCATCTCAAATTCAGCCCCTGATGGCTGTGGCAGCCATTTTCCAAAATGACACCTTCAGCAAGTTCCAACGAATTGCATCATCAATTGGCTTGGTCCTTTCCACCAGGCATTCTCTGGTGAAAGCCTGGAACTGCTCTTGGCCAATCTTCTTCACATTCCTGACAGTCTCAACTGCAGCAGGACCTGCAATTTCCTTTGTGTCAAGGACAACCAGATCCATGCTCTCTTCCTCAAAGGGGTTGCCAAGCTCTTCTATGACGCTGACAAGGGCGCGGACATCCTTGGCGAAAGAGGTCTGCACACTTGGTGTCTGGTCGTGATGACGTGTGTCCTCTCGCCTCCCCCAGTGTTGATGGCCATCTTGGAACTCTTCTATGGCCCTGGCAACTTCTGGCCCGGCAATCATCCAACGCCGCAGGGCACTTGGGTTGTCAGTGAGGCCGACTGCTCCACCATCTCCTTTGATGCAGGCGTTATTCTGTTCATGCGCCTGGTCGATTGGGATCGAAGAGAACACCTTCTTCGTCTTCTGTACAGTGAAGTTGCCAGCCCTGAATTCTCTGGCTACATCTGGGTGCTTCATTGGGAGTGCAACCATGTCCCTCAGGTGAACAGGGACCCACCTGGCATAGTGTGTGTGGTCTAAGGCATGGAACCATGGGACCGGTTCCGTCAGGGCATCAAGGTACATCGTGAATGAAGCCTGCCGCAGAGAACGCACGTAGACCAGCACCAACATCTCTAGTTCCAGCACAGTTGCCCAGTACTGAAAGTTGGGAATGTCTTCTCCTCTCTGGTGACACCAGTCTTCGAACTCAGGCAGGTCTTCTGCATCATCAGCATATGTCATACAGTGGCGTTCATACGCACGGTGTTGCAGGATGTGCAGTGCCGCTGCAGTGATTTGATGAGCTCTTCTTGTGCGGGTGACGTGGGCAGCTCGCAGGAAGGAGTCGGCCGTCCCTGGCGTTGCAATCTCAGCTTGCAAATCTGCAAAATCTGCAAATCTTGCAAAAATCAAATCTCTGAATCTGAGATGGCCCAATATCCAGATCTTTTCATAATATGATAGTCTACTAGTGTGCCAAATTTGGGGCTTTCCTCACAAAATGCACAATTGTTATGCTATATTTAGCTTAGCTGCCGGACTATTGTGAATATTAGACTTTGATAGGTCACCGTTGCATGAAATGTCTCAATTTTTGGCTACTTCGTGTACCTGAGCGAGGCCGACGTAAAATCCCCCCTTGGCAGCAACATCCGTAACTTTATGCTCGCATCGTGATGCAAACTGCTTTCGCTGTTGCCCCAGCTCCGAGTGCTCCCTGCCCAGGCCTTTTGGCACATCCAAGCAGCTCCTCTCCCATTCCTCACGCTCCAGTAGCAGCTTCATCTAATGAATGATGTCAGATGAAATACATAGGATTACGCTGCGCTCAAAGGATCACCAACATTCATGAGACAAAAACAATGTAAACGAGAACGACACTCGGTTGAGCGCATACCTCCGCCAGGCTGAACAGTTTACGTTTTGTATCCCACTGATAGGCCGGATCTGGATTCGGACCTGAACCAAAACCTAATCGGCTTGTTCTCGTCATCGAACCAACTCGTCCACCAAGTTTCGTCATAACATGTCCACAACTTTTAAAATATGTTATACAACGCTTTTCGCCCGATCTCTCAATGGTGAAGAATCAATTTATAATTAAATAATTATCGTATCCGAATCCATATTCAGATCTTTACCAAAATCGAATCGATTCGTCCTTGTCACACACACAATTGGCCCACCCAGTTTCATCCAAATCCGTCAATACGTTTTTGAGATATCGTGATATGTATCGGTTTTAGCCCTATCACTCAATGTTGAAGAATCACTTAATAATTAAATAATTCTCCTATCCCAATCCATATTCAGATCTTCACCAAACTCGAACCTATTAGTCCTTGTCACACCCACAACCTGTCCACCAAGTGTTGTCCAAATCCGTCAATACCTTTTTGAGATATCGTGCTATGTATCGGTTTTAGCCCCACCACTCAATGGTGAAGAATCACTGAATAATTAAATAATTCTCATATCCGAATCCATATTCAGATCTTCACCAAACTCCAATCTATTAGTCCTTCTCACACCCAAATCCGGTCCACCAAGTGTTGTCCAAATCCGTGAATAACCTTTTTGAGATATCGTGCTATGTATCGGTTTTAGCCCTATCACTCAATGTTGAAGAATCACTTAATAATTAAATAATTCTCCTATCCCAATCCATATTCAGATCTTCACCAAACTCGAACCTATTAGTCCTTGTCACACCCACAACCTGTCCACCAAGTGTTGTCCAAATCCGTCAATACTTTTTGAGATATCGTGCTATGTATCGGTTTTAGCCCCACCACTCAATGGTGAAGAATCACTGAATAATTAAATAATTCTCATATCCGAATCCATATTCAGATCTTCACCAAACTCCAATCTATTAGTCCTTCTCACACCCAAATCCGGTCCACCAAGTGTTGTCCAAATCCGTGAATAACCTTTTTGAGATATCGTGCTATGTATCGGTTTTAGCTCGATCACTCAATGGTGAAGAATCACTTAATAATTAAATAATTATCATATCCGAATCCATATTCATATCTTCACCAAAATCAAATCCACTAGACCTTGTCACATACCCAACCTGTCCACCAAGTTTCGTACAAATCCGTCCACAAAATTGAGATATCCTGCTATACAGTCACGTGAAAAAGTAAGTACACCCCATGTAAAGTTTTGACTTTTTCAACATATTTCAACATACAGCGATTTGATCTTCATTTCAACAATATTGATAGATAAAGGTGATATAATATAACAAATATCATGAAACATTTACATTTTGTAGTCCATTGTATATAAACATTGTATTAAATAAACATAAATGCAAATTTCGCACATGGAAAAAGTAAGTACACCCTTGGCTCTAATAGGTGGTATTGCCCCCTTTGGCAGAAACAGCCTCAAGTAGGTGTTTCTTATAACTTTCTACCAGTCTCTGACATCGACTGGGAGAAATTTTTGCCCACTCCTCCATGCAGAATTCTTTCAGCTGTGCGATATTTGAGGGGTTTCTTGCATGCACAGCTCGTTTCAAATCCCCCCACAACATCTCGATGGGATTTGGATCCGGGCTTTGACTTGGCCATTCCAGAACCCTCCATTTCTTTCTTTTCAGCCATTCCTTGGGATGTACTGGTATGTTTAGGGTCATTGTCATGTTGCAAGGTCCACCTTCGGTTGAGCTTCAACATTCCCACAGATGGCCTCACATTATCCTCAAGCACCCTCTGGTACAATGAAGAATTCATAGTGGATTCTATGATGGAGAGCTGCGCAGGCCCTGATGCAGCAAAGCTGCCCCAAACCATAATATTTCCACCACCATGCTTTACATTTGGTATCAGGTTCTTGTGGTCAAATGCTGTCTTTGGTTTTCGCCAAACATATCTTCTGGTACTGTGGCCAAATAGCTCTACCTTTGACTCATCTGTCCAGAGCACATTGTTCCAGAAGTGCTGGTCTTTGTCTAGGTGTTCATTGGCAAACTTTAGTCTTGCCCTGATGTTCTTTCTGGACAGCAACGGTTTCCTCCTGGCACACCTCCCATGTAGATCAAATGTGTGCAGCCTCTTTCTAATGGTAGACTCGTGCACTTTGACATCAACAGTGGCAAGAGCTACCTGTAGGTCCCGTGATGACATTCTGGGGTTCTTCGAGACTTCTTTCAGCATCTTGCGGTCTGCTCTCAGGCTGAACTTGCTGGGACGGCCTGGCCTGAACAAGTTGGCAGTTGTTTGGAATATTCTCCACTTGTTGATGATCTTCCGGACAGTCGAATGATTGATTTCAAATTGTTTGGAGATCTTTTTAAATCCCTTCCCAGACTCGTAGGCATCTATAACTTTCTTTCTGAAGGCCTCAGAGAGCTCTTTTGATCTAGGCATGGTGACGCCGCACACTTCAACAACAAAGACCAAACCAAACTAAATGTCTGAGGTTTAAATAAGACAGGTTCCTCCAAGATCCTCCCTAACGATGTTCTAATCATTTGCACCTGAGCTGGTGCACCTGATTCTAATTTTAGGTATTTGCACCTGAGCTGGTGCACCTGATTCTAATTTTAGGTATTTGCACCTGAGCTGGTGCACCTGATTCTAATTTTAGGTATTTGAAGTAGTGATAAATGTCGGGGTGTACTTACTTTTTCCACATGCAAAATTTGCATTTATGTTTATTTAAATTATACAATGGACTAAATGTTTCATGATATTTGTTATATTATATCACCTTTATCTATCAATATTGTTGAAATGAAGATCAAATATCTGTATGTTGAAATATGTTGAAAAAGTCAAAACTTTACATGGGGTGTACTTACTTTTTCACGTGACTGTATATAGTTTTTGTCCCTATCTTCCCAATGGTGAAAAATCACTTTTAAAATTATACTAGCCGCATCCGGATCTTCACCAAAAATCCAATCATTTCGTCCTTGTCACATACACTACCTCTCTGCCAAATTTCGTCCACAACCTTTTAAGGTATCTTCTTCACAAACAAACAAACAGACAGACAGCCACGAAAACATAACCTCCTTCCACCTTCGGTGGCGGTGGTAATAAGCCACACGAAGCTGTACCTTGGCTTTCTGCAGCTCTTCTCGCTCGAGGTCCCGTTGCTCCAACATTGCTCGCATATTCTCGGCCATGCTCCCTTGCAACGCTTCGGTCTTACTGCGCTCGGCGAGCAGTCGGTGACGCTCCTGGAATAAAGAGGAAAATACTTTTCAAAACATATTGGAACTACAACGGCACTCAGTAGAGACCATACCTCCGCCAGGTGAACAGTTTACGTTTTGTATTCCAGATTAGACCAGAAAATCACAATACGTAATCACATTTAATCAAAATCATCCGTCCACAACTTTTTGAGATATCCTGCTATATATCCTTTTTGGCCCTATCTCCCGATGGTGAAAAATCACTTTTAAAATTATAGTAGCTGGATCCGGATCATCACCAAAATTGAATCGATTAGTCTGTCACATGCCCAACCTGTCCAACAAGTTTCGTCCAAATCCATCCATAACCTTTTGAAATTGGTTTTAGCCCTATCACTCAATGGTGAAGAATCACTTAAGAAATTAAATAATTATCATATCTGAATCCATATTCAGATCTTTACCAAAATCGAATCGTCCACGTCAGACACCCAACCGGTGCACCAAGTTTCGTCCGGATCTGTCCACAACTTTTTGAGATATCCTGCTATGTATCGTTTTTGGCCCTATCTCCCAATGGTGAAGAATCACTTCAAAATTATAGTAGCCGGATCCGGATCTTCACCACAATCTAATCATTTCTTCCTTGTCACATACGCTACATCTCTGCCAAATTTCGTCCGAATCCGTCCACAACTTTTTGAGATATCTTGTTCACAGACAAACAAACAGACAGACAGACCGACAGACAGGGGTAAAAACATAACCTCCATCCACCTTTGGTGGCAGAGGTAAAAAAAAAAACAATGTTAAAACTTAGATGTGACCTTCAAAATGTTTTCATGGCTGTTTAAACATGTTTTACAACAGGTGTCGTAAAAAACTTTGATTTGTTTTTTTTTTGAAATTGTTAGGTTTTACGACCACTGCAGCAAAGGGTTAAAAGTATATGATGCAATAAATCTCACTTTAAGTTACAACTACAGTACCGATTTTTTAAAAACCATCATGCGATAGGAGCAACACTTCAAAATTCCATTCTTTTAATCAGACTTGAGTAACAACAGGAAGGGCATTGGTTGTATCAAAGATAACATTCTTTGGATGGGTAATGGGGCCATTCATTTATTGTCCCCCATCGCACCGCGGAGCAAAAGGGGGATTATGGTTTTCCCCTCCGTCAGTGTGTGCGTCCGTCCGTGCGTGCGTGCATGAGTGTGTGCATCCGTGCGTGCGTGAGTGCGGACGTGCGTGCATGAGTGTGGTCGTGCGTGCGTGCGTGTGTGCGTAAGCGAAGGACCGAATTCTAATTTGGTGTGTGGGTGCAACCCACGTCAAAATCCAAGATGGCCGCCGCCATGTATGTCTGACGCCATGTATGTCTGAACCTTGTGAGCGGAATATCTTGAAAAATAAGCGAAGTACCAACTTCTAATCTGGTGTGTGGGTGCATCTAGGTACAAGGAAGAACGCTATTGAAAATTGGGTCGCCACGTCAAAATCCAAGATCGCCGCCGCCATGTATGTCTGAACCTTGTGAGCGAAATATCTTGAAAAATAAACGAACTACTAACTTCTAATCTGGTGTGTGGGTGTGTCTCCAACCCACTCGCAAATATTATCGACTCTTCCATGTTTTCTGCGTCTTCCACTTTGTCAACTCACATCACTTCACCGACGGGGGACCTAGGCGTAACGCTTGTTATATATACAAAAATGGTGATGGTGGTTTTATTTTCTACCTCTGAGCATTATGACATCTGCTAAGACTTTGTTCACCCACAATACCTCCTCTTCTACTTCGTATGTCCTTGTCCTACTGTTTTGCCTTCACCACATTTTTGCCCCTTGTTACTCTGTTCTTCCATGAGCATTGATATATATATATATATATATATATATATATATATATATATATATATATATATATATATATATATATATTGTCGCGGATCCCGGGTTCGTCGACGTACAAAGGGGGGTTTATGCCCTGTTCCCCCCACAAACTCCGGTTCCACTGAGGCCGCCCACCACGTCTAAACTCGTGGTTGACGGATTGCTAGGCAACTCCAGCCGCCGAGCCTGCAACTGCGCGTGGAAGGGTTAGCGGTCACAACCCGAATACCTTCGGACACATGCAGCCGTGAGGACGGGGACTGAACCCCGCACAAGTCACACTTATTCCTGACACCCGAGCGGTTGTGCGTCGTGTGACCCGTGCCGTTACGCTATCGGACCCGATCGAGCGGTTTTAATTCTGGCGATGCTAGGTCAATGGATGGAAAATGACAACGACGGCCAGGTTGGAAGTACCAAACACAGTATTTATTTACAGGTATGTATAGAACACAGACAAAGCAAAAAATCTTAATAGCCTTACCTACGTCCCCAGACAAGGGCTCTCATTCGTTCCGGGAAGGGGGGAAGAGGGTAATGCGCGGGTAAGCGCGGCCGCTTCGTGCAGCTCGCCCGGATGGGCTCGGTCGTGCAGCTCGCTTGGATGGGCTCGGTCGTGCAGCTCACCCGGATGGGCTCGGTCGTGCAGCTCGCCCGGATGGGCTCGGTTGTGCAACTTGCCCGTATGGGCTTGGTCGTGCAGCTTGTGTGAATGGGTTTGGTGGACGACAGCCCCAGGAATCGCTCCAAACCCAAGGCGCCAACAGCCGGAGACAATCGCGGCAGGGACGACGTGGTTAAGACGAACCAGGAGCAGGAACAGAGAGCGCAGGAACCAGAGGACCGATCAAGATAGCAGGAGCCCAGCAAGAGAGAGAGTATGTGTTTATGGGCCGGGTTTTTATAACACCCCAACCCCTTCCTGAATGTTCCATGGGTCTCAATTGGCCGCCAGGGGTCACGTGACGTGACAGCCCCTCATTGGTCACCCTCGGTCACTCCCCCCTGCTTTCCCTTTAGCTCCCATTGGTTGCTCGCTGCTCCTCCTCCCAGGAATGTCTCATTCCTCCGTCGGGGAAGGTTTTATTCCTCCTTCAGGCCTGCAGGGCCTAGTCTAGTCCAATGACGAGGCACTTTCGGCCTCAACGAGGCCTATAATCATCCTGCCTGACTCAACACATTATTTGTTTTCTTTCTAAACACTGGAAAGGGCCTATGCTTTACATTTAATAAGAAATAACTAACTACAGGAGGCTACATGTTGTGGTGTAACGAACTATAGGGGGATTGCCTTTATTCGCAAAACCGCAACAATATATATATATATCTATATATACTGTATATGTCTATATATATATATATAATCAGATGGAGACAAAGGGGCATCACAAATTAATTGGCCAAAATATAATATAAGGGACCATCTCCATCATCAATATTCATATCGACACCACATCCACCATCCATATATTTTCTCTTTCTCATCCTCCGTCCCAACTCCCACGATGAAGCTGATTCTGAGGGCCTTTCTCTCACCGCAGGCAGGTTGGTGGTCCTTCTGCCTTCTACTGACTCCTCTCCGGCCTAGCTCCCCCAGCTCTGTCTGTGCTGTGTCCCACAAATATTCCTGCAGGATGCACAAGATCTGCCAGAAACCCTCTTCTGGTGAAACTGCCAAAATCAAGACTCTTTGCTCACCTTCACTCTTTCATTCCTCTTTTCTCCCGCCACTGGAACAAACTCCCTCACTCTCTTCAATCCCTCTCCTCCCTCCAGGTCTTTCAAACAGCTGTTCACCACCATCTATTATCTTGCCCATCCAAAACCTTGATCTTTTCTACCCCCATTAATACACCCCAAATCCACCTCTTTCAATCTCCAAATTTTTTCCTGAAATTCCTAATCGTGTTCATTTGTTTTGTGCTGTGTACCCCAGCCCCTCCCCAGCCCTCGCCCTTCCACAGATCTACCGATGTCCCTGTTCTCTACTGTTGTTGTGCTGTCTCCCGCTCCTTTTATTGTATGCTTTATGTGTCCATGCATGTTTTCTTGTTTAATGTGTTAGCTCTTACACAAGCCTCGACTCTGTATGCAAAAAAAACTCCCTTACCTATCCCCTTTTTCTCCTTCCCTCCCCATTCCCTTCCTTTTCTTAAAAAATTTTTTCAATCCCATCCTCATTTTTACATCCATACTATTACGTAGATAATTTCTTCATACGTTATGTCAGTCCTCCGAAACGGAAGTTTTGTGACAGGAGCATTTTTGCACAGCCAGTTGAATGTACAGGACACATCAGAAATGCAACAACAAAGTCTGCCTTGACTCAACACACACCGTACACAGGGAATCACATAATGCTATGACTCCGAGTTTTCTGGATATTCGGGCAACGTTGCTGAAGCAACTATTTGTGATTATTGCCTTGATCTGGGCAACAGTTTATGGGTCAG
This sequence comes from Myxine glutinosa, assembly GCF_964187855.1. Lineage (NCBI taxonomy): Eukaryota > Metazoa > Chordata > Myxini > Myxiniformes > Myxinidae > Myxine > Myxine glutinosa. The sequence continues at coordinate 155,917,571 of NC_136261.1, read as the reverse complement.
TCAGATATGCTCGCCTTTCTACATGGGGTGATGTAGAAAATGACATGAGAGGATGGTGCACCACCTGCTTGAAGCCCTGGAGGGAAGAGTGGGACAGTCTTTGGAAGGCAGTTCCACATACTGGAGAAAAAGCGAACAAAATAATTGAGATGTAAATTCATCCTGCATTTTGGGAGTTTAACCAGGAGGGTGTTCCTGGAAGAACTTGTGCATCTTGGAGTTGCTGTGGAGGGTTGGAGCACTGAGGGAGCAGGTGGAGCAATGTCGGAGAATATACAGCAGAAAACAGAGACTACCAACCTGTCTGCAACAGACCTCGTGCTTTGGCCTGATCACAGGACATTCCAATAATGTTGAGAACTTTTAATTCCACAGAATGTAAGAGAAACGACCATGATTCTTGGTCACCAGCCCATAGGGGAGAGCAGTACTCCATTGGGGGAGGATGAAAGCCATATAGGCTGAGTCGTTCTGATTTTTCAAGGAAAGTCCTGCAACAAGAGAGGATTCTGTCTATAGTTAATATCCATCGGAGGGATGGTGCACTTTGTGATGCAATGCCCTGGCTGTGAACCACCAATCTGATCTTTAATAGTCTGGCGAGAATCAAACCCACACATGACAGCTCAAAAGTAAATACTCAACCATTATGTCAACAACAGTTTGAGAATCCTCAATCGTTCAAGGATAATGTAACTTTATAATGAGTAAAACTATCAGGTGCCAATAAATGATTAATTTTTTTTTTTTTTTTGAATACAGAATTGAGGCTCGTGAAAGAGCTAACATTTATCACACAAACAAATCAAACAAAAGCAAACACAGTATATAAAAAGGGGAGCGGTAGACAAGATGGGGAGAGAAGGGGAAGCACATAAACTCAACATTTGAGAGCAGGGACATCGGGAATGTGTGGGAGGGGGAGGGCTTGGGGGGAGGAGGCATGGGAAGGGGGGGGGGGGAGAAGTATAAACACAAGGACTTCCAGGACAGAAGTTAGTATTTCAAAAAAGTGGATTTGGGGTGAAATTAGCGGGGGTAGAAAAGATCAAGGTTTTGGATGGGGGAAGATAAGAGATGGTGGCGAACAGCTGTTTTAAAGACCTGGAGGGTGGAGTGGGATTGAAGAGAGTGAGGGAGTTTGTTCCAGAGGCGGGAGAAAAGAGGAATGAAGGAGTGAAGGTGAGCAGAGAGTCTTGATTTTGGCAGTTTAACCATAAGAGGGTTGCAGGCAGATCTTGTGCGACCTGTCGGAATATTTGGTGGACAGAGCCCAGAGAGAGCTGGGGGAGCAAGGCCGGAGAGGAGTCGGTAGAAGACAGAAAGACCACCAACCTGCCTGTGGTGAGTAAGTGAAAGGCCCTCGGAGGTAGCTTCATCGCGGGAGATTCCAATGATTCTGAACGCTTTGGTTTCAACAGCGTGAAGACGAGCTAGGTGTGAGGCAGGAGCACCACCCCAGAGGGGAGAGCAGTATTCCATTGAGCTGCGGATGAAAGCCTTGTATGTGGTGAGGAGCTCAGGTGTGCCAAGGAAGGACTTCGCACGACAGAGGATGCCCAGTCGGCGACTGGCTTTGGAGGCTTGATTTGAAATGTGGTTTTCCCAGGAAAGATCATGGCAGATAGTGAGACCCAAAAGCTTGAGTGACAGAACTTCTTGGAGAGGATTATTCAGAAAGTAGATGGGAGGGTTGTCCAGTCGGTCTTTTCGGAGAGACATAGTGAGAGTGTGAGATTTGTCAGGATTGAAAGACATGTTCCACTTGTTTGACCAGTCTGTGATTTTGTCCAGGTCTGCAGAGAGTGAGGAGGCTGCAGACTGCCGATCTGAGGGATGAGGAATGGAGTGGCAGAGAGTGGAGTCATCAGCAAAGAGATAGAGAGGATTTTCAAGAGAGTCGGAGAGATCATTCCTAGAACCTCTAGAATGCCCCTCATAAATATGTCTTTGCTTGCCTTTCATTTTATTTATTTGATAACAATCCTAGCTGTGGTGATATGTACAATAAATGGATGAGGTGTGTGTGTGTGTGGGGGGGGGGGGGGGGGGCGGGGGGAGGGCCGGGGGCGGGGTTGGTGGTATGTCTGTGTGTGGGTATGTCTGTGTGCGGGTATGTCTGTGTGTGTGTGTGTGTGTAATGGGATACATCTGTGTGTGGGTATGTGTGTGTGTGTGTGTGTGGGGGGGGGGGGGGGGTAATGGGGTATGTGTGGTGTGTGAGTGTGTGTGTGTGTGTGGCATGTTTTTTGTGAAGTTCTACTGGAGTTTTCTCATGTGGAATTTGATGCATCAAAACAGTCCTCATGATCTCCCGAGTTGATTAGGCTGCAAATAATCCGGAAGAATTCCCATGTTTTAAGCGCACTCCATGTTAAAGTGTATAGAACAGCTTCATCGTGGATTCTAATTACAAAATAAATAACAAAAACATTGAAAACATTGTAACAAAGCATACATTGTTTCCCCATTACTTAATACTAATAATACTAACAAAGATAATAATAGTAGCATAATTTGGCAATAATAATAATGAGCGCGTCATCACGTCTCCTCCCTCCCCTCCTATCTCTCTCGCCCAGGCCCAAGCACACCTGGGCCTGGTGAAAGGTAAGCTAATGCTCAAGCAATACAGCAGGCAGGTATGCTACAAGGCCGTGAAGACCAATGAAAATTTGGTCCAACGGGCCCACTAGTCTACTTAATGGTGGTGCTTGCTTAAGAAGGTGCCACACTGACTCTTCCTAAATATGGAATAAAATGCAGAAACAGCATGTATTTCCATGAGCACAAATGTATGCTTTAGTAAGATCTTTTGTCTTCAGGTAATCAATCAATCAATCATGTCGAGTCTCCTCGGGCTTAAGTTAAAGGGGTTTCTCAAACACTGTCAATCAGTTGATGCGCGACTGTAATATCATGGGAATGGTCAAAGTGGCATGTGCTTTTGAGTAAACCAAAAATCCAACAGGTGAGGCGCATACTTGGAATGCAGGTGTGATTATCGTGGTCACACAGCATCACTTTATTACGGCCACACTATAATATTTTAATGACCACACACCATCACCTTCGAGTGGCTCGGTGGTGGGAGGGAGTAATGCGTCACTGTGGCTTGAAACCCACAGACACTCAGCAGAACTTTTCCGCATTCCTGCTAAAAGTGACGACTTCTCCAGGTTCACTTCTCGTCTTAAAAACATTCACAACCTATCATGACCACCCCATGCTCTGCCAAAGGTTTCATTTGACTCCACCATTACCCCATTATCAGAGCTACATAACGGGGTCATAATGTGGTCAGAGCTACATATGTGTGACCTGTATCAGTCATCGTCATGCATTAATAATTATCTGTCATGTCTCAATAAATTTTTAAATACTTTTTCTCCATCAAGATCATCCATCACCATGGAACATGAAGTCACATTTGTATCACACCCTAATTCTATACCTGAGCTAATGCGCTTTTTAATGTGTGCCATCACTTTCAGTGCCGACTTATACCCGCATTACATTTAGGAACTAGATGGTATTCATAGAATACTGACCCTGCGCAGTCAACTTGCTGCGAGCCAACTCTTCTGTTTTTGAACATTTTTTTTTCTTTGATCCAATATGGCTGCCAGACCACGTGAGCGATGACATCATAAATTTATATTCTCTAATATAATTGTTGCATAGATCATGCCGAATACATTTCAAACTGATCAGACTAAGCGTTGTCGCTGTCGAATTATGACGTCATAATTATGGCACCAAATGACATCATCGTTAACAACACCTATTCCCCATATGGAGTTCTTTACAATGAGCCATGTTTCCATGCAGCGGTTTTGGAGATATGGAGGTGCAACATTTTTCGATTTTTTTCCAAGATGGCGTCTGTACCACGTGACCCATGACGTCATAATTATGAATAAAAAAATTCTACAGATTACAAAAATAATCGGAGGCGCTTCTACGGTAAAATTTCGTGTCAATCGGACCAACGATTGCCGAGAAAATGAATTTTTAAAATGCAGACACACACGGCACATGGCACACATACGTAACTGAATGCTTAACTCCGCTTTTCGCTTCGCGAGCGTCGGGTAATGACTTAGTTAGGTTTCAGTAAGGATAGGTTCTCACCTCCTCCAGCAGCCGTGTCTGTTCTTGCAACCGGGCCTCAAGGCGGGAGATGACTTTGTGAAGCTCGCTTCGCTCCTGCTGCAAGTCTTTCCTCTGACTTTCCAGGCTGTTCTGCAACACTGGAAGAGAACCCACAACAATGTAACTACCAGTATTAAATAAAGCCCGACTCTCCCCCTGTTTAGTCAGTCCCTTAAACGAAATGTTCATGGCAAAAGGTCAAGAAAAACAAATAAAAACTGTGTTTAGACACGTTTAAAATGAAAAAGCAAAATCATAAAAATCAAAAAAATCAAACTATTGCTCACTTTTCAAGACCATAACACATACTCTACCAAAATTGCTCCACTACATTCCTATTCTGGCTGAACAGTGCCTCCTGTGACCATGGAAAGTTGATAAGATTTCCCCAGGCCGTGAAGAGGGATAAAAAAACTGAACCTTTCAGACCCAGACCCACGATGAGGAAGAAGCACAAGGCCCATTCTGCCCCCCCTCAAACAACCTCTCTCAGTCTCTCTGTCTCTGTCTTTGTCTCTGTCTCTCTCTCAATTGAAGCTCCACCTGGTTTTAATAAAAGAGGTGGGGGTGGTGGCAACCAACTGTGCCAACTGAGGTTCTATCCCAGACACAGCACCAACCTACATTTTCTGGGATGTCATGCTTCAAATGTAGGTTAGTGCAGTATCTGAGAAGGAGCACCAGTGGGCCCAGAGTCTACCCTACCCCATCCTAAAATTGGGATCTCATGCTCTGCAATTCCCAAGGGGAGATTTTCTCCATGGGCCAAAGCCTCACAAAATTTTAATGGGAACTTTGTGGGGCATTTGCATAAGGGACGTGTCATCTTCATCTATCTATATCAATAAGATCATTATCTGACCAGCTCTGTTTTGACAGATTTATGTGCTGCATCAGCAAACCAGATATGCTCCGGCCTTGCATGCCTGCGACATGAGTATTGTTGACCATCAGTCTGTGGCGTATTTGCTTGCTATGAACTGCAGGACTGGTGCAGGGTCTGGTTGTTGTTGGATTATCTAGTTACGGTAGCTTTTCACCTCTCACTTTCCTGGCAGCATGTCAACCTTAGTTGCTTGCAAGTGAAGGTTGGCTTAGCAGTGCTCTCAATCAATCCTATTTCAGGGCATCCTGGGTAGGTGGCAAGTGATACAACTACAGATCTGTTACTTTGGGAAAAAAATGCTCCACCTGGGTGTGTTTGCACAATTTCTTAGCTTGCTGTAGAGTGGACAAATTAATTTTCCCAACAAGGAAATAACCGATTGTGGGGTGGGGGATTTTGCCGCAACCTCGAACACGTGACTTCAGTTTCCCCAAATTAGCACACAATTAAAATGATCATGAAGTGTCCTAAATATTTATCCAACATCACATAGGTGTCCTTTATATGTTCCTCTCCTTCCAGTGCGTACGACGTGTGGTTCAAAAAGCCTCAACAAGCAAAATGACAACTGGGCCTCCTTTAATGAGCCAAACTGGCATGAAACAAACACTTTCAGATGCTGGACTGCAATTCCTTTTTCACAGGCATGAAAAAAAAAAATCAGTACAAAATAAAATCACTTTTCATTTTTAAGGCTTTATTAAGGCATTTTAACACAGGCATTCTAAGGCCATTTTCCCTGCTAGAGCAGGGTTTAGCCTTGCGGTCCCCATGACAATCTTCTCGATTTTGCCCTATTTTCTGCATCTCTCCTTGTTAACCCCCATGCCCGCATTTCTTCTTCCACCATCTTTAGCCAAGTCTTTCTCGGTCTTCCCCGTCTTCTACTTCCTTCTACATTCATTTCCATCACTCTTCTCAACCGGTCACTTTCATCCTTCCTCAACACATGACCAAACCATCTCAACCTGTTCCTCTTCACAGCATCAATCACGGGCTCTATTCCCATCATCTTTCGCAATTCATCATTTGTCTTCCTCTCTCTCAACGATACTCCGCACATCTACCGAACCATTCGCATTTCCACCCTTTCCAGCCTTCGTTGCTGCTCTACGTTCATTACCCATGTTCGCTCCCATAAATCATAACACTTCTCACACATGCAGCATACACCTTTCCCTTCAGCTTCACGACACTCCCCTCCTCGTCAGCACGGCACTCAGTTCCCAAAACTTCTACCATGCACATCTCACTCTAGCAACCGTTGCCGAGTCTGATCCACCTTCTCCATTCAGCATGTCTCCGAGGTAGCAAAATGTTTTCACACCCTCCAGCTTCACGCCGTCTCCAAGATCCAACTCAATATTTCCACCATCTGCAGCTCCCTCTGTGCACACCTTACACTTGAATGTAGTGTAAAGTTATGACCTTCTGGTTAATGACCTGCTACACTGGTTAATGACCTTCTCAGACCACTACATTTTTGATGAACCCACTCAGCGCACATTGTACATTGAATGGAGTTCACTCCGACACCCTTCCTGCACACTCTGATCTTGGAGGGATATTTTTAGGGAAGCATATCAATAGCAGTTCTATTTGTTTGGAAACAGACATGCCACATTGTCTTCTGGCATAGAAAAAAAAATCAATTGTGAGTGATAATCATTGTTGACTTTTGGCCTCAGGGTTGGCTTGTTTAACATTCCTATCTGAACTGATGGGTCACGATGCCTGAAACCTAGTTTTAAGTCCCATCTGCTAAAGGTATTTATTGTCCATTGTCTACAAATGGCTTGCAATTCCTTTTAAAGTACCGTACACCAATGTCTACTACTGTCTGTTTTACAACTATCTGGGACGCCTCTGTGTGGTGGTTGTTTCCACCCCAATGCAAGTCGGGGGCCAAATCTTCCCCATTCTTCCCTGCTGCCCGGATTCATCAGGGCGCCGATCAATCCCCATGGACCGGCCCTTTCCCTGTAGTCCTGTCTCTGTTTGTCTCTTTCTCATTCTCTTTCGCACTCTCACCCTCTCCGTAACTCTAACTCTAGCTGTCGTGGTCCTGACTTTGTGAAGATTGGGATACACCACCCTGGAGGTGGTGTATCTCTGGGTCGCTTCTGGAAGATCGATCGACTGTCTCCATGCCACGGGCTTGTTTGAGAGAACTATCTGGGGCTAGACAACAACAACAACATCTGTTCTGCCCACAATTTATATACAGATTCCAATATGAGCTTTGGGATTGATGTTTTCATAAAATTCACTAATAAGGATCTGTCCAATTTATATATTCCTCACAAAAAGTCAAGGAACAATTTTGAAACTACGATATAAATTATAAAACTGAAATTGTAGCTCACAGTTCAGAAAATTCTTCATGTATAAACAAACCATGATTATATTGAGGAAGGAAACACAATGAACAAGTAACATGAAATGTTCCAACATGGTTCGAAATTAGTACCAGTCTGCCAGTCTTTGTCAGCGAAAATTCCCGTCGGACAGGTTGAGTTCACGGGCAACCAGTCTGGCGGACGGGTTCAATTGTCAAAGTGGAAGGCGATTGTTTCCAGGAAATTGATCTGAGGTCACCCGCGATAACAGTAGAATGGTCAACTGGTCCACATATTGTCGACAGGTGGCAATATCAATAACCTCTTTCACATATAACTCCATTAGTGCTGTGCCCACATTGGAAAAGGGCCCTAAAATCAGAGCTAACCCAACTGAAGGTAAAAAAGTACAACCTATATTTTAATATTTGGGGCATCCTCTCATCATGAAATGGATGGTTGTCGTTGCACAGTTGCATTCATCATATGTTATTTAGTCCATTTACATAGTAATCTACAGGAAAATTGATGAAACTACCAATGATACATCTTTATAAACATGAAGGCAGGTGTTTAATTAGTAAGTATAAAATTGGTATCAAAATGTAGCTATGGAATTGGTCCATCATACTAAAATAGAAATTTAGTGTCTGCCTGTTTGACTGACCATGATACATTCGGTCGTTACTTGTCCAATCTCAACCAAACTTGACAGGGGGCTTTCCCCCTTGGGAGAAATCGTGTTAAGGTGTATTTTCGTGTTAAGATAGCTAATCATGGCATTTTCCAAGGCCACTTCCATTAACAAAAGTAATAACACTAATTATAACACCATAATATGAATGTTATTACAAAACAATATTAATACTAATAATATACCCTCCTTCCCCCGAGGGGTTTTCCTCCTTGGACAAATGCCACGTTAACATGTATAAATAGCTTATTGTGGCGTTTCATGAGGCAAACCTACCAGAAGTAAAAAATATTATAAAACACAAACACGTACGATTACCTTTTTAAACAGTCGCTACTGCTGTTTAACAGTAAACTGAAAGGAATCTGGAGGAATCCCAACGTCATTGAAGCATTATGTGCTTATCGCATCCACCACAGACTAACGGACCAAAGCCTAGATCTACTACAATCTATATACCGCAGAGAGAATAATAACATGACCTTTCCTGATGCTCTCATAGGGAGTGGGTGCACGAGTCACATAAATATTCATTTGTTGTGCAAATTAGCCCAATTGTATGCTCATTAATACAGGCATTCATAAAATGCAAATTTTTACCAAAAATTGTCATTTTCTTTTACTTTTAAGAAGCCACACAAGTCAGCATAAGGCTCCGATGACAATTACACCAGGCCGTAGAGCATTTTTTTTTCTGAACATTTTGATGCTACATAAATGAGTACAAGATGATTTCATACCAAAAAAGGTTAAAAAAAAAAAAACCCCAACACATTTAAGCAGCTTCGGATGCGCACCTTGACCCCACGGCCAAGTACACTGTCCAACAAAACTGTCCCATGAACATACACATGCATCTATCTCAGCCTGAAGGCTGGAGCACATGGTCAAACACATACACACACACCATCCTAACTCAAAAGGGCCAGAATATCAATTCTGTATGATCATAAGTATGATCATGCAACCGGACCACTCTTCAATAGAAGTAGGTCCCCATAACACTCGTCAGTGTGGATCATAATCTCATCGTCGGAGTGAACTCGCCATTTGATAGCATCTTGTGTGTGTGGGAGATGGGTTACTGATTTGTCTGTAGTTAAAGACAAAACATACCTAATCGGGTCCAGAGTTATGCAGGGAACGCACTTGCTTCCAAAACAGCAAGGATGTATGTCCGAGCTGAAGTTGCATCATCCTCTACACGTTGATAAGACCAAAAGTTTGTCAGTCATGCAGGATTTTCCTTGACGTGGTTGACAAGAATGATGTCATGTGTCTTGTCTTAAGGCAGTGTGTTTGGGGCCCCTTTTCCAAGTGTCAATCATACCACATCCCCTTTGCTATTGCCATATATTTTTACTGTCTGTTCCACGGCCTGGTCTGTTGACACACAATTAAAATTGGGGTAAGCTGATCTGCCAACATTGACATCATTCACCAAATGTCTGTAGCTCTCAGGGTGCATGTGTTCCAAACTTTTCCGGTCTGCTGTGTTCTGCACGTGGGCACATACTTGGCACAAATTATGCTGCAGGCAGCAATGAACCTTGGTCAGGCCTCATTAATTGCACTGAGGTGTCGCACAAAGTCAGCCTCCCATTCTACATTTGTTCCATCAAATTATTTGCATCAAAATGTGAAGGTCTCTGATTTATGCGTGTGCAGCAATGATTTTGCATTTTCCCCTTGTCTTTAGAACACATTTGTTGACTTTTTCAAGTCATGGTTTTCACTTTAGGGTGATTCTGCATGTGTGGTATGGGACATTTAGATAACACTTTCCAGCCTGTTGACCATACCAATAAGGAATTAAGATATGTTTTGGAGCAATAGCTTATTGTCATAAGCACCGCCCATTCTACAGGCCACGCCTTCCCTCCTCTCCCCCAGTGACATAAGCACCGCCCATTCCACAGGCCACGCCTTCCCTCCTCTCCCCAGTGTCATAAGCACCGCCTTTTAGCGAAGCCACATCTTTCTCTCCAATGGCCCAGAAACCCAACTGCCAGTCTCCACACAAAGCCACACCACATTTTGGGACGTCAAGCACATTTACTTTCTGTCTGCTGGACACAGTGAAGTGTTGCTTATAACAATCTATCTATAATTCCAGTAATCTCTGTGTGTGTGTGTGTGTGTGTGTGTGTGTCTGTGTGTGTGTGTGTTTGTCTGTGACCGCTGTTTCTCGACAACCACGGGTCCGATATACTTGAAACTTGCCAGGTATATTGCTGGGGACCCGAGGATGTGCCTTTTCAAGGTTTGAAATTAATCGCAGAAGTAGTTACCGAGCTATGTCCAAAAAACGATTCAACCAATCAGAGAGCAGCGAGCTATCACGTGTGCCGAACGTGGCGAACAGACTCTGCCTCGGATGGCACATTTGAGAGCGTATTCATTTATTTCCCGTCGGCAAACTATGTTGGCGTTAAACTATGTTTTAAAACTAATTAAAACTAATTTGCGATTCATCGTAACTGCGATTTGCGACCTTCCGGACAGTGAGGACTGCACTTCCGGCAGCCAATCACAGAACGCTTTGTTGCGTAGGCGTGGCCGATGTGAGAGCGAGCTGAGCCCAGCGCGTGCGCCATTACGGTACGTAATTCGATTTCTTCCGGAGAAAATAATAATTTCTCGATTTCTTATGCGCATTATTTCTCCCAATTCAGTCAGAGCGAAGGGCGGAAGCGAAGAGCGTTGTTTTTTTTGTTTACGGGCGTACGGGCGGGGTAGAGCGTACGGGTAGCGTTTTTTTTTTTTTTTTGGCACATTTGAGAGCGTATTCATTTATTTCACGTTGGCAAACTATGTTGCCGCTATGTTGGCGTTAAACTATGTTTTAAAACTAATTAAAACCATTTCATGTAAATAGAGGGGGGGGGGGGGGGATTGTCACTGTACTCGCAAGCCGTTCGCCGTTCGCTTTGGCGTTGCGAATGGACCAAAACATTTCATGGACCAAACCATTTCATGTAAAGCGTTCGCCGTTCGCTTTGGCGTTGCGAATGGACCAAAACATTTCATGAACCAAACCATTTCATGTAAATAGAGGGGGGGGGGGATATAATTTTAGATATATATATCGTACGGGCATGCCCTAGTATTTTACAAACACACGATCAGCCATTCCTTATCAACTGTTTCGTTGGAGTGCTTGCTTGAGTGCTTAAGCCACTCATGACAAAACTTTAGAGGATCAATTTTTTTTACCACGAAACACCTTAATAGGGATTTTAAAACACCTTAATAGTCATTTTCTCACAATTCACAACTTATAAACACACGAGCCTCGTGGGGAAAGGATGGGAGTCTGGAGGGAGGGGTGTGGAATGGGAGGAGGGAGAGGAATGAGTTGGGGGAAAAGGAGAAGGGGTGGGTGGGGGGAGGGACTCGGCATTGCCTGGCAACGCTGGGTACCATTGCTAGTGCTTTCTATTTCAGGCTTGGTCCTGTCCACCTGTGAATTTTCTACTGTTTGTAGTCCACACAATGCAAGCTACCTTCCTCTTCTGCCGTCACTGTGCTGCAAAGCACAACTCTTTAACTTCAATACGAGCCGCAACATATGCACATCGAAAAGTGTCTGCAACCAATAACCAAGTGTCCCACCTTTGATCTGCTGTTCACGTTGTCTCATCTCAAAATCAGCATCTTGCCGACTATTTTTTCGATAACCATCCAGTTGGCTTGCCAGCTCTCCAAGTCGCTGTGAGAATGCTTCCATGTGCTCTATGACTGTTGAGAGGGACCTGAACCACCCACATAACAATCACAAGTTAGATAGTCTTGTCAGCCAATCACCTTTCTGCTTTTCAACAACTTCTAAACCATCTCTCAGTAGCTTTGATGATAAGTTCGTGAATACAAAATATTTATGTGAAAACACATGATAAATAGTGTCGTGTTAATGTCGATTAACACTGCCTCTGAACGGATGGGCCGAACAGACTTTAACTCCCTCAGACTGTGTCCATTATGGTGGACTTTGCGCTCGCGCGTGGGACTGGGTAGAATAACGAGACTCCTTTTCTCTTTTAAAACCAAACGGGCTTATTTCTCAAAACAAATGACAAAAACAGGAAAGATTGAATCAACAATAACTATACACAAAAGAACTACAAACCTATGGCGCCACACACCGGACTCAAGCACAGATCGGGAAAGGGACAACACTGGGTGACTTGTCTCTGGTGGTGATGGGGACATCAAAGGAAGGGTGGTGCTGCGCAGGGAGATGAGGAAGGTGACGAGGTAGATGATGAGGTGATGAGGAGACAAGGAGACAAGCAGGATCATGAACAGGGAAGGGGGGGGGGGGGTGAGGAAGACGAGAACAGGCACAGGGCGAAGGCAGGCAGGTAGGACAGCCTCCTTAAAGCTCTCCAAATCCCCTCAGAACTCTGTCCTCGTCAAAACACTCCCTTATTCTTCTCTCAGAGCGTGACCCTTAAACACTCTCTGGTGCTCTCCAAATCTCATCAGAACCCCTTCAGTCTCCCCTCAGAACTGTTTGCGCTCTGAACAGAGAGCTACAGGTTCCTCCCTCTTCTACCCTGGCAACGCTCTGCCCCTTCCTCCTCAGAACTCCATGATCCTTCGTGCCTCTCAGCTCTGACAGCCCTCTGCCCCTCGAGGCGTTTGGCTCCACCCCCTTCATGAGATGACCATAGCTCCACCCCTTTCTCTCCCATACATGGCAGATCCCATGCTATATGCTTTACTCTTCTCTTCTCTTCTGTTCTCTTCACTTGCCACCCGGTGCACATGGTGGATGTTTACAGGAGGTTTGTACACACAGTAAATAAACTTAATGCCTAGCTATTTTATTACAACACACCACCCTCCATATGGTACACATTCAAACAAACCATCCTGAAGCTGACGTATCCCTACTTATTACATCGAGATTGGCTACCTACTCGCACACAGGCCTTGCTACTCTCTGCAATTCTATCTGTTCTAAGTTCTAAAATAATCTCAAACTCTAAGCCCCTCAGCCCCCCCATCCCCCATAAACGTACCAATAGTTTCATTCAAAATTGTGAAAAATATCTCATCATGCAGTACTTTTTTTTTTTTTTTTTTTTTTTTTTTTTTTTTTTTTTTTTTTTTTTTTTTTTTTTTTTTTTTTTTTTTTTTTTTTTTTTTTTTTTTTTTGTATACAAGATCGAGGCTCGTGAAAGAGCGAACATTAATCACACAGAAAGACAAACCGACACATAAAACATAACATAGGGAGCGGTAGACAAGATGGGGAGAGTACTGTGAATCAAACAACAAAAACTGGCAAAGCCTGAGCAATGGTGTGATGATAGAAAAGAGATTTTCATTGGTTTACCTTGTCTGGGCTGTGGCACTGGTAACAGCATCAACCTCTTGGTCTTTGAGCCTGCGCAACCGCTGCATTTGCTCTTCATAGTCCTTCTGCATCTCAGAGACAGCTTTCCTGTACACAATTGCAGGTTGCCATTCAGATTCTACACACAATAAGTTGAGCTTAGCTGAACACATTTTGTGGCAATCCATGTTTTGTGCCATTGGCACCAAGGCTTGCCATGCCATGTCATGTCATGTGTGCTCGGTGTTCTGTTTTTTTTTTATTGAAAATGATGTGTCGAGATTTTCTATTGAAAAATAAAATGTATACATTTTCTAGTTCAGACTATTTCAGCTCTGCCTTCCAGCTGTAAATAGACATGTACCGTGAAATGCGGTGAATAGGGAGGGACAGCAAGGTGAATAGGGACACAAACTGAAAAAAAGTTCGGAAACTTTTTTCACTGAAAATTGATAACCACACAGATTTGTTGATATTTGGGTTGAAAGTATTCTCTTGTTTGTTTTAAAAGCAACTTATAGTCCCTATTAACCCCATATATGGGTTAAATAGGAATAAATAGGATTTTTATGGCTGTCCCTATTCACCCCGTTTTACGGGTGAATAGGGCCAGTCACTAAGATAAAATAATAATAATCAAAAAACAATCCTTGGGTTTCCAACTTATTGCTAAATTGATAGCTCAGATGGATGCACATAATATGCACCCATAATAATAATATAAACCACGGTGCCAATGAAAAAAAATATGGGATAAAAAGTTTCTCCAAAGTGTCCCTATTTCTTGATTATTATTTTTTTGTATTAGTGACTGTCCCTATTCACCCGTAAAACGGGGTGAATAGGGACAGCCATAAAAATCCTATTTATTCCTATTTAACCCATATATGGGGTTAATGGGGACTATAAGTTGCTTTTTTTTTAAAACAAGAGAACGCTTTCAACCCAAATATCAACAAATCAGTATGGTTATCAATTTTCAGCGAAAAAAGTTTCCGAACTTTTTTTCAGTTTGTGTCCCGAGTCACCTTGCTGTCCCTATTCACCCCATTTCACGGTACTACTGGATTTTCAAAATGAGACCTTTTGCGCATGCACCGTGTGCGTTTCCATGGCTGGCACGAAATGTATAATTCAAATAGTCTTTTAAACATAACTTCCAGCATTTAGACGAAAGAGTGGCAATTTCCAAATGGTTAGCCATAATTCTTCTGTTCCTGAGTGCGAACTGGGCTCACGGAAATACTGCATAGGAAATACGAGAAATATCCGTGGATGACAGGTGTCCAGTTCGTACCATTTCCTGTTAGTGCAAACGAGGAGCAGCAGTGGATATAACACAGATGCATAATATAAAAATAAGTTCAAACAAAAAAACCTCTGCAGTTCTCTCAATCTCTCGAAGTCTCGGTTTCTTTCTCGATCGGCATCAGCAAGTCTCTGAGCCGATGCCTCCATCAGTCGGGTTCTCTCAGCCTCAGATTCATTTCGAACGGTTTTCAACATGGCCGTCAGTTCATTCATCTCTGCCTGTAGCCTGGCTTCACGCAAGTCCATACTCTCAGATTGCAACTTGTTGCGCCATCTGCATCAAAATGAAGCAAAGAACACGGTGTATGTACCAAACTGTACCATGAAATGACGTGCAGTAGTTAATACCCACAATTATGCGCCAAAAAAACTTGTGACTAACACAAGGGCTTTGGATCTCCAAAGATTGAGCAAACACTGGCTCTCTTAACAATAGATGAGTCGGCTTTCTCCCCATCACAAGCAAAATAGTAGAAAAAATAATTTTCTAGTCTTGCTTTTTCTGCTTCCAGAAATCCTTATTGCTCTCACCAAGTGCTGGCAGAAAGGTACACACACTCACCTCTAAGCTGTCCGGTCTGGGTTTGAATCTTGATCCAGCTATAAACTGTCATACCGGTGTCAGTGTGTGACCGTCCCTCAGGTGGACGTTAATCCGGGCATCCTGTCTGCCGGCATTAGTTGGTGGAAGTTAAGATCCCACCGTGTCCTTCATCAAGAGTAGGTGAGCTATCGCTGGCACCATGGCCAAATTAAAAATTCCTGCCCTGACTTTAATGGAACGTCAGGCCAGCCGGTTCGTGAAAGACTTGGGCCAAGCTTCTCCCGGCCAACCCCACATGAACGTGGGAATAATTACAGCTGTTAAAGAAGAAGATTACTCTCGCCAAGCCAAATTGTTATTGTGATCTGCATGGATCCATCCCCTTTTCTCTCATGTTGAAATGTCAGGAATTCCCAGGTCTGTTGTCTTAAGCTCTTACCTCCAGATTTCATGTCTTCTGTCCACCACTACATGATGATCATTAATCTCCACTACTGAACTTAACTACAACTACTGAGACCCTCCACTCACACTCATAATCTGCAATTCAAACTCTTGCTGTTATTTCTATATTTACCTGCACCTGCGCTATCCCATTGGGACCATTTTCTGTCTGTTGATATATTGCCACCTGTTACTCTGCTCTTCCCTGAGCCAAGCTTGACACCTGTATATTAAGAACGTTACTGTATACAGTCTGTTAGGTTTTCATCAAGTCCACAGGCAAGCTCTCCATCATTGTGGAGATAGAAATGGAAACATGGAAGACAAAGCAAATAAAGAAATGCTCGTAAAAACAACGAGCAAGTGGGACTTGAAAAGCATTCGTCTCCAGGTGCGTCGCAATACCTACTTGTACATATCTTCCAAGGACACAAGCTCCTGTTCATGGCGCTTCTGCTGAGCCTCCAGAAAGGCCTTCAGCTGTACGTTCTCAACCTCCAACTGATGCAGCTTACACACACATACATGTCAGCATTACATTACTTATTATACACTATGACCTTCATTGAACGTGATATTCCAATGCTGTGTCAGTTAAGGAAAACCAGAACTTGAAGATGTTCTGCTTGTCAGTATTGGATATGTCTCAAGGAGTTTTGTGAGTTTCAGCATTACCTTGATTTCAACATCTCGAGTTGCATGCAATTCTTTGTCACTGCTATGATCGACAGCCAGGCTGCTGACGGTAGACTCCGCAAGCTGGAGACAAAATATTTGTTCCATTATTTCAATGAGAGGTTTTAAGTCAGGATAGAATAGGAGGCACTGTAATTACAACGACAAAGTTAACAAGAATGGTCTAAGCCCTAAAGGGTGCATGTGACGTGTCAAGATCAATACATTTCACATTAAATAATGTAGAAATGTAAAGGAAAGCAAGGAAAGCCTGTTATGTTTGGCCATGTGTGTGCAATACATTAGTTGGCCTCCAAAGCCAGCTATCGACTGACCATCCTTCGTCGTACAAAGTTCTTCCTTGGCAAACCTAAACGACTATCCACCTACAAGTCCTTCATCTGGAGCTTGATGGACTACTGCTCTCCCCTCTAGGCGGGCTCCCCTGCCTCACATCTTGCTCAGCTTTACGCCATCGAAACCAAGACCTTCAAGATCATTGGGATCGCCAACGATAAAGCTGAGTTGTTAGGGTGTATCACTTCACCATCAAAGGCAGGTCGGTGGTCTCTCTGCTTTCTACCACCTCCTTTCTGGACTTGCACTCTCTGCCCTTTCCATGCTTTGTCCCCTCCGCTCCCCCCAAGTCTGTGCAGGGTGCTCATGGTCCACTGCAACCCTATTCTGGTGAAACTCCCAAAATTCAGGATCACTGCTCACCTTCATATACATCCACTCATTTGTTCCTCTTTTTTTTCCTGCCTGTGGAACCAACTTCCAATTTCTCTTCAATTTCACAATTCCCTCCAGTTCTTCATGACAGCTCTTCACCACCATCTCAGATCATCCCCCATCGAAAACCACAATCTTTTCTACCCCAGTTTCTACCCCTCATCCTCACATCCTTCGTCTTCGACGTTTCTCCCTATTTTGTCCCTTGGCCCTTCTGTTGGTGTTTCCAACCTTTCTTTCTGCTGTTCCTTTTGTTCTGTTGCGTCCTGATCCATTCTGTGTTCTAGCTCTTCCAAGAGCCTGGACTTTGTATACAATTACAAATTCAAACTATAGCAGCACTCTTCAACATCGCGATGTCGCCCGATATGCCTCCGACCACATTATTGCATGATTATATACTTTTAGAAAAACTTTTTTTCAAAGCTTGAGGAAAAACTGGCTCGTTTCTCAACTGTAGACCAGTCAGTTTTCTCCCCATCACAAGCAAAATAGTATAAAGAATAATTTTTCAGGCTCTATTCTAATCTTGCTGCTTTTCTTCTGTCTTGTACCAAGACACTTGTACCAAGTTTGATTTAAATCACTTCAGCTGTTCTCAAGTATCACATTTTTACTTGACATCACATCTCTGACCTTTGATGCCAAAGTATAATCAGTTCATCTTTTCATCATAAAATATATACTTGTACCAAGTTTGGTCAAAAACCTATAACTCGTTCACAAGCTAGCTCAGTAACAGAATTTTTACCTAACCGGACCTCTGACCTTTGACCTTTTGACCCCATGATCTAATCAATTTATCTTTACATCATTAAACATATTTGTACCAAGTTTGACTTAGATCCCTTCAGCTGTTCTCAAGTTAATGTGGTAACGAAAACCTATCACGAGCGGACGGATGCACGCAGGCCAGACAGACGGACAACCAGAAAAGACAATTCCTCCAGCGACTTTGTTGGTAGAGACATAAAAACAATTTAAATGTCTGATATATCCCCAAAAACAAAAAGGATCTGTGCATACAAGAATCATAGAGGAGCTTGTACCTGAACACTAAGTAGAAAAATGACAATAGATGACAGCAGAGTAGTTTTACATTGATCAAAAGGACATTTTGTAGACAATAGTTCTCCAAACCTTCCTATCTACTCCAGGATGCACGTGTTCCTCCAGTACCCCCTCCGCCTCCTGGGTAAACTTCCAAAATCTAGGCCGACTGCACACCTCGACTCTTATTCCTCACTTTTCCCATTGATGGAACCACCTTCCATTGGCTGTTCTGGCTCACTTTTCTCTCCAGAGCTTCTAACACAGTGCACAGCATCTCTCGTCATCCCCGATTCTGTCCCCATGATCTTTATTACCCCCATTAACGTTTCCTAACCCAACCATCTTAATTGTTAGTTTGTTTTCTTCTTTCCTTGTTTTCCTCTCATCCTGTTAGTTCATTCCCTTGATATTTATCCCACTGTCAGATCTACCTTGCTCTTCCGTGACCCTCACTCCCGTCGAGGGGAAAAATGGATAAATATATAGTGTATGAGATTTGAACCTGGAAACACCAACCTAAAGAAAATTTCAAATACTTTCTGTTTAGCCTGGGCGTTGACAACCGCAAGGGATTCTCCGCTCTGTTCGTGTGGTCTTAAATTGTCAAGACAAAGTTTCAATGCATACTCCGTAAAGTTTGCGATGGGGAGTTCAGAGAATTGTATCTGTATCATGTGTACAGGATGGGGTTTGCTATTGTCTCCCCTCTTCGTAGAACGTTGGTCATTGTACCCATCATCATCTTGATTGCAACTAAATAAAGTTGTGGCTACACAGCTACACCTTTGTGAATCTTCTATGTCTGTCAACAACTTCGTCATTTATTGAACACAGAAAATGCACTTTGTTGAGGTGAGGGTGTCTGCACGTGTCCGTTCTCACGGTGGAATGTCGCAGTCTCTGTGCTGTTTTACTCAGCGGTTTTGTAGTGCGGGTTGTCCTCGCTAACTCATCACTAACTTGGGTGTGGTGTTATACTCAAGGTTCGGTCTCAGCACACAAACAAGGGATGCATTCCTTTTTCCTGCATCTAAATTTCCTTTGGTTGCATTAACGAGCGACTTCCCAGATTACCACAAAAGAGCTCTGCATTTTCAATCTGATATTAAAATACCTGCAGAGCATTCTTGGATTTGTGTGGTGTGGAGGTGATGCGTTCCTTAATTGCACCTGTACACAAAAAGCAAAACAAAAGCACTTGTGAGGATGCTGATAATTGGGAATATGGTGAAACAGAAGTACGTATGTACCATTGTACCCCCACAGTGACACTTTCATAAGGCTCCATTTGCTTGCAGTACATACATGTTTGTGTAAAGGCCAGCAGAGGTGTGCATGTAGGGTGGGATCAATTTCAAATAAATGTGTTAAGTGAGCACAGAAAACATCTGAGATGTTCATTTCAAATGACACGTAACATTTGCCGCAAAGGCCTAGCTGGACCATTTTGAACGTGGGAGACTTGCTATCGAGAGACAGCGGAGGCAAGAAAGGAAAACCTGCCAACGTCCATCTCCGCAAGGACCAGTCTATACCTGAGATCTTTGTGGTAGATGCTGTGGGTCCCGCATTGGACTATGGAGTCATCGCACGACGCACAATGCCAACGCACGCGAACGAAGGGAAGAGATTCGTCAAAAACGAAGACTCACACCATCATCATCATCATCATCATCATCTAGATGAGTGGCCAGGTGATCAGTTACTTTGGCTTTCACCTTTCAAGAACATGCTTCATATGTTCTGTATCTGTGCTTAGCATAAATGAAAACCTTTTGACTGATCCCAAAAATGAAGTAAGAGGAGGCAAAATAAAAATAAAGACATCAACATATTGATTTGCGTCTGCAAGGTAGCGCAGCTCGAGGAAGCACATTATTCTCATCCCGACAAGAAACCGTTTGGATTTTGTGCTTTACAGGCAGGATGTTCCATCGTAAAGTGCACCATCCCTCGAATGGATATTAAGCTGGGTGTCCTGTCTTCTACCAGTAGTTGATTGACGCTGAAGATCCCACAATGTATTTTGCGAAAAGTAGGCTACTTATTACCGGCATCCTGACAAAATTCCAATTTCTTGTCCTCCGCCACCAATCCACACTAGGCAAGTGTGGCAAATAAACCAATACCCCAAACATGAGACGACAGAGGACTTCCTCCTGCAATGACCTGAAACTAGACTGATGTGAATCGAATGAATAAATGGATGATTTGTCAGTCGACTCATTTCCGAGCCCACCTTAAAATCCTGCCATCTGTAACTCCTCGCCATGTGCGTAAATAATACATTGATGGTCCAAAAGAACATTTTCAACGATTAAATGAACCAAGTACATTTTTGACAAATATCACAAAGCAGGACCTTATAAGAGACCTACCTGTCTTCATGCCGGATTGTGCTGGAGCTGTGCATCGAGTCTGACCTGCATTCTGGTCATTCTGCAAACTACACACATCACAACGAGATCAACTCTAAAGCACAAAAAGTGGCACAAAATAAATGACAGTCAATAGTACAACACACTTCAAAAATACAAACCTTCCTGCTCCCTGAATCCTAACAGAGTTCCCAAATCCATATCGATCTTCTGAACCTCCACTGTGTTGTGTAAAATTTGACATCAGTGCTCCATTCTGGATAGATTCCGTTCTTACAACATCGTCCATTTGCTGCAAAATACCAACATCATGAGCGAGTTCATTTGGTCTTGTGCTGTGACTTGACGAAGGTCGCTGATTAGGCTGAGTATCCTTCAGGTGACCTCTTTGCAATTCAGGAGCTGTTATAATTCCACCCACTTTTGAACTATTTGGGATTATTCCAGCGAAGCTGTCTTCATCTTCATCATCATCATTTGCATCTTTAAGGCCGAGAAAATCTGACTTTGAACTGCTCAACGAGCTTTTTTGTTGTCTATTTGCAATGTTAGAGTCCGGTACAGACTTTAAGGTTTCTTGAAGAGCAGCTGGTTCAGAATGGCTGGGGGAGGTGGTGAAAACAATGAAAAGAAGACCATAGAATGGAAAACAACTTTCTTGGACTACTTAATAAGTAATCATCAATATAAAAAAAATTATCAGTAGTAATTTACACAGTTAAGTTATCCTGAAAGGATGGTGAGGGGGAGCAGGCGTAGGCATAATCCATCGTGACTTGGATGGAAGTTAAGCTGTGGACCCATCATCGAGCTTAGTTTATTGGTCCGATTGACACAATTTTCACCATAGGAGCTCCTGTCGAATTAAAAAAAAAAACAATTATGACGTCATAGGTCACGTGGTATGGGCGCCATCTTGGAAAAAAACCCAAAAACTTTGCACATCTATATCTCTGAAACTGCTCCATGGGAAAAAAAATTAAACATGGCTCATTGTCATGCAAGGGAAACAACATATAGTCATGATGATGTCAACAGTGCCTTCATTATGACATCATAACTAGACAAGTAGAACGCTTGATCCAATCAGTTTGAAATTTCTTGAGCATGATGTACACAAAAATGGTACAAGAGAATTCAATTGATGACGTCACAGGTCATGTGGTTCGGCAGCCATATTGGATTGAACATAAATCTATGTAATCAATAAACCACACAAAAACAGCAGCTAATAAACACCACAAAATACACCACACAAACACATCCTGGCAAGGGTCTGCAATCTCTGATTGCTCTTTCTTGTTACCCTGCGCTCGCGAAGCAAAAAGCGGGGTTAAGCATTCAGTTGGAAACGTGTGCCGTACGTGTCTGCATTTTGAAAATTCATTTTCTCGGGGACCGTTGGTCCAATTGACATGAAATTTTCACCACAGGAGGGTCTCCTCCTGTAGAATATTTTAATGATTATTATGACGTCATAGGTCATGTGGTACAGACGCCATCTTGGAAAAAATTCGCACTTCTTTATCTCTGAAACCACTCCATGGAAAAAATTGAGACCTGGCTCATTGTCAACTACTCCCCATGGGGAATAAGATATGTTAATGATGATGTCATCGGTGCCTTCGTTAAGACGTCATAATTTGACAAATACAACACTTATCCATCCGATAATTATTTTATAAATTTCAGCAACTGTTGGTCTGATGGACATGAAATTTTCACCATAGGAGCGACTCCTCCTTTAGAATATTTTAATGATAATCATGACGTCATAGGCCATGTGGTACAGGCGCCATCTTGGAAAAACCGAAAAATGTTGCACATCTACATCTCCAAAACCGCTGCATGGAAAAAATTGAAACATGGCTCATTGTAAAGAACTCTCCATGGGGAATAGGTGTTGTTAACGATGACGTCATTGGTGCCATAATTATGATGTCATAATTCGACAGGGACAACGCTTAGTCTGATCAGTTTGAAATGTATTGAGCGTGATATATGCAACAATTATGTTAGAGAATATAAATGTATGATGTCATCGCTCACGTGGTCTGGCAGCCATATTGGATCAAAGAAAAACAATGTTCAAAAACAGAAGAGTTGGCTCACAACAAGTTGACTGTGCAGGATAAGTATTCTATGAATAGCATCTAGTTGATTATGTATCATGTTTGGTTTGTAATGGTAGGAAAAAGCTCTACTGATTTTTACTATGAATTTATCATGGCCCATCTATTTGTTGCACACTCAAATACGGCATAATAAATTCCTTCCACTCCAATCACATATAGTCCATAGTCCATATATGTACTGTCCTGTCAACCGCTATTAACACCGCAGGGTGACGGATAGCCCATCGGTCTGACTCCGAGGCGATCAAGCCGAAAATTGGCGGCACTTTTTGGCGCGCGCAGGATGGAACCAAAGTGCTTTCCTGCATGGAGCTCATGGGATTTTATCCTTGAAACCCACAAAACGAATAAAACAACACAACAAATGAAATGCACCACAATTAATTTAATGAAATAAAGCACAGCGAAAAAATGAATGGTGATGTAAACGAAAGTCTAATTTGAGACGTCTCCACTCAGACACAAAAACAGACAAGGTGAGAGATAATGAAAAAAAATTGCTTATTTGAGTTGGCCGGCACTCAGCTTTGCTCCAACGAGACTGCCGAATGAAGTCGCCACACAAGATGGCGCGAAGTCCCTCTCCGCGTCGCCACGAATGCGAGGGGGTTCATGCGGCCAGTTCTCTTATGCTCATGTCTCCTTCCAAAATGTGACGCAGCTCCAGCTTCCATGAAAAACACCACCAGCAAACAACACCCCTGGCTCCAACATGCAAAGGTTCTCTGAGCTCCGAACAGTTCTCCGCACGAGTGCATACGACACAAGCGACCGCCGCCACGAAGCCAGCATGAGAGAGAGTGATTCTTCCTCCTTCATTCTCGAAGTCTCTCGATATGACGTCACCCTGACGTCACACCGACCAATCGCCGAGCTCCACTGAAACCCCCCATGGTCGGGCCCGACCAATAACGAACCTTGGGGCGCGGCCTTTTTCCTTACTCAATTGATGGGTGGGGTTAATCGTCTATTACGATTCCTTGGAGGCGGGGTTTACTTGTAGATCGTAATGTCCGGGTACTGTCGGCAATGGTGGGGTGGGGTTTAGCCTGATCGGGAATGTTCGGGTTTCTGTCGGCATTTATGCCGGTAGTTGTTGGTGTTGTTGTTGGTTAACGACGTGGGTTTTTTTGGCTGGCTTGTCATAATTGTAATTGTAATTGTAAAAAAAACATAGGGAAAATCACAGGAGGCAATCTCATACCGGGAGATTAAACTTAAACCCTAGAGCTAATTAGCATGTCTTCACACCTCTCCCCCCCCCCCCCCCCCCTGTGCATGTCTTCCCTGTGAAGAACACATAAACAACCTTAAGCTCACAGTTTCTGTACTTAAACACATTGAGATTGGCTTCCTACTCGCACGCGGTCCATGCTACCCTACACCGTTCTATCTCCACTATAGTATGTAATCACCTACCCCCACAAACGTAACAATACCTTCTCTCACCACACCCCCTCCCTCATTACTCCCATACCCTTCTGCACAATGCTCCCCAATTTCCACACTCCTCTCACAGGAGGATTAGCCTGGTGTTGGCTTAGCGGTTAGGGCACAGGCTTGGGATCCTAGGATCCTGAGTTCGAATCCCGGTCGATCGCTGAATTAACACCAGGGGGGTTGACTCAGCCTGTCATCCTTCTGAGGTCGGCAAATTGAGTACCCGCTTGCTGGGATGAATGATCCTGGTGTGTACCCCGGTTTAGAATAGGTACACCGTGTCCCTGCGCATCGTACGAGGCGACTAAGGGTTAGCGTCAGGAAGGGCATCCAGCCATAAAAACATTGCCTCAAACAGGGAACCATGATTGTCATGGGGCCCGCAAGGCTAACCCCTGCACTAGCGGGGAAAAATGGCCTTAAAACGATCATTCATTCTCACACTCCTCTCACACTCCCCGAACCTCTTCATTTTCTGCTATCGCACCCATTTCTCATTTTTATAAATCTTCATTTTCATGTACATCATTTGACAAGCACGATGCTTGCTGTAATGACACAAAAATATCACTGACACAATAGTTACACCACACATTCAGATACAAGTTCTCCACCTGAAATGCTCAATTGTATCTCCGCTGCCACCATGATGCATCTGGCTCTCAACCTGAGTTTGACTCCTTGCCAGCAACCGACTCAACCAATCGTCATCCTCCTTGCTCGTCTTTTTTACACTCTCGTGGACCGTTTCACATTTCGAATCTTCCTCTTTCACGAAATCAGACCTGATTGATGGCTGCTGCTTTTCTCCCGACCGCTTTTCATTGGTCACACGTGATGTGGAGACTTTTTGGTCAGGCTTTTTGGTGTCCCAGTTGTCAGGCCGCAGTTGGCTGTAACCTGCAATGTTTACTCCATTGCTTAACCTAAGAAGCAAAAGTGTTTTACATTAAAAAAACAAAAAAAACCAAAAAAAACAAGTGTGAAACACTTTTACTGTGGTGTACTTACAGCATGAGACTCATTTAACATGTTTCATTCAAAGAACAAAGTACGTGTTACCAAACATGGTAAAATGCATTTACCATGCAGGATGTGTGCAAATAAATTTACATGCTTGAGGAAACAACATACATGCTTGACTGTCGAGACAGGGGTGGTGGTTGGCATCGTGCTGCCGAGGAGCTGAAGGAAGGACGGTATGACCCAAATGCTGGAACTTTCTCCTCCACTTCAAAATCTGCAAAGAAAGTGAGATGCATGATCTCACCTACACAGGATGAAGTTGAAGAACAAATGGGTCACTGGGACATTGATCATGTAAATTACAAAGCATTGTTTGAATGGTTATAGGTGATGGCTCTTGTTGCTTGACTTTTACATTAATGCAACTCCAGAAATGTGAAAGCAATCTTCACATCATGTGGCGTGTGTTTGCATGTCTGCTCTATACCCATTGGTTTGGCAGTTGGCCTGACGCCCCCCACAATCGTAACCTGATAAAAAAAAAAACATATGTCCGCCATTTTGTTACTTTGGTCATATTCACAATTGCCATGCGCCCTCCCTGTAAGTTTTCCATTCAGTGCAAGTACTCTGCAAGTAGTTATAATGGCATACACCGATTAATCTTAGAGAAAACGCATTGATATAATGGCATCAACATGTCAAGCATTACATCAACATAAAAGTCGAGCCTGGTGTTGGCTTAGCGGTTAGGGTGCAGGCTTGGGATCTCAGGATCCTGAGTTCAAATCCCGGTCGATTGCTGAATGAACGTCAGAGGGGTTGACTCAGACTGTCATCCTTCCGAGGTCGGCAAATTGAGTACCAGCTTTCTGGGATGAATGATCCTGGTGTGTACCCCAATTTAGAATAGGTACACCGTATCCCTGCGCATCGTAGGAGGCGACTAAGGGTTGAAGTCAGGAAGGGCATCCGGCCATAAAAAAATTGCCTCAAACAGGGAACCATGATTGTCATGGGGCCCGCAAGGCTAAGACCCTGAGGGTGCAGTGGACCCCAAAGATCCAAAATACCCCAAAGACCCAGATGACCGAAAAGAGCAGAGGACCCCAAAGATCCAGAGGACCCAAAAGACCCAAAAGACCATGAGGACCCAAAAGACCCCAAGGATGCAAAATAGCTTGAACACCCAAAAGTCCCAAATGCACCAGAGGAGCCAAAAGACCTCGAGGACTCCAAAGACCTAAAAGAAGAGTAATTATGTCTCTTACATTGGAATTGTAGACGGTGGCTTACAAACCGAGCCTCAAGGTCGGTGTATGGAAGCGTTTTTTTTTTTAAATCACAATAAATACAAGGCACGGGTAGGTGACATTCGCTGAATGTGACGTGCAAAGTGCGCAGAGTAAAACGAGTGTTCATTTATGTCTGTAGGATGTCTAACAAATAAAGACGATATAAGCACCCCTGACACTAGGCCCAGACTTCTGTAGCCCTGACACTTCCAGACACTAGGCCCATGCTCACGCCGCTGTACAGTCAAAAACTGTTCCAACCCGTCATTTTTGACAGGCTTTATACTCGTAGTTACATAATAATCCCCAAACATAGTCCTATTACTCTGGCTGCATCGCCTTGAGGGGACTTGAATCAAGTACAAACATGGTGAGGGTGGTGAAAAACTGGGGCGGAGGGGAAGAGGTGCACAGGGGAGGGGAGATGCTTAAAAAAAAAAGAAAAAAATTGGGAATAATGAGGAAAACAAATATCATGGGGCTTTCATCAGGAAGGGAAATAAAAGGAAAATGGTGGGAGAATTGAAGTAACGTGAAGAAAAGGGAGACTTTGGAACGTATGTGGGCCATTTATTGGCAGGTCAGGCCAGATCAGATCCATGACTTGCTACAGGTACCATGTAAACCTGTACTTACCGTTTCATGGTCGAGTTGTTGGCAACTAAACAGTCTCCCACACCAGGTTTCCTGGTGCGGAGGGTGTATGGATGTGGACACCAAGCAGGATTAAAAACAAAACCTGTCAGGGTGGAGGGGCTCCTCATGACACAACAGCCATCCATATCTGGTGCCCAACATTATCTGCGGACGTCCTCCTGCAGTTGGGTACATCTTTCTAGGAGGCTCGTGGCAGGATTTGCACTCTGGCCACCGTAAAACACTTCATACCGCAGCATACACTAAAAACACAAATAAAACTAAGAAAACCCACTCCGTGAGAGTACCTCCTGGACAGCTGCCCTTCGCAGGGCAGCTCACAAAATGATGGGATTGGGGCAAAGCCTTCAGGACCCCCATTCTTTGTGGATAAGATGAAAACCACAGGGAAACCTTGCTGGGTCGGGTTATGGTAGTGTGTCGGGGTGATGCTGAGGTGTCGTCCACCAGACGGTGCTTTCCTCGGGTTAACCTGAGGCGGTCCCTTCGGTCTCTGCTATCATCTGAGCTCCAGCAGCTGAAGATTAGTATTGCAGCACTTTGGGGTTCAGAGACTGGATAGTGGTGTGATCATGGTGGGTTGTTGCACTTACTACTGGTCTGGTCGCTCTGATGGTTACTATGCCCAAGGAGTTGCTGTAGCTGTGTCCAATACTGACTCCCATGATAATTGAGGTAACACCGGTCAACGAGTGTAGTATGAGACTGAGGATTCGTCACTATCTGGGTGTCATTTCCCTTGTCTTTATATATGCTCCGACTGATGCAAGTGATCTCAATGAGAAGGAGAAGTCTTTGCCGCACTCAAGTCTGTGGTTGATCAGTGCCTCAGGCGAGATACTCTTCTAGTCTTGGGTGATTTCAATGCATCAACTGGCAGTGATAGTGATGGTCATGAGACATGTGTTGGGTCTGAAATCTGTATGGTCTGTATGTATGGTCTGTCTGTATGGTCTGTATGGTCTGAAACTGTAAACCAGAATAGTACTAAGTTCCTTGACTTCACAAGATGTAGAGGACTCAGGATGGCTGGTTCATGGTTTCAGTACCAATAGCCTCATCACTGGACTTGTTATTCCAATGCTGAAGGTGTGGTAAAAGAGATTAACCAGGTGCTCATTAATGATTGCTGGAGGATTCTCCAGAACTGTAGGGTCTACTGGTGTGCTCAATTATGCAATACTGACCACAGGCTCATTGTAGCAACTCTGAAGTTGCGGCTCAAATCCAAGAGAATGGTACCATCCCAGCCACGGCTGGATGTTGGCAAGCTCAAGGATGAGAGGGTAGCTGAATAGAGATTGCGAACAGGATGAGTGGGGTTTTTGGGGAGGGGGGTGTTCTGGGGGATCCTGAAGAGTTGTGGAGTGCCTTCAAGACCACTATCCTTGATAGTGCCGGTGGTTGTCTTGGAACCCACTGTCAGGTGAAGAAGAACATTGTCTCCTAATGGACATTGGATACCACTGACCAGAGTTGCAAGGCCAAGCTTAATGGCAGAACTGAGCTGTTCAGTGAGCTGAGGTATGAAGCTGTACATTCGCTGAGGGCGGACAAGGATATACAGACTTGGCATTTAATATGGAATATTTATTTTGTGGGGGTGAACTTACTTTTCAAGATGACTTAAAACCAAAAGTTCATTGGAAATATGTTGAAATTATTCTAGATTTTGTTAATGTGACCTTTAAAAGAAACAAAAACCACATTTGACATTTCGAAGCAAATAAATTGATCCTTGAAAGTGATGTAAACTGATATCGAACTCAATTCACGGACAGTACTGTGTTAAACTTCTGTGTGTTTTCCAGAAATATCTTTTTATTTTGCACATTAGCCAAATTTTTTCAACAAAAACAAAAGTTAAATTACGACTGGGATTACGGACAGTAAAATTACAGTTCAGTACTTCGTGTAACCCCCACGAGCATTCAGGAGAGCACGTACACGTTGAGGCATGCTGTTCACGAGATTTTCCAAGGTTTGGACAGGAATCGCTTGCCATGCAGTTACAATAGCCTGCTGCAATTCATGCACAGAGGCAGGCTGCTGGTCCAAGTTGTCGATTTGACGCGTTAATTCTGCCCACAAGTTCTCTATCGGATTCATATCCGGGGACATGGCAGGCCACTCCATTTGCTCTACACCATGGTCAGCAAGAAAGTGTTGGATCATGCGAGCACGATGAGGCCGTGCATTGTCATCTTGGAAGACAAAGTTTCCTCAAAAGGCTGCACGAACAAATGGAAGCAATGTTTCTTCCAGAATGGCCTTGTGCTTGAACTGGTTCAGGTTTCCATTCAGAACAACCAGGTCAATTTTGCCCCCTGCATGAAAAGCAGCCCAAACGGTCACCCCACCACCTCCAGCTTGGACTCTTGGCACTATACAATCTTCGTTGTAGGCTTCATGCACTTGTCTGCGCACTTGGACGGGGCCATCTTGACGATAGACCAGAAATCTAGACTCGTCACTGAAGATCACGTGATTCCAGTGTCCTGGCTGCCATTGATGGTGCTCTCTGGCCCACTGCAATCGGCGCTGGCGGTGTTGTCTGGTCAGACGTGGCTTTCTCAGGGGATGCCTGGCACGATAGCCTGCTTGAAGCAGTCGTTGGTTGACTAGCCTTCTGGATACAGGTACATTTGTCAGTTGCTGCCACTCAGCCCTAAGCCGATTGGCTGACTTGGTACGGCCATTGCGGACTAACCGGTGCAGCTGGCGATCATCCCTCCTTGTGGTTCTGCGGGGATGTCCTGGCCTCGGTATTGGAGTAGGGACACCCCTCTGAGCATTTCGTTTAAGGATCTTTGCACCTGACCTTGAGTGATGCCATACTGCCGAGCAAGAGCACGCTGTTTCATGCCGGAATTTCGTAAAGCCACCACTAAATGACAAACAGCATTGTCGAGTTGACGGACCATCTCCAGGGGAAGCGGCAATAAGTTTTGTAGAAGTGCAGCAGTTGTTTTCCACTAATACAGAACGCAACAACCCTTATATACCCGATTGTGAAGCCAATCGTCAAATGTACCTGTCCGTACATTTTGTCACGCCACCTGTGATATTAATCCTGTTATTGACTTCTTGCTGTGACAGACAATCAGTGACATGGTTCTTTTAACAAAGAAATCACCGAAGCGTAAAATAAACTCACCAGATTGATATACCGAGTTCAGAAAGTAAACCCAAGTCAAGAAAAAAAAAAAAATCCATATTAAATGCCAAGTCTGTATATATATATATATATATATATATATATTTGTGGAGACTCTGGATATCCTTTTGGGGGCCCTCAAGGCACTGAACGAGGAGTCGGAGCCACTGGGATTATGTGTCTTCTGGGTCAAAACGAAGATCCAGGCTTTCAATGACATATTGGTTGCTGCTTTCTTGTCTGTAACTGTTTGTGGCATGTATGTTGTGGTCACAGAGAGATTCACTTGGCAGTGATATTCATGAGACCCCTGGAGTACTGGCAGAAAGTGGACGTGGTGACGCGCTGCCCCAGCGCCTGCTCCCATACCTGACCTGACCTGTGGGCCATTCAAAAAGTTGTATAAATGTGATACAAAATGGAAACACCAATGTAAAATCACTTAATAGGGCATTGTGCCTCCAATTGCGGCCAGTAGGGCCTGTATGCACAGTGGCATGGAGTCCACCAGCATCTGGAATTCTGCAGGAGGATGTGGCACCATTCTTCCACAAGAAAGTCAATCAACTCACACCTGTTTGATGGAGGTGGAAAACGCTGTCCCTGGCATCGTTCCAGAATATCCCATAAATCCTCGATTGGGTTCCGATCTGGTGACTGAAAAGGCCATGAAATATGGATAACATCAGTGTCCTGCTCATCAAACCATTGGGCGCCCACACGTGCTCTTTGGATTGGGGCATTGTCATCCTGAAAGACACCCCTCTCGGCAGAAAAGAAATGCTGCATTTCTTTCTTGCCGGGAGGGGTGTCTAGTTTTTGGCAACATGGGGTGAAGATGATCACTCAGTATCATTAACTAGTGATTGGCATTGACCTTGCCTTCTAAGGGAATGACTACACCCAAAACATGCCAGGAAATGTGCCCCACAATATTACCGAACTACAAGAACCCTTCACCATTGGAACAAAGCATTCAGGGATGTAGAGTTCTTTAGGTTGGTGCCACACGAGCACTCGTCCGTTTGTCAAGAACATGGTAATGGATGATTCTTCTGACCATATCGCATTTCTCCACTGCTCGGTAGTTAATTTCCTGTGCTCTTTGACTAATGGACTCGCAAACGTGCTTTGCCAGGTGTGATGAGCGGTTTGTGCACTACAACCCAACTGTGGTTTCCCGATCTATGGCATTCCCGGCGGACCGTTTTTGATGGAACTGGCTGCTTGCACCCCAGGTTGAAATTTATAGTCAATTACTCTGCAGTTGCTCACCTGCTTTGCCTTGCACTTCAAATGAATGTACGGATATCACGATCCTCGAGTATGCGCTTCCATCCACTGTTGCCCTTTGCTGATGTCTTTCTCTCGGAGTTCCATGCCGACATCACTTTAGACACCATTGCTCGTGAAACATCACCAAGTTGAGCTATCTTTGTCACTGAAGCTCCTGCCAAACGCGCCTCAATCAATAACCCCTCTTTCAAAGTCACTGAGGTCTCCTCTTGCTAAGTCACCCTAACCCGAATGCTCTTGCTAAGTCACCCTAACCCTAACCCTCATGCTAGCCACAATTATAGGCATCCAGGCCTGCACAGCATTTTTATACATGACTCATGCTGACTCAAGTTGCTGATAATGACAATATGCTAATGCGCATGACGCAAGCATGCTGGGATATTATTTGCTTAATTAACACATGGAACACACCTGTGTAGATGCCATTGCTTTCAATATACTTGGTGTCCCTCATTTACCCAGGTGTTTCATTTTTTGTCTACTACCTTATAGTCCTTCTTTACAGGTAAAATTCAAAGTTACAAATTATTAAATTGTCACCCCTAATTGTGTTAAAAAAATCACATGTCAAATTTTATCCATTTTGGACCATATTTAGGGGTTTCTCAATGAGGTTTAAGTTTGAGAAAAAACTGCAGTCTTCTGGTACAGGTAGCCAGGTGTGGTTTGTCACTGTTGCATAGATATCGTTTCCTTTTTGCTTTTGGGGAAGAGGCTTCGATGGTCCTGCACAATTAGAAGGAATTGTATTTTACTTCTCAATATGGACCATACACATTTCAGAATTGTAATTTATCACCTTGAAGTGTTCAACTGTCTTTGGTGCCTCCTTGCAATCCCATCTGAGCTCCCATGACTCCCGAGACAGAATCCAGAAAAAAAACAGCTGGAATTTCGAGGCACCTGAAGAATTCTGTCCATCGTGTTCTTTGTGACAAAATCTTCAATTGACATGACATGTCCTCAGACTTCCTGATATTCAGCTCGATTCACTTTCAAAGTTTATCCAAGCCTTCCTTGTCATTTACTACCTTTACTTACTACCTTGTTTATTTACTACCTGTTTATTTATTACCTTGTTTTGACTCTGTGGATACAGCTGAATGAAAGAATGCCAAACCAATGAGTTCCTCATTGAGATACCATAGATGTCCAGCAAATTTAGAACAGGCAGATTTGGAAAGGGTAGAATTCACCTTCTCATACGTAACAACATGTCGGGTCATTGTGAGGAGTAGAAATGGGATGAGCAGCAGTGAACCATGTCCTAAGGTAGATTCAAACAACAAAGATGCAGATATCTTGGAGTCCTCTTTCTTCATGGCAAATAAAGTAAACCTGTCTCCTAAACTTCCACATCTTGAGGACATTTAATGCCTTGACTTGACGTAATGCCGGACTTGACAGAAGCAATGGACATCAGTGTAACTTTACAAGGGCATTTTGCAACTTTTTGAACTGTATGAACATAAGTCGACAATGGAAAAACACATGATATATCGGAGAAGGGATTTGAACCTGGGCTCCATGGTTCATGAGGCAGGGGTTCAGATGTGACCACTAACAGGTATGTATAAATAAGAAATACATGTATATATATATAAATTAAAAAACGCCATTATCTCTCCCTGGCTTTCTTTCTTTGTTCCTTATGCACGGCCACATCATATCTAAGTTACAAACCCCAAACTCGGAGTACAAATACAACTTTGCGTGGGGGTAACATAGGTATGTGGCTGTGGACCTCACAATGGGATATGGCGGGTGGGGGGGGGGAGATGTGCGTAAATTCTTTATGTAAATGTGTACTATGTAGCAGCACCTTGTGGTGGTGCAGAGGGTATTGCAATTTCCTTTTTTACATGGCAAAGCACTCTTCGCACATGTAAATTTGTCGTCCCTCCCTTACCCCCCCCCCCACCTCCCACAAAATGGAGGACCCTGTCAAGCCCCCCTCCCCCACCCCACACGCCCAAAAAAAATCAATACACTCCGTGGCAAAAAGTATGTGGACACCCGAACATCACACCCATATGTGCTCGTCGAACATCTCATTCAAAAATCATAGGCATTAATATGGAGTTCCTCCCCCACCCCTCCTTAGCTGCTATAACAGCCTCCACTGTTCTGGTAAAGCTTTCCATGAGATGTTGGAACATTGCTGCAGGGATTTGCTTCCATTCAGCCACAAGAGCATTAGTGAGGTCGGCCACTGATGTTGGGCGATTAGGCCTGACTCGCAGTCGGCGTTCCAATTCATCCCACAGGTGTTCGATGGGGTTGAGGTCAGGGCTCTGTGTAGGCCAGTCAAGTTCTTCCACACCGATCTCAACAAACCATTTCTGTGTGTACTTCGCATTGTGCATGGGGGCATTGCCATGCTGAAACAGGAAAGGGCTTTCCCCAAACTGTTGCCACAAAGTTGGAAGCACACAATCGTCTAGATCTAGAACGTCATTGTATGCTGTAGCATTAAGATTTCCCTTCACTGGAACGAAGGGGAACCATGAAAAACAGCCCCAGACCGTTTTCCCCCTCCACCAAACTTTACAGTTGGCACTATGCATTCGGGCAGGTAGCGTTCTTCTGGCATCCGCGAAACCCAGATTCGTCTGTCGGACTGCCAGATGGTGAAACGTGATTCATCACTCCAGAGAATATGTTTCAACTGCTCCAGAGTCCAATGGCGGTGAGCTTTACATCATTCCAGCCGACGCTTGGCATTGCACATGGTGATCTTAGGCTTGTGTGTGGCTGCTCGGTCATGGAAATCCATTTCATGAAGCTCCCGACAAACAGTTGTTGTGCTGACATTGCTTCCAGAGGCAGTTTGGAACTCAGTAGTGAGTGTGCAACTGAGGACAGATGATTTTTATGCGCTGTGCGCTTCAGCACTCATCGGACCCGTTCTGTGAGCTTGTGTGGCCTACCACTTAGTGGCTGAGCTGTTGTTGTTCCTAGACATTTCCACTTCACAACAACAGCACTTATAGTTGACCGGGGCAGCTTTAGCAGGGCAGAAATTTGACGAACTGACTTGTTGGAAAGGTGGCATCCTATGATGGTGCCAAGTTGAAAGTCACTGAACTCTTCAGTATGGGCCATTCTACTGCCAATGTTTGTCTATGGAGATTGCATGGCTGTGTGCTTGATTCTATATACATGTCAGCAATGGGTGTGGCTGAAACAGCCGAATCCACTAATTAGAAGGGGTGACCGCATACTTTTGGCCATGTGTGCGTGTATATATATATATATATATATATATATATATATATATATATATATATATATATATATATATACATACACATACAGTATATCTATCTCTCCCCTCCCTCTCCCATTTCACCTCCCCTCCCCTGCTCTTCCCTTTTCCTCACTCCCCTCCACCATTCCCTCCCCCTCAGCTAGTTTATATCTATTTGTCCAATCAGAAAAAAAATGAAACATTAACATGTGTTGGACTACAGCATTGCATCTCGTTCATATAATATTTTGAACGACCCTCATACATGGGGGATGAGGGAGGAAGAGTCAAAATTATATTTTTTGCCCGCTTTATATGCTGTTGACATTCCTCCTTCATTGACCAAATGGATTGTAAATTTGTCAAGGTGGTACAACAACTTCATGCTCTTCATAATAAGTTGTCTTGTCGGTGAAAGAAAGGTTGTCTTCTGGCACTATTAAGATAAACTGCAGCAGATTCTGCCCTAGCTACACAAGATGGTATTTTGCAAGCTACAGGTGTAATTTGTGTCACATAATGGCATTCCCATGGGACATAAGCAACTTCAAGTACACAAATAGACATCAAAGTTATTTACAACCAACATGAAGCAAAGCTATATCTCACCTGATGTGGAACGCTCCAGCATCGATGGTTTCCTCCCCAACCAATCATGAGGCACAGCAGGTGCAGGGCTCTTTGGAGAAGTATTCCTGTTGGGTGAATCTGGATAATCCCAATATTCTCTGCCACTCTTCCGAGCAGGTTGTTCAAGCTCATTCTCCTTCTTATCTTCCAGGCCCAGTGGCCCAAGAACATCTTCATCTGCATCAACATGGGATTTCCATGCGACAGAACCCATTACAGAACTGTTTTTCTCCTTTCAAACCCTACCTTACTGCAACATCATTTTTAGGTTGTTTCTGCTCTAGAAAAGTTTGTTATGGTGCTCTTGGTAGAAGGCTAATTGCGCCAGCCTACAGATGGCCAAGAGTTAACAACATTGAGCAGGTACCAAACACGTTCAAGCTATAAGGAAATAGCAGACCGATGGCGTGCATCCTGGTTAGAAAAGTGATGTTTGGGCTTTGATTACCATCAAATGAGATTTTCCTTGGATGACGAATGGATGCCAAAGAAAGGTTGGTATCCTTAACTGCTTTAGCCTCTGTCAGATACAAATCCAGGAAGGGCATTTGCAATAATCATCCACAAGAAATACGAAGTTCAATGGAATACTTTTACAGCAACTTAGTTGTACGGGTGTTTCAAAAGTCTTGGTAATATTTCAATGCTTAATTTTGAAAAAGGTGCACAAGATTCAAAGGTAACAATCACCCATCATAAGATAGACAATGAATGAATGAATGATCACTTTAAGGCCATTTTTCCCCGCTAGAGTGGGGGTTAGCCTTGCGGGCCCCATGACAATCACGGTTCCCTGTTTGAGGCAATGTTTTTATGGTCGGATGCCCTTCCTGAAGCCAACCCTTGGTCGCCTCTTACAATGCGCAGGGATACGGTGTACCTATTCTAAGCCGGGGTACACACCGGGATCATTCAGCCCAGCAAGCTGGTACTCAATTTGCCGACCTCGGAGGGATGACAGGCTGAGTCAACCCGCCTGGTGTTAATTCAGCGATCGACCGGGATTCGAACTCAGGCTCGTTAGATCCCAAGCCGGCACCCTAACCGCTAAGCCAACACCAGGCTTATCATAAGCTCGAGACTTGGGTTATTTTTTGGCACATTGATTTAAAATGATAGAACGGTGTGGGACAGCGTGAATCTGCAATGATGGAATGGTGAGAATGACATGTTTGACTCTGACAGTGAAGTTCTGTGCTACCCTCTTGTACGTCGGAGGTGAGATGGACATCTTACACACTCTTCAATAGCTCTCTTGAGCTTCTGTATGTTATGAGGGTTGTCTTTGTAAACACTCTCATTCGTGTAGCCCCACAGAAAGAAGTCCATTGGGATGAGGTCTGGGGAATGGGGAGAGCAGTTGTGCTCCATCATGAAGGAGATTACGCTGCCGTTGAATTTCTCTGCCTTGTTCGTTTGTGAGAGAGAGTGTTTGATCTGTACTTTGTATGGATAAAGTTTCATGTCCTGCCTCAGGTTCTGGAAGACAGTAGTTCATGTGAGTGGGCGAGTCCCTCACTTTTAAATGTTTGCAATAAAGTCGCTGAGCCATGATCACAGAATTCGTCTCAAGGTAGCATTCTACCATTTTAATTTGTTGTGCTGTGCATGACATATTTACTCCCGACTAATAAAACTTGGTGGAGACAATTTCCCAACTTCCTAGAACATAACCTGGAAAATAAATGATAATTACAATGAATAATGCTCAATAGAGACACAATCCAAATTGTACCGAGACTTTTGAAACACCGTACATCTTCACATTGTTGATCCAAATAAAAACTTGCAATGAAAAACTTCAACAAGAAGCAAACCGCTCATGTAATGGTTACCTGCTCCAGTAATTATGTGCCACCACAATGACCTCAAGACAAAGCTTGGCTCAGCAAACGATTATCCAGAAAACACTCTAGCCGGACCACTTTAAAAAAAATCCTCATTTTTAGCAAAAAAAAAAAATTCCTCTGAATGCTCCCATTGACACAGTTGAAACTGAATTACGAATTATATCATTGGGGGTGTACAAGGGACAACAAAAAAGTTATATGTAGAAGATACTCACAATAATCCAAGGTTTGGCAAGGGTTTATATCTTTCAATATACAAGTATAAAGTGGAAGAAGAAAATGATTGTTTATTTTGTTCATACAAAGTAGGCCTACTGTTATGAATTTTTGGGTAGAGTGATATGTAGATCAGGTAGATCTGTGTAGGTATCATGCTCCGACTGTCGTGAAGAAGAAGAACCATGTCGATGTACATAAGTAGAGGACCTGTCGAGCCCGGATGTCGGATTAAGTTTGTATATTTTTGGTCATACAAGGATGGCCTTGTGTTAACTAGAGTAGGGATTATGTTAATTCCCCTGTCTGTGAGACCTGTGATTTATCCATTGTCCTGTATGGCAACACACTAGACACGTAGAGTAGGCAGGCCCAATAGCACACACATCCTAATTAAATCCCCCCCACAATAAAACTCACCGGAAGTGCAGGCAGGAAGCGCCCACGCATTGTGCCAACATGGCGATAAAACATTGCTCAGGCAGGCTGAGGCCATGCCTACCTCGCGACGGATTGGTCAAGGGGGTTTGATGGGGAGATCACACCAATGAAAGGCCAGAGTAAGGAAGACCGTGTGATTGGCCAGGTACCACTGATGAGTCAGGGGCAAGCAACGAGCAACCCGCTGATTGATAGGAAGAAGCGACAAATTGGTTGGCCGACCGATGGCATGAGGAGGAGAGCGCGAAGCGCTCAGCCAATGGTGAGGGACTGACGTGGGAAGAACATTCTAGAGGTCGAGAGGTGATGGACTGATTGGAAGGGAGGACCGATGACGTCACACCACGAGCGATAAAATAACTCACTGGCCGGCATTTTTCCCTTCTCGTTTTTGGATCCCTTTGTGATCAGACCTTGTTCCCTGCTGCCCTCGTAGTTCCTCTACTCTGACCTCTTGCCCTCAAGCCTTCCTTCACCCTCGACCCTCTCTCCCTTCTGATATGGATGTTGAGTGCATTGCAGTTCCGTGCCAAATTCGTGAGGACATTGCATAGCGGAGCAAGCGGGCTGCACGCTCGTTCGCTTCGTGCGGTGAGGCCTGGCAGCGCGCGAACAAGGGCACGTTGAGGCCGAGTTCCCGCCAATGCACCAGACAATTTTCAGCGACCCTGACGAGACCCCACAAGCCGCTCGCAGCTAAGTGAAATAAATAATCACGATTCCTTTCCAACGTTATTTTATCCCTCCGTCTGTGTTCAAGTCTAGTGTGGGGATCCCAATTTAGGACAGTTATTTGAGTGCCGCGTTTTATTTTGCATTATCAGCATCCGTGGCAATAAAGCCTTGTTTATTTTTGTACATTGTAATTCCATTTTTCGTGTGAGTTCATTTCCTGCAGGATCGGAGCTGCCGTGCGGGACCGACAGGTAAAAGCTTCCAGCTTCTTCTTCTTCTCTCTTCCTCCCACGCTTGTATCGTGAGTCCACATTTGATTTACGCCTCGAAGTAATGCTCGATTGTTATCCGTGATTTCCCGGTCTTCACCGAGGGGAACCACGTGACAGTACTAATACTCAAACTAATAGCTGGACCTCCTTTCTCATTGCTGCCTGTTTGGCTTATCAACTGAAGATACTGTATAGATTTTTTTACAGGGTGTAAGCCTCGTGGTGAAACAGTTACAAAAATAACATGCAGACAAATACAGACAGACAACAGACAACACCGGACATGAGTTGACACAAACAGCCAGTGACCTTGGACGAAGGGATTAACTTCCCGGAGCACTCTGGGTGCTGGTACTGCCATATTGTGATAATGTTTTTTCTCTCTGCAGTCAGTGTAACAAATATGGAGAAACATCACCTCCCATGTGACACTTTCCCCCACCCATTCCCCAAAGGGATTGCCATATTTGCCATCCCCAAAGGGTTTATCTGCTCTATCCTCGAAATGCTGAACATAAAGCAAGGATGCAGCACATGCAATAAGTCATTGGTACTCAGATGAGCACATACAGCACTTTCAGAAAGTATTCACACCCCTTGACTTGTTCACATTTTGTTGTGTGAAAAATGTTGCACTTTTGTTGTTTTGTTGTTGTTGATTTTAAATAATGTTTTAATAAAAATGTTGTTTTGTTGTTCCTGAAATTAAAATGGATTGAATTGAGATTTTGTTTTGTCACTGACCTACAAATAATATCCCATAATGTGAAAGTGAATTTTTTTCCCCAAAATAATTGAAAATGAAAAGCTGAAATGTCATGAGTCAATAAGTATTAAACCCCTTTGTTATGACACTCCAAATTGAGCTCAGGTTGTTCCCTTTCTATATGAGGTTTCACAGGTGACAGTGCATGTCAGAGAAGAGACACTACAATGAAGTCCAAGGAACTGTCCGTAGAACTCCGAGATATAATTTTTGGGAGGTATAGATCTGGGGAAGGGTATAAAACAATTTCTAGTGTTGAAAGTTCTCAAGAGCACAGTGAGCTCCATCATCAGGAAATGGAAAAAATGTGGAACTACCCAGCCTCTTCCTAGAGCTGGCCGTCTGAGCAAATCGAGCAACCGAGCAAGAAAGACCTTGGTCAGGGAGGTGACCAAGAACACAATGAACACTGACAGAACTACAAAGTTCCTTGGCAGAAATGGGAGAACCTGCCGGAAGGAGAACAGTCTCTGCAGCCCTTCACAAATCTAGGCTATATGAGAGAGTGGCCAGACAGAAGCCACTCCTGAGAAAAAGGCACATGACAGCATAGCATACCTGGAGTTTGCAAAAAGGCACATGACAGCCAGCATGGCATACCTGGAGTTTGCAAAAAGGCACATGACAGCATAGCATACCTGGAGTTTGCAAAAAGGCACGTGAAAGACTCAGAGCATGAGGCAAAATATTCTGTGGTCTGATGACACAAAAATTGAATTATATGGCCTGAATGCAACACGCTACATCTGGCGGAAAACAAGCACAGGTCATCACCCATCTAACACCATCACTGCCATGAAGCATGGTGGTGGCAGCATCATGCTATGGGGATGCTTTTCAGCGGCAGGGACTGTGGTGAGACCTGAAACGATGGAGGGAATAATGAATGGAGCCAAATCCAGGCAAATCCTTGATGAGAACCTGCTTCAGAATGAAAAAAGACCTTAGACTGTAGCGAAGACTTGCAGTCACACAAGACAATGACGCCCAGCATTCAGCTAAAGCAACACTGGAATAGCTTCACAACAAGAACGTGAAAGTCCTTGCTTGGCCCAGCCAAAGCCCAGACTTGAATAATAATAATAATAATACATTTATTTTATATAGCGCTTTTCAAGCCCAAAGACGCTTTGACAGAGTACAAAAAACAAGTGCAAAAAGACAAAAATCAATAGGTAAATAATTAATCAAAGCAAAAGGAAGGAGAAGGAGAAGAGATAGTCAGGGGTTAAATGCTGTGGGTTAAATGTTGAATGCAGTGTTGAACAGGTGGGTCTTGAGTGATGTTTTGAATGTGGTGAGGGAGGAGGAGTCTCTGATGGTGTGAGGTAGTGAGTTCCAGAGGGTGGGAGCAGCGATGGAGAAGGCCCTGTCCCCCCAGGATCTGAATTTGGTCCGGATGGGGGGGGGGGGGGGGGGGTCAGGAGGTTGGTACCAGCAGAGCGGAGGTTGCGGGTGGGAGTGTGTCTGGAGAGGAGGTCAGCCAGGTAGGATGGGGCCAGGTTATGGAGGGCTTTGTAGGTCAAGAGGAGGATTTTGTACTGGATTCTCTGGGGGATGGGGAGCCAGTGAAGCTTGTAAAGGACGGGGGTGATGTGGTCACGGGTCCGGGAATGGGTGAGTAGACGGGCAGCGGAGTTCTGAATGTATTGGAGTTTATTGGTGATTATTGAGGGTGAACCAAAGAGGAGGCTGTTGCAGTAGTCCAGACGGGAGGTGATGAAGGCGTGGATGAGGGTTTCTGCAGCCGTGGAGGAGAGGGATGGACGGAGACGGGCGATGTTTTTCAGGTGAAAGAAGGCTGTCTTTGTGATGTGTTTAGTGTATTTGTCGAAGGAGAGGGTTTGGTCAAAGATGATGCCAAGATTCCGGATGTGAGGGGAGGTGGATACTGGGAAACCGTCGATGTTGAGGGCAAAGTTATGGGTGGATTTGGTGAGCGTTTTTGGCACAATGATGATTATTTCAGATTTATCATAGTTAAGTTTGAGGAAGTTGATTTGAAGCCAGGATTTTATTTCAGTGATGCAGTTTGTCAGGATAGAGTGGGTGGCGGTGGAGATGGACTTGGTGGAGATGAAAAGCTGGATGTCATCGGCGAAGCAGTGGAATTGGAGACCATGACGGCGGATTAAGTGACCAAGGGGGGACAGGTACAGGATGAAGAGGAGGGGGCCGATAACTGAACCTTGGGGGACACCTTGGGGGAGGGGAGCAGTGGGGGATTTGCAGTTATTGATGGAGATGAACTGGCGTCTGTCAGAGAGGTATGATTTGATCCAAGAGAGGGCAGTGCCGGTAATGTTAAAGGTGGTTTCAAGTCGGGTGAGGAGGATGGTGTGATTGATGGTGTCAAAGGCGGCGCTGAGGTCGAGGAGGATGAGAATGTTGAGGTTGCCAGCATCAGAGGAGAGGAGAAGATCGTTGGTGATTTTGAGGAGAGCAGTTTCAGTACTGTGGTTGGAGCGGAATCCGGATTGGAATGTTTCATACAGGTTATTGGCAGAGAGGTGATGTTTGAGTTGAGTGGCTACAGCGCGTTCCAAAACTTTTGACAGAAAGGGTAGGTTGGAGATGGGTCTGAAGTTATTTAGGGTGTCAGGGTTGAGTTCAGGTTTTTTCAGAATGGGGGTTACAGCAGCAATTTTGAGTAATGGTGGGACGATGCCTGTAGACAGGGAGGAGTTTATTGTTGCAGTGATAAGTGGAGAGAGAGCAGGAAGGGAGGCCTTGACAAAGCTGGAGGGGATGGGGTCAAGAGTGCAGGTGGCAGTTTTCATTCCTATGAGGAGTTCAGAGAGGTCAGTAGGGGAGACTGGGGAGAACTGAGACAGGGGTTGGCAGGATAAGGGGGGGCAGGTGGTTTGAGGGGGAGCGGGTGCGGTGGTGGTTAAGCTGTTGTAGATGTTGTCAATTTTGCATTGGAAGAATGAAAGGAAGGAGATGCAGTTGTCTACTGTGAATGACTGGGTGGTGGTGTTCAGGGGGCTGAGGAGTTTGTTTATTGTAGAGAAGAGTGCTTTTGGGTTTCCGGAGCCAGAGTGGATAATTTGAGAGTAGTAGGTGGAGCGGGCGCGGCAGAGGGCATCTTTGTAGTGTTGTAGGTGGTCCTTGTAGGCTTGGGAGTGAATTGTGAGACCTGTTTTATTGCGGAGTCTTTCAAGTTGGCGAGCACGAGTTTTCATCAGGCGGAGTTCAGGGGTAAACCAGGGAGCAGAATGGGTGAAAGAAACTGTTTTGGTTTTTATAGGCGCAAGCTGGTCAAGGCAGGAGGAGAGAGTGTGGTTGTAGTAGTCAGTGAGGTCAGAAGGGGTATGGAGGTCAACGAAGGGAGAAGTGGACATTTTTTCAGAGAGGGTGGATGAGAATGAGGTAGGTGAAAGAGCGTTTAGCTTACGGAAGCTGATAGTGCGATAATGCCTTGGTGCTGGGGTGGGGATGTTGATGGTCATAGTGATGGCTAAGTGGTCAGAGAGGGTGAGGTCGGAGCCAGAGAGATGGTGCAAAATTAATCCAGTAGAGCAGACAAGGTCCAGAATGTGCCCACGGTTATGGTTAGGAAGGTTGACATGTTGAGTGAGGTTAAAGCAGGTGAGTAAATCAGTGAAGTCAGTGGTTATTGTTGAGTCAGTGGAGTCCATGTGGATATTGAAATCACCGAGGAGGAGGATTGAGGGGGAGAGGGAACAGAGCTGGGTCAGAAAGTAGGAGAAGTCAGACAGGAATGATGGGTGTGGTTTGGGTGGTTTGGTGTGAATCACATTGAGAATCTGTGGAAAGACTTGAAGATTGCTGTTCACAGATGCTCCCCATCCAACTTGACAGAGCTTGAGCAAATCTGCAAGGAAGAATGGGAGAAACTCCGCAAATCCAGATGTGCAAAGCTAATACAGACATACACAAGAAGACTCAAAGCTGTAATCGCTGCCAAAGGCGCTTCTACGAAGTATTGACTCAGGAGGTTGAATGCTTTGGTAAATTAGATATTTCAGCGTTTCATTTTAAATTGTTTTGTAAAAAGTTCTAAAAAAAACAATTCGACTTTGACATTATGGGGTATTTTGTGTGGATCAGTGACAAAAAATGTAAATGTAATCCATTTTTAATTCAGGCGGTAACACAACAAAATGTGAAAAAGTCAAGGGGTGTGAATACTTTCTGAAGACACTGTATCTGGTGGCAAAGACCTTCTTCCAAAGAATGTAAATTATGTCAGTACGATTAATTTTTGCCACTGCATTGTCATGCCAGATTCATTGGGGAGGGATGGCAGGTGGATCAATCTCCAGTGTTCATAAAATCCTTATTTTTGAACCGAAACAGCTACGTTGTATGAATACTTCAAAG
This sequence comes from Myxine glutinosa, assembly GCF_964187855.1. NCBI lineage: Eukaryota > Metazoa > Chordata > Myxini > Myxiniformes > Myxinidae > Myxine > Myxine glutinosa. The sequence goes on along the minus strand of NC_136261.1, from coordinate 155,873,620 downwards.
TGAGGCAGGCAATAAAAGCACGCAGTTTTAAATCAACCTGTGATTCTATGTCCCTTTACATATACACCAGAATTAATGATGTGACGTCCATGTTGTTTCTCTTCTACGATTGGCTTCTTAAATTATCCCCGATATATCTTCTTCGTTCAAAAACACAGGAAATAAAACAAACAATGAGTAATATTTCACCCATCTCAAGCTGGTCCGTTCTGGAACTTCGGGACTTGAGTATTCCACCAGCAGTAGCTTGGCCTGGTTCTGCTGTCCCACTTTCATCATCCATCGCATTAATGGTTCGACTCTGATGTAGGAATATGTAGAGAGAGAAATTGTTTTGACAAATAAGCACTTTATAAAAGAGATGGCCATAGTTTAGGTAATGAGGGGTACTAGTTTGGGGGAAACTTTTGAGAAAACAAAGATGAATGGGGTGGACAGGGATGAATAGAGAGAATGGGAAAGTTAATAGAGCTGGTTGAAGCAAGGAGGGTGGTGGGTAGGGGAAAGAGGATGTTTGTTTTGTGTCTGAAAAAAAGATTCAAACTGAAAGGGAGGGTAGAGAGGGGTAGAGTGAGTGAATGATTTCAAGAAGTACTTTACAAAGTGCACGTGATTCTTCTAACCGGTTGTTACTGAATAGCTACATCATCAAGTAAAATTTGGTCGATGTTATGTACTTAAACTTTTAATTCCTTGCGTTATGTATGATGAATGCACACACGCAACAGTGAATACATAAATACCATGAATCATTGTGCAACAATGTGGGCTAGTTTCAGTTCTCTAAACTGGTTTGTTTGTCTTCAATTCCAACTGCACCAATGTGCTCGAGTATATGCGTGACAAGCACACAACTGATCAGAACCATGAAGCAGTGAATATATATTAAGAAAGACAATATATGAGAGACAAGTGTACGAAAGCGAGGGAAATTCCAATTGCAAAACAGAACGCGTTGCCTTGGCCAAAAGCCTAGGGACCAATTACCACGCCCTCAATGACAAATCCCTAAAACCCCTCCTGCACACATGAATAACAAACTTCAAGTTCAACAGAGTCAGTGCGGAGAAGACGTCCTCAAAGGTAAGATCATAACTTTATCATAGCTTGACCGAAATTCTGCTCATGAGTATGGTATTCTGAGCTTACATGTTTGCTTGAGCGATGCAACAAGAAAAGGCTCAGCAAGTGGCACAAAGTGAACGTCAATTGAACTCCAGTTAGCATTCTGACTTATAGATTCAGTGAAGATCTTTGTGGGGATTTCCAACAATCATTCCTCCATGTCTCACAGCCAATATAACCCTGTATGTAAGAACTGGCATATACAGTCGTGGCTAAAAATATTGGCACCGTTGCACATTTTTCAAATAATGCACCATTTCTTTCAGAAAATTGTTGAAATTAAAATATATTTTGGTATCCAAATATGTATTTCTTTGGTTTGTAGTGGAACAAAACAAAAAAGCTGAAAAATTTACTAAATCTTAGCTTATTTTACACAGAAATCCTAAAATGTCCTGGACAATATTGTTACGTTTGTGGATGTGGGAGGGGGGGGAGGCAATGCAATACCTTAGTCCAGGTAGATTGTATAGGTGGTGTGCTCCGACTGTCGTGTAGAAGAAGAACCCCAATGTACCATAAGTAGGAATCCGTTTAGACCGGATGTCGTGGAAGAGTGTACCTTTGTCCCCATGACGAGGAGTGGGGTTATGTTAATTTTTTAGGGATATTAATCCCCTGTAATTGCCTCTGCAATCTTTTCCTGTGTTCATTATGACACCGCACTACCACCATAGCCAAGCCAAGCAAACGACACCATAATTAATAACACTAAATAAAACAACCGGAAGCAGGACATTGAAAACTACCGTGGGTTCTGCCAGCCGAGCCATCACAAAGGCAGGTAGATCCGTGAGGCCACGCCCCGAAGAGCATGATTGGTCCGGTTTTGTCGAGCGTGAGAGGGACCCGCTGATAGGGGCACGCATGGGGATCGCTGGGTGACGTAAGAGCTCTGAAAACCAAAAGACTGTGTTCCCGACATTTTGTTCTCTTACACCTGGGACATTCATCGCAAGATGATGCATCTTCCTCTTGACCCTGGCTTTGATCGTGTGCGGTCGCAGTTCGTGTTCTTGGTCCCGAGATTGAACACCAGCGGTCGACATCCTTGCGGCTCGCTTGGTTCAGACAATCATCGTTGGCAGTCAAAATCATGCTTTCTTGGGTCCTGGTGTTCCGGGCTGGGAAAAAGGCAGACAAACTCTCTCCTTCTTGGTGTTTGCTCGTGGCGGTCGCACTGGTGCCATGTGCGGACTGAGCGGAACAACAGGGCTCGATGCGGCCGAGCAGGAAGGAGTGCGGGCCTGTTCATTTCACCGTCGACAGCCGCCAGGGTGCAGGGAACGCCAGAGGAGCCCACAGAGTGTAGGCAACGGCACCACACAGACACAATAATTACTTTTATTTATTTTCCCCTTGTGTGTATTTCAGTCCATATGGAGGCTCCTAAACTTAGGAATATTTTACCGTGCATTCTTTGTTCCCTGGCATTATTTTTATTAAACCTGTTTATTTGTTGAATTTTAATTCCATGTCACTTTGAATTGATTAACAGGGTCAAAGACGTTCGGTGGGATCCGTACAGGTAAGAGCTTCGCTCCCATGCGTATTCACATTGCCATTGGATTGAACGCCTCGGAGTTTAAGCTCGATCGGCAAATCCATCCCCAGGGGTGTTCACCCCGGGAATGCGACAATATTATTGGCACCTTTTAGAGGTTGTTAAAAATAATTACATTTCAAGCAGGTGATTCTCCTTTACTTCGGAAATGAACTCACCTATGGTGAGTTGCAGGTGTCTGCAATATAAAAACCACTCATTCAACCAGTTTGAATAGAGAAAAGGAGTCATTCTGCTGTTTTGTGTCACTGTGTATACCGCAATGAGCATGGAGAAAAGAAAGAAAACCAGAGAATTGTCTGAGGAGGTCAGACACAAGATTGCAGCCAAGCATGGACAATCTGAAGGCTACAAGTCCATCTCCAGAGACCTTGATGTTCCTGTGTCCACCGTACGCAATGTTATCAGGAAGTTTAAGGCCCATGGCACTGTAGCCAACCTCCCTGGATGTGGCCACAAGAGAAAGCTTGATCAAATATTGCAGCGAAGGATTGTTTGAATGGTGGAGAAAGCACCTTGATCAACTGCCAAACAGATTCAAGCTGACCTTCAGACACAAGGTATGACAGTTTCAACTCGCATCATCCGTCGCCAACTCAATGAAAGGGGATTCTATGGTAAAAGACTGAGGAGCACCCCTCTCCTGAGAGAGAGACACAGCAAAGCCTGACTGGAGTTTTCCAAAACACACCTGAACAAGTCAAAATCCTTCTGGGAGAATGTCCTGTGGACAGATGAGACCAAATTAGAGCTTTTTGGTAAAGCACATCATCTCTATGTTTACAGAAAACAAAATGAAGCCTTCAAAGAAAAGAACACCTTCCCTACAGTCAAACATGGAGGAGGGTCAGTGATGTTTTGGGGTTGTTGTGCTGCCTCTGGCACTGGGTGCCTTGAATGTGTGCATGGCATCATTAAATCAGGAGTTTACCAAGGGATTTTGGAGCACAATGTTCAACCTAGTGTCAGAAAGCTGGGTCTCCGTCAAAGGACATGGGTTTTGCAGCAGGACAATGACCCCGAACACACTTCAAAAAGCACCCAGGAAAGTTCAAGACAAAACGCTGGACTGTTCTGAAGTGGCCAGCAATGTGTCCAGATCTGAATCCCATTTAACACCTGTGGGGAGATCTGAAAGCAGCAGTTGGGAGAAGGCACCCTTCAAATCTGGGAGAACTGGAGCTGTTTGCACAAGGAGAGTGGGCCAAACTGCCAATAGAGAGGTGCAGGAAGCTCATTCAAGGCTATAGGAAGCGCTTGACTGCATTTATTTTGTCCAAAGGCTGTGCTACCAAATATTAAGTCGAGGGTGTCAATAATTTTGTCAATGCCATTTCTTTCTATTTTCTGATTTAAAAGGATATATTAAGTTCTGAATCAAAAACAAAGGTTCTGTAATATTAACAGTGAAATAAATAATTGTGGAGACCAAAAACTTTTGTCAATTTCAACTAATTTTTGGAGCAAATTGTGAGTTATTTGAAAAAAGTGCAAGGGTGCCAATATTTTTGGCCACGACTGTACGTATATACAATGTATCCGGTTAGGAAGGCTCATTTTGTCAAGTACATTATGAAAGTACATTAGAACAGTTTTAGCACATTATGTAAGTACTGTCAACAATTAAATTGTCATCAATTGTAGTTTATATGACAATGTCCTTTGATACATTTTTTTGTGATGTGATTTCCTATTCTGAAATAATTTTGCTTTGCTCTGATTGGATCTCTCATAACTTTTATTCAGTTTAGCTGCAGATAGCATTTTCAATTTCCACTGATCGTGTTATCTTCTGTGACAACAAATCAGGATCAGACAGATATCATTCAGGACAACTTGATATGCGTATACACGGTACCATCACTCGCGGTCCCCTAATCATAGACATCATTTTGATGCCATAAATTATGCTTCAGCAACCACACAGTCCATCTGGTACATATGTTGGCTGAATTATCTGACATCTACCTTTCACGACTTCATTGTTTCCCTATTATTTTCCTTTTTCTCCCAGTCCAGGTTTCCTCAACTTTTAGCCCCTGAACCCTGTTCCTGCCCGTCAGGATTAGTTAGTCTCACCTCCACGTGCTCCATCTGATGCACGCAACTCTGACACATTCCCACCCCATATGAATGCTCACTCCTATCCTGTCTCCCTCTTTTGCTCCGATGAAGGGTTATCGCCAGAAACGTCAGCTTATCCTTGCTTCCCATGGGGGTTAGCATCCCTCAATCAATGTTCCGTTGATTCCATCTATATAGATAAAACACAGTTGTGTGTGTGTGTGTGTGTGTGTGTGTGTGTGTGTGTGTGTGTGTGTGTGTGTGTGTGTGTGTGTGTGTGTGTGTAATGTTACCGATAGACTCCTAAACGGAGAGGCTTACGTGCTTGATATTTGGCATAGACATGGCCATTGAGCCTGGGACGAACATGGCTGAACTCAAAATATTTGACGATCCATATTTTTTATTCATATTTACCTCAGCGCATTTCAGCGCACGGAATCAACGGAATCAGAGCAGGTGGGCGCTGATTCGCTCAGAGCGATCACGTGATGACGCTATGACGCTATGAAAAAAAAAATCGCTATGACGCTATGAACGCTATGACGCTATGAACGATATGAACGCTATGACGCTATGAACGCTATGACGCTATGAACGCTATGAAACGCTATGACGCTATGAGCGATATGAAACGCTATGAACGCTATGAACGATATGAACGCTATGACGCTATGAAAAAAAAAATCGCTATGACGCTATGAAACGCTATGAACGCTATGACGCTATGAACGCTATGACGCTATGAACGATATGACGCTATGAACGCTATGAGCGATATGAAACGCTATGAACGCTATGAACGATATGACGCTATGAACGATATGAACGATATGAACGATATGACGCTATGACGCTATGAACGCTATGACGCTATGAACGCTATGAGCGATATGAAACGCTATGACGCTATGAACGATATGATGCTATGAACGCTATGAGCGATATGAAACGCTATGAACGCTATGAACGATATGACGCTATGAACGATATGAACGATATGAACGATATGACGCTATGACGCTATGAACGCTATGACGCTATGAACGCTATGAGCGATATGAAACGCTATGAACGCTATGAACGATATGAACGCTATGACGCGATGAAAAAAAAAATCGCTATGACGCTATGAAACGCTATGAACGATATGACGCTATGACGCTATGAAAAAACAAAATCGCTCGCTTTACCAAGGGGCTCGCTCTCCCCCCGTTCCCCTCCCCTCCCCTTCCCCCTCCCCCTCCCCTCCCCCGCCCGGCAATGCCGGGTACTTCTGCTAGTACCCCATAAGCTAAAGTGAGTTCATGTTAAAACTTTCTCCATTCGTATTTTCAAGTCGATGGTTTGCTTTATGGTGTTCTCGTGTAACTCAAAGTTATTTTTGCCACTTATTAATCTGATGAACGTTTTAAAAGAGCTCTCCATTTATTGCTTGCTGACGTCATGCATTGCTGTTGATGAAACAAATGGCAAAAGGTGCAAATTATCAATCATAGTACAATTCAGAGTCCTATCACTAATGTGACTGCACTTTAAGCAACAAGTGTATTCAATCACACAGAAGCTCACCCCCGAGTTATGTAAAATATTCAACTAGTACAATGAACTTTTCAACCGAAATATCGGAAGCAGTGTTTGTCCGTTTTGAGAATAATAAGTGTAAGCACTGTAAACCATGATAAGCGAAAATGGAACCTTATTATATTTATACAGTAAATTCATCTAAGGCTCATAGTGGACTTTGTACATACAAGACATGCAGGACAGACATGAGCAGACAACAATGTACTTGAATGTGAACGACGGACAAATGCACATTAGTCTATGGGTTTTTAATCTGTTCCCAACATAATGAACCATTTGGTTCAGATGGGAACCAAAAACAGAACAAACATTGCAGACGAGAAACCGAAAACAGGGCAACCTTTAGACTTGCACAAACAAATGCTTGGACAAAATTAAAAATTACCAGGGGCTTATTTCAAGCACATGCAACCCCGACTGTATGTCTCGTTGGTTGTTTATGCATCGTATCCATCACTGTCACGTCCTTCGCAAACAGACGTGACCTTCTCTGCTCTGAGAAACTGCCTTCAAAAGCTGAGGATACAATGTTGTTTAACTATTCTTTTTAATTGCTAATCAAATTGGGTGCCGTTATGCATCTCGTTGAGAACCAACAGGTGTACTTTTGTCCTGGGTAAGTGTGTCTTCATCACCTCTTAACTTGTGCATTTCACTCTTCTCTGGCCTTTATTGCGCATTTCGTATCCATTTTTTACTCTCTGTCTCTGTCTCTGTCTCTCTCTGTCTCCCTCTTTCTCTCTCTTTCTCTCTCTTTCTCTCTCTTTCTCTCTCTTTCTCTCTCTTTCTCTCTCTTTCTCTCTCTGTCCCTCTGTCTCTCTCTTTCTCTCTCTGTCTCTCTCTGTCTCTATCTGTCCCTCTGTCCGTCTCCCTCTGTCTGTCTCCCTCTGTCTGTCTCCCTCTGTCTGTCTCCCTCTGTGTGTCTCCCTCTGTCTGTCTCCCTCTGTCTGTCTCCCTCTGTCTGTCTCTCTCTGTATCTCTCTCTCTGTATCTCTCCCTCTCTGTATCTCTCCCTCTCTGTATCTCTCCCTCTCTGTATCTCTCCCTCTGTCTCCCTCTCCCTCTCTCTGTCTCCCCCTCATCTCTGTCTCCTCCTCTCCCTCCCACCCTCTCTCCCTCCCTCCCCGAGAGAGTTTTAAATTCTGTTTCATGCCCCTTTTGTACGGCCTCTGAAGATTTACATCATGCCTATGTTGACTGTGCAAGGCTGACCCCACTTTTTATTTTGTTGTCACAATTGTGCTGCCTTATGAATGTTTATTTTTCTTTACGTAGTTGTACACCGCTCCTTTCCTATGCCATCTCCAGGCATTGCAAATCGTCATTGCCGGGCACCAAAGGGGGCTCGGCAGTGACGCACGCTGAAAGAGAGTACTCAGTTTTCACTCTGGTTTCTTGTTGTACACCGCTCCTTTCCTATGCCATCTCCAGGCATTGCAAATCGTCATTGCCGGGCACCAAAGGGGGCTCGGCAGTGACGCACGCTGAAAGAGAGTACTCAGTTTTCACTCTGGTTTCTTGTTGTACACCGCTCCTTTCCTATGCCACCTCCAGGCATTGCAAATCGTCATTGCCGGGCACCGAAGGGGGCTCGGCAGTGACGCACGCTGAAAGAGAGTACTCAGTTTTCACTCTGGTTTCTTGTTGTACACCGCTCCTTTCCTATGCCACCTCCAGGCATTGCAAATCGTCATTGCCGGGCACCGAAGGGGGCTCGGCAGTGACGCACGCTGAAAGAGAGTACTCAGTTTTCACTCTGGTTTCTTGTTGTACACCGCTCCTTTCCTATGCCACCTCCAGGCATTGCAAATCGTCATTGCCGGGCACCGAAGGGGGCTCGGCAGTGACGCACGCTGAAAGAGAGTACTCAGTTTTCACTCTGGTTTCTTGTTTGTTTTCTTGTTTGTTTTCTTTCTTGTTTTCTTGGTTGTCCGGGTGATATCTCAGCCATCCTTTGAGCTAGGAAGCTGAAATTTCGGCACAGTAGTGAGCAAGTCCTTTGTCAAATACGGTATTTTTTGTTTTTTGAATAATCAATTAATTGAGGAGTTATTTAATTATTAGCGTTTAATTAAGTACTTATTTAATTAATTAAATTTCATTTCTCTTCTGACCATTATTAACTCAGGCACCTTTTGAGTTAGGAAGCTGATATTTGGACATGCCAATGACCAGGTGATTTGGCTGCAAAGGATATTTTTGATTTATTAATTAATCAATTAATCGATTAATTATTTAATTATTCGATTAATGACAAAAAAATTTTTTTTTTTTAAGTTACAGATTCTGATGAAATAGTGGTAGTTTATGTGTTCTCTGACCAAATTGATTAATAATTTAATTTTTTTATGATTATTATTTATTTATTTTCATTATTAATCATTTATTTATTTTCTTTCTCATTTGGCCAATATCTCAGGCACCTTTTGAGCTGGGAAGCTAATATTTGGACATGAGTGACAAAGTGATGCGGCTATCAAGGATATTTTTGATTTATTGATTAATCATTTCATCTATTAATTATTTATTGATTAATCGATTAATTATTTATTGAGTAATCAATTAATTATTTAATTTTTTATAAATGACTTATTTAATTAAATTTCTAAAAGATACATCTTCGGATGAAGCACTAGTGCTTTAGGTATGCTATTAGCCAATTGATTATGAAAATATTTTGTGATAATCTTTTATTGATTTTAATTATACAATTAATCAATCAATTAGTGTACACCTCTCCCTCCCAATGCAGCCTCAATGAGATGCACTGCGGTATTGCCGGGCGCCGGAGGCGCCCCGGCAATGCCGCGCTGCAGCATATTTAATTATTTGGCATGGGGCGGTGTACTTTGAATGTATGTGTACTTGTTTGTTTTCTTGTTTGTTTTCTTTCTTGTTTTCTTGGTTGTCCGGGCGATATCTCAGCCATCCTTTGAGCTAGGAAGCTGAAATTTCGGCACAGTAGTGAGCAAGTCCTTTGTCAAATACGGTATTTTTTGTTTTTTGAATAATCAATTAATTGAGGAGTTATTTAATTATTAGCGTTTAATTAAGTACTTATTTAATTAATTAAATTTCATTTCTCTTCTGACCATTATTAACTCAGGCACCTTTTGAGTTAGGAAGCTGATATTTGGACATGCCAATGACCAGGTGATTTGGCTGCAAAGGATATTTTTGATTTATTAATTAATCAATTAATCGATTAATTATTTAATTATTCGATTAATGACAAAAAATTTTTTTTTTTTAAAGTTACAGATTCTGATGAAATAGTGGTAGTTTATGTGTTCTCTGACCAAATTGATTAATAATTTAATTTTTTTATGATTATTATTTATTTATTTTCATTATTAATCATTTATTTATTTTCTTTCTCATTTGGCCAATATCTCAGGCACCTTTTGAGCTGGGAAGCTAATATTTGGACATGAGTGACCAAGTGATGTGGCTATCAAGGATATTTTTGATTTATTGATTAATCATTTCATCTATTAATTATTTATTGATTAATCGATTAATTATTTATTGAGTAATCAATTAATTATTTAATTTTTTATAAATGACTTATTTAATTAAATTTCTAAAAGATACATCTTCGGATGAAGCACTAGTGGTTTAGTTATGCGATTAGCCAATTGATTATGAAAATATTTTGTGATAATCTTTTATTGATTTTAATTATACAATTAATCAATCAATTAGTGTACACCTCTCCCTCCCAATGCAGCCTCAATGAGCTGCACTGCGGTATTGCCGGGCGCCAGAGGCGCCCCGGCAATGCCGCGCTGCAGCATATTTAATTATTTGGCATGGGGCGGTGTACTTTGAATGTATTTGTACTTGTTTGTTTTCTTGTTGTACACCGCTCCTTTCCTATGCCACCTCCAGGCATTGCAAATCGTCATTGCCGGGCACCGAAGGGGGCTCGGCAGTGACGCACGCTGAAAGAGAGTACTCAGTTTTCACTCTGGTTTCTTGTTTGTTTTCTTGTTTGTTTTCTTTCTTGTTTTCTTGGTTGTCCGGGCGATATCTCAGCCATCCTTTGAGCTAGGAAGCTGAAATTTCGGCACAGTAGTGAGCAAGTCCTTTGTCAAATACGGTATTTTTTGTTTTTTGAATAATCAATTAATTGAGGAGTTATTTAATTATTAGCGTTTAATTAAGTACTTATTTAATTAATTAAATTTCATTTCTCTTCTGACCATTATTAACTCAGGCACCTTTTGAGTTAGGAAGCTGATATTTGGACATGCCAATGACCAGGTGATTTGGCTGCAAAGGATATTTTTGATTTATTAATTAATCAATTAATCGATTAATTATTTAATTATTCGATTAATGACAAAAAATTTTTTTTTTTTAAAGTTACAGATTCTGATGAAATAGTGGTAGTTTATGTGTTCTCTGACCAAATTGATTAATAATTTAATTTTTTTATGATTATTATTTATTTATTTTCATTATTAATCATTTATTTATTTTCTTTCTCATTTGGCCAATATCTCAGGCACCTTTTGAGCTGGGAAGCTAATATTTGGACATGAGTGACCAAGTGATGTGGCTATCAAGGATATTTTTGATTTATTGATTAATCATTTCATCTATTAATTATTTATTGATTAATCGATTAATTATTTATTGAGTAATCAATTAATTATTTAATTTTTTATAAATGACTTATTTAATTAAATTTCTAAAAGATACATCTTCGGATGAAGCACTGGTGGTTTAGTTATGCGATTAGCCAATTGATTATGAAAATATTTTGTGATAATCTTTTATTGATTTTAATTATACAATTAATCAATCAATTAGTGTACACCTCTCCCTCCCAATGCAGCCTCAATGAGCTGCACTGCGGTATTGCCGGGCGCCAGAGGCGCCCCGGCAATGCCGCGCTGCAGCATATTTAATTATTTGGCATGGGGCGGTGTACTTTGAATGTATTTGTACTTGTTTGTTTTCTTGTTTGTTTTCTTGCTTGTTTGTTTGTTTTCTTGGTTGTCCGGACGATATCTCAGCCATCCTTTGAGCTAGGAAGCTTAAATTTCGGCACAGTAGTGAGCAAGTCCTTTGTCAAATACGGTATTTTTTGTTTTTTGAATAATCAATTAATTGAGGAGTTATTTAATTATTAGCGTTTAATTAAGTACTTATTTAATTAATTAAATTTCATTTCTCTTCTGACCATTATTAACTCAGGCACCTTTTGAGTTAGGAAGCTGATATTTGGACATGCCAATGACCAGGTGATTTGGCTGCAAAGGATATTTTTGATTTATTAATTAATCAATTAATCGATTAATTATTTAATTATTCGATTAATGACAAAAAAATTTTTTTTTTTTAAAGTTACAGATTCTGATGAAATAGTGGTAGTTTATGTGTTCTCTGACCAAATTGATTAATAATTTAATTTTTTTATGATTATTATTTATTTATATTCATTATTAATCATTTATTTATTTTCTTTCTCATTTGGCCAATATCTCAGGCACCTTTTGAGCTGGGAAGCTAATATTTGGACATGAGTGACCAAGTGATGTGGCTATCAAGGATATTTTTGATTTATTGATTAATCATTTCATCTATTAATTATTTATTGATTAATCGATTAATTATTTATTGAGTAATCAATGAATTTTTTATAAATGACTTATTTAATTAAATTTCTAAAAGATACATCTTCGGATGAAGCACCAGTGGTTTAGTTATGCGATTAGCCAATTGATTATGAAAATATTTTGTGATAATCTTTTATTGATTTTAATTATACAATTAATCAATCAATTAGTGTACACCTCTCCCTCCCAATGCAGCCTCAATGAGCTGCACTGCGGTATTGCCGGGCGCCGGAGGCGCCCCGGCAATGCCGAGCTGCAGCATATTTAATTATTTGGCATGGGGCGGTGTACTTTGAATGTATGTGTACTTGTTTGTTTTCTTGTTTGTTTTCTTGCTTGTTTGTTTTCTTTCTTGGTTGTCCGGACGATATCTCAGCCATCCTTTGAGCTAGGAAGCTGAAATTTCGGCACAGTAGTGAGCAAGTCCTTTGTCAAATACGGTATTTTTTGTTTTTTGAATAATCAATTAATTGAGGAGTTATTTAATTATTAGCGTTTAATTAAGTACTTATTTAATTAATTAAATTTCATTTCTCTTCTGACCATTATTAACTCAGGCACCTTTTGAGTTAGGAAGCTGATATTTGGACATGCCAATGACCAGGTGATTTGGCTGCAAAGGATATTTTTGATTTATTAATTAATCAATTAATCGATTAATTATTTAATTATTCGATTAATGACAAAAAAATTTTTTTTTTTAAAGTTACAGATTCTGATGAAATAGTGGTAGTTTATGTGTTCTCTGACCAAATTGATTAATAATTTAATTTTTTTATGATTATTATTTATTTATTTTCATTATTAATCATTTATTTATTTTCTTTCTCATTTGGCCAATATCTCAGGCACCTTTTGAGCTGGGAAGCTAATATTTGGACATGAGTGACCAAGTGATGTGGCTATCAAGGATATTTTTGATTTATTGATTAATCATTTCATCTATTAAGTATTTATTGATTAATCGATTAATTATTTATTGAGTAATCAATTAATTATTTAATTTTTTATAAATGACTTATTTAATTAAATTTCTAAAAGATACATCTTCGGATGAAGCACTAGTGGTTTAGTTATGCGATTAGCCAATTGATTATGAAAATATTTTGTGATAATCTTTTATTGATTTTAATTATACAATTAATCAATCAATTAGTGTACACCTTTCACTCCCAATGCAGCCTCAATGAGCTGCACTGCGGTATTGCCGGGCGCCGGAGGCGCCCCGGCAATGCCGCGCTGCAGCATATTCAATTATTTGGCATGGGGCGGTGTACTTTGAATGTATTTGTACTTGTTTATTTTTTGTTTGCCATTGAATCCTAAGAATGCTGCCAAATCTGTGCTCACCAATTTTTTAATAGCTGAAGGGAAGCTAGCAATTTATAAAACAAGGAAAGCTAAACTTCTTGCCAACCCTGATGTCCTGGGTTGACTACAATGTTTTAACAGTTTTTAAGGCCCTTACCGTGGCCAGGCTACGTGCAGAGTTTTATTTTCACCAAAACGTAAATAATTTAGATCTTTTTAAGCAAAAATGGTGTTACAAGAACGCACTGTGTAAAGTAGTCAACAATGATCTCACATTTTCTTTTTAAATGTGCACTTGTATTATTTTATGCTTTATTATTTTACCTTCCTTTTATGATTGCTGTTTGTTGGCAAAGTCTAGCTGTTGTTTTCTATCCTTGCTTAAATAAAGGTATACAAAAGTCAAAGTCTTTCTCTCTCCCCTTCTCCCTCCCCCCCTCCCCCCCCCTCTCTCTGTGTGTGTCGCCACCTGCTGGCCGTCTGTGTGCTGGTTGTACTGTCATGGCGTCTGCTTGTGGAGGCCTGTGAGTGCTCTGTGTTGTTGCTCCCTTCCCACTGGCGTCACTAGGGGGGGTGCGGGGGTGCGGACTGCACCGGGTGACACTATCAGAGGGGGTGACACCAAATTTTAGCCAAAATGTATTAATTTTTATAAAAATATCCCTGTAGTTAGTTATAACAACAAAAAAAAATTCTGTAAGCCCAGCTTACATGTATCAATATACCTACAAGGCTAAAACTCTATGCTAATTTACTTTTTGAACCTTCTAATGCGCTTCGGTCAGAGCGGTCATTATTACCCAACTAGGGCATGCCCGTACTATATATATATCTAAAAGTATATCCCCCCCTCTATTTACATGCAATGGTTTGGTCCAAAGCGAACGGCTTGCGAGTACGGTGACAATCCCCCCCCTCTATTTACATGAAATGGTTTGGTCCAAAGCGAACGGCTTCCGGAGTTTGGTAAAGAAATCGCCATCGCGTGCACAAACGCGCAGGAAAGCGAATGAATCGCAAATTCGTTTTTATTAGTTTTAAAACATAGTTTAACGCCAACATAGTTTGCAAACGTGAAATAAATGAATACGCTCTCAAATGTGCCATCCGAGGCAGAGTGTGTCCGCCACGTTCGGCACACGCGATAGTTCGCTGCTCTCTGATTGGTTGAATCGTTTTTTGGACATAGCTCGGTAAGTAATTGTCCGATTAATATGAAACCTTGAAAAGGCACATCCTCGGGTCCCCAGCAATATACCTGGCAAGTTTCAAGTATATCGGACCCGTGGTTGTCGAGAAACAGCGGTCACAGACAAACGTACAGACAGAGATTACTGGAATTATAGATAGATTACAATGACGCTTCGAATCACGTGGTTTCATCTGCACGCGCCACAAGAACGCGCTGTTTTCGTTGCCACTGGCGTTTTTATAGTCGCTGCTTTTGTCATATTTTCTGGTGTTTTAGCTACAATATTGTGGTAATTAGTATTTGTGAAACTATATTGGTTCACGAGTTATCAAACAGAGTGACCACTATATTCGTCACGGGTGTGTGTCTGTCTGTCTGTCCGTCTGTCTGCAGCATAACTACCCGATGATATCATCCGATCTTGATGAAACTTGGGTGGGAGGTTGATATCATGATCTAGTTGTGTCCTGCCTAGAGTGGCCGTATTGCGCCCATTGTGGGCGGAGCCACGCCCCAAAAAAGATGTCTTTTTAGGGGGTAATCGAGTTCAAGCTACATCTTCTCCGAGGGGTTTGGTGGAATCTGACAGGGGTTTCGGTATTTGGTTAGGCCAATGTCACGTGTCTAGCCCCACGGAGCTCGATTTTTTTCATTTTCGCCCCAAGGTCAAGGTCACAAGGTCACAAAATTTAGAAAAGTCGATTTTTGATGGTTTTATTACATTGTTCGCTTCCTGATAGGGTGAAATGTCATACATGATGTTATATTATCACATACGTCATGAAATACAGGTATTCCAACAAATTTCAGAATCCTCGACCTTTGACCTTTGAAGGTCACAAAGGTCAAATTTTCAAAGTTGTCGGAATCGAACCGAATTTTCGGTATTGTGTAGCTAACTAACCTCATAACTGATTATACATTATTTTCTATCTCATTTCAAGGTCAGTAACCTTCGTTTTGACATTTCAAGGTCACAAAGGTCAAATTTTCAAAGTTGTCGGAATCGAACCGAATTTTCGAAATCGAACCGAAGAATACCGCTCGCTCGTGAACCATCGTCGTCTCCTGACTTGTCAATAACTTTTTTGAGAATGAAGTCATTAACGGAAAAGAAGGAGTAATAAGAAGGTGTAATGTTAATTTTGCTGGTTGTTTATGTCACTACTATTGCCATTACATTCAGTGATATACGGGAATTATGATTTACGAGTAACATTAGTGCAAAAAACATTACTAAGGATTCTGTATGGTCTGGTACGAGAGGAGGTCCATGGGGGGGGGGGGGGGGGGTGACACCATGAGTTACCGCACTGGGTGACACCAACCCGAGTGACGCCACTGTCCCTTCCCCACCCGTCTGTGTCCCTGTGTCTGTTTGTGGCGTTTTCCCCGTGATTCCCATATATGTTGAGACGGGAGAGAGAGCCGGAGAGCACAGGGTGATTGCTGGTAAGGGTTCTGGATTGGCCTAACGGCGACCCCGTTCGTTACCCCAAAAGGCAATTTGATGGTGTTTGCTTTTTCATCTTAAACCTCTATATCCTTTTTTTACTTTCGTTTCTTTCTTTCAGTTTGTTTTGTTTCCCCCCCCCCCCCCCCCGCCCCCCCCCCTTTCCTGAAGTTAGGGAAATCGAGGCGGTTGGTTTACTTCCCATCCCCGGAGTTGGGGTAGGGAAGATTATATTATATATTCACCCTCCCCGGGTCGGGGAGGGGTTGTAAGTGCAGCTGATCCAGCATGGACTTACGAGGCCTGCCTTTTTATAATAAAAAAAGGTAAAAAATCAAACATTTAAACAGCCTTGGACGTGCACCTTGACCCCACGGCCAAGGCACACCGTCTATCAAGGCTGTCCCATTGGCATACACATGCACCTCAACCCAAAGGCTGAAGCACATGGTCAATCAAAACACACGCATCCTGACCCCGAAGGGCCAGAATGCATGGTCATACAATTGGACCCCTCCTCCATGGGAGTGAGTCCCCATGACTTCAACACCATGCCGTCCCGACGAGGGCTTATTTTTCCCTCACCAGCATGGCAGCTGCACTGTCTCGATTTACGGCTTTTCAGAGCCTGACGCGTAAGAACGGGTTCTTTTGTGTACCTCCGGAACGTGAGATTAGTGTCGAGGACGTTGTCCTCACGACCGGTCGTGTTGTCGGGATCGACAAGGTTGTTGCCGCTTCGAGGATGAACAAGCAGATCGTTATTTTTTTTTTCCAACACGGATTGTGTCCCACAAATTGTTGAACAGGGTTTGACAATCGATCCAGGTTTATTTGTTATGGTTTCCCCACTTGATAGCCCAGCAATAAAAGTCGTGATATCCAATTGCCCCTGTTGTGAAAAACCAATCAGGTCCACACAACTTTAGTCCAACGGGTTGGTTTAATTGCATTTAGATCATGACATCATCCTGTAAAGTAGGAAATACAATTCAGTATACGATGTGACATCACATGGGACCATTCATAACATTCAATGCAAGCAAGCTGGATATTCTATGCATGCGTACCGTTAGCGAGTCTACTAGATGTAACGTGTCACAGGAGAAGTCTCGGAGCTCCGTCTGCAGCAGCGGGTCTTATAGTCACGCCCCTAGTGGTGTCAACGAGCAACGAGCATCACCCCGGGTTCAGTACGAATACGATTTCACTACATTCTCCCCCCCGTCAGAATTATACGGCAGCGCGGCTAAAAGCGAGTGAGCGTCAGCACGAATAGGGTGCGGAACATCAGTCGACCCAACCGTATCGGGCCGGGCGGCGAATTTCTCTGCCAGCACGCGTCTGAAATTCCCCGGGTACGGCATCACGTATCCCTGTGTCTCCAGCGTCGGAGGCGCCAACAGGGTCGGGTGACGAAGGGGGTAACTCCAAGTCGTCGGGCCCAGGTAGTCCCGGCGAGGGGAGGGTCGGTAGACTGTCGGCGATGGGAGCGTCGGGAGAGGCCATAGTCTCATAGATGGGTTCGATCGGTTCGTCCGATTCCCTACTTAGGTCGTCGACCCCGCAAGGGGCAAGGTGACGGACGGAGACAGTAGTCTCACGGCCATCAGTCGTCATCACACGAGCATGCTCAGGATTAGCCTGGAGAATCTGCACTTTGTCCACTAGGGGGTCGTACTTGCTCGCGCGAACCGCCCGTTTAAGGTAGGCCGGCCCGGGCCCAGCGAGCCAACTGGGCAAAGACCGTATACACCCCGAGCTCCTGGGGTGGTGGAAAAGTCGCTCGTGGGGAGTTTGGTTGGTTGCCGTACTCAGGAGAGCCCTGATCGAGTTCAACGCCGCAGGTAGTGACCAAGCCCATTTATCGAGGCCCCGGCCGAGGGTCCGGAGGTGGAGCATGACGGCCCTCCAGATAATCCCGTTGAAGCGTTCGATCTGCCCATTAGCCTGGGGTCTGTACGACGTGGTGTAACTTGAAGCAATGTTATTTTGGAGCAGATAGCCGCGCACCTCCTGAGACAAGAAGACCGCACATGTAGCCGGTCGGGATAAGGCATCGGCGGCCTGGTTATCCTTCCCCGGGCGATATTTGATGGTGTAACAGAAGTCGGCGAGTTCGATACGCCAGCGAGTGATTTTCTCATTCTTAATGCGCTGGGCGTGTAAGGTGTCGTACATGAACGCAACGCTTTGCTGGTCCGTGATGATTTGGAAGTTCCGCCCGAGTAAGTACGGGCGCCATCGCCGAATAGACTCGACGATCGCATACGCTTCCTTTTCAACGGACGAGTGTCTCCGCTCAGCGGTGGTAAGAGTCCGTGAAAAGAAAGCCACGGGACGCCCCCCTTGGGAGAGGGTCGCCGCGATGGCCTGATCCGAGGCGTCACTTTCGAGGACGAACGAGCCGCTCTCGTCGATTGTCGCCACGGCGGCTCGGGCGATGTCGGCCTTAAGGCCTTCAAAGGCCGCCAAAGCGGCCGGATTAAGGGGGAAGGTGTCGCAGGCCACGAGGGGGCGAAGTTTCACGGAGAAACTTTGCA
The DNA here is from genome assembly GCF_964187855.1 of Myxine glutinosa. Classification (NCBI taxonomy): domain Eukaryota; kingdom Metazoa; phylum Chordata; class Myxini; order Myxiniformes; family Myxinidae; genus Myxine; species Myxine glutinosa. Next base: position 155,855,154 of record NC_136261.1, on the reverse strand, counting down.
CCCATTTGGAGTAATGGGCGAACAGCCCAAGGGCGCGCTTCAGGGACGCCCGATCACAGGGAGGGGCCATGTCGAGCAAAGGTCGCAGACGCTCCTTATCCGGAGCGACAGAGCCATGGGTCACGGTGTACCCCAGAAGATCTATCGTGCGTAGGGAGTATTGGCACTTATCTTCGTTCATAGTTAAGTGATACCGCTGCGCGACCTCAAGGAAGCGCTTCAGATTAGCATCATGGTGCCCTTGGTCATATCCACAAACCGTAAGATTATCGAGGTAGACGAAAACATCGGTTAAGTGCTCCCGCGCTACGAGGTCATCCATGGCCCTCTGGAAACAAGCGACCCCGTTCGTTACCCCAAAAGGCAATCGCGTAAATTGGTACAACCGCTGCCCCGACTCAAAGGCGGTATAGATACGATCCGCCCTAGAGATAGGGATCTGGTGGTACGCACTACGGAGATCGAGAGTGCTATAGACCGAATACTGGGACACCTGTTGCACTAGCGCGTCCATCCCCGGAAGGGGGTAGGCATCCAGCTGTGTAAAGCGGTTAATCGTTTGGGAATAGTCGATTACCATGCGTCTGCGATGGGCCTCGCTGCGCACCACCAAGACCTGGGCGCGCCACGGCGACCTACTAGGTTCTATGATGCCGTCTTTCAAGAGCTGAGCCGTTTCGTCCGCAATGAATTGCATGTCTGCGCGAGAGTAGCGCCGTGATTTCACCGCGACAGGGGTGCAGTCGGAGGTTAGATTGGGGAACAGCGAAAGCGGCTGGACGTCCATTTGCGCTAGGGCGCACACCGCAAGCGCGTCGTCCGCCCCCACAACAAGCGTGTCAGGCCCACCAAACTCCATTACCAGACGTCCATGCAGCTTAAGAAAATCATGTCCTAACAGAATATCAGCACATAAAGCGGGTAAAACCATAAGGTGTACATCAGGGAAAACCCGTCCCTTTAGCACGAGTTTCAATCGGCATTCCCCCTTCGTGCTGAGTCGAAGCCCCTGGGAAGCCATGAAGATCCGTCTCGTAGACCTCCAGATCCGCCATCCATGCCTGAGCACAAGTCGCTGGTCGATGAAACTATCCGTAGACCCTGTATCCACCAAAGCTCGAACACAATGGCCTTCGACCATGAGGGGAATAAGGGCTTGAGCCAGGCCAGACGAGGCTGCTGGGAGCGGGACTGAGCCCCCCAAATGGGTCGGACCAGCCTCGCGGGTGGATCCTACGCCAGCAGCAGTTTTGCGGTCGTGGCCGGAGTCTGCGTTGACCATGGGGAATCCATTAACGCCATCAGAGGGCTTTCCCAAGCATTCCGGTGTTTCGCGATTCAAAATCTGACAATTCTGACGGGAAAAGGCCTCCGTAGTATTTGAAATCGCCTTTTGACACTTTTGGCAGAAAAAGGCCTCCGTAGTATTCGAAATCGCCTTTTGACACTTTTGGCAGCAAAAGGCTTCCGTAGTATTTGGAATCGCTTTTGTCGGCGCGTGGGCCACCGTTAGCTCGTGGACGACATGAGGAGAACGTTCCGCTGGGGCTTGGCGAGGCTTCAAAGCCCCTTGCGTGGCCCGGAGTTTGGTCAAGGACACGGACTTCGTGCCCGATGGAGGATGAGACGGTGGTGGCTGTCCGGTGACGCCCGCCAAGGACGTCTGAGCGCCCAGGGGCCCGCAGAGAGGGGCCCTCCCCTTCGAATTCGGGTAAGGCGCCGGGTTTCGGGCTCGGCTCTCGGGCTCCGCAATGAGCCCATTCAAGGTCGCCGCGCCCGCGCGACCGCGACCGCGCGAGTCAATGAGCCGCGAGCCGCGTGCCGTTTTCCTGCATACTCTCGCGTAATGTCCCTTTTGCGAGCACAAATGGCATATAGCGTCTCGTGCCGGACACACGACCCGGGCATGGCGTGGCCCCCCACAGAAAAAGCATGCGGCCCCACGTAAGGCCTTGGGTCTGGTCGTAACGGCAGCCGTTAGGGCTGGGTCTTCCTCCGGAGCATCCCGGAGTTCCGCGAGCGGATCCGCGTCCTCGGCGGTAGCACTCTCTGACCGGGCGTGTAGCGTGGTGCCCGCCAAGAGGCGCGTGCGATCATAGGTGTTCGATTGCATCCGCGCCTCAGTGTATACTGTCCCTTGCTCGAGTGCCGTAGCGAAGGTCAGGTCGGTCTTCTCTAAGAGTTTGAGCCTTAGTTCCTGGGAGGAGACCCCTGCAATGAAGGCATCTAAAAGACGATCATCCTGAGCCTGCGCGGGTGTCCGTGGCTCCCTGACGCTGTCCAGCAAGAGCTGCCGGAGCTCCTGGGCATAGTGGTCCATCGCCTCGTTGGGTTGCTGATGTCGCGTTTGCAGCAAATATCGTGCATACACCGGGCTTTTTTCCTTTATGTACAGCCGTTTGAGCTCCGCGATGGAGAGGTCATACGTCGCGCATTGAGCGATAGAGTTGTACACCCGGTAGTCGATTTTTGAATGTAGTGTGGCTAGCTTCGCGGCAGCAGTCGGCGCGGTCTCAGGCTCATCAAAAAGATTCTCCAGTGTTCTGAGCCAGTGCTTCAGTTGCAGGCCACCATCCGGGGCTTGCGGGTCGGCGCAGAAGACGGACACCGTCAGCGTCTTGTTGCCAGCCATGTCGGTAGATCTTAAATGCAATTAAGTGTTGTGAAAAACCAATCAGGTCCACACAACTTTAGTCCAACGGGTTGGTTTAATTGCATTTAGATCATGACATCATCCTGTAAAGTAGGAAATACAATTCAGTATACGATGTGACATCACATGGGACCATTCATAACATTCAATGCAAGCAAGCTGGATATTCTATGCATGCGTACCGTTAGCGAGTCTACTAGATGTAACGTGTCACAGGAGAAGTCTCGGAGCTCCGTCTGCAGCAGCGGGTCTTATAGTCACGCCCCTAGTGGTGTCAACGAGCAACGAGCATCACCCCGGGTTCAGTACGAATACGATTTCACTACAGCCCCCCATTTGTATCCGACGATGTATTAATTAAAGAATTGTCCCGATATGGTACCATCGTGTCTCGTATCTCCATGATTCCCTTCGGGTCACGGAACGACGATTTAAGACACGTGGTCTCATTCCGGCGGCAAGTGTTTATGATTTTAAAAGATCCCCAGAAGGATTTAAACCTTATAGTAAAATTAAAGCATCAACAGAATGAATATACAGTTTACGTGTCCACCAACGTTTTAAAATGTTTCGGTTGCGGACAATCCGGTCATGTTAAGCATGACTGTCCCTGGAAAGAGAACTCTCCACAAGTACAACCCCCCCCCCCCAACCCCTCCGTACCGGGAATAAGCAAGACCTCCACCCTCCCACCACCGACCCAAACCTTCCCACCACCGACCCAAGCCTTCCCACCACCGATCCAAACCCTTCCATCACCGACCCAAACCTTCCCACCACCGACCCAAGCCTTCCCACAACGGACCCAAGCCTTCCCACCACCGACCCAAGCCTTCCCACCACCGACCCAAGCCTTCCCACCACCGACCCAAGCCTTCCCACCACAGACCCAAGCCTTCCCACTTCCGACCCAAGCCTTCCCACTACCGACCCAAGCCTTCCCACCACCGACCCAGGCCTTCCTACCACCGATCCAAACATCCCCGCCATACCCCCCCCTCCCCTTGAAACGGGGGACATTCCCCCCACTGCAGGAACTAATTGCAGCCATCCCTTGTCAATGATAGACCTCACCCCCCAGGCCACAGCGTTAAATCACAGCTTTCTTCCTGCTACAACTGATCCTATTTCTCTCTCCGAGGTAGCCGATGGAAATCCTCCCCCTCCCTCCCCTTTCCCCCCAATCTCTCCCCACTAACCAGGACGAGTTTCAATTAGCCTGCCCAAAAGGAAAGACATTTGCAAATAACACATGAAAACGGTCAACACTTAAAAAAACCCACAACTGAAAACCGACAGCCCCTCCCCCCCCCCCCCCACGCCCCAGATTTGTCCCTCGTCACGGAAAATCGTTTCTCGGTATTGGAGGACATAGATGTGGATGAATTCTCGCCCTTGTCGACTGACACAGAAACTGATATGGTTGAACCGCAAAAATTAGTACCTCCCCCTCCCCCCTCCCCTGAAGATGGCTCATTCCTCTGCCTCCCCATCCCCTCCCTCGATGGACTATGTCCCATCCGATAATGTGGAGGGATGTCATGATGGTGAGGGGGGGGGGGGGGGGGAAGTAAATGATGAAAACCAGTATGACATCATCTGAGCCATCTGATATAGATGACTGTTAGTGAATGTGGTGGCCTTATGGAAGAAGGAACCCCTCCAATCCCTCCCTCGGAGATAACAAGCGTTACGCCTAGGTCCCCCGTCGGGGAAGTGATGAGAGTTGACAAAGTGGAACACGCAGAAAACATGCTACGATATGATATTTCGCTCACAAGGGTCAGACAAACATTCTCCACAAGCAATTCTGCCAGCAATATCGTGCGTATGGTGTTCAAGACAAAAAAAATAAAAAAAACACAACCTTACTTGAAGACGAAATCCTGGAATTACAGGAACAGCTCCAGGGAACCGCAAGTGTGAGCTACCAGGAAATGAGGCAGCAAATTCATGGAAAAATGGCCTTGCTGAATTCCATATCTGAAAGGCGAGCACAAAATGCTTTTTTGCGCCTGAAGATGAGGTACATACACGACCTTGATGCTCCAACCAAATTCTTCTTCAGCCTTAAAAGGGGGGCCTCTTCATCAGTGATGACACGCTTGATGCATGATGGGGAACTCCTTTATGAAGATGGCAGAATCAGGGAATGTGCCCGGAAACATTTTAAGCAACGGTTTATGCAGCACGACATTAACCAGGAGGCAATATCTGAACTTATTTGTAACCTTCCAACATTGGCAGAGGATCAGAAGCAGCAGTTGGAGGATCCTCTTAGTTTACCTGACCTCACTGCTGCCTTGAAGGCCTTGGAACCTGATAAAGCCCCTGGACTGGATGGGCTGACTAGCGAATTTTTCCAGTGTTTTTGGGACGCCATTGGACCTCACCTCCTGCAGGTCTTGAATGAATGTCTAGAGGATGGACAACTGTCGTGGAGTTGCCGGAGAGCAGTCACTACTTTAATTCCTAAGAAAGGAGACACTCAACTTATAGAGAATTGGCGAACTATTTCTGTTTTATGTACGGATGATAAAATTTTAGCCAAAGCCTTGTCGAATCGCATGAATCCTTTCATGAATGTACTGTCGCGCGAATCCCTCGGTTAACACCGTTGGACCGCGGACGACCGAACGGCTTTACTTGAGGCGACGATCAAATCGGATTCGGCTATAAGAGCACGGGAGGAAGAATAAAGAGGAAGAAGCAGCAAGCGCGTACCTGTAGCGATCCGACGGCAGCTCTCGATCCTGCAGGGAATAAACTCAAATTGAACACACGATTTTGAATGGAAAAGGAAAATAATACAAGGGTGTATTTTATAAATATCGGGACAGGAAAATGCGGCGATAAAACTAAATGCTAGGTTGGGACGTCCCCACACACAGATTTCAAATACAAGACAAAGGAGGAATTACCAAAATAAATGTTCGTTATGTGCGTCTGTGGGTGCGAGCTTATCTGTCTGTCGTGTGTCCATTGTCCAACGCGGCTCCGTCCGGCCCCGATGCTGGTGCGAAGAAGCCTCCATCCGCCTCACCCACGCTCTCCGCTAGGCCCCAAGCAACCCGCACAGCGGTACACCTCACTCCAAGCTCCGAGCACTAGCCTCCAAGCACCAAAGCACCAAAGGATTCAGGGACGACACCAACGACCACCAGGACCTCTCAATACGAAGAGCCAAGAACGAAGAACGCAGAACGAACGGACCAGCACAACTGACTAGCATGAACTCACCAGAGCGAAGACTGAATACCAAGAGCGAAGAGAGAGAATGCCCACGAACGAGACGTTTTGTCACTCGCCCTGTGATGTCAGTTCTGGCGCATTACCAATCAGAGCCTCGATTCTTCGTGGTCTTTCCCACCTTCCGACGTCACCCCCGCTCTTCCTCCAACTAGCGACCCCCTTCTAAGTCGTGTGATCGCGCCTTCCGCACTGATTGGCTGAAGGTTCGCGCCAACCAATCACACGTTCCCTGGGCGTGGCTATTGCTTGCCACGTTGCTCGTTGCTAGGCCAGCTGGTGGTGTGGCTGGCAGCGGCCCCATCGGCGGTGCCCCGATCTGGATTCCTGCCTGTTTTCTTGTGGTGGAGGGGAATTATTTACTGTGGTGCACTAATGGACCTATCTTAGTGTCTACAAGAATGCGTTGCCATAAGGGACACAGGTATGATCACCAGGTCTAACACACAGGGGTCTTATCTTTGTCCCTACAAATATTTAACACACGAACATCCTTGTATGTTCACAGGTATACACTTACCCCGACAAAGCGCCTAACACACAGAACTTATTACAGGTAGATTCGCTATCCCGACAGACGAAGCATGATACGTATTCAGATCTACCTGGCTCTAGATATTCCTCTACCCAAATTCATAACAGTACTAATAGGAGAACATCAATCCTTTTGTATCCCTGGACGTACTATTTTTTAATAATGTCTTTCTTATCCGTGATACCATTCGGTTTTGTAACAATTTTAACAAGAATATTGGTCTGTTTTTTATTGACCAAGGAAAAGCCTTTGATTGTATTGACCACATGTACCATTTTAGAGTTTTGGAGAATTTCGGTTTTGGGCCTATTCTTATCTCATATGTTAAGCTTTTATATTGTAATATATCCAGTATTCTTAAAATTAATCAAGTACGTATTGTGTAGCCCCATTGCTGTGCAACGGGGAGTACGGCAAGGTTGCCCGCTATCTGGACTTTTATACTCTCTTGCCATCGAACATCTTCTGCTCCAATTACGTATGCACATTTCTGGCTTCACTGGATCAATTCTTACCACACCGCTAAAAGTCTCTGCTTATGCAGATGATGTTTGTATTTTTGTTAAAAAAATAATGCTGATGTCACTGCGGTGGCTCAGGCATTAAAGACATATTGTCAGGCTTGTTCAGGCCAGGTGAACTGGAAGAAGAGTGAAGCCCTTTGGATAGGACCTGGAGCTTGCCGCCAATTGTCCTGCAAGGAGGAGTGAACTGGCAGCAAAAAGCAATCAAATACCTCGGTATTTTCCGAGGAGACAACACCTTTGAGCAGCAGAACCGGATCGGATTACCGGACAAGGTAATGGCGAAACTAGCCCGTTGGAAAGGACTTCTTTCTCAACTTTCCTACCGTGGAAGAACTCTTGTCATCAACAATCTCGTCGCCTCTATGCTATGGCATAAGATAATATGCCCACAACCGCCTGGAAACCTGCTTATCACACTCCAAAAGAGCATTGTTGATTTTTTCTGGAGTGGGAAGCACTGGCTCCAACCCGCCGTGGCATACTTACCACTTACTGAAGGTGGCCAAGGTCTCATTGACATCCGTAGCCGGATTATGGTCTTCCGGCTCCATATCGTCTGTCAACTTTTATATGGAGATGAAGCCCTACTCTGGAGACCTCTGGCTAACTGTATATTGCAGCTTGCATGCAAGCTGGGCAACTGCCGAGAACTTTTCTTGATGAACCCTCATAAAATCGATTTATCCTTGCTGCCCACCTTTTACCAAGGGGTGATAAACACCTGGCAAGCCCTGTCCTTTTCCTGTGAAATGGCAACATACACCATGGAAATGTTGTTGAATTAACCCCTATGCTACAACCCCTTCCTGGAAAACAGTTTTAACAAGCGTTACGCCTAGGTCCCCCGTCGGTGAAGTGATGTGAGTTGACAAAGTGGAAGACGCAGAAAACATGCGATGATATGATATTTCACTCACAAGGTTCAGACATACATGGAGGCGGCCATCTTGGATTTTGACGTGGCAACCCAATTTTCAATAGCGTTCTTCCTTGTGCCTAGATACACCCAAACACCAGATTAGAAGTTGGTACTTTGCTTATTTTTCAAGATATTACGCTCACAAGTTTCAGACATATATATGGTGGCGGCCATCTTGGATTTTGACGTGGCGACCCAATTTACAATAGCGTTCTTCCTTATGCCGAGATACACCCACACACCAAATTAGAAGTTGGTATTTCGCTTATTTTTCAAAATATTCATCTCACAAGGTTCAGACATACATGGCGGCGGCCATCTTGGATTTTGACGTGGCGACCCAATTTTAAACAGCGTTCTTGCTTGTGCCTAGATACACCTACACACCAGATTAGAAGTTGGTACTTCGCTTATTTTTCAAGATATTTCACTCACACGGTTCAGACATATATATGGTGGCGGCCATCTTGGATTTTGACGTGGCGCCCCAATTTTCAATAGCGTTCTTCCTTATGCCGAGATACACCCACACACCAAATTAGAAGTTGATACTTCACTTATTTTTCAAGATATTCATCTCACAAGGTTCAGACATACATGGCGGCGGCCATCTTGGATTTTGACGTGGCGACCCAATTTTAAACAGCGTTCTTCCTTATGCCGAGATACACCCACACACCAGATTAGCAGTTGGTACTTCGCTTATTTTTCGAGATATTTCGCTCACAAGTTTCAGACATATATATATGGTGGCGGCCATCTTGGATTTTGACGTGGCGACCCAATTTTCAACAGCGTTCTTCCTTATGCCGAGATACACCCACACACCAAATTAGAAGTTGGTATTTCGCTTATTTTTCAAGATATTCATCTCACAAGGTTCAGACATACATGGCGGCGGCCATCTTGGATTTTGACGTGGCGACCCAATTTTCAATAGCGTGCTTCCTTATGCCTAGATACACCCACACACCAGATTAGAAGTCTGTACTTCGCTTATTTTTCAAGATATTCATCTCACATGGTTAAGACATACATGGCATCAGACATACATGGCGGCGGCCATCTTGGATTTTGACGTGGGTTGCACCCACACACCAAATTCGAATTTGGTCCTTCGCTTACGCACGTACGCACGCCCGCACGCACGCACGCACGGACGGAGGGGAAAGCCATAGTCCCCCTTTCGCTACGCTGTGCGACGGGGGACAACAAGGTTAGGACATACATGGCATCAGACATACATGGCGGCGGCCATCTTGGATTTTGACGTGGGTTGCACCCACACACCAAATTCGAATGCGGTCCTTCGCTTACGCACGCACGCCCGCACGCAAACACACACACACACACGCACGCACCGCACGGACACACGGACGGAGGGGAAAGCCATAGTCCCCCTTTCGCTACGCTGTGCGACGGGGGACAATAATAGAGGACTCGTTCAACGTTTTGTTGATGCCAAGCTGCTGCGAGTAAAATACCTCATGGCAGAGTCTGGGAGCCGCTGGTTGAGTGCTGCTGCTGTGGCACAAAAAACTGGAATAAAATCTGCCAGCAACATCTCTCGGTTCCTTCAAGGGATATCCACATCATATCGTAGTACCTGCGAGGAACTTGGCCCTTCCCCCAAGAAAACAACAGGTGACTTCCCTAAACTCCTCGTCTTCAGCCCGCCACTTAATCTGTTGCTTGGCCTGAACAGCCCTGATGATACTGCATTATCCCTTCCTTCCTTTCCAAAGAAAACTTGGTACAACGCATACGTTAAAATTTTACATGCAAAAACATTTTCTGAGCACCCGAGGCTTCGATGATGGGATTTTTTACCCCAATATCCCCCAACTGTCCTAATTGGCGAAGTTTTTATCTCTTGCCTACTCCAAAGTATACACAAAGAATTAAGTTAAGCACCCCCCCCGTTTTTTTACAACCTCGCACATTACAAGTTTGTTGTCGTCAAAACAGTGTAATATACCCATGATATTGCTATATTTTCTGGAGAAGTGATATTATGGTCACATAAAAACATAACAATCATGCCGTTTTCAATATTTTATTCTGAATAATTTAAGGTGAAATTTTTTGGGAATTTTAGGCATATTTTCACCTCAATTTAAGTATGGAGCTATAGGTCCATCACGGACAGTGTGGATGACGTTTATGTTTTCTAACGTACAGTCATTGTTCTGAGAAGACCTCTAGCGATCTTTGCGTCAATAACGTGTGTAGGACCCACGTGATCGGATCACTGACTCAACCCTACGTCTCATAGACCCTGTAAGCCGTCGTATGCGTTGCTGTGGCAGGTTGTTCCATTCCCGATGTAATGCACGTTCCAATTCATCCAGATTGGCTATTGGAGGGACCATCTTCGCAATTTGTCGTCCCAACATGTCCCAAACGTGCTCGAGGGGGTTCAACCTGCCACAGCAACGCATACGACGGCTTACAGGGTCTATGAGATGTAGGGTTGAGTCAGTGATCCGATCACGTGGGTCCTACACACGTTATTGACGCAAAGATCGCTAGAGGTCTTCTCAGAACAATGACTGTACGTTAGAAAACATAAACGTCATCCACACTGTCCGTGATGGACCTATAGCTCCATACTTAAATTGAGGTGAAAATATGCCTAAAATTCCCAAAAAATTTCACCTTAAATTATTCAGAATAAAATATTGAAAACGGCATGATTGTTATGTTTTTATGTGACCATAATATCACTTCTCCAGAAAATATAGCAATATCATGGGTATATTACACTGTTTTGACGACAACAAACTTGTAATGTGCGAGGTTGTAAAAAAACGGGGGGGGTGCTTAACTTAATTCTTTGTGTATATGTTGGAGATATTCAATGGAAGCTTGTACACTGGATTTTACCTTATAATGTTTTACTGAACCGTTTTTCTACTGCTAATTCTAATCTGTGCCCTTTCTGTGCATCCTTGAAACTTTACCGCATATATACCTTGAATGTGAACGATTGCAACCTCTACCTTTCTCCAGGAACGGTTTGTGAAACTCGGTTATCTCTTCAGTTACAATGTTTTTATTTATGGTGTTTTAGGACCGTCTTCCATTAGGCCTCAGTCACACTGGATCGTACGATTTCTGGATCGTGCGATTGATGGCAATCTGGCCGAGGTACGACCAATCGTCAATGTTTGCTACGCTCTCCATTTGCGATTGCAAACAGCGATTGGTCTTAGGGGTCATCGTACGATTGGTGGTACGTGCGGTTGTGCGATCAACAACGATTGGAGAAGATCGATCGCAAGATCAATCGTAGGTAATCGTGTGAATAGTGGTGGCGATCAGCGACCAATCGTACGGTCAATCGTGGCGACTTGCGACCGCTCGGACAATCAATCGTGGCGACCTGCGAACGCTCGCACTACCGATCGTGAGGTTGAACGACAGGTGGCACCACCAATCGTCAGGTGGCAGGACCAGTAGCATGACCAATCGTGCGACTACCTGACCCGCGATCATGCACGACTGGTGGTGCGTCCATGCGCGACTGGTGGTACGACCATGTAAGACCTGTCTGCGACCTCTTACGATTTGGAATCGCAGGTCAGAAGTTTTGAATATGACCATCGACCTTGCTGCGACTGATTTTGCTCTGGCGATCACCCACGACCTCTGCGACCAGTCGCGCGCTCTTTCTACGATTTGCCCGCGATTCACAAAATTTTCGGTCGCAGCTAGGTCGTAACCTGGTCGCAGGCCCGGTGTGACTGGGGCTTTAGGAATGTGGTTTTAATGAACTTTTTAATTGGTCAAGCCAAGTTTGCAATTTACAAGTCCAGGAAGAAAAAAAATGGGAAACGTTTCTGATTCTTCACATGATGCATTGCTCACCTTTAAGGTTCTTGTAAGTGCAAGGTTAAAACTAGAGTACTGGTTTTTTAAAAAATGAACAAGAATTTAACATTGTTTAAAGAAAAATGGGTTTTCAATGATGTCATATGTAAACTTGACGATTATTTGTTAATAATTTCTCCTTGAGACCATTTTAGTTATTGTGTCTTTTTTCTCTGTGACTGTACATAACTGATCCTATTCACTTTTGTTATAAAATCAAGAAATAGTCAGTCTCTCTCTCCCTCTTCATCTTCCTCTCTCCCCCCTCTCTCTCTCTCCCCCCCCCCCCCCCTCTCTCTCCCTCCCCCGCCTCTCTCTCTCTCTCCCCCCCTCTCTCTCTCTCTCCCCCCCTCTCTCTCTCTCTCCCCTCTCTCTCTCTCTCCCCCTCTCTCTCTCTCTATCCCCCCTCTCTCTCTCTCTATCCCCCCTCTCTCTCTCCCTCCCCCTCTCTCTTTCTCTCTCTCTCTCTCTCTCTTTCTCTCTTGCTCTATCTCTCTGTCTCCCCCCCTCTCTCTCTCTCTCTGTCTCTCTCCCCCCCTCTCTCTCTATCTGTCTCTCTGTCTGTCTGTCTCTGTCTGTCTCTCTGTCTGTCTGTCTCTCTGTCCGTCTCTCTCTCCCTCTCTCTCTCTCAATCCTTCCCTTGCTCATTGCATCCACCTGCTTCCCCATGTCCAACTGTCAATGCATTGTTGTTTTGCCCTCTGCCACTTCACCTGCCACCATGACCTGAGACTTTGCATTCAAATAATGCCTCCAGCGACTTCATCGGGAGGCATAAAAAGTTTTTCTTTGTTTCCCCCCCCCCCCCCTCCCCCTATGTCTGTATGTGTTGGACGACTCCACCAATGTTATGTTAATCTTACACCCTAAACCAGTTTGCTAAACTATGGGCCTTTAGCATTTGTTGAGAGAGAATGAAAGAACAGTACTGGATGGTGTCCAGACTGTTCCCTTGAGCCAAAAGTTTTGGTCATGATTACTTACAAATGCTCTGGTAATTGTCAATACTCAACATGTACAAAAGATAATGGTAGTCAGTGAAGTTTTCTGCAAGTATTATGCCAAACGTTTCATATTTAGTTCATGTTTTTCCACTCTTAATACATAATCCATTCCTTGAATTATTTTCCATAATTCAATTTACTTTGATTTAAAAAAAAACTTCACCTTAAACCTTTTGTGACCATTAGAGAATCAAATTCAAAGACCTGATTAAAGATGATCTTGTCAAACTAATGGTATGGCGATAAAACAACAGGATAGCTCAGTTAGTAGCAGCTCATCTTTAAGCTATCTGGTAATGGAAATCGATTCCCCAATAGATTCAAATCTGACTGCAACTGCGGGTGGAGATGGTTCCTATTCAGCCTGTGGCTGCATCATTTTCTGGGAGCATGGCTATGCCGCTGATGCTCTGATCAGTTTCATGTGCCCCCCATTGCCCACATTGCCCACATTCATGTGCCCCCCATGCAATGCCCACATTCATGTGCCCCCCATTACCAGTCAGCTGGTACTCATTTGTGCAACCTCGGAAGGATGACAGGCCGAGTCTATCCACCTGGTGTTCATTTAGCAGCATCACAAGGGTATGAAATCAGGACCCCTAAGATCTCAAGCCAGCTACCGTAACGGTTAAGCCAACACCAGGCTTACTGCAACTGCTGATCTTGTGCAGTACCGAAGGAATCACGACATCTCGAAGCAATTTCAAAGGGGTGGTGCAAAAGGAGTTACCACTTGAATGACTGGCTCATCATATGGGGAACCCAGGTTCAAATTCCATCCACGACAAGCGTTTGCCCAATGTTTACTAATGTCCTTGTAATTCATGTGCAAGTACAATGTCTACTGACATCTTTATGCGACATGCAATACATGTTCAAGCTGAGCTCCTCCATAAGCCTTAGATAAATATAAAAAATAAATATATCTACGATATAAGAGAGATGTTGGTCTGTGTGTCGCCATTTTTCTCAGAGTTGGCTGAAGGGATCTTCGTCAAGCTTTCAGAGGTTCATCAGTGAGTGTCTGGGCGTGTTTTAGGCGAAAAAAAAAAAAATCGAAAACAAAGTTCGTTTTTTTGGAGTTTTTAAAAAAAGAAATCGCTCGATCGTGCCGAAGTATTTTAAAATTAATGAGTTATATACAAGTACACATTCGCATAAATAAATACAAAACAATCACCAGACATTTGAATACAAATAAATCAAACAATTCTGGAAGTGTACGAAGTTGGTAGTACGGCTTCTTCTTCTTCCTGATCGGCATCACACTTAACTCAGAAACGTGATGAACGCCACATTCACCCACCAGCATATATATGAACCCCCTTCCTCTCCTGCCTCCCCCCCCTGCCCCCTTCCCCCTCCCCACCTTGCCCCCATCCCTCCCCCTTCCCCCTCTCCACCCCTCCCCTCCCCCCCTCTCTTCTCCTCCCCTCCCCCCCCCCTTCCCCCCACTTCCTCCCCTCCCCTCCCTCCCCCCACTCTCCCCCCCCCACTCTCCCCCACTCCCCCGCCCGGCAACGCCGGGTACTTCTGCTAGTATTTAAAAAAAGAAGGCCGCCCTGTATTCATTTAGGTTGTGCAAGTTGAAGGTTTCATGCTATCTTTACAAGAGAGTCGGCGATCATTTGCTGGTGTTCTGGCCAAATTCCTTGTTTGGGGCTCGGTGTATAATTTTCACTACGTGCATGAGGTGGGAACGCTGGGAGAAGGACATAGCACAGACCTGAGAAATAAATGGCTGTTACCAGTGCTTTACAAAGGAAGTTTATAAAGTTATCAGACAGAGATACAAGTAGATTGATATAATAATGGCTATTGTTCATTTATAAAGTGAGTTTTAAGGGACAAATTATAATTCATAGAATGTAATCCACATTGTCTCAAAGAAGAAAGAAAAATACGTTTTGTCAATTCAATTCATGTTGATTAAAGTCATAAAAAGTCCTTCTAATTCAAGTAAAAGTGTTTACCTTGCATCAACTGACATCAGAGCACAAGCACATTAGTCTTTCCTTGAAAGGTGCATTTGTGAGTCAGCTGCAATTCGTATCATCAACAACAGTAGCAAAACAGGAAATTATATTGAGGTTTTCCGCAGTTTCAAATCCAGATTCTTAAAGGATTACTGAAATAAAAAAACGTGATAAATATATATTTGGCCTTTCAAATTGTTATATAATTACTGTTTTGCTCCAAGAATGATTGGTTTCGGAGCGGTCATTGCACCTTGGACATGCTGATCTCTCTCGGGTCATTTATGATCAGGGTAAATTCTCTCGACACATCAAACATTTCATGAACCAGGCAAAAATGATTAGAAGTAGTTAGGAGTAGTTGAACACTCATGCAATTTCTGGCAGTGTAAGTTAACTTTAGAATTACTACAGGCTATGCTAAATTGTGATTTATGTATACTGCAGTATGGATTGCCAGTAACTGAAGTGATTACAGTTCTAAATGGAACGGCACTAGGTAGAGCGCACACCTCCACCTGGCTGAGCAGTTTACATTTTGTATCCCTCTGATAGGCCGGATCTGGATTCCGACCTGAACCAAAATCGAATCGCTCGTTCTTGTCACCTAAGCAACTCGTCCACAAATTTTTGAGTTATGGTGCTATATATTGTTTTTGGGCCCCCGGATCTTCACCAAAATCGAATTACTTTGTCCTTGTCAGACACACACCCAACCAACCTGTCCACCAAATTTCATCCAAATCCACAACTTATTGAGATATCCTGCTATATATTGTTTTTGGGCCCCCGGATCTTCACCAAAATCGAATTACTTTGTCCTTGTCAGACACACACCCAACCAACCTGTCCACCAAATTTCATCCAAATCCACAACTTATTGAGATATCCTGCTATATATTGTTTTTGGGCCCCCGGATCTTCACCAAAATCGAATTACTTTGTCCTTGTCAGACACACACCCAACCAACCTGTCCACCAAATTTCATCCAAATCCACAACTTATTGAGATATCCTGCTATATATTGTTTTTGGGCCCCCGGATCTTCACCAAAATCGAATTACTTTGTCCTTGTCAGACACACACCCAACCAACCTGTCCACCAAATTTCATCCAAATCCACAACTTATTGAGATATCCTGCTATATATTGTTTTTGGGCCCCCGGATCTTCACCAAAATCGAATTACTTTGTCCTTGTCAGACACACACCCAACCAACCTGTCCACCAAATTTCATCCAAATCCACAACTTATTGAGATATCCTGCTATATATTGTTTTTGGGCCCCCGGATCTTCACCAAAATCGAATTACTTTGTCCTTGTCAGACACACACCCAACCAACCTGTCCACCAAATTTCATCCAAATCCACAACTTATTGAGATATCCTGCTATATATTGTTTTTGGGTCCCCGGATCTTCACCAAAATCGAATTACTTTGTCCTTGTCAGACACACACCCAACCAACCTGTCCACCAAATTTCATCCAAATCCACAACTTATTGAGATATCCTGCTATATATTGTTTTTGGGCCCCCGGATCTTCACCAAAATCGAATTACTTTGTCCTCGTCAGACACACACCCAACCAACCTGTCCACCAAATTTCATCCAAATCCACAACTTATTGAGATATCCTGCTATATATTGTTTTTGGGCCCCCGGATCTTCACCAAAATCGAATTACTTTGTCCTCGTCAGACACACACCCAACCAACCTGTCCACCAAATTTCATACAAATCCACAACTTATTGAGATATCCTGCTATATATTGTTTTTGGGCCCCCGGATCTTCACCAAAATCGAATTACTTTGTCCTTGTCAGACACACACCCAACCAACCTGTCCACCAAATTTCATCCAAATCCACAACTTTTTGAGATATCCTGCTATATATTGTTTTTGGGCCCCCGGATCTTCACCAAAATCTAATTACTTTGTCCTCGTCAGACACACACCCAACCAACCTGTCCACCAAATTTCATCCAAATCCACAACTTATTGAGATATCCTGCTATATATTGTTTTTGGGCCCCCGGATCTTCACCAAAATCGAATTACTTTGTCCTTGTCAGACACACACCCAACCAACCTGTCCACCAAATTTCATCCAAATCCACAACTTATTGAGATATCCTGCTATATATTGTTTTTGGGCCCCCGGATCTTCACCAAAATCGAATTACTTTGTGCTCGTCAGACACACACCCAACCAACCTGTCCACCAAATTTCATCCAAATCCACAACTTATTGAGATATCCTGCTATATATTGTTTTTGGGCCCCCGGATCTTCACCAAAATCGAATTACTTTGTCCTTGTCAGACACACACCCAACCAACCTGTCCACCAAATTTCATCCAAATCCACAACTTTTTGAGATATCCTGCTATATATTGTTTTTGGGCCCCCGGATCTTCACCAAAATCGAATTACTTTGTCCTCGTCAGACACACACCCAACCAACCTGTCCACCAAATTTCATCCAAATCCACAACTTTTTGAGATATCCTGCTATATATCGTTTTTTTACCCTATCTCTCAATGGTGAAGAATCACTGAAATTTTTTTTATCATATCCAGATCCGTATCTGAATCTTCACCAAAATCTATTCATTTCGTTCTGGTCACACACCCAAACTCTCCACCAAATTACCGTCTTATGTGTCGGTTTTTTTTTGTCATTAATGTTGGCTCTTACACGAGCCTCGATCTTGTATACAAAAAAAAAAAAAAAAAATGTTGTCCAAATCCGTCCACAACTTTTTGAGATATTTTGTTGACCGGCAAACAAACACACAACCAGACAGGGGTGAAAACATAACCTCATCCACCTTCGGGGGCGGAGGCCATTACAGTAGTCTGCAGAGAATAACTATGGTAAAGCACGGCTATTTTTGCCTGGTACAGTCTGGAACTTCGCCTTGATTTCCAAACTCTCTGCTTGTGGCTTCCAGGGTTACCTCATCTCATGGCTTACTGACTCCCTCTACAATTACTAGTAACGCCACCGAAATAAAGTGGAGTGTCTCATCATCTCAGAAACTGCTCCACCCCAACCGCACCTCCAAAGCGAGGACACTCGCTGTGTGCCGCAGATTTTGGTGAGTACCGCACGCATTTACTTAAAACCATCCATAGTTTATTCATTTAAACATTTATTTACATTCCTTTTTGATGTATTCAGTTATTATGTCTTTAGTACTTATTCACAGAAGCTGTATTTGCACATTTACTGTGTCTACTTAGGTTAGAGTTATTGGAGGTTATGGCCAAAGATTTCCACCCATATACACATCTTCAATTCATAACATTACACCCATGGGAAAATCGTTTTCGATATACATTTTTTTCGTTTTACATTCAGTGTTTTAGGAACACATCTCGAGCGTAAATCAAGGAGTCCTCGTAGCACTTACTGGAAACGAGGAGCGCTGCATCAGCAGCACAGCCACACTACCAACAATGATGCAAGCAGCAGCCACAGGTTGCATACAAATTAATAATAATCTCTCTGAATCCCTGGAAAATACTGCTCGTTTCTTGGCTGACGATTCCATCCTCTGCTGTATCCTCTCTCATTCTTCAGACAGGCAGGTAGCAGCCTCCTCTCCCCGGAAATGTTGATGTAAACAAGAGCTCATACAACACGTGGAATACATCTTTCAACCCCAACAAATCCCACACACCCACTCTGTCTCTGCGAAAGGACCATCTGGCAAACCCTCCCATCTCCTTCCTAAACAAACCACTTGAAGAGGTTAAGTCACTCAAACTTTTGGGCCTCACCATCAACCATGATCTTTCTTGGGCAGACCATATTTTCACCGTGCAAGGTCTTTTGTTAGCCAATCTGAAATTTTGACAACCCACAAGGCCTTCATTTGCAGCTTGGTGGAATACTGCTCTCCCTTTGGAACTGACACCCCTGCTTCACACCCTGCCCTTATTGATGCTGCAGAAAGCAAGGCCCTCAAACTAATTGGGAGGTCTAGTAACAAAGCTGAAAGTCGAGGCCTGTTAGTTTCATGTCACAGACAGGTTTGTGGCCTCTCTGTATTCTACCGCCGCCATCTTTTTGGTCTTTCACCCTCTACCTTCTCTTGGGTTTGTCCCTCCCAGGTTTCTGCAGGGCACACATTGTCTGCCAGTAACCTTGGTGAAGTCACAGAATGCAGACTAACCGCTCTCACCTCCTCATTTGTTCCTCTTTTGTCTTGCCTGTTGAAACAACTTCCCCACTCTGTTCAGTCCCATTCTTCCCTCCAGGGCTTCAAGACAGCTGTTCACCACTATGTCAGATTTGGCCCATCCATACTCATGATCTCTTCTATCCCAAATGACCCTATTTCAAAGCACTCCCCTTTTCCAGGTTATTGCGATTTCGTCTCCCCCTCTTTCTCCACCACTTGTTGTTTCTGAGTTGTTGGTTTGTTTGTTCATTTGCTGCTTCATCCTTGCTTTCCTCACCCTCTTGTTGTGTTTCATTTAGTTCACGAGCGGCTTGTTTACCCCCAGGGGTCCTCCTGCACCATCCCCATTGACCTCACTCTGGCTTCTACTCTGCTGTTGTTGTTTCCCCTCCCACTTAAGGTCGACAGCTGGTTAAGGTGCGACAAAGACATCAATCTAATGTAATCAAGCTAGTGTACTGTAGTGTGTGGTAATAAAAATTAATCAAACCATAGTGTTTTTTCAATGTAACGCTAAACTACGAGATATTAATTAATTATAAACCATTATTTTATAAATAGAAAACATGGGATACTTTGGAAACTTTTCAAGACAAACCCCTTCTTCTGATTATATTGCTACAACCAGCAATAATACACCATGTTGGTATATTTATGTTTCTCTATGGAAACAAGAACGGCACTCGGTAGAGCGTATACCTCCTCCAGGCTGAACAGTTTGTTTGTATCCCAATAATAGGCTGGATCTGGATTCGTACCTGAACCAAAATCTAATCGGCTTGTTCTTGTCACCTTACCAACTCGTCCACCAAGTTTAATCATAACTCGTCCATAACTTTTTTTAATATCATGTTGTATATCGCTTTTCACCCGATCTCTCAATGGTGAAGAATCACTTAAAAATTAAATAATTATCGTATCCAAATCCACATGCAGATCTTCACCAAAATTGAATCAATTCTTCCTTGCCACACATGCAATCTTTCCACCAAGTTTCGTCCGAATCTGTCCATAGCTTTTTGAGATATGCTACTACATGTCGTTTTGGCCCTATCTCCCGAAGGTGAAGAATCACTAAAAAAAGTTCTACGAGCCGGATCCGAATCTTCACCAAATTCTAATCATTTCGTCCATGTCACATACACTACCTCTCTTCCAAATTTTGTCCAAATCCTCTATAACTTTTTGAGATATCTTGTTCACAGAGACAAACAAACAAACAAATATAGGACTGACAAACAAATATAGGACCGACTGGACAACCCTCCCATCCACTTTCTGAATAATCCTCTCCAAGAAGTTCTGTCACTCAAGCTTTTGGGTCTCACTATCTGCCATGATCTTTCCTGGGAAAACCACATTTCAAATCTTGCCTCCAAAGCCAGTCGCCGGCTGAGCATCCTCCGTCGTGCAAAGTCCTTCCTTGGCACACCTGAGCTCCTCACCACATACAAGGCTTTCATCCGCAGCTCAATGGAATACTGCTCTCCCCTCTGGGCTGGTGCTCCTGCCTCACACCTAGCTCGTCTTCACGCTGTTGAAACCAAAGCATTCAGAATCATTGGAATCTCCCACGATGAAGCTAACTCCAAGGGCCTTTCACTCACTCACCGCAGGCAGGTTGGTGGTCTTTCCGTCTTCTACCGATTCCTCTCTGGCCTTGCCCCCGCCCAGCTCTCTCTGGGCTCTGTCCCGCAAATATTTCTACAGGTCGCACAAGATCTGCCTGCAACCCTCTTATGGTTAAACTGCCAAAATCAAGACTCTCTGCTCACCTTCACTCCTTCATTCCTCTTTTCTCCCGCCTCTGGAACAAACTCCCTCACTCTCTTCAATCCCACTCCACCCTCCAGGTCTTTAAAACAGCTGTTCACCACCATCTCTTATCTTCCCCCATCCAATACCTTGATCTTTTCTACCCCCGCTAATTTCACCCCAATTCCACTTTTTGGAAACACCAACTTCTGTCCTGGAAGTCCTTGTGTTTTATACTTCTCCCACCCCCCCCCCCCCCTTCCCACACCTCCTCCCCCCAAGCCCTCTCTCTCTCACACATCTCCCTGCTCTCAAATGTTGTGTTTGTGTGCTTCCCCTTCTCTCCCCATCTTGTCTCTTCCGCTCCCTCTTTTTATATATTTTGTTTGTCTGGTTGATTTGTTTGTGAAGTAAATGTTAGCTCTTTCACGAGCCTCGATTCAGTATACAGAAAAAAAAAAAAAAAAAAAAAAAAAATTCACTGATCGAGCGACACTTGGCAAAACAGAACAAAGTGGAATGGCACTCAGTAGAGCATCATTTTAACCTCAAAAATAGTTGGTGGTTGAATTCAGTTAGCCGATATGTAAATCCTATTGAAATTTCAAGTCAATCGGATGAAAATTGAGGATTTTAGAAATTTGAAATGGTTGTTGACCTTTGGCCTATGTTGACCTTTTGATCTTTTGACCCCAAAAATATATAGGATTTTGTCGGACCACGAATTCTACCATTTGGTAAAGTTTCGTGAAGATCGGTTTAAAATTGTGACCTGTAGGCAAGTATAAGTGAATGGACAGACAAACACATACACAAACAAACACACACACACACACACAAACCGGAGTGATCAACATACTTGCAAAAAAAACTTCTTTTTTTTGCCAAGTAACAAACAGACAGGGGTGAAAACATAACCTCCATCCACCTTTGGTGGCGGAGGTAAAAATGTAGAATCTATTTGTCTTCTCTGAATTGCAAACGTACACAAAATGTGGAATTACCAGCAAATACAAGCATCAAAAAAGGCTCTGGTGCAGGTGTTTTAAGGTCACGTAATACATTACTTCATGTAATTGCGCTTTGTGGGAAGGAAGACGTGGTCTGGGAAGGACAAAACGCACAAGAAAAATGATTAAAATCCCTGAGTCAATAATTTTGGCCACTAAATAATTTACCAATGCAGTAAATTTAATTACCATTTGAATTTATTCGGACAATCATGAAGTTCTATCAACTCAGCTATCTTAAGCTGGATTTTAAGCCACAACTTGCGATACCGATTCACTGTATACCAGAAGCCACGATCATACCTGGCAGCACACAATGGTAATAATAATAATAATAATAATACATTTATTTTATATAGCGCTTTTCAAGAAGCCCAAAGGCGCTTTGACAGAGTACAAAAAACAAGTGCAAAAAGACAAAAATCAATAGGTAAATAATCAAAGCAAAAGGAAGGAGAAGGAGAAGAGATAGTCAGGGGTTAAATGCTGTGGGTTAAATGTTGAATGCAGTGTTGAACAGGTGGGTCTTGAGTGATGTTTTGAATGTGGTGAATGAGGAGGAGTTTCTGATGGTGTGAGGTAGTGAGTTCCAGAGGGTGGGAGCAGCGATGGAGAAGGCCCCGTCCCCCCAGGAGCTGAATTTGGTCCGGATGGGGGGGGGGGGGGGGGGGGTCAGGAGGTTGGTACCAGCAGAGCGGAGGTTGCGGGTGGGAGTGTGTCTGGAGAGGAGGTCAGTCAGGTAGGATGGGGCCAGGTTATGGAGGGCTTTGCAGATCAAGAGGAGGATTTTGTACTGGATTCTCTGGGGGATGGGGAGCCAGTGAAGCTTGTAAAGGACGGAGGTGATGTGGTCACGGGTCCGGGAATGGGTGAGTAGACGGGCAGCGGAGTTCTGAATGTATTGGAGTTTATTGGTGATTATTGAGGGTGAACCATAGAGGAGGCTGTTGCAGTAGTCCAGACGGGAGGTGATGAAGGCATGGATGAGGGTTTCTGCAGCCGTGAAGGAGAGGGATGGACGGAGACGGGCGATGTTTTTCAGGTGAAAGAAGGCTGTCTTTGTGATCTGTTTAGTGTATTTGTCGAAGGAGAGGGTTTGGTCAAAGATGATGCCAAGATTCCGGATGTGAGGGGAGGTGGATACTGGGAAACCGTCGATGTTGAGGGCAAAGTTATGGGTGGATTTGGTGAGCGTTTTTGGGCCAATGATGATTATTTCAGATTTATCATAGTTAAGTTTGAGGAAGTTGATTTGAAGCCAGGATTTTATTTCAGTGATGCAGTTTGTCAGGATAGAGTGGGTGGCGGTGGAGATGGACTTGGTGGAGATGAAAAGCTGGATGTCATCAGCGAAGCAGTGGAATTGGAGACCATGACGGCGGATTAAGTGACCAAGGGGGGACAGGTACAGGATGAAGAGGAGGGGGCCAAGAACTGAACCTTGGGGGACACCTTGGGGGAAGGGAGCAGGGGGGATTTGCAGTTATTGATGGAGATGAACTGGCGTCTGTCGGAGAGGTATGATTTGATCCAAGAGAGGGCAGTGCCGGTAATGTTAAAGGTGGTTTCAAGTCGGGTGAGGAGGATGGTGTGATTGATGGTGTCAAAGGCGGCGCTGAGGTCGAGGAGGATGAGAATGTTGAGGTTGCCAGCGTCAGAGGAGAGGAGAAGGTCGTTGGTGATTTTGAGGAGAGCAGTTTCAGTACTGTGGTTGGAGCGGAATCCGGATTGGAATGTTTCATACAGGTTATTGGCAGAGAGGTGATGTTTGAGTTGAGTGGCTACAGCGTGTTCCAAAACTTTTGACAGAAAGGGTAGGTTGGAGATGGGTCTGAAGTTATTTAGGGTGTCAGGGTTGAGTCCAGGTTTTTTCAGAATGGGGGTAACAGCAGCAATTTTGAGGGATGGTGGGACGATGCCTGTAGACAGGGAGGAGTTTATTGTTGCAGTGATAAGTGGAGAGAGAGCAGGGAGGCCTTGACAAAGCTGGAGGGGATGGGGTCAAGAGTGCAGGTGGCAGTTTTCATTCCTATGAGGAGTTCAGAGAGGTCAGCAGGGGAGACTGGGGAGAACTGAGACAGGGGTTGGCAAGATAAGGGGGGGCAGGTGGTTTGAGGGGGAGTGGGTGCGGTGGTGGTTAAGCTGTTGTAGATGTTGTCAATTTTGCATTGGAAGAATGAAAGGAAGGAGATGCAGTTGTCTACTGTGAATGACTGGGTGGTGGTGTTCAGGGGGCTGAGGAGTTTGTTTATTGTAGAGAAGAGTGCTTTTGGGTTTCCAGAGCCAGAGTAGATAATTTGAGAGTAGTAGGCAGAGCGGGCGCGGGAGAGGGCATCTTTGTAGTGTTGTAGGTGGTCCTTGTGGGCTTGGGAGTGAATTGTGAGACCTGTTTTATTGCGGAGTCTTTCAAGTTGGCGAGCACAAGTAACGCGGGCAAAATGTTCCTGTTGGTGTTTATTTGGAATCACGTTCTCTGAAATATTCGGTCACATTTAGTTCAAGTGTGGTCCGATTTTTTTTGCGCATTTGACAAACTTTGACACCAAATGAAAATTATGTAAATAATTTAAAGAAGTTTAACATTCTTCAGCTAAGGTTTTCACAGATCTAGGTTAAGAGGTGTGTGGTGAAAGAAACCATAAAATTATTTATGAGGCTATGTTCCATAAATAATTATGTGTGTTCTTTATAGTTTTTCATTGATAGCATACATAATACTTCCAAAGCCCAAAAATTGATTAACCCAAATATTTGACACTGGCACAAACGAGTTTCACTGAGTTGTGTTGTATAAACAGGTTACAATTCATGGTGACCTGTTTATATAACACTCACTACCAGGAACATTAGAAAGCCTGCGCAGTCATTGCAATACTTGCAACTTCATCAACCCCACCACATCAATCTCAAGTCCTAATCATATCGTCGATATCAAGGATCATTTTTATTTTACCCGTCACACCTCCAATGTAATCTACCGCGTTTCTTGATCACTTTCCCATAACATTAGAGATATAGTGATGAACCTTCCATTTAAATGCTTCTAACAGGCAGTTTTAGTTAAGTTCAAGTACACGAGAACACGAGGTTTCACGAGAGAACACACACGTTTCCTGGAAACACAGTATATTTGTGATTTGCATTTTCAAATTCATTCAGTTACATCCGATGGGGAAAATATGTTTGGTTCTAGACATCTACCAAAAAAAAAAAAAAACCTAAGCTAAAAAATGTTGGTTATTCATAATCAACTTAATTAAACAATATTAATATTAGTAGATACAGTTTATATAATTAATGAAATATATGAAGACATGCAATTCTTAAAGTTATGCACTAACATTTCCACCGTACACCATCCAAATGGTTACTACTTCCGAGTATTCCCTGTACATAGTCAGTAAATGATAAAACCCACAGACACTTTTCGAATCATACCGCAATAAAACTGAAAAACACCCACTCCCTACAGAAGTGATTTGCCCATGCAAGATCACGTGACACGACTTTGTATGGTCACGTGATGTGTCACTGCTTTTGGTCCCATGCCACTCCAGGAGTGTGTTCCACTGAGCAACTTTTGTTTTGGATACTTTTATTCCTTGACATTCACAGTTTTGTGAGTTTTCTGGAAATTGTGGCTTCAAGATAAGCTTAATTACATCAGTATGCAAACTTTCAACTTTCTAACCCAACGAGAAAGTAGTAAACATGTTTACGAGTGCATCAGTCAGTGGTAAGAAAGAGCTTTAATATATTTGAGGAATGAACTTGCATGATTTGGGAAATGCTATGTCAACAATATAATAATTTTATTTACAACTTTTCAAAACTGAATGTGCTAATTATATTGCTCTCCTGTTTTCCAAGACAGCACAAGCAAGTTTGGGATTCGCGGTGTGCAATGGAGTCACATAGCCATGGAAATCATTTTAGAAAGGCCAACGTTCGGGAAGGTCACTCAACCACCATTACTATTCCCTCAGAGTCTAAAGCAATTAATCCAGAGGTTGTAACACCAACCGATAACTTCCAAAGCCACTCCGAAAGGTGGTCAGAGGATGCCGCACATTGCACCGTACCACTTGATGATGCCCCGAGTCAGCCTGACAAATGCAAAAACTGCAATGCCAGACCGTTGTCCTACTTGGAAGGCTTGGCCAAAAGGTTGATGGAGAAAATACTCCAGCCAGTTTGGAAATGTTGGCCCAGCACTGCCATTGGAGAGTACTCACATAAGGTTCGACATTATTTCTGTGAGCCGAGCATCTTCCAGCAAGCCGCCGGTGAGCCACGACGGTGCTTGCATACTACGCTCCTGTGCCACTCTGCTGTCAACATGATCTGTATCTTCCCAATCCTGTGCCTCTGCAGTCCCATTGCTGTCATATTCCACCTCACCAAAAGGCATCACAATAACTGTGATGACTGCCATGAAAAGGAAGGACCAAATATTAGCTCACATGGGGAGCTGAAAAATTTATATAGCAATTTGGAGAATGTTTGACAATGGCTCTTCTAAACAAACAAACAAATCATTGACATGGAGTTTTCATGTTTAAATTTGCTGATAGATGAATTTGGGCTAAAAAGATTCTCTAAGGAGTGAAATGTAACCAGCCAAACATAATTATGCAATTTCCTCTCTTAAAAATGTATCATCAGCTTTTGCCTTATCATGACAGCAACAAACAGTAATATAATATTGCTGTCTTCAGCTGGACCTTGGTAGATTAATACATACACAATATTTGTTTTAACAAATTGTTCTGCCAAACCTGAGGTTTTACATCGAACATTGGCAATGTTGTCAAAATGTCTTGTGGTTTGTCCACTCTTGTAGTGTTCTCTTTGTATGCTTGGATATAGATAAATAAAAAGGGGAGGATGTAACTTCTGAATTTCATGTAATATTTTCAAGTGTTCTAACAGGAAGCTCAATGGTAGTGCAATTTCCTTTGAGCTGTGGAGTCTGGGTTTGATTATTGGGCCGACGATAAGCTGTCACCCTGGTGTTTTGCAAGTAGAGCATCACATCAATGAGTATGCTGTCCTTTGGAAGGGATATTTAGCCAGCTGTTCTGTCTACTTGCATTAGCTCGTGAATGTTAGATCCCATGCTACCTTTAAAAAGAGTGGCCCAATGTGTGCTGATACCATGACAAAATTTGAAATTCCTGCCATAATCTACACAGCCTCTGCATCAGTGGTGGAGGCATACCTCAGCAATGATACAACCAGGAAACAAAATTTTTAATTGATTATGTTCAAATATGATTCGATTAATAATCATATAATCAGGCAAATCAGGACTGGACGGGACGTTAGGGAATTAGGAAGGGGCGGGATGCTGGAGAAAAAGAAACATGTTAACTTAACTTATTAACTTCAATTGTTGTCGTGATATAATTTACAATTATTGACAAAGTTAAAATAATCCAAGTGAAATGACATTCAACTAATCACAAAATCATTTTATCAGGTCGGGACGTGCACCATTTATTTAAAACTCACGTTTTAATACAACGTTTATTAACTCAACTGGACTACCGTCCAGTTGAGTTCATCACATACTGAACCCTCCGGCGTCTGTCGTCATCGTCCGTTAACTTTTCGACGTTAACACTCCAGCGTCCACAAATATCAACCGATTCTGATCAAACTTGACATGCAACATCCTTATCCGAAGGACCAGGTTGGTATTATATTTCAGCCAGATCCGTTGAAAAATGGCGGACTTAGGCGACCATTTTGTTTTTGGTCATGAAAACTACGTTCACACTCTAGCGTCCACAAATATTAACAGATTTTGATCAAACTTAGAATGTTTAACCCTTACCACACAAGGTAGGTTGCTATTGCATTCCAACCCGATCCGTCACAAAATGGCCGCCATAGGCCGCCATATTGTTTTCAGCTCTGAAACGACGATAAGACTTTAAGGTCCACAAATATTTATGGATTTTGATCAAACTTGGTGTGTGAGACTCTTACCACACAAGGTAGGTTGCTATCGCATGTCAACCCGATCTGTCACAAAATGGCCACCTACACAACTATATTTCTGCAACATTGTTGCATAGTGCAACATTGTATCAATTGTAAAACAAGGACAAGTATAAGGATACAAGGACATTAAAATTATTACACAAGGTTGTTGGCTTTTCATTTAAGTCAAATCTAGTACACACAACTGACCTACTTTAAAGTTGTCCAGTCAGTTCAGTTGAGTTCTGCTTCTCTGGAAGCTCTAGATCAATGATTATTTTCTGAACTCGTCACATGCAAGTTGCAAACAAGTCACAAGTACCCAGACACCAAGTCTCAAGTCAATTTTGTCAAGTCCGAGTCATGTCGCAAGTCGCAAAATTTAGCAACTCAAGTCCCCTACTATACAGACGGGTTAGTTTCCCCAGAATTGGCTAATTTTATTATGAATTGTAATACCAGCTCCCACCATAAGCATCGCTGTAGCATATACATTTACATAGAGAGAGTTGAGGTCCTCCCCATTAACCCCTCAGGATTATGAATGACTGTATTTACAACCTACAACTTTCCCATGCACACCCTGAGTACAACCACCAGTTTTCAGAAAAAATGAAAGACAAAATACTGCATTGGTGTTATCAGAAGGAATCTAAAGAAGCAAAGAGCGAAGATAGAGTCATCAGGAGGAACCTGAATAGCATTCAGGCTTCAGCTGCTACTCCTCCACCCTCAGCCCTTCCATGTGCAACCAGGTGAGTCTCAATATTTTTGTAATAATTCACCTCTCCATAGACAGAGACACAAAGAAAGAGAGAAATTAAGAGTAATGGAGCAATAAAAGAGAGGACAATGGAAAAAATAAACGAAAAAGTGAGAATTAGAGCGAATAAAGAGAAATGTGAAAAAGTAGAAAGAAGTATGAAAGGTACAAAGATCAAAGATGTTAGGAAGAACCAAGATAGATTTCAGCAGTTACTCCGTAAGGCTCAAACACAGCAACAGGTGCAAGTTACCAGAGATCCATCAGCAGTGATTCAGCTCATTCCAAGCAGTAGTTCAGGAGTGCATAGAAATCAAACACGAACAGAAACTTCTCAAACTAGAACGGCACTCAGTAGAGCACATAGTCTCGCGCGCCTTCATTCTCAACAAAAATACCATCGTTAACTCAACACGGTACTATTTTCCCTCAAGGCCTACAAATATATTTCTTTTTATGGGATATTGCCCGCCACAAAGCCAGAAGGCCACTCGATGTGGGGGCTACACAAACAAAACAAAAGCAGAACAACCAGCCCCTTGTACTGAAACAAGACAAATGTAAAAAGTTGTCTTCACAGAACAAAAAGGGCTGGGAGGGGTTAACTCGTCTGCTTCGAGACAACAGTGCCTCTACCCCTAAACAATAATACAATTTATTTCAGAAAATATCACATTTTGGATTTATTTTTTTTCATTTATATGCACAGACCTCTGGGGAAAAAAGTATCAACTTGTAAGCCAAAAATACAGGATATGAAAGCAAAGGAATACAAACATAAGAATAAAATGCCAATAGAGTTATTGGCCGTGAAGAATCACAAGGTGCGGACATTTCGGGCTTCATACCCTTTTGGCAGACCAAAAAAATAATGGCGCTAGTTTTATGAAAGCAAAGGACCTACAATCAAAAACAGACATCCAAAAGAACGCATTTAATACACATGAAATAGAAATGGAAAGAAAAACAACTTAACTTATCTTAAGTATCATACTTGACCAAAACTCATACTTGCAACAGTTCTGTTTGGTTTAATTAATCACATTTTGATGAATTGAATGTGAAAGATGTGATACAAACCAAGTTCTTCCCAAGCTTGCCAAAATAATTTTCATCTTCATCTAAAGAAGACCTGCAAAGAAATAAAATTGAAGTCATAAATGACAACAAATAATGATGCAGACATTAGTCAACATAAAAGTGTTTCCTTGACATAAACAAGTACATTCCAAGATGACCAATTTCAAGCATTTTCTCTGTCATCATCGAGATTATGCAATGCTATTTATTTAGACTGGCACAATGGCCGAGTGGTACGCACACTCACATCTAAGCTGTCTAGCCTGGGTTTGAATCCCGACCCCGCTATAAATTGTTGTCCCCGTGTCAGTGTGTGTGCCCGGTGTTTCACAAGTAAGGTGATTCATCAATGTGTGTGCCGTCCCTCGGATGGACATTAAACTGGCATCCCGTTTGCCGGAATTAGTTGGTGTACGTTAAAGATCCAACGGTGTCCTTCGTGAAGAGTAGGTGAGTTATCCGCCGGCACCATGAACAAGTTGCAAATGACTGCTCGAACCTACAGCAAAACTGTGCCCTCAGCCAATTAAAATGTTTTATGAAATTCCCAAATTAAAATAAATTGTTTGAGAAACACATTACTTTACACTTGCATTAACAAAGTCAGAATATAACAGAGGAGTAAACTACTGCTCTTTGGAGCAATTAAATTAAAAGTAAAAAAAAAAAAAATCAACAAATAAGACAGAGGCTGGAAATAGATACAAAAATAAAGAACAAAAATCTGGTTGCATATTGTCCTAACTCTAAATGTGCATTATGTAAGGAATTCGCATTTAAGCAAACTGTAATTGTACCTCTAATAGAGATGTGAATTTAAAGTTTGTTGCAATTCAAAAATAAAAATAAAAAACACCAAACTTATCCAATGCAAATAGCAAAGCTCCGAAGAGTGTGCTTAAGTACCTGTGGCTTGACATATTGAAACATTGTGTGGTGTCAATTCCATAGCATTGTAAATCACATATATTAATAGTTGTAATTTACCTCGAAGAGGGCTGAGTCAAACTGTGTGAGAGACTATGTTTGTTGCATCTGGGCCCGAAAGCAATTGGCAAGCACATCCCAAAGCTGTTGGATTGCATTGATTTACAAAAGACTCGTTAGAGGTATCGGATTGCATCGCTATACGAAGACTGGGAGTACAATTATTAATTTGATGAAATGCCCCTCCAATTATTAAGATTTTGAAGCTCATGGAAGTTTATATATACATATACAGTACATATATATATGTACTGTATATGTATATATAAATGTATATATTATATGTATATGTATATGTATATATATATGTATATATATACATATACATATATATGTATATATATATATATGTATATATATATATGTATATATATATGTACTGTATATGTATATGTATATATATACTGTATATGTTCATACCAGCCAACCTATATATATATACAGTCACATGAAAAAGTAAGTACACCCCATGTAAAGTTTTGACTTTTTCAACATATTTCAACATACAGCTATTTGATCTTCATTTCAACAATATTGATAGATAAAGGTGATGTAATCTATCTATAATTCCACTAATCTCTGTGTGTATGTTTGTTTGTATGTTTGTATGTTTGTATGTTTGTCTGTGACCGCTGTTTCTCGACAACTACCGGTCCGATATACTTGAAACTTGCCAGGTATATTGCTGGGGACCCGAGGATGTGCCTTTTCAAGGTTTTAAATTAATCGCAGAAGTAGTTACCGAGCTATGTCCAAAAAACGATTCAACCAATCAGAGAGCAGCGAGCTATCACGTGTGCCGAACGTGGCGAACAGACTCTGCCTCGGATGGCACATTTGAGAGCGTATTCATTTATTTCCCGTCGGCAAACTATGTTGGCGCTATGTTGGCGTTAAACTATGTTTTAAAACTAATTAAAACTAATTTGCGATTCTTTCGCTTTGCGATGCGATTTGCGATTGCGTTAAACTCGCTCGGGCGTTAAACTATGTTTTAAAACTAATTAAAACTAATTTGCGATTCATTCGCTTTCCTGCGCATTTGTGCACGCGATGGCGATTTCTTTACCAAACTCCGCAAGCGCCAAGCCGTTAGCTTTGGACCAAACCATTTCATGTAAATAGAGGGGGGGGATTGTCACCGTACTCGCAAGCCGTTCGCTTTGGACCAAACCATTTCATGTAAATAGAGGGGGGGGGGATTGTCACCGAACTCGCAAGCCGTTCGCTTTGGACCAAACCATTGCATGTAAATAGAGGGGGGGGGATATACTTTTAGATATATATATAGTACGGGCATGCCCTAGTATAACAAATATCATGAAACATTTACATTTTGTAGTCCATTGTATAATTTAAATAAACATAAATGCAAATTTCGCATGTGGAAAAAGTAAGTACACCCCGACATTTATCACTACTTCAAATACCTAAAATTAGAATTAGGTGCACCAGCTCAGGTGCAAATGATGAGAACGTCGTTAGAGAGGATCTTGGAGGAACGTGCCTTATTTAAACCTCAGACATTTAGTTTGATTTGATCTTTGTTGTTGAAGTGTGTGGCGTCACCACGCCTAGATCAAAAGAGCTCTCTGAGGCCTTCAGAAAGAACGTTATACATGCCTACGAGTCTTGGAAGGGATTTAAAAAGATCTCCAAACAATATGAAATCAATCATTCGACTGTCCGGAAGATCATCTACAAGTGGAGCAGATTCCAAACAACTGCCATCTTGTTCAGGCCAGGCCGCCCCAGCAAGTTCAGCCCGAGAGCAGACCGGAAGATGCTGAAAGAAGTTTCTAAGAACCCCAGAATGTCATCACGGGACCTACAGGTAGCTCTTGCCGCTGTTGATGTCAAAGTGCACGAGTCTACCATTAGAAAGAAGCTGCACAAATATGATCTACATGGGAGGTGTGCCAGGAGGAAACCTTTGCTGTCCAGAAAGAACATCAGGGCAAGACTAAAGTTTGCCAATGAACACCTCGGCAAAGACCAGCACTTCTGGAACAATGTGTTCTGGACAGATGAGTCAAAGGTAGAGCTATTTGGCCACAGTACCAGAAGACATGTTTGGTGAAAACCAAAGACAGCATTTGACCACAAGAACCTGATACCAACTGTAAAGCATGGTAGTAGATATATTATGGTTTGGGGGCAGTTTTGCTGCATCAGGGCCTGGGCAGCTCACCATCATAGAATCCACTATGAATTCTTCATTGTACCAGAGGGTGCTTGAGGATAATGTGAGGCCATCTGTCAGAAAGTTGAATTCAACTGAAGTTGGACCTTGCAACATGACAATGACCCTAAACATACCAGTGAATCCACCAAGGAATGGCTGAAAAGAAAGAAATGTTGGGTTCTGGAATGGCCAAGTCAAAGCCCGGATCTGAATCCCATTGAGATGTTGTGGGGGGATTTGAAACGAGCTGTGCATGCAGTACCAGGAAGGTACTGCATGAACAGTACATTGGCGTCATTGGTACATTGGCATCAGGAAGGGCATAAGGCCATAAAAACATTGCCTCAAACAGGGAACCATGATTGTCATGGGGCCCGCAAGGCTAACCCCCGCTCTAGTGGGGAAAATGGCCTTAAAACGATCATTCATTCATTTCATTTGTGCATGCAAGAAACCCCTCAAACATCGCACAGCTGAAATAATTCTGCATGGAGGAGTGGGCAAAAATTTATCCCAGTCGATGTCAGACTGGTAGACAGTTATAAGAAACGCCTACTTGAGGTTGTTTCTGCCAAAGGGGCCAAGGGTGTACTTACTTAGAAGTACTTACCACCACCGATTAGAGAGTGTACTTACCACCACCGACTTACCACCACTTACCACCACTGTACTTACCACCGATTAGAGCCAAGGGTGTACTTACTTTTTCCACATGCGAAATTTGCATTTATGCTTATTTAAATTATACAATGGACTAGAAAATGTAAATGTTTCATGATATTTGTTATATTATATCACCTTTATCTATCAATATTGTTGAAATGAAGATCATATAGCTGTATGTTGAAATATGTTTAAAAAGTCAAAATTTTACATGGGGTGTACTTACTTTTTCACGTGACTGTATATTGTGAGAAACCACCGGTGAAACCACCTGTTCTCACCCAGATTTGGTGCCCCGCCCACCGCGTGACGTGGCCTCCTTGGAGCCTCACGCGATCGGGAGGCGATTCGGCACGTGATTGGTGGAGAGTCCAGAGAGCGCGGTCGCCATCTTATGCAACGGACGCGACTCTCGAAGGCTCCGAGTGGGAAATAGATAAAGGGATTTCCCTTAATCTTCACGACAGCCGCGTTGGGCTGATCGTTTACCGTTCTGTATTTTACGAGTGAGTAACTCCGGAAGAGAACGAGTGATTCCCGGATCTCGTGGATTGGAACCGTGAGTCAGATATTGCCTGCGTCGTGTTGGAGCTGCTGGCCGACCGTTCCTGCAGGCCTTGTGCGGTGTATTCCACTCTGTTACCCTCCGAGTCCCGGAGATCGTCGATTGGAACCGCGAGTGATCTTGCCTGCGTCCTGTTTGGAGCTTCTGGGGCCGACAGTTCCTGCAGGCTTTGTGCAGTGTATTCCATTCTGTTACCATTTATGGTTTTTGTGATCGAGCCAATAAAGCATCGTGCCTTACCCCTAGAAGGCCGATTAAAACACAATTGTGTTTATTGAGTTCTCTCTGTCCACTCCGTGGACTACTTGAAGCCCGGACATTAACGTCCGTATTCCGTGCTGGGAACCATTTCACAGCCGGGATCGCGACAAATGGGTTGCTCGTCCTAGGATCATTCAAGTAAGAGACATTCGAATTGAGACGGGAATTCTGCATCTGCATCTTCTTTGCATCTGCTCACCAGCGGACGCCGTCTTGGAGGAGCCTTCTCACCAGCGGACGCCGTCTTGGAGGAGCCTTCTCGCCAGCGGGCGCCGTCTTGGAGGAGCCTTCTCGCCGTGGGACGCTGTCTTGGGTGGTGCTTCACTGCCGAATAAGTGAATAGCTTCGGATCCCTCCAAACAACCGACAAAAAAAAAAAAACAAAAAAAAAAACGTGAGTATTTGTACGTGGTATTTTTCTCATTGGCAATTTGATGTGCGGTGGTGATATTGTGTAGTTCGTGTCGTATTTCCCCAACAGAGCGTTGTGTTTGAGCGTTGTGTTTTGTGCCTTGTCTTATGATAACTCGTAGCCAAGCTATGTCGACCAGAGAAGTGAGAGTTCAACCTGATCATGTTGACAGTCGCGTGGGTGGCGATGCGAGCGACGCAATCAGCCTTGACCCAGTCACTAAACCCGATATGTTAGGAAGCGATTCCATCATGACTAAATGCATGCGTTCGCCCTTCTGGACCGGGC
Source organism: Myxine glutinosa (assembly GCF_964187855.1). Taxonomy (NCBI): domain Eukaryota; kingdom Metazoa; phylum Chordata; class Myxini; order Myxiniformes; family Myxinidae; genus Myxine; species Myxine glutinosa. The sequence goes on along the minus strand of NC_136261.1, from coordinate 155,820,261 downwards.
TGACTCCGGTTCAACAACTTGACATGTATAACAGGGAGAATGACAGGGCAGAGGCAGAGCGTGCGGCAGCAGAGAGAGAGCGTGAGAGAGAGAGAGAGCGTGCGGCAGCAGCAGAGGCAGAGCGTGCTGCGGCAGCAGAGAGAGAGCATGCGGCAGCAGAGAGAGAGCGTGAGAGAGAGAGAGAGCGTGCGGCAGCAGCAGAGGCAGCAGCAGAAGCTGAACGCGTCAGAGAGCATGAGTTGCGAATGTTGACTGAACGACCGCGGGCAGAGGGGTCTGCTGCAAGAGTCCCGGAAACTGTTCATGTTCGTTTGCCGGACTGGACGGGAGACACGAAGCCAGAAGCGTATCTGGAGATGGCGGAGAAGTTGTTGGCTGCCGGTGGCATTGATGAGAGCTTGTGGGTCGGCCATCTTGTGAGCCATCTATCTGAGAGGGCGAGGGAGGTATATGCGAGGATGGCAACCGAGGACGCAAACAAATACAGGGCATTGAAGGCCGAGATTTTGAACGCCTATGCGGTGTCCGCATGTATTTATAGGAGAAATTTTTTCAGCTGGACTCGTGAGTCCAGTCAAACCTATGAGGAACATTCGCGGGCCTTGTTGGAACAGCTGCAGAGATGGTTCAAGGGGAGCAAGGTTGAGTTACCTCAAGCGGTTGCGGAACTCCTGGTGCGTTACCGTATCGATCAACAGCTTCCGCCTGACTTAGCATTGTTTCTTGTCGACAAAGACACTGTTTCCTTGGCAGACTGCGTCAACCTTATTGATAAACATGTTTTGGCGTGCAAAATGCTGCAAGTCACGCAGTCGCGTCGTAAGACGGAGGAGTCTGCGATCAAGACCGCCCCCCGTCTGCCCGGCGGCTGGATCGAGGGGAGGGGTTCTCCGATGCCCTCCACTGGTGGCGGTCGCGAGCCGCAGACCAGGGCAGGGCCCTGGTGCGATTTCTGCAAACGCGTGGGGCACGGTGAAAACCGCTGCTTCTCTAATCCCGCTAGTCCGGCCTACCGAGGCAACCCTCCTGTTAAGTCGGAGGGAGATCAGTGGAGCTCATCCGCCGGGCCCTCGCACACGACGGTGGCATCGGTGACCGAGGTCACTGCCACCGAGGCTAATTCCATTCATCCACTGTACCAGGATTATTCAGGGACAGCCTTAGTGGGTGGCCCTGATTCGATGCTGAAGTTTGAGGCCCAATACCTTCGGGATACTGGGGCGACACGGTGTGTTCTCCGGGCGGGGGTAGTTCCGGCCTCTCAGATGCGTTATACCGGCGAGTATACCCTCCTTCGGGGCATTGACCGGGTTCTTGGCCGGTATCCCCTTGCCCTCCTCGAGGTCCGGAGTGACATTTTTAAGGGTCCAGTGACCTGTGTGGTGGTACCCTACTACCCGATACCCGGGGTCTCCTTGCTGATTGGCAATGATGCCATGGCCAGGGAGGAGTCATTGACTCTGACCTGTGGGGGGGTCACTAGATCCCAGAGTAAACAGGCGGAGAGAGTGGCGGAGTCAGACATATCTTCACTCTGGCCCGAGGAGCCTAGCGCCTCGACTCCAGTTCCCGACGGTGACGTTGCGTCAGCTGAAGTCCACCCAAGCCTCCCGTCAAGCCACCCTCAGGTGCCGTGCTCCTCAGGGACCGCTCCCGCCATGTCGCGATTCAGCAGGAACGCTAATGCTAAGGTATATGTGGGAAACCTGGGCAATGGAGCAGCGAAAGCCGAGCTAGGGAGGGTCTTCGAACATTACGGACCACTCCGCAACGTATGGGTTGCTCGAAACCCACCTGGATTTGCAGTTGTTGAGTTTGAAGAGCCACGAGATGCTGAAGATTCGGTCAGAGCCCTTGATGGAAGGTTAATTTGCGGATCGCGTGTGTGCGTCGAGATGTCGAATGGCATGTCGCGGCAGCCTCGTTTCAGACGCCCTTTGGTCCGCAGGCCTTTCGACCCGAACGATCGATGTTACCAGTGCGGTGAAAGGGGTCATTACGCATATGACTGTTGTTCTCGACACCGGAGGAGTACCCGCCGCTCTAGGTCTCGGCCCGTTTCCTTCCTGTCAACGCTTCCCCCAACTTGAGTTTGGCCCCCTTGCCTCTCTATTGTGCTTTGTGTGAAGTGTAACTCTTGTAGGGTAGATATTAATGTGGTGTATGGTGTTAAAATTTGTGTGTGAAAAAAAAAAAAACCAAACTGGTTCATTGTTAACCTGTTAATGCCTGTTAATTGCCTGTGCGTTAATAATTGCGTTATTGTTGCGCTATTGCGTTGCGTTGTATTGTTGCGTTGTTGCGTTATTGTTGTTAATAAGTGTTAATAATTGTTAATTGCGTTAATTGCCTGTTAGCGATTACCGCCATCATCTTGCCATGTGATTTGCACCTACTACAAATACTGGTTTTAAAAACGCCGTCTATTCGACGGGGTTTTTACTTAGGGGGGGAGGACTGTGAGAAACCACCGGTGAAACCACCTGTTCTCACCCAGATTTGGTGCCCCGCCCACTGCGTGACGTGGCCTCCTTGGAGCCTCACGCGATCGGGAGGCGATTCGGCACGTGATTGGTGGAGAGTCCAGAGAGCGCGGTCGCCATCTTATGCAACGGACGCGACTCTCGAAGGCTCCGAGTGGGAAATAGATAAAGGGATTTCCCTTAATCTTCACGACAGCCGCGTTGGGCTGATCGTTTACCGTTCTGTATTTTACGAGTGAGTAACTCCGGAAGAGAACGAGTGATTCCCGGATCTCGTGGATTGGAACCGTGAGTCAGATATTGCCTGCGTCGTGTTGGAGCTGCTGGCCGACCGTTCCTGCAGGCCTTGTGCGGTGTATTCCACTCTGTTACCCTCCGAGTCCCGGAGATCGTCGATTGGAACCGCGAGTGATCTTGCCTGCGTCCTGTTTGGAGCTTCTGGGGCCGACAGTTCCTGCAGGCTTTGTGCAGTGTATTCCATTCTGTTACCATTTATGGTTTTTGTGATCGAGCCAATAAAGCATCGTGCCTTACCCCTAGAAGGCCGATTAAAACACAATTGTGTTTATTGAGTTCTCTCTGTCCACTCCGTGGACTACTTGAAGCCCGGACATTAACGTCCGTATTCCGTGCTGGGAACCATTTCACAGCCGGGATCGCGACAATATATAGTCACGCGGCCGTCTTTGATTAAAATCAGACGGTCACGGAAGCCGATCACGAAGGCCTTAACCCCTGAGGCGAAAACTCAATGGCGGACACTGTGCACATGTATATGAGCGTATGTACATGGCAGTGACATCATTACATGCGCTCATTGAAAGCTGGAGAACTGAAGATATATTTGGATTGGTTGCTCCCGGCTGCATCCAGGCGATTCCATATAATGAGTGGATACCAGAGATAATGTGCCGTGTGTCAGACGGTACTTATCGCTCCCATTAAGGTACAGCATAGCTGGATGGGATACCTTAATGGCGGTTCACCACTGATGGTATGTAATCGCACAGTAACTGGTATATAATCGAAAGGTTTTCAGTCATAAGTGTATGCAGGACTCACTGCGTTGCCCTGATGAGCCCCAAAAGGGCGAAACCACATCGGTAACTGTGAGTTTTACATACACTTATGACAGTATCTGAACTAAGATCAAAATTCTGCTCTGTCGGAGGGTTCTCTTGAGAGCTTGACAGGCAGGGCATATGTAACATGGCAGTGACGTCATTACGTGCGCTCATTGAAAGCTGGAGACTGAAGATATATTTGGATATATATATGTATTGTTATGTCTGGGAGTAGAGCAAAATGTAGAGCAGAGTAGATCTGAGTAGGTAACATGCTTCGAGATGTCGCGATAAGGAACACTTCCTGTAATAAGTCCATGTTTAGGCGTTTTGTCGGTTAAGGTGTATAATTGTGAATCTACCAGGAGATTCGAGTGTTAAGTAGTTAGGGATTAAAGATAACGCCCCTGTGAGTCCAACCTGGTCATCAAACCTTTGTTCATTATGGTACTGCAGACCACATAGACACTTAGTTAGGTCCCTAGCGCAACATTAAATAATTCCCTTCCCTGACAATGACTTCGGAAGGAACAGGCAAAGAAACAAGGCCAGGACACCGCCGATGATGGCCGCCGCCGCTACACCTCCGGCGGCCTAGGAACATTGAGTAGCATGAGCTATTACCACGCTATGGGCCTGTGATTGGTCAGCGCACTAGGCGCGAACCTCCAGCCAACGAGTGCGGGAGGCACGAAGCTGGAAGGTTCGGTGGAAGTCGCTGGTTGGTAGCATGCCAAGGCTGACGTCACCGGCCAGGTTATATCAGGGCGGGCCAAATGACATTTAGAGAGAGAGAGAGAGAGAGAGAGAGAGAGAGAGAGAGAGAAGAGAGAGAGAGAGAGAGAGAGATCACATCTGGTTCTTGTTAGCGCAACACGTCCTCTTGCACGACCAGCTCTTGCTCGAGTTTTTGGGTTCTTCGCTAGTCTGCGTTGGACGCGTGGTACTTTTGGTGCGTTGGACGCGTGGTGCTTGGAGCGGTGCTCGGTACTTCTGGAGCCTGAAGTGGTGCACGGACCTCGTGGGCGGTCGACAAGGGGCCTGGAGTGGGCGTTGGCTGGGGCCTTCGCGGTGTTGTAGTGCGGGAGCGAGGGACCTCGTTGTGTGTGGCGGGGCTTGGAGCCAAGTGGGGACAAGACGACGGTACAGATAAGCTCACACCACAATTCACAATTACACGACGTGTTCTTTTCGTTAATTCATCCCTTGTCCTGTTGTTGAGTCTGGTGTGCGGGATCCCGATTAGGATATTTATTATCGGCGCGCATTTTCCTGTCCTGCCTTTTTCATTTGAATAAATCCTGAAAATTATTTTTGTACATATACCTGAACGCAGTTTTCCTGGGTGTTTGGTTTTAATAGATAAGGCTGCGGGGCTCTTGCCGTTCCCCTCCATTCCGCGCTTAAGGGTTTTAGTTGTCGATTTTGGAATCCGCTATTGAGCTTCCGCCTCAGGAGTTAAAGCCTTGTAATCGGCAATCCGCAACTCTGATGTTAATTGGAGTTGCGTGACAGTATATATTGTTACGGACCGCGGTTTAAGATGTTATATTTGCCGAGCGGAGGCTCCGCGACCGAACAGTTATTCCCCGACTAACACCCGATCCACCCAGACGTTGGCCAAATCGCGCTATGCTAAATCAATGATAGAAAGGACACGACGACTGGGATAGATGAAAGGACGCAAGGGGTACAGTTCTCAAGACCTCCGGAGGAGGGTATAATTACAGTGGTGGAGAAAAGGGGGTAGATTACAAGGCAGGGTGAGGTAAAGACACAGAAGAGATGGGCACTTAAATACAATCTTATCTAGTCCCGGACAGACCACGGACAAACGGACAAGGTAACCTCACACAGGGATTGATGGCAGGGATGGACAGGTAGGTCGATGGCACAAGGTGCACCTTGGCTCGGGGACAGGATAAACACAGTCCAAAGATGCAGGGAGGTCTCACAGCGCTCGGAGGTGGTCTTGCTTGCTCCAAGCTCAGCGCGCATCTCCGACGTCACCTCCCTCTCACTGCGCATGCTCAGAGGGGAGTGACACGCCCTCGGCTGGTTGGTTCCGCCCCACTGGGGCCGGTCCGCCGCTTCCATTGGGTGCGGTGGTTACCGGGCTCCGCCCTTGACGAGGAGCCGACAGGGGGCCCCTGTTTGGTAACCCCGTCGAGCACATGTCCGATGGCGGCTCGTTGGGAAGGCCTGGTGCCCTCCCACCACTCCTACCAAGCCGGAGTGAGGACGCGCACTCCCTGTGCTCGTTGTTGTTGTTGTTGTTGTTGAACTGTGAGGAAGAGCTGCGGGGAGGTATTGGGAGGTCCTAACCTTCTTAACGGTGCCATACAATCACATTCTGGTGCAACGAAGGGTCAGAATTAATGGAAACGAATCCTTAACTGACATAGACTAAGAATAACTAGCAAGATGTCCTATAGTTGTCTTACATGAGATGCGGTGAACCTGGGTGCGACATTTAATGGGGGAAATAGGGGGAGGTCGGGTCTACAGAGTGTTGTTTACAGAAAATGGGACTAGGGAATGGGGGATTGGGGAGAGTTGGGAAGTATTGAGGAAATAGGGGAATATTTACAAGCGGATATGGATGGATGCAAATCCCATATCCGCAACACTGCACCCTTCCCGACCCGATAAATTTTTACCTACTTTAGTGTGGCACTCACATGTAGTTCCCTCTACTATTAACTCAACCCTGAGTGCGACAGTTTTACAGATGTTCACAAATGAGTAAATATGTCCCCCTGCGACGTTGCACCCTTCTCCTAACAGAAACACACCCACAGGATAACCGAATCGCGGAAAGCATCCTCAAACTAAACATACAGCCGGTAGGGAGCATCATTTATACAAGACTACACTGATATTTACACTACGATCCAGGACCTGTTCTTTGAGGAAGACATGCAGATGTTATGCATAGAGAGAGCACGCATGCCAGCATCGATACACCAACCCACGAGTGCCCTGTGGCCCTACGGCCTTTAATAATGTGCAGAGCACCCCGTCCAAGCACCAAAAGCACCACCCCATTATGTACAGTCAGCACCATCCGGTGCACCAACAAAGTGTTCAATAACAATGCACCATCAAGTGTCCATGGTCACCGGTGGTGTCGCAGCCGGCCGATGTTCTGCCGCTGGTCTTGCCTTCATGGAGTGCACTTGGCCTTCTGGCTTCTTTAGAAATAAAGAAAGGCACCAACCGCGTCCATTTCTTAATTGTGGCCGTCAGGGGGCCAACTAAAAGTGGTTCACCTGTATGGCATAGGTGCCACGTTGACCCAGGTCCATCCACGGGTGGTGCTTGACCGCAAAAGAACTGCGGTCCATTGTGGGCGGCCACAAAAATTGCGGTCCATATGGTGTATCGATCCAGGCAGCAAGCAGCGGAAGTACAGGCCCACAACTGCGGAGCCAGCACCTCTCTCTCCTCTCTCTCTGCTCCAAAGCCAGATCCTCGGAGGTGGGAGACAAAAGAAGACAAGTGAGTAAGGTGGTAAGGGCGCAAAAGTGCACGCAATACAAGGTAATGCACACTGGGGGCACATGGGAACCAGGTGAGACAGGTACGTTCCTACCGTACGCCCCCCCCCCCCAACCAGGTAACCTACATTGCCCCTCCCTTACCCCTTACTGTATCCACAAAACACAAAACTACCCATAAACATCTACTTTACACATCAACAAACGTCCCTACTGTCTTCCCCGTTCCTCCCATAAACCAAATTCGTCTTCTCTCCCTCCTAACCAATCAAATTTGCCATTTCCAATTCTCATCAAAATTTGCCATCTCCAATTCATCATCAGTCCCTCCTAAGGAGGGAGAGATGGAATCACCCCAATGTCTCATCCACGTCGTGATGCGTCTCACAAATTCAAACAGCAATTCTCCTTTCCTGCAACACAAAACAAAGAAAACACAGGTGTGGAGTCATCATCATCACCTCAGGTAAGTGGCTGCGTATGGTGCGACAGGTTCATCAATCCTAACTATTTCCTAAATGACATTAGCACACTTTACACTACCCGGGGTCTTTCCCAGCCAATCCATTGGCCAACTTACACTATTGGTTCTAAAAACCAATTCCCATTGACCAAACTGTGGTGCTTCTCAATTTGGGGTCTCACTCCCCCGATTCATCTCCCGGTGCCCTTGCACAATTTCTGGGCTGCGACGTGTAGCTCTCCCAGCAGGTCTACCCACCTGCACACCTCCACCACTGCAGTTGCCACCCGAGCTTACCTAACTCCTCACCCTAACCTAACTAACTGGGGAAGGCCCCTCCTGGCTCTGTCACCCCACTCGGTGCCCTCTGGCACTGGGCCACCCGGGTCCGTCCTCCGGATCCTCGGGCCCCATCCACAACAACTACTACCGGCTCCCAGAGCCCACCTCCGGCCTCACCTGGCCGACATCCTCACAGTGGTGGAGTGCCCAAACCAACTACACACACTAACAGGCTACACGCCCAGCCATTTCCACAACACTAATGCACCCATCCAAATACCATTCTCTCACCCGCACCACAAATGCCAATATCCAACCACAATTTACCTATACCTTCTAACTACTCTTTAAACTACCCTCCCCGGGTACTCGTGAAAGGGGCCCACTCTTCCCCCATCCACACCTTCGCACCATGCACACCACTCTGTACCACTTACTCCAACTCTCTCCACCCCACTCATTCTCTGCTCCATATATTCCACACACCTGTACTTGCACACCTGTGCTCTCATACTTGGTGCCGCCTGCACCCTTCTCTCCCCCAAGCGCATTCGCGCTGATCCACAACACTCACTACTCACCATGACACTCATCCGCAATGCTCTCTCATTCATCACTTGTACACTCACACACACCTCGGAGCATTGCCTCACCAATGCCTCATTTGAAGCTGCTCACCAGCACTTCCATTCATACTGCATCATCTGCTCTGTCTACTCCCTTCTAAAACTCGCGCTCCTGCGTCATTATCAAACACTAAGCTACTACGTCCCCACTACAGGTACCAAGTCTCTTACTTAAATCTTGTCACCTATAGTCACCTCTAGTCCCTATCAATATAACCAAGCCCTCCCTGGCTCGGTTGTCATAGCCACCCCATAAACTATTGCGCATTTGCCCCCGATTTGTGAGGGATGACAGAGTTGCCATCCCACCACATCTGGCATCTCCCACTACCAATTTTGCACATCAAATTTCAACAAATCAAAAATTTGCCAATCCTACCCATCATCTGCCAATCATTACTGCCAATCCTTTGCCAATCATCAAATTTTGCCCTTTTTCTAATTTTGGGTCCAAAACACTAACCTCATCACCCGTCTACTTACTAGATCCTCTCGGTGCGCCAATTCACTTCTAAAGCTCGGCTTCGTACAGCCGAGCAATGAATGCGGGTTCTTTGGTGCCGGCGGCTGGATGCGTCCGACACTCGGTGCAGGGAAGGACGCTTACCCGGGCCGAGATCCCACGCACCACCTCGGCACGGAGCCATCCCATGGCCCGATCTCGACCTGCCGGAACGCCTCAACAAAAAGGGGTCGCCATGACGACCCTTCCTATCGGGCTGCCCGCTCCGCTTAATGGAACACGGACGCGGCCGTTCAAAGTGCGGCCCGGCGTGGATCGCGTACGGCGGTTCTTTCGAAACCGCCGTGGTTCGGATCCCCGCTGGTCCTCGCGGCACGCGAAGCTGCCCGACGCGCACCGAGGGCCCGATTCGGCTAAATGTCGTTCTAACCGCTAACCCGGTTACCGTCGATGCCTCACCTGCATGCTTACACGCATATGCTACTCCTTTCTTGCTCATACATCCAGCTATTCCCATGCTCCTCGTCGTACCTTCTCTAACACACCCAGGTACACTCATTCCGCTCACAGACTTGGTCACACACCTGACCACCGAACACCTTGGCACACATTCGTCGCTCGCACACCTCACCAACACACCTCTTCGCGCCCCCTCCTCGGTCACCTCCTCTGTGACAACCACAGGTGTGCTCTCACTCGCACACCCAACCACGTGCCTTACGACCAATTCCAGCGTGCATTCCCACACACGCTCTACCATTCCAGGTGTGCTTCCTTCCATTCCAGGTGTACATCCTCTCTCACCTGTCACAACCAACTCACGCTCCGTGTCACTCTCACTACTTTCACCACCACTCTTGACAGTGCACTCACCCTTACTCTCGACAGCACACTCTTTCCTCATGCACCTGTCTGTTACACGCCTTTCTCGCGCACACTCTCCCGTCACCGGACCCTCTCGCTCGCACCCTCGTTCCATACACTCCGGACCAGCCATACACCTCACTCTTGGCCTCTCACGAACATCCAGGTCCATCTCGACCCCCAAGCTTATTAAATCACCTGGCGCATCATACGCACGACCATATTGGTCACCACTTATACCGGGTCCTCTTTCTCTTCGCTTCTCCTCCATCACCTGCGAATCCCTCATCCGGTTAATGAGCACATCATCACGATCCGAACACAGACTTTGGACCCATTATTTTACTTCCTCTTTTATCTCTTTCTTATTCCCTCTCCGTCGCTTCTTAATTTCGCTCACCCCTTCTTCCACTTCTTCTAATTTCTGCTTCACCTCTTTTATTTCCTCAAGTTCGTCCTCTAAGGCTACCTTCACCGTTTTTATGTGCGTCCTCACCTGCCGGTCCTTCGTCTCCATTACCTCTGTCACCTCGTCCAACCTCGTTGTCAGTCCCTCACGTACCATCTGACATTGCCTCTGTGTCGCTATCAAGTCATTTTTTATGTCGTTTTGTGTCGCTTTTAACCCTCCTAGTACCGCAGTGTTCCTTTGAACCTGCTCCGTTCGTTCTTTTTGTCCCTCCGTCAGCTGTTCCACTCCCAGCGTCAACTCCTCTATACCACCTTGCAATTTTACAGTCCCCTTTCTCACCTCCTTCTCCATGCGCTCCTCACAGTGCCTCACCTCCTCGCGCACTCCTCCGACCTCCTCACTCACACCTCTTCTGATCTCCCCTCCCATCACTTGCATCTCCTGCCCAGATGCCACCCTCATCTGCTCCATTTCCTCCCTGTGAGCATCCAATTTAGTTTCTACCCCCATTCTGACCCCCTCTATCTGCTGCCCCATTTGTTTAACTTCCCTTTCCGCTTGGTCCCTCATGTCCCTCAATTTGCCTTCCATACTGTTTTCTAACCCCTCTAACCCCTTTTTCATCCCTTCCATTTGATTCTCTTGAGCGGCCATTCTGTTTTCTACCCCCATTAACCCCTCCTGTATTTCCCCTAATCTATTGTCTAATCCCTCAAATTTGTTGTCTCGTCCCTCAAATTTGTTTCCTAATCCCTCTATTCTACTCCCTAACCCTCCGATCTGGCCCCCATGTCCTCCCTCAATTTCTCGCTATTGGACCCCATCCTTTGTTCTAACCGTTGGCTATTGGCCCCCATGTCCTCTCTTAATTGCTTGCCCATTCTTTGTTCCAATTGTTCGCTATTCTGGGCCAACAGGGCCCCTATTTGCGCCATGAGGACTTGCATGTCCATCGGCGGCACGGGTACAGCTACCGCAATCCCCTGCGCGGCGCCGACCTGTTGTTCGCGCTCCTCTTCCCCATGCCTAGCGCCGCCATTTTGCGAACCTGCCGCCCTCACTGCTTCGCTCTCCTCATGTCCCTCAATTTGGTCCTGGATCGACCCTGCCTCACTCTCCTCTACCGGAACCCAGCCGTCTTGATCTCCCATAGCGCGACTTCCAAAATTCGGGTTTTTGTAAAACAAAAGCAATTTCGGTACTTTATAATTTTGACCAAATTTTGTCTAGATGTTTTTTTTTTTTTAATTTGGTTCGGGCCTCGTATCTCACTCCCCGACACCAGTTGTTACCGACCGCGGTTTAAGATGTTATATTTGCCGAGCGGAGGCTCCGCGACCGAACAGTTATTCCCCGACTAACACCCGATTCACCCAGACGTTGGCCAAATCGCGCTATGCTAAATCAATGATAGAAAGGACACGACGACTGGGATAGATGAAAGGACGCAAGGGGTACAGTTCTCAAGACCTCCGGAGGAGGGTATAATTACAGTGGTGGAGAAAAGGGGGTAGATTACAAGGCAGAGTGAGGTAAAGACACAGAAGAGATGGGCACTTAAATACAATCTTATCTATCCCCGGACAGACCACGGACAAACGGACAAGGTAGACTCACACAGGGATTGATGGCAGGGATGGACAGGTAGGTCGATGGCACAAGGTGCACCTTGGCTCGGGGACAGGATAAACACAGTCCAAAGATGCAGGGAAGTCTCACAGCGCTCGGAGGTGGTCTTGCTTGCTCCAAGCTCAGCGTGCATCTCCGACGTCACCTCCCTCTCACTGCGCATGCTCAGCGGGGAGTGACACGCCCTCGGCTGGTTGGTTCCGCCCCACTGGGACCGGTCCGCCGCTTCCATTGGGTGCGGGGGTTACCGGGCTCCGCCCTTGACGAGGAGCCGACAGGGGGCCCCTGTTTGGTAACCCCGTCGAGCACATGTCCGATGGCGGCTCGTTGGGAAGGCCTGGTGCCCTCCCACCACTCCTACCAAGCCGGAGTGAGGACGCGCACTCCCTGCGCTCGTTGTTGTTGTTGTTGTTGAACTGTGAGGAAGAGCTGCGGGGAGGTATTGGGAGGTCCTAACCTTCGTAACGGTGCCATACAATCACATTCTGGTGCAACGAAGGGTCAGAATTAATGGAAACGAGTCCTTAACTGACATAGACTAAGAATAACTAGCAAGATGTCCTATAGTTGTCTTACATGAGATGCGGTGAACCTGGGTGCGACATTTAATGGGGGAAATAGAGGGAGGTCGGGTCTACAGAGTGTTGTTTACAGAAAATGGGACTAGGGAATGGGGGATTGGGGAGAGTTGGGAAGTATTGAGGAAATAGGGGAATATTTACAAGCGGATATGGATGGATGCAAATCCCATATCCGCAACAATATATATACATATCACTTCATACCAGCCAACCTTCAATAATAAAAATAGGTAATATAAACGTTAAAATTCCAGCATCGACGAAATAAGTATAATCAACCCAACAGCATTGGTGTGGGTGGGTCAACTCAGCAGGGGTGCAAGTTCAACAGGTACCTCATCCCATGGTGTCAGCTCAAAACCCGAAAAGCCGCCTACCCCCCTCTGCCTTCATGAACACCACATAAGCGTCTCAACCAAAGACAAACTGCTTCTTCTCCTAGTGATGTCGTCGTCCCTATCAGCGGAATGGACTTCCAACCAATCGGTGGTGTAGCTGCCAGCGACATAGACCAATGACGCACGGTTCCATTCGCGCTTCCCTCAAAAGCAGCCATCTGGGAGGATTCGCCTCATCAAAGGGGAGTGACGTCAGAGGCATCTAAGCTACGCAATTTCAACAAACGATGTAAAGACTTACTCCTCCTAATTAACCCTACCCCATAGAAGTAACACATTTATACATCGTAATTTTTTTTTATTTAAGTGAAAAAAGGTTTTCCTGTTTTCCGGCATTGTCTTTGTCTCGTACACACAATTTCGAAGCAAGCATCATTGAAAGGTTTCTTCAAACAGAGCAGTATGCCAAAATGCAGCAAGGAGGAAGAATTTAATACACCAATCCCCTACATAAGTGTTTCGACATAAATGTGTGTCATATAGCATGAACTGGTAGAAGCAGGGATTACCAGTCAATAATAAAATACATCATAGCCATTATAAAAGCGGGCAAATTAGCCCATCCGTAAGGACAATGCCCATCCCTCAGGGCAACACATAAGACAATGACGATAAAACGGCAATGTGAATGACCTTTACCGTGCACTCAAAACCCCTTGAGATTCTGTCTTTGAGTCAGCTTGTGCAGAAGACACATTAATATCTGGAAAATACAGAGAGAAAGAGACCACGTGGAAGGTACAGCCATGAGGGTGCAATTGGATTGTCACAAGGTTTTCAACATGCAAAAAACATCCAGCCATTATACTGAGATTCGGTAATTCTCTGTATGTGGATGTGTACTGTGTGGGGATGTGATATGGGGTAATGAGAGAAACATAGCCTAGTTAGGGCCATTTGACATGTTTAGCGTCAACATTCGGTATTTGTGCGAAAATGACAGGCCACCTGTCGAAGTTTCATCAGCAGATGATAATAGTCTTCCCCCCGAACCTCTACATATGTGTGGAAGCCCCCCACTTTCCTCCACTCCCCATCTTAGCCCCTTAAAGTATTACTTTATTATCTCTCCATGCGTTTTCATGATAATGAACTGGCAACCAAGCTTCGCAAACCAAGAGGATTCCCTCGGAGGACAACATGGTACAACTCGCAGCCATGCCTTGAGATAAAGACCACTACAGCATACCAGCAGTGGTGGGCGTGCCGCAACATAGGTGCGAGAGCATGGTCATAGGGTAAATGAGTGCGAGAGGCAGAGCAATGGGCATAAAAGAGTGTGGCACCTAGCATGGGGAGGAGTTCGGTGGAGCAGTTTGAAGGAACCGGTGGAGCAATTTGAAGGAACTGGTGGAGCAGTTTGAAGGAACCGGTGGAGCAGTTTGAAGGAACAGTTTGGTGGAACATTTCTGTGGAGCAGTTTGTGGATCCGTTTCTGGTGCCCTTAGCATACTTAGGGAGTGCCGTAGTGCAGCATGGCACCTTCAGTTCGTGCAGCAGTTCTGCAGTGGTTGAGTTTGGCAGAAAAGCTCAGTATGGCATGGAGAAAGACCACTAAGCCGGGACAGAGATCGGTGTTGGGAAAAGTCTGTGTGTGCAAGGGACCTTCCAGACCTGTCATTGCCGCAGAGAGCTCCGCCATTGCTAGCTTCCCCGAGCGGATCTTCCGAAACACCTCACACAGGCATTTTCTGAGGGAAAGGTTTTTACATTCTTTGTCTTGTCGTTCCCCCATCTGTCTTTACTATCTGTCGACCATTTTGGATTTTTGGGAAAATGTACAACAATATTGCTTCTCTGGTGTGAGATTATTGCAATGTCCCAGTCTGCGTGTGTGTGCGTGCGCGTGTGTGTGTGTGTGTGTGTGTGTGTGTGTGTGTGTGTGTGTGTGTGTGTGTGTGTGTGTGTGTGTGTGTGTGTACGTCTATATATTTTGGTGGTTTTCTATAATTGGTTCACTTTGTTTGTCTGTATGTCTGTCTACAGACATCAATCTATGATTGACGAACAGTTTAATTAATATTTTTGAATTTTATATTTTGAATAGCTATGGAACATTAATCGGAACACAAACCTGCAGTTTAGCAGTATTTTGGCTCTGAATTTGGCAAATTGTATGGAGACTCACATGGAGTGCACACAGATTAAGGTAATTTCTTTTACTCTGTCTGCCTGTGGTAATCAAATAAAATTGAAAATCTTTCCAAACAGGAAACTTACTGTTTTTAGGGACGTCATAAAGGACACAATCAAGAGGCATGAATCACTGATTTATCATGTTAAATAATGTCGTGTAAAAGACAGCAATCAATGGCAGGAAAGCTCGATGAACATCTCCAGTGCAAACAGGCTGGTGGCACCCAGTACACAAGTGTAATGGACAGAATCGAGTTGTTTTCAAGTATCTTCAGCTGAAGGTGTCAAATAAATTATCCATCTTGACCCGTTCCTGAGATACTAACCATTACTAGGTATGGTGTGACTGTGGGAAATTTTCCATTTTCACTCGGTTTGTTTTTCCAAAAATAAAGTTTGCTTTGCTTAAAAAAAATCTCGAGATTTGTTTTCTCCAACCTTCATTTTATTGGCGCTGAGGAAGCGCCTCTAGTGAATGACTTCCAGCCAGTGTAACGCTAATTCCTGTCACAGGAATTCTGAGATCATATAAGTGGGCGTGGCAGTTCCTGATTGGTTCGTGTTGGGGAACCCCTTCTCGCTGCCGACGTGACGTAAATTCGCGCACGCGCACTGGTGAAGCGCGAGATTCGGCCCAAGGTTCTTATTATTATTAGCGCTGAGGAAGCGCCTCTAGCGAATGACTTCCAGCCAGTGTAACGCGAATTCCTGTCACAGGAATTCTGAGATCATATAAGTGGGCGTGGCAGTTCCTGATTGGTTCGTGTTGGGGAACCCCTTCTCGCTGCCGACGTGACGTAAATTCGCGCACGCGCACTGGTGAAGCGCGAGATTCGGCCCAAGGTTCTTATTATTATTAGAGCTGAGGAAGCGCCTCTAGCGAATGACTTCCAGCCAGTGTAACGCGAATTCCTGTCACAGGAATTCTGAGATCATATGTGTGACGTGGCAGTTCCTGATTGGTTCGTGTTGGGGAACGCCTTCTCGCTGCCGACGTGACGTAAATTCGCGCACGCGCACTGGTGAAGCTTACTCGATCTTACTCGATCCCATATTACATGTACTTTCATTGCATACAAATTATACTTCCTCCTAGAAATTCCATGCCCGAACCTCAGCGCAATCCAAGAGGATTCACTTGTTTCCATTGAATTATATGGCCTATGCCAAGCAAAGTGAAATCAAGGCCATTTATTCCCGATATGTCAAACACCCTGCAACCTCTGCCTGCAGGAAGCAGACTTTTTGGAATGATAGATGCATTTTCCATCCAAGCATCATGTAACTTTGTCAAAAAATGATCCATAGGTAGGCGCTCCGATGCTTAACCTTTTGTGTCACTCGCTCTGGGGGTTGCAGAGAAAACAAATGTAAAAGCAAATAAAGGTGAAAAAGTGAGGGCGGAAGAAGAAACATAGGGGCAATACCTCTGGTGCCCACCTGGTAGAAAAACAGTATACTGCACTGACTAAAGGTATTTTAAACCAATTTCAATGGTTGCGAGAAGACAAGGCAGCATGTAGAATCATACTAACATAATCATAAGAATTTAAACAAACAAACAATAAAATACCTATTTTGGGGAGCAACCCCTAAAAACGAGCAGGTTTTTTTTAATGCCGTCAACAAACTTTGGTACATCATGGGTGGTGAAGGTTGTGGTCACGTTTCATCGAAATTGTGTGTGTAGTTTCAGAGAAGAAAGCAAATACCTATTTTGGAGGGTCAAACCTGGACCCACTTTGACCTTTGACCACTTAGACTTCGATTTTCTTAGTGCCGTGAACAAAATTTAGTCACAACACAGCAAATATCATTGCCAAGTTTGGTCACAATCCCTTCAGCGGTTTCGAAGAAGAAGTTGCAAGTGTTTACGGACGGACGACGCGCCATCGCATAAGCTCCCCTGAACTACGTTCCAGGTGAGTTAAAAAGTGAGGGCCTCGGCCGACTTTCCACAGCATGGTCAAGGATGGTTGTGAACGCCTATTACATACTAGTATACTTGAACACTGTAGAACGTGAATCACTTTCTTAGCGCTTTCAAAAATCTTCCATTTAGCAGTACAGTACTTGGGAAAATATTCATGCTGTCTCATGCCCTGAGGGCATAGCACCTGTGAGATTCAGCATTCAGACAAATATGGTGGCACCTACCCTGTTTATTTAGTGCAAAACATAAAGCAACAGTTGAAAAGATCTTTCCCATGTTCGTTTTCTCAAAAATACTTGGGGTAAGGTGTTCGATTAACTCTCGTTGTGGAACAATGGTGCTATCAACAGCTATTCCAAGAGCAATAGGAAACAAATAAATAATCCACCAATGACTGGATTCATATCTGAGATGAAGAAGGATATATAATTATATATTGTAGTGTGGGGAGAATAATCACAACCATTGGATAACTCCTAGCTGCAGGGCTTTCTCAGGAAAGTAGCTTATCATTGATTTACAAGACATATAAATAAAGCCTGTACTAAATAAAGGTATGTTATCAAAAAAACAAAGTATGGCACTCATGTGTTAATGAAACAGGGAATGAATGAATGAATGAAAAATTATGAAAAAAAGAAATAAAACATGAAAAATGATATGTGAAAATTAAGAAATGCATTGCTTTGAATTACTCATTGAAAATAGAAAACATTACTCATCGAGAACAAAACAAGTTGGTCACAACCCTGTGGTCACAATCTGTGAGAAAATCTGGTACCGTGAAATGGGGTGAATAGGGACACAAACTGAAAAAAAGTTCGAAAACTTTTTTCGCTGAAAATTGATAACCATACAGATTTGTTGATATTTTTATGGCTATCCCTATTAGGGACAGCCATAAAAATCCTATTTATTCCTATCTAACCCATATATGGGGTTAATAGGGACTATAAGTTGCTTTTTTTAAAAATAAGAGAACACTTTCAACCCAAATATCAACAAATCAGTATGGTTATCAATTTTCAGCGAAAAAGTTTTCGAACTTTTTTTCAGTTTGTGTCCCTATTCACCTTGCTGTCCCTATTCACCGCATTTCACGGTAACAGGCCAATTGGGAAACGCGCATTTAAAGTAATCTTAAAAGATGAACAGCACGATTGGGAAACACATTTAATGAGATATTAAATAATTGGCGTGACATAACACTTGATTTCATAATGCAACATAACATAACGCTTGATTACTGTGCGTTCTGACAGGCTTGATTAAATCTTACTATTATTTGACATATGATTCAATTTCTCGGGGTCCATCATCGTGAATAACACTCGACCCAAACAAAGCCAATGGAAGTCTGATGCAACAAACCCGGGCAGTGTATAATCAGCCGAGGCCTACAGGTATAATGTTAGGCCCAGCAGAAAATCAAGATGGCAGCCATATCATTTTGTCTAGGTGCTATGGTGGGTGGATTCAAGCAGCAGATGTGGGTGTGATCCAGCAGCTGTCTGACCAATTTGTGCACATTTCAAAATCGACCCCCAACAAGAAACAACAACCGCAGCAACAACAGCAACGTGAAGCTCTTGTCGACCCCTGACACATCGCAGGTAAAAATGTAAGTGGATGTAGGGATGGTCACAATAAATTATGTGAAACCTTCCCAGCATCTTTCTTTGAATAATGGTTGCTCCCTGTCCATCCCTGCATCAATTTGCAAAGATAGTGCATGTTAAGTTGATTGTTTCCATGTATGAATTTGACCAGTGAAATGTTAAGCACATGCGCATGCACACACGCATCATTTGCAGGCACACCATTTTGAAAGAAATATGGAGGGATGATTTCACGTGGTAATTTATGGTGACTATCACTCCCTTGTTTATATACTTCTTCGCAAATCATCCCAACATCCTTTTACATTTTAAACAAGAAAGAGCAAGCAGAGATTGCAAACCCTTGCCAGGATGTATTTTCAGTGGTTTTTAAGGCTTTTGTGTTAAAACAAATATGGCGGCCGAACCACGTGACCGATGACGTCTTGTTTTTTTCTCCACTAATTTATTCGTATATTATGCTCAAGAACTTTCGTCTTGATCGGAAGAAGTTTTGTACTTGTCGAATTATGACGTCATAATGGAGGCACCTATTACATCATCATTAACATATTTTATTCTCCATGGAGAGTTCTTTAGAATGAGCCATGTCTCAATATTTTCTATGCAGCGCTTTCAGAGATATAGAGAGGTGCAAATGTTTTTGTTTTTTCCAAGATGGCGGCCGAACCACGTGACCTATTACGTCATAATTATCATAAAAAAATTATACAGGTGGAGTTGCAAATATTGTGAAAATTTCCTGTCAATCGGACCAACGGTTGCAGAGAAAATCATATTTATTCTGTGCGGACAAACAAACAGATTAAAAATCACTCATAGAGCGCCACTTGGCAAAACAGTACAAAGTAGAATGCCACTCAGTAGAGAATACTTTTTACCTCAAAAATAATTAGTGGTTGAATTCAGTGACCTGACATGCAAATCGTCTTCAAAGTTTAAGTCAATCGGATGAAAATTGAGGATTTTAGAAATTTGAAATTGTTGTTGACCTTTGGCCTATGTTGCTCTTTTGGCCTATGGTGATTTCAAAAATAGTTGGTGGTTGAATTCAGTTTGCTGATATGAAAATCCGATTCAAATTTCAAGTCAATCGGATGAAAATTGAGGATTTTAGAAATCTGAAATTGTTGTTGACCTTTGGCCTATGTTGACCTTTTGGCCTATGCTGATCTCAAAAATAGTTGGTGGTTGAATTCAGTTAGCCGATATGTATATCCTATTCAAATTTCAAGTCAATCGGATTAAAATTGAGGATTTTAGAAATTCAAAAAAAGTGGTTGACATTTGGCCTATTTTGACCTTTTGGCCTACGCTGATCTCAAAAATAGTTGGTGGTTGAATTCAGTAGGCCGATATGTAAATCCTATTCAAATTTCAATTAAATCAGATGAAAATTGAGGATTTTAGAAATTTGAAATGGTAGTTGACCTTTGGCCTACGTTGACCTTTTGGCCTATGCTGATCACAAAAATAGTTGGTGGTTGTATTCAGTTAGCCGATATGTAAATCCTATTCAAATTTCAAGTCAATTGGATGAAAATTGAGGATTTTAGAAATTCAAAAAAAAGTGGTTGACTTTTAGCCTACACTGACCTTTTGGCCGACACTGATCTAAAAAAAAAAGTCGGTGGTTGATTTCAGTAAGCCGATATGTAAATCCTATTCAAATTTCAAGTCAATCGGATGAAAATTGAGGATTTTAGAAATTTGAAAAAAGTGGTTGACATTTGGCCTATGTTGACCTTTTGGTCTAAGCTGGTCTCAAAAATAGTTGGTGGTTGAATTCAGTCAGGCGATATGTAAATCCTATTCAAATTTCAAGTCAATCGGATGAAAATTTAGGATTTTAGAAATTTGAAATGCTTGTTGACCTTTGGCCTATGTTGACCTTTTGACCTTTTGACCCCAAAAATATATAAGATTTTGTCGGACCACAAACTCTACCGTTTGGTAAAGTTTCGTGAAGATCAGTTTAAAATTGTGTCTTGTAGGCAAGTATAAGTCAGCAGACAGACAAACACACAGACAAACACACAAACAAACAAACACAAAGAAACAAACACACAAATGAAAAATCACTCATAGAGTGACACTTGGCAAAACAGAACAAAGTGTAATGGCACTCAGTAGAGCATCTTTTTAACCTCAAAAATAATTGGTGGTTGAATTCAGTTGGCTGATATGAAAATCCTATTCAAATTTCAAGTCAATCGGATGAAAATTGAGGCTTTTAGAAATTTGAAAAAAGCGGTTGGCCTTGGGCCTATGTTGACCTTTTGGCCTATGCTGATCTCAAAAATAGTTGTTGGTTGAATTCAGTTTACTGATGTGTATATCCCATTCAAATTTCAAGTGAATCGTATGAAAATTGAGGATTTTAGAAATTTGAAATTGTTGTTGACTTTTGGCCTATGTTGCTCTTTTGGCCTATGGTGATCTCAAAAATAGTTGGTGGTTGAATTCAGTAAGCCGATATGTAAATCCTATTCAGATTTCAAGTCAATCGGATGAAAATTGAGGATTTTAGAAATTTGAGAAAAAGTGGTTAACCTTTGGCCTATGTTGACTTTTGGCCTATGTTAATCTCAAAAATAGTTGGTGGTTGAATTCAGTTCGCCGATATGTAAATCCTATTCAAATTTCAAGTCAATCGGATGAAAATTGAGGATTTTAGAAATTTGAAATGGTTGTTGACCTTTGGCCTATGTTGACCTTTTTGCCAATGCTGATCTCAAAAATAGTTGGTGGTTGAATTCAGTTCGCCGATATGTAAATCCTATTCAAATTTCAAGTCAATCGGATGAAAATTGAGGATTTTAGAAATTTGAAAAAAGTGGTTGACCTTTGGCCTATGTTGACCTTTTGACCCCAAAAATATATAGGATTTTGTCGGACCACGAACTCCACCATTTGGTAAAGTTTCGTGAAGATCGGTTTAAAATTGTGACCGGTAGGCAAGTATAAGTGAGCGGACAAACACACACACACAAACAACCAAACAAACAAACAAACAAACAAACAAACAAACAAACAAACACACACACACACACACACACACACACACACACACACACACACACACACACACACACACACACACACACACAAACAAACCGGTGATCAACATGCTTGCAAAAAAAAAAAAAAAATTTGGCCAAGTAACGGACTCAAATGGAATACTCTTGTACACCACCTTATTTAACATGTTACATTAATTATTTATGCCTGTTGTATGTGTCCTTTGTGCTGTTTGTTTTTGTTTAAGCAAGTTTCCTGCTGCGAATGATTTTCAATTTTGTTTGACTGCCAGACAGTAAAGTAAAAAATTATCTTACTCCTCCCTACGCATGCGCAATCAGGTCAAATTCAGGGCCAAATAACTGCTAAACTGCAGGTTGGTTTTCCGATTTGTGTTCAAAATCGAACATTCAATTGAAATTGAGTGGTTCCTCGACCATAAACAAACGTTTGTCGAGAGACAGACAGACAGAGATGAACCAATTGCTTAACCTTACTTTTGATTTCGTGTGCGCAGGGTAAAAAATTACTGTTGAAGTTGCAAATAACATGAAGCAAGAAGTGTCCCATTTATTTGCATCAACAAATGCATGTTGGTTATTTGTTTGCATGTTGGTTATCTGCACAAATTTACAAAACACAAATTTATTTGCATGTTGGTTATCTGCAGTAACATGCCAAAATCAGGCTGATGCGGATTGAGGATCGTGACGAGTGACTAACCATCCTCCAGCAGATCTGCAAAGATGCCACCAATGGAATCTGCCAAAAACATCATAACATGCCATCAACCTCCAGGAAAAAATAAAATCAGGATTTTTAACGATAAAGAAAGCCATCTCAAATAATATATGATGTTGATGATAATGCCAACCATGATGACCAGCAATAGCATGGGAAGGTAACCCTGATATAAAATATGAGGTGACATAAACAAGGAAGTTTCAATATTACCTCTTAATCCTTTCTTGGAAGCCTAAAAGGGACAGTTTGACAAGCATTAGCAAAGCAAACAGACCTTACAATCAAAGCAGCAACACAAATGATCCACAGAGCAGTCGATTTTAACAAAAGCATTTTTATGCCTCCGCCCCCGAAGCCGGCCGGAGGCATTATGTTTTCAGGTTGTCCGTCCGTCCGTCCGTCCGTCCATACGGGCTAAACCTCGTTTTTCTCAGCAACCACATGTCCAATTGAGACAAAAATGTCAGGGTAGGAGTGACACCGATGCAGAATGTTTTCATGATAATGGTGACGTCATAGGTCACGTGGCATGGCAGCCATCTTGGATTAAACGCAAATAATTAAAAAATTATTTCTCGGAAACCGCTGAATGGAAAAATTGGAGACTTGGCACATTGTCAAGTACTCCCAATGGGGAACAAAAGCATGAAAACGATGACATCAGAGGTGAAGTGGTATACCAGCCAAAAATGTTTTAACCAAATTCCTTATCCTAAAAATCTGAAATTGCATGCACATGATCTATAACCCATTTGTATTGAAATATTAAATTTATGACATCATGGGTCACATGGTTTGGCAGCCATATTGGATTGACCTAAAACCTTTAAAAAACATCTTCAACCACCAAATTGATTGTCTCAAAACTTTACGTGCGTCATTGACTTGGCACGGCGATTAAAAGATGATCACCAAAACATCATTGGTCACATGGTGTGGCAGACAAATTGGATTGCAGGAAAATATTAAATAATTATATCTCCGAAACCGCTTACGCTATTGATGTGAAAGTTTACAAATGACATCCAACACCATTGTTGCATATCGTTTGAAAATGATGATGCTGTAGGTCACGTGGTTTGGCAGCCATCTAGGTAAGAAAAACGAACCTTATCCGATCAATACAAAACTTCACAAGCGTGATCCCCTACCCATACATATGCAGAGTGTACATTTTTAAGGTCATGCATCACGAGGTGTGGCAGCCATATAGCTGGGGGAAAAAAATCCCTTTTCCCAGCCTCTGATCACTTCACCGATCTGAAACCGCTTCTCTGAAAATTTCTGCTCACAAATTTATTTTAATTGTGAAATAAAATCACTCCTTTAAAAAGGCAAAGCTAATCAATTCCAAAACCCTATGATGAATCATAATGAATTCCATCAATTGCAGATGTCCAACTTCTTTAATGGTCCTAATTAATGCCACCTTCTTGTGGAGTGCCAAGTCTTTCACAAACCAGTTGACCAGGCCTGATGTTTGACGAAAGATAACAAGAACTTGGAACTTAGCTAGAGTGCCAGAACTAACCCCCATACTCTTCGTGAAGGGCACCTTGGGATCTTTAAGGTCCACCAACTAATGCTAGCAGTCGGGACACCCGGTTTAACGTATATCTGAGTGAAGGCATAAACATTGATGCCTCATCGCGTCTGTGAAACACCACATGGGTGACAGTTTATAGCTGGGTCGAGATTCAAACCCAGGCTAGAGAGCAGACATCTAGATTCCTGCGGGCAGAGCATTGCAGAATCATGGAGTATGCTCTTTTCAACGACAGCATTAAGCCTTTTGTCATGTACACTACCGGTCAAAAGTTTTAGAACACGTCAATTTTTCCAGTTTTTATTGGAATTTATTAAAGTTTAATGTCTCAATAAAAAAACCACCTTTTAGAGGCCATTTTTCCCTGCAAAGCAGGGGTTGGCCTTTTTCGGGGACCGTGGTTGTTGTTGTTTTTTGGTCCCCTTTTTGACGCAATGTTTTACGGCCGGATGCCCTTCCTGCCACCAACCCTTTTTGTCGCCTTTTACGACAACCAGGGAATTACCAGTGAACTGGTACTCAATTAGCCGACCTCGGACAGATGACAGGCTGAGTCAACCCCCCTGGCGTTAATTCAGCGATCGACCGGGATTCGAACCCAGGATCCTCGGATCCTAAGCTGGCACCCGATCCGCTAGCCCAACACCAGGCTCTCAATGCACTCAACCCGTGCTCTCAATGTACAATGTCTCAATGTACTCCGAAATTTAGCATAGAACAAATAAACAATTGGAGATAAAAAAAGAAATAATAATAATAATAATAATGCATTTATTTTATATAGCGCTTTTCAGGAAGCCCAAAGACGCTTTGACAGAGTGCAAAACATAATGCATAGCAAAACATAAAAACAATTGCAAAAAAAGAAGAATCAATAGGGAAATATTCAAAGCACAAAGGAGGGAGAAGGAGAAGAGATAGTCAGGGGTTAGATGCTGTGGGTTAAATGTTGAATGCAGTGTTGAACAGGTGGGTCTTGAGTGATGTTTCGAATGTGGTGAGTGAGGAGGAGTCTCTGATGGTGTGAGGTAGCGAGTTCCAGAGGGTGTGAGCAGCGATGGAGAAGGCCCTGTCCCCCCAGGATCTAAATTTGGTCCGGATGGGGGGGGGGGGTCAGGAGGTTGGTACCAGCAGAGCGGAGGTTGCGGGTGGGAGTGTGTCTGGAGAGGAGGTCAGCCAGGTAGGATGGGGCCAGGTTATGGAGGGCTTTGTAGGTCAAGAGGAGGATTTTGTACTGGATTCTCTGGGAGATGGGGAGCCAGTGAAGCTTGTAAAGGACGGGGGTGATGTGGTCACGGGTCCGGGAATGGGTGAGTAGACGGGCAGCAGAGTTCTGAATGTATTGGAGTTTATTGGTGATTGTTCAGGGTGAACCATAAAGGAGGCTATTGCAGTAGTCCAGACGGGAAGTGATGAAGGCGTGGATGAGGGTTTCTGCAGCCACGGAGGAGAGGGATGGACGGAGACGGGCGATGTTTTTCAGGTGAAAGAAGGCTGTCTTTGTGATCTGTTTAGTGTATTTGTCGAAGGAGAGGGTTTGGTCAAAGATGATGCCAAGATTCCGGATGTGAGGGGAGGTGGATACTGGGAAACCGTCGATGTTGAGGGCAAAGTTATGGGTGGACTTGGTGAGCGTTTTTGGGCCAATGATGATTATTTCAGATTTATCACAGTTAAGTTTGAGGAAGTTGATTTGAAGCCAGGATTTTATTTCAGTGATGCAGTTTGTCAGGATAGAGTGGGTGGCGGTGGAGATGGACTTGGTGGAGATGAAAAGCTGGATGTCATCGGCGAAGCAGTGGATTTGGAGACCATGACAGCGGATTAAGTGACCGAGGGGGGACAGGTAAAGGATGAAGAGGAGGGGGCCAAGAACTGAACCTTGGGGGACACCTTGGGGGAGGGGAGCAGTGGGGGATTTGCAGTTATTGATGGAGATGAACTGACGTCTGTCAGAGAGGTATGATTTAATCCAAGAGAGGGCAGTGCCGGTAACGTTAAAGGTGGTTTCAAGTCGGGTGAGGAGGATGGTGTGATCGATGGTGTCAAAGGCGGCGCTGAGGTCGAGGAGGATGAGAATGTTGAGGTTGCCAGCGTCAGAGGAGAGGAGAAGGTCGTTGGTGATTTTGAGGAGAGCAGTTTCAGTACTGTGGTTGGCGCGGAATCCGGATTGGAATGTTTCATACAGGTTATTGGCAGAGAGGTGATGTTTGAGTTGAGTGGCTACAGCGCGTTCCAAAACCTTTGACAGAAAGGGTAGGTTGGAGATGGGTCTGAAGTTATTTAGGGTGTCAGGGTTTAGTCCAGGTTTTTTCAGAATGGGGGTAACAGCAGCAATTTTGAGGGATGGTGGGACGATGCCTGTAGACAGGGAGGAGTTTATTGTTGCAATGATAAGTGGAGAGAGAGCAGGAAGGGAGGCCTTGACAAAGCTGGAGGGGATGGGGTCAAGAGTGCAGGTGGCAGTTTTCATTCCGATGAGGAGTTCAGAGAGGTCAGTAGGGGAGACTGGGGAGAATTGAGACAGGGGATGGCAGGATAAGGGGGGGCAGGTGGTTTGAGGGTGAGCGGGTGCGGCGGTGGTCAAGCTGTTGTAGATGTTTTCAATTTTGCGTTGGAAGAATGAAAGGAAGGAGATGCAGTTGTCTATTGTGAATGACTGGGTGGTGGTGTTCAGGGGGCTGAGGAGTTTGTTTATTGTAGAGAAGAGTGCTTTTGGGTTTCCGGAGCCAGAGTGGATAATTTGAGAGTAGTAGGCGGAGCGGGCGCGGGAGAGGGCATCTTTATAGTGTTGTATGTGGTCCTTGTAGGCCTGGGAGTGAACTGTGAGACCTGTTTTATTGCGGAGTCTTTCAAGTTGGCGAGCACGAGTTTTCATCAGGCGGAGTTCAGGGGTAAACCAGGGAGCAGAATGGGTGAAAGAAACTGTTTTGGTTTTTATAGGCGCAAGTTGGTCAAGGCAGGAGGAGAGAGTGTGGTTGTAGAAGTCAGTGAGGTCAGAAGGGGTGTGGAGGTCAACGAAGGGAGAAGTGGACATTTTTTCAGAGAGGGTCGATGAGAATGAGGTAGGTGAAAGAGCGTTTAGCTTACGGAAGTTGATCATATACGGAAGTTACGGAAATCATAGAATCATTTTGTTTAACAAAATTTAATTTAAATTTTTGACTCGGTAAAGTAGCCACCTTTTGCAGATATAACCGCCAAACACACTCGTGGCATTCTTTCTACAATGGAAATCAAATATTGTTCGGGAAGTTCTTCCCAACACTGTTGCAGAAGTTCCCACAAATGTGTTGCACTTGTAAGTTGCTTTGCTTTCACCCTTCTGTCCAGTTCATCCCAAACCAGCTCGATGGGGTTTAAGTCTGGAGACTGTGCTGGCCATTCCATGATTTGAAGCCTACCGTCTTGTTCTTTTCCTCGAAGGTAGTTTTGACATAGCCTGGAGGTGTGTTTAGGGTCATTATCTTGCTGCAGGATGAACCCCTGACCAACTCGGCATACACCAGAGGGTATTGCATGGCGCTGCAAAATGCTGTGGTAGTCCTTTTGGTTCAGGGTGCCAGTCACTCTGTGCAAGTCGCCGACTCTGGATCCAGCAAAGGAGCCCCAGACCATCACGCTTCCCACTCCATGTTTGACAGTTGGCGTCACACACTGAGGAACCATCGTTTTGCCTACTCAATGGCGTACAAAAACCCTGCGTGATGAACCAAAGATGTTAAATTTTGATTCATTGGTCCATAAGACCTCTTCCAGTCTTCAGTAGTCCACTGGCGGTGCTTCATGGCCCAGGCAAGCCTCTTTTTCTTATTTTGCCATCTTAGCAATGGCTTTCTTACTGCCACTCGACCTGTCAAACCTGCAGCGTGAAGTCTTCTCTTCACAGTTGAAACTGACATTTTTTTATTTTTTTTTGTATACAACATCGAGGCTCGTGAAACAGCTAACATTAATCACACAAAAAGTCAAACCGACACATAAAACACAAAATAAAGGGAGCGGTAGACAAGATTGGGAGAGAGGGGGAAGGACACAAACACAACATTTGAGAGCAGGGACATCGAGAGAACTGTGGGAGGGGGAGGGCTTGGGGGGAGGTGGGAGAGGTATAAAACATATGGACACTGCAAGGACTTCCAGGAAAAAAGTTGGAATTTCAAAAAAGTGTATCTGGGGTGAATTAGCGGGGGTAGAAAAGATCAAGGTTTTGGATGGGTGAGATAAGAGATGGTGGTGAACAGCTGTTTTAAAGACCTGGAGGGAGGAGTGGGATTGAAGGGAGTGGGGGAGTTTGTTCCAGAGGTGGGAGAAAAGGGGAATGAAAGAGTGAAGGTGAGCAGAGAGCCTAGATTTTGGCAGTTTAACCATAAGAGGGTTGCTGGCAGATCTTGTGCGACCTGTAGGAATATTTTGGGAACAGAGCACAGAGAGAGCTGGGGGAGCAAGGCCGGAGAGGAGTCGGTAGAAGACAGAAAGACCACCAACATGCCTGCGGTGAGTGAGTGAAAGGCCCTCGGAGTTAGCTACATCACAAGAGATTCCAATGATTCTGAAAGCTTTGGTTTCAACAGCGTGAAGCCGAGTTAGGTGTGAGGCAGGAGCACCGGCCCAGAGGGGGGAACAGTATTCCATTGAGCTGCGGATGAAAGCCTTGTATGTGGTGGGGAGCTCAGGTGTGCCAAGGAAGGACTTCTGCAGCTATTACAGGCGTTATGTAAAAGGGTTTGCTTCCATCATGACTCCCTTGCATCATCGTGTGTCACAATGTATTCACCTGGAAGGAGGAAAGCGCAGCAAGAATGTATGCATTAGGGGAAAGATGGACCAACGCATGTGAAGAGGCTTTTGTACAGATAAAGTCCAGTCTTACATCAGCACCAGTACTTGGCTATGCTGATTACAACCTCCCATTCATTTTGGAAACTGATGCATCCAACAAGGGTTTATGTGCTGTCCTTTCCCAAAAGCAAGATGGCAAGGTCAGAGTAATCGCCTATGCGAGCCGAGGCCTCCGTGGAACTGAGAAAAACATGGAGCATTACAGCAGTAAAAAGTTGGAATTGCTCGCACTTAAATAGGCTGTCACAGACAAGCTGCGGGACTACTTATTGGGTGCTCGGTTCACAGTCTTCACGGACAACAACCCCCTGACATATATCATGAGCAAAGCCAAGTTACCAGCGTGTGAACAACGATGGGTGTCATCTCTGGCCTCTTTTGATTTTGATATCCGTTATCGCCCGGGGAAGCACAATGGCAACGCACATGGACTGTCCAGAATCAGGAACTATGATGAGACTGAAGTTTCAGCAGCAATAGAAATACTGGCCATGAAGTGTGGGACAACCGTACTGCCAGCGGATATTCAGAATAGTTTCGCAGCAGGTACCCACAGTGTCTCCGTAGATGTCTCCGATTTGCAGCCCGAACCGACGAGTCCATTCCCTGTGTTGACTACCCCACAACTTGTAGAACTACAACAGAAAAACCCAGATATAAGGACCATACTCAAACTTTGGCCTCAGAATAGAAGACCGACGAAAGAAGAAAAAAAAGATCTGCCGGATCGTACTTTAAAACTGCTTTGACAGTGGAACCGTTTGGAGATGAGGAATGGTCTGTTGTTCTGTTGTATGCAGAATCCGAAGGAAGGTGTCATGAAACAGTTGCTACTACCACGTTGCTTGCAGGACACAGCACTGGAGTGTCTGCATGACAATACCGGGCATCAAGGAATTGAGCGGACAGAATACTTGGTTCGTTCACGCTTCTATTGGCCAGGGCTCCAACAGGATGTAGCTACCTGGGTCGAGCGATGTGATCGATGCACTCTCGCCAAATTACCGCAACAAACTGTTCGAGTACCCATGGGGAAGGTGATGGCCACACGCCCCCTGGAAATATTAGCAAATGATTTTACCGTGTTGGAACCCGCAAGTAATGGGATGGAGAATGTTCTAGTCTTAACTGACGTCTTCACTAAATTCACTGTTGCAGTACCCACCAGGAATCAGAAGGCAGCCAAGCTTCTTGTGAGTGAATGGTTTACAAAATTTGGGGTACCAATGAGAATCCACAGTGATCAAGGACGAAACTTTGAGTCAGATTTGATTTCAAATTTGTGTCGTATTTACGGGTTGTATAAGTCTCGAACGACCCCATATCATCCCCAAGGCAATGGCCAGTGCGAACGTTTTAATCGGACCCTTCATGAGCTCTTGAAGACACTGTTGCCAGCAAAGAAACGTCGCTGGCATGAACATTTGACTGAGCTGCCCTATGCTTACAATGTGACAAAACATTCGACGACTGGGTTCACACCCTTTTACCTTATGTTTGGACGTGATCCAATGCTGCCAGTTGACATTTGGTGCGGACAGGATCTTTCCGAAGAAGGAATCGGACCAGACAATTGGGTGACAATTCATCAAGACAGATTGCAGGAAGCGTACAAGCTGGCTGCAGAAAAGTTCCAAGCATCCGCTGATGTTCGGAAGAAGTTCTATGATAAAAAGACAAAGGAATCTCCTCTTTCAGTTGGCACTCGCGTCTAATTACAAAACTGGGGGGTACGGGGTAGAAATAAAATTCAAGATGCCTGTATCAAGAAAGTATTCAAAGTCGTCAAAAAGCAGGAGGGCAATGACGTATATGTCCTGGAGCCTGCAGATGGGTTTGGACCAACCAGAATTGTAAACAGGACTGCAATCCGCCCCTGTCCTCAGCCCAGATACCAACCCAAAACCAAACTTCGGAAATCACCCCCCAATGTGAACAAGTCTGGTGAAGTATCTTCTGCGGAAAGTGTTGATGAATGGGAGTTGCACCAACTCAGTTCAAACTCTTCTGGTGATACGTCAGATGAGGGAGACTTGCCATCAAACACGAGTATGACAAGTGGCCCACGCCTGACTTTACGAGCTTCAGCATGGAAGAATAGTAACCCCTAAAAACAGCCAAAACCTGTCACACTGGTCGGATTGACCGAAAGGTATTAGTTGTACGAGGACGTTACAAATAAAGGGGGGCGTAGATGTAGACAGGCCAGTTTAGTGTTGAATATTTCTTTTCTTTTTTTTCTTTTTTTAAATATCTCTCCGGATATGATGTGAGAGTGCCGCTCCGGGGACAGGAAGTGCTTGACCTGGTGGCAGTTGGACGGTTCGTTGTGGGGCGATTCAAAGAATGGGGATTAATTCGTTGTTTTCCAAACTGTGCATGGTAAGAGTTTCATTTTTACCTCATTGTAAATACCAAACGAGTGGAGATGCTGTTGTGGAGGGTATGAATGATCGTTGTTCAGTGATTTGTTTGTGGTTGTTCTAGCGTCGTGTTGAAATGTGGTTTTGTCATGGAGGCGTGTGGGCCAGGGTGTACCAACACTGTGTCGTGGGTGCCAGGAGTGGGATGTGAAATGGTTGTCAACTTGCAAGATATATACAGCGACACATAGATGTTAAACCAGATCACCTGTTGTCATGCAATCACCGTAATTGTGTGTAAAACGCCGTGTTTCTTGCCGAATGGATCAGTAATATAAACTACATGATAGCTTATTAAGACTATAAACCACTTGCGGTAAGATGCCACTGAGGGGTCCATTTCGTACATTGTAGTATATATGGAATGAAGTAACATTACACGTCAAATTGTGGGAATGCCTGACAGCCCCGTTTTTGATGCACTTGTTTTACCTTTAGAATCCGCATCAAATGTTCGTAGTTAAACCGCGATCAGTAATAAAGCATCACTGTGTGTGCATCAGTGATGGGTGATGGTGATTGAGTAGTTTAGGCTTCGTGTGCATTACATGATAAACGCTGTAACTGTTGTGTGGTTTATACATGTTGATATCCACACGACAGAGATGCTACGGTCATCCTGTATAGTCTGACCCTTTATGTCCATCCTGTATAGTCTGACCTTTTATGTCCATCCTGTATAGTCTGACCTTTTATGTCCATCCTGTATAGTCTGACCTTTTATGTCCATCCTGTATAGCCTGACCCATTATGTCCATCCTGTATAGTCTGACCTTTTATGTCCATCCTGTATAGTCTGACCTTTTATGTCCATCCTGTAGAGTCTGACCTTTTATGTCCATCCTGTATAGTCTGAAATTTTATGTCCATCCTGTATAGTCTGACCTTTTATGTCCATCCTGTATAGTCTGACCTTTTATGTCCATCCTGTATAGTCTGACCTTTTATGTACATCCTGTATAGTCTGACCTTTTATGTCCATCCTGTATAGTCTGACCTTTTATGTCCATCCTGTATAGTCTGACCTTTTATGTCCATCCTGTATAGCCTGACCCATTATGTCCATCCTGTATAGTCTGACCTTTTATGTCCATCCTGTATAGTCTGACCTTTTATGTCCATCCTGTATAGTCTGACCTTTTATGTCCATCCTGTATAGTCTGACCTTTTATGTCCATCCTGTATAGTCTGACCTTTTATGTCCATCCTGTATAGTCTGACCTTTTATGTCCATCCTGTATAGTCTGACCTTTTATGTCCATCCTGTATAGTCTGACCCTTTATGTCCATCCTGTATAGTCTGACCCTTTATGTCCATCCTGTATAGTCTGACCCTTTATGTCCATCCTGTATAGTCTGACCCTTTATGTCAATCCTGTATAGTCTGACCCTTTATGTCCATCCTGTATAGTCTGACCCTTTATGTCCATCTTGTATAGTCTGACCCTTTATGTCCATCCTGTATAGTCTGACCCTCTCTGTCCATCCTGTGTGAATAACGTGCTGGTCATGGCCACATCATGTAAGTTAGATGTTTATTGTTGTACCGTATCATGTAAAGGTGTTATGGGAGGTCATGAGATTGTTATTATAAATTGTTTCATTGATTATAATAATTACTCTCTTGAGATGATTATGATCTGTCGTTGTGTATCTTTCAGATATCCTTGATGTAAGCTGGTTAGCCATCGTTTTTCCCCGTTTGATTTACCTTGTCATTGGCAGAACTCCTCAATAAAGCATTCATCTGGCCGATTAATGTTGTGCCTACTTGTCTATGCGGGTCCAAAAAGACTTTATATTTATATTGAAGCACCGCTACGCGCGTGACTTGCTACCAAGGAGGAAGCGGACAACGCGGTAAGTTTATAGTTCTTTATTCCAAAGAGGTCACTGTAGCACTGACGTGCTCCGGGCTGCGCGCCCGGTGTATATCCTGAGGCCACGCCTACCCCTTGGGCGTGGCCGCCGCCCACTTGGTGCGCGGAATGATGTCACCACGCCAGTGGGCTTTCGTGTACGCCACACGCGCCCCCCCAGAATTCCCGCGCACCTGGAGGGCCAGTTTGCGGGGCAAACGGATGACCCGGCCGAAGCGCCCTCTGGCGACCGGCGGCGTCCGGGGTGCAGGGATGCCAGCTGGGATGCCTCCGGCTGTACGGGGATGGGTGCCGGACCGGGGGGCGGCGTGCCTGCGGTGCTGGGCGGTGCCGGGGGTCCGCCCGCAGGGGGGCGGCCCCGACACGGGGTCTGAGCCATCGGCGGTGGGTGGTCCACGTCGAGGTGGGCCGGGTTGAGGCGGTCTATGGAGACCCGGTCAGGAGTGCCGCCGATATCCAGGGTGAAATGTTTCACCCCGGTCTCCAGCACGCGGAAAGGCCCGTCGTACGGGGGCCGCAGTGGTGTCCGGTGGGTGTCGTGCCGGACGAAGACGTACTCCGCGGTGCGAAGCTCCGGGGCGATGTGTGTAGGAGGGTGCCCGTGGTGCGCCGTTGGCACCGGGGCGAACCTCCGGGCGGTCTCCTGCAGCGCAGAACGCTCCTGCGCCGCGGACCAAGGTGCCGTGGGGTCGGGGAGGAACTCGCCCGGCACCCGCAGCGGTTGTCCAAAGACCAACTCCGCCGCGGATGCGCGCAGGTCTTCCTTGGGCGCCGTCCGGAGGCCCAGCAGGACCCAGGGGAGCCTGTCGACCCAGCCGCCGTCGCGGAGGGTGGCCCGGAGCGCGGCCTTCAACGAGCGGTGGAATCGATCGCACAGGCCGTTGGCCTGGGGGTGGTAGGCCGTGGTTCGGTGCAGCTGGACCACGAGCCCCCGCGCGACCGCGGCCCAGAACTCCGAGGTGAACTGGGGGCCGCGGTCGGACGAGATGTCCGAGGGGGTGCCGAACTGGGCGACCCAGGTGGCGATGAACGCCTGCGCGACGTCTGCCGCCATCGTCGCCGCCAAAGGCACAGTCTCCGGCCACCGGGTGGTGCGGTCCACCATGGTAAGGACATGGGTGAAACCCCGCGAGGGGGGCAGAGGTCCCACTAGGTCCACGTGCACGTGCACGTGGTCGAACCGACGTACCGACACCGTAAACGGGGCCAAGGGGGCCTGGGTGTGCCGGTGCACCTTCGCGCACTGGCACGCGAGGCACGTCCTGGTCCAGCCGCGGACGGCCTTCCGGAGGCCATGCCAGACAAACTTGTCGGCGACCAACCTCTGGGAGGCCTTCGCGCCCGGGTGGGACAGGCCGTGGATGGCGTCAAAAACCTGGCGCTGCCAGCCTGCGGGCACGATGGGGCGAGGCCGCCCGAGGGAGACGTCGCAAATGAGGGCCGTGCCCACGCCGTCGAAGGGCACCTCGGTGACGCGGAGGCCCGTGACGGCGGTCCGCAGGGCCTGGACCCCGGGGTCGGCGGCCTGGTTCGCTGCCATCCGGGCATAGTCGATGCCAAGGTGGACTGCGTGGGCGACGGCCTGGGAAAGGCAGTCGGCCACCGGGTTGTCCTTTCCCGCGACGTGTCGGATGTCCGTCATGTACTCGGACACGGCCGCGAGGTGACGCTGTTGCCGGGCCGACCACGGCTCGGCGACCTTGCCCATCGCGAAAACCAGCGACTTGTGGTCGACGAAGGCCGTGAACGCACGGCCCTCGAGCAGATGGCGGAAGTGCCTGACCACCAGGTGAAGCCCAAGCAACTCGCGGTCGAAGGTACTGTAACGGCGTTCGGGCGGGCGAAGCTGCCGGCTGAAGAACGCCAGCGGTTGCCAAGCACCACACACCCATTGCTCGTGCACCGCGCCCACCGCGTAGTCCGAGGCGTCGGTGGTGAGGGCAATCGGTGCATCGGGCGCCGGGTGCGCGAGCATGGTGGCGTTGGCCAAGGCGAGCTTCGCGCCCGAGAACGCCGCGTCCATCTGCTTGGTCCAGGTAACGTCACCTTTGCCCGGCTTCCCACAGAGGGCCTCGTGCAAGGGGCGCAGGAGCTGGGCGATGCGGGGCAGGAACCGATGGTAAAAGTTTACCATGCCCAGGAACTCCTGGAGCCCCTTGATCGTGCGGGGGCGCAGAAACCCCTTCACCGCCTCCACCTTGGCCGGTAGGGGGACGGCCCCGTGCCTGGTGACGCGGTGCCCCAAAAAGTCGATTTCAGCGACACCGAACCGGTACTTGGCGGGGTTCACGATCAGGCCGTGCTGGCCCAGACGTTCGAAGAGCGTGCGGAGGTGACGAAGGTGCTCTTTGCGGGACGCGCTGGCGACGAGGATGTCGTCCAGGTAGACGTACAAAAAATCCAAGCCGCGCAAGATGCTGTCCATGAGGCGCTGGAACGCCTGAGCCACATTTTTCAAACCGAAGGGCATTCGAAGAAATTCGAAAAGCCCGAACGGCGTGATGACAGCCGTCTTCGGGATGTCCTCCGGCCTGACAGGGACCTGATGGTAGCCGCGTACGAGGTCCACCTTTGAAAAGAAGGACATCCCCGCCAACCGGGCGGAGAGGTCCTGGATGTGGGGGACGGGGTAGCGGTCGGGGTTGGTGGCGTCGTTGAGGCGCCGGTAGTAACCGCTGGGCTTGGGCACGATGTGGAGCGGGGACGCCCATGCGCTCTCGGAGCGCCGCACAATGCCGAGCCGCTCCAGCCTAGCGAACTCCGCTTTAGCTACGGCGAGCTTCGTCAGCTCGAGGTGGCGTGCCCGGGCGTAGACCCGTGGCCCGGCGGTGGGGATGTGATGTTCCACCCCGTGCTTGACGGTCCCCGCCGAGAAGGTGGGCCGCGTGAGGGCCGGGAAACCCGCGAGGAGGCGGGTAAATTCGTCTGCTGCCGGAAGCGTACAGATGAACCTGGCCGGAATGGAACCGCTCAGCAAGCCGCTCGGTGAGCCGCTCGGTGAGCCGCTCTGTGAGCTGCTCAACGAGGCGGGCAGCGCACACGCGAGCGAGCTGAACGTCTCAGCCTGGACAAGCCTTCTGCGCTTTACATCGACCAGTAATCCATTAGCACATAAGAAGTCCGCGCCGAGCAGTGCCATGGGCACGTTGGCCGTAACGAACGACCAACGGAAAACCTGACCTCTGAACCGCAGGGAGAGACAGCGTTTTCCGTACGTGCGTATAGACGTACCATTGGCCGCAAGCAGTGCGGGACCTCGGCCCGCGGTGTGCTTGTCGGACGTACCGGCAGGAACGACACTCACCTGCGCTCCCGTATCGCACAGGTAACGGCGCCCGGACAAGGTGTCCGTTATGTACAAAAGGCTGTTTGAATTGCCGACGCTCACCGTTGCCACCGAGCGCCGGCTCGCCCGTTTCCCGACCTGCCGAATGAGCACGGCGGGCGACACTGCCGAGCCTCGTGGCTGAACTTGGCGTGGAAGAAACACCAGGCGGGCAGCTGCGGCGTCGGAGGCCGCGGTTTTTTCTTCGTGGCGGCGGCGGTGGTGGTGGGCGGGGCGTGACGACGGCCACGAGGTGCAGTGCATCGGGGAAAGCCTCGGGAGCCTCGGGAGCGGCAACCGCGCCATGACTCGCCTGCGCGTCCAAAGCCGCGTAGTATTTGTAGGCCTCAGCAGCGAGCGCACGGGGTTCCGTTAACGTGGAACCAGCCAAAGCGAGGCGGACTCGTGCTGGCAGCTGGCGTCGAAACAACGCCCGGAATAGAGCGTTCGGGGTTTCGTCGCCCATGAGCGCCAGTATATGGTCCATACGGACCGACGGTCGCGTGTCCCCGATCTCGGGGAGGTCCAAGAGGCGATCGGCCCATGCGTCCACCGTAAGGCCGAACGTGGCGAGGAGGAGACGCTTGACCGCCTCGTACTTGCCGTCGGCAGGTGGATCCCTTAGGACCGATACGACGCGGGTGGCCGTGCCAGGCCCGAGGGCGGCGACCACGTGGCAGTACATGGTCTCGTCCACCGTGATGCCTCGAAGTCGGAACTGGGCTTCCGCCTGCAGGAACCAAACTTCGGCTTGTGACTCCCAGAATTCGGGGAGCTTGATGGAGACCGCGTTGGTAGCCATTGTTGCAGCGGTTTCGGGTAGTCAGCGACGGCTGACTCGAATGTCGGAGGTCACCAATGAAGCACGCGGTGCTACGCGCGTGACTTGCTACCAAGGAGGAAGCGGACAACGCGGTAAGTTTATAGTTCTTTATTCCAAAGAGGTCACTGTAGCACTGACGCGCTCCGGGCTGCGCGCCCGGTGTATATCCTGAGGCCACGCCTACCCCTTGGGCGTGGCCGCCGCCCACTTGGTGCGCGGAATGATGTCACCACGCCAGTGGGCTTTCGTGTACGCCACAATATATATGTGTGTGTATATATATATATATATATATATATATATATATATATATATATATATATATATATATAATCGGGAGATTGAATAAGACGCGGACGTAGCTTCAGGGCTTCGATCTTTAATTCGACAAGCTTTCGACCAACAAAGGTCTTCTTCGGCCCCAAGTTCAACGGAAGCCCAAGTTCAACGGAAGCCCAAGTTCAACGGAAGCCCAACGGGGGAAGTGGAGGGGAGGGGGAAGGGGAGGGGAGGGGAGGGGGAAGGGGAGGGGAGGGGAGGGGGAAGGGGAGGGGAGGGGGAAGGGGAGGGGAGGGGGAAGGGGAGGGGAGGGGAGGGGGAAGGGGAGGGGAGGGGAGGGGGAAGGGGAGGGGAGGGGAGGGGAACGAGGGGGGGGGGCGAGCCCCTTGGCAAAGCGAGCGATTTTTTTTTTCATAGCGTAATAGCGTTCATAGCGTTTCATAGCGTCATAGCAATTTTTCTTTTTCATAGCGTCGTAGCGTTCATAGCGTCATAGCGTTCATAGCGTCATAGCGTTCATAGTGTTTCATAGCGTCATAGCGATTTTTTTTTTCATAGCGTTCATAGCGTCATATCGTTCATAGCGTTTCATATCGTCATAGCAAATTTTTTTTTCATAGCGTTCAATTCATAGCGTCATAGCGTCATCACGTGATCGCTCTGAGCGAATCAGCGCCCCCCTGCTCTGATTCCGTTGATTCCGTGCGCTGAAGTAAATATGAATACAAAATATGGATCGTCAAATATTTTGAGTTCGGCCATGTTCGTCCCAGGCTCAATGGCCATGTCTATGCCAAATATCAAGCACGTAAGCCTCTCCGTTTAGGAGTCTATCGGTAACATATCTCTCTCTCTCTCTCTCTCACACACACACACACACACACACACACACACACACACACACACACACACACACACACACACACACACACACACACACACACACACACACACACACACACACACACACACACACACACACACACACACACACACACACACACACACAGTGTTTTATATATATAGATTCTTTCATGCACTGGAATATTCTCCAGTGTACATACCATTGATGTTGTGGGTTAAACCGCCAGACTTGTCCGATTGACATCATGTTCATGTATCCACACGTGACGAGCACTGGCCATTTAACCGCATGCGCCGTTAACGCAAGCACTTTAATACTGGAATATCGTTCTCACGAAACATTTTGAGTCCGAGCTGGGTCGATCATCACTTCGCCGACTGGAACTGGAAAACGTGCGAGCAATTGACAGAGTTGAGTTTGCGACTGGTCGTAAAATCTCTTTGACAACGGCAACGCGTCGCAATTTCTCAGCTGCTGCCTCATTGGCCGATTTTCAGCTTTGAACTCACTCACGGAAGTCGTATCTCATTCGATTCGCTGGTGACGAAAAAATTATTTTCTTACCTTATTAGTATTACACCTATTCGTGTTAAACGGACCCGATCCCCAAATTCAATGGATGGGCGCAACCCACTGAACTGAAAATATATTTTTCATAAATATTTTCAGTTCAGTGACGCAACCTTGGGTTACTTCCGGTTAGCGACGACCGCCGCCATTTTATCGCGGTGAAAACAATTCCATAGCAACGGTTTGAACGCAATTGCTTTTTGTGATGCGGTGTTTGTAATCGTTATCATGGGGATAAAATTGAATGCGATTGTGCTACAAAAGTGTCCTGAGCATCTAGAGGCTGCTGCTTGTCACCAGAGTATGCTAGTTGCTACGGAGGTGAGAGATATTTTACTACAACCTCCAACGAAGTACACGATTTTGAAGAACGCGCTCTTAACGTTCAAGCGTACAACTCCCTCTCGGAACCGGCGCTTTCAACAACTTCTTACAGCCGAGGATTTAGGAGATCGAAGCCCCACACAACTACTGCATCATATCTAGCAGCTTCTCGGTGACTACCATGGCGCTTTTTCACGAGATGTTCTTGCAACGTTTACCACCTGATCATGTGAAACCTCCGCCACAGCACATCACACACCTACAGTCTGAAATGGCGGACCTTAAGATACACTATCTACTTTGCGTACTTGTTATAACAGTGATGGAATGCTCATGTATCATACACGGAGCTTGTGAATGCGCAGGTGAGTATTAAAGTCGACTTTTAAAATTAAATTAATTATTAATCATGCTGCTGGGGGCGGGAGTGGGAAGCGTGAGGGCACTTATAAATATATTTTTGTTTACTTCTTGGGACACAAGAAAGATTAAGTTGTACACGATTTTAACAGAAATACATATTGATACCGTACTCCAACACCTTTCATCCACGGATATTTATTGCATTTTCCTTTATTTTCTTGAGTCCGATTTGCATTCAGTAACAGTTATGGTTAACCATTATGGAATTGCCACTCTTTCGATTGCTTAAATTTTAAAAATTATGTTAAAAAGACGATTTGACTTCCAGATATTGCTCCAGCAATGACAGGCCAAAAGTGCCCCAACTTTCGGAAATCGCTGAAAACACACACAGCGCATGCGCGAAAATCCTATTTTCGCGCATGCGCTGTATGCCTTTCAAGGAAAGTCCGACACTGTTCATTATTGTTGCACTGTTCCAGTGCGACCGTATTTATTTTCGTGAAATACTTAATCTGAGACACTTTTTTCTGAGTTTTCATGAAACGAAAAGTTACAAGACATGCACTCCTCTTTGGCCACATACAGTTTTCTTAAGATGATGTGAAATAATTAAATTGTATAAAAACGATTTAAACCAAGCCTTGGTGTATAGCAGTTTCCGTAGTGTAGTGGTTATCACGTTCGCCTCACACGCGAAAGGTCCCCGGTTCGAAACCGGGCGGAAACATTTTTTTAATGGCCGAGCTTTCGCCGATTTTTAATCGGCAGTTTCATCAAACCATTCCATATATTTCATGTTGATATTTACACCTCGTTATTTTACTTCATCCACCAGTAATCGTCTCCCACGTGTTCATGTTTTCTTTGCTGTCCTGAGTGAGAGGGTGTACCATCGAGAAAAAAACGATCTCGGCTGGGCTCCCTCTTTATAAGTCCGGGTTAAATATGTCGCATTTATTGATGTTCATTGTGAGGAATAACATCGCTCATTGAACCTTCGGGTTGCTCAACATTAGACAGATTATACTAACCAAACAACCATTTTTAATCCCCTCCCATCTTGCCTTTTAGCTCATTCAATGTGTCGTCCCAAGCTGCGACTTGCATTATTAAATGAACGTGGATTAAAAGTCGAAAAGTAACAAAGTGAGTGAAAATATTGATAGCGAGACGAGTTGAAATAGAAGAGTAAAGGTGTGATACTAATTGATCTCACTTTGGAATAAGAATATCCTCCGCAGTTATCATTGAACTTTAGCTCTTTCGAGACATTGAACCCTGCTGATCATCAGTTCAAGCCGCTCGACTATGAATCCTGATATAAAGAAGGAACGAGAAACGCCAGCATTCAATGTCGAAGCCGTGACGAATCTGTTGGATGGAGGCAGAGACATGACTGAGCGCAGGCGGCAATTGGGTGAGTTTCCGTCGTGGTTTTTTGGTCGGTGTGACTGTGTACAGTAGTTTCAGGCTGTAGTGCCGAGACACCGTCATGCCCCCTGTGGTACTGCCCTTGGCGGTACGACCGTGGCGGTGCCGGACCGTGGCGGTGCCGCCCGCGCTCCCGGACCGTGGCGGTGCTGCTAGCAGCAGTGCAAGTATTGTTGCATTGTTTGGGTAATTGCTTATCAGAATAAAATGGTGTCATTCATCTTCATGGCAGAGTGTCAATACTCGTGGTTGGGTTGAATCGCCGGAAGGAAATTCCCAAAAGACATTTGGACTCAGCATTTTCCTGATTACATGGATTTTTAATATGCAGTGCTCTTTGTTGAACACAATTACAAGGGCTACACCAAAGATCACAAAGTACACCAGTGTGTTTAAACTGCTCTAAGGAACAGTACTTAGTGCCTTCAGAAAGTATTCACACCTTGACTTTTTCACATTTTGTTGAGTTGCAGCCTAAATTTTAAATGGATTACATTTATAAAAAATTGTCACCAATATACACAAAATACCCCATAATGACAAAGTGAAAACATGTTGAGCTAACACATCGAAAATATATAAACAAGAGAATGGGAGAGTAGATGGGGAGAGAGAGGGGGAAGTACAACAACGGTAAGGATCAGGGACATCTGTGGAAGAGAGAGGGCTGGGGTGGGGTGCACAGGTAAACAAGATGGACATTACAAGGACTTTCAGGAAAGAGGTCGGAGATTGAAAGAGGTGGGCTTGGGGTTTATTAACAGGGCTAGAAAAGATCAAGGTTTTGGATGGGGGAAGACAAGAGATGGTGGTGAACAGCCGTTTTAAAAACCTGGAGGGATGAGTAGGATTGAAGAGAGTGAGGGAGTTTGTTCCAGAGGCGGGAGAAAAGAGGAATGAAGGAGTGAAGGCGAGCATAAAGTCTCGATTTTGACAATGTCACCAGAAGAGGGTTGCTGGCAGATCCTGTGCGACCTGCATGGATATTTGCGGGACAGAGCACAGACAAAGCAGGGGGGAGAGCAGTATTCCATTGAGCTGCAGTTGACAGCTT
Source organism: Myxine glutinosa (assembly GCF_964187855.1). Lineage (NCBI taxonomy): Eukaryota > Metazoa > Chordata > Myxini > Myxiniformes > Myxinidae > Myxine > Myxine glutinosa. The sequence goes on along the minus strand of NC_136261.1, from coordinate 155,778,315 downwards.
TGTATGTGGTGAGGAGCGCAGAAGTGCCCAGAAAGGACTTTGCATGACGGATGATGCCCAGTCGGCGACTGGCTTTGGAGGCCAGCTTGGAAATGTGTTTTTTCCCAGGAAAGATTATGATAGATAGTGAGACCCAAAAGCTTGAGTGACAGAACTTCTTCGACAGGATTGTTGAGAAAGTAGATGGGAGGGTTGTCCAGACGGTCTTTTCGGAGAACCAAAGTGAGAGTTTGAAAATTGTCAGGATTGAAAGACATGTTCCACTTGTTTGACCAGTTTGTGATTTTATCCAGGTCTGCAGAGAGTGAAGAGGCTGCTGGCTGTTGGTCTGAGGGTTGAGACATGGAACGGCAGAAAGTGGTCATTAGCAAAACGATAGAGAGGATTTTCCAGACTCGAAGAGATCATTAATTAAGATTAGAAAAAGCACAGGACCCAGAACCCCAGCCTTAAGGAACTCTCGCCTGAACGGGAAGGGGAGATGAGAGGATTTCATTTAGAGCCACATG